>NW_027526306.1:4181168-4781168 GCF_048455015.1 Haemaphysalis longicornis
TTTTCATCAAGTGCCAGCCTCCGGTAAATCATATCAGAGCATGCCTTAATTTCCGCGCGAAAAGGCAGAAGTCCCTGAGGCTACTTTCACACAAAAGTGCCGGGCTTTCACGGTACCGTGCGTAATCGGTTTGCGTCAATGACCGCCTCACGAAAGCAAACAAATTGTTTGTCTACACTGAGGAAAAAGAAGGTTAATTTATGCGCGCTGTCGACTGAATCATCAATACTTGCCAAACAGGAAGCTGAGTTGGAGGAATCGAGGTTGTTCCTGAAGGATAATCGTTCATTGCTGGACGAGCGCCATAAGCGCACGATACTCTGTTTTGACATGAAAAAAGTTCCTGCCGAAGACGCTGTTCGGTGATGCAGTTGGAATGTTACAACACCCCGGACCATTTAGTTTTGTTATAAGGCACATCTTTCTCTATCAGGTCATAATTGTCCAGCTGTAATCAGCTCTACTTCGAGAATGTTAGGAAGTAAAAGGAAGGATTCACAGAATTGACATGAAACCATAAAATAAAAAAATTGTAATATGGACAGAAATGGACAGCTTAAAATTGTTTGGATCGACGAAGGAAGCATAGCATTGGGAGATGTGGCTCTAGTTAAAGCTGGTCCAAGAGGTGAATGAATTGTTCGCCCTTTCATGTCGAAAATTATGTGGGCGGAAAGAACAGCGATTCCCTAAGCATTATATTGACGTGATGTAAATTTGGGATAAGATAAAAGTCACCACATTTTTCGGCGCACAGATAGATACACTAACGTCCGGTTCGATTTTATAAAAGTGAAGCAAGCCGTGCACAAATGTTGAGATAATATGAAGCGTGCGGACCTATTCTAGGCGGCTTGTGTTTAGGTCGGTGCCCTCACTTAATAATTAAAACCGCGCAGCAGCTAGATATCGTTCGTTACGTAAAGTGTTTGCTTTTGTGGTGTTTGTTTGCACGCTGACCGAGCTGATTTTGGCGTGAGGGTTGTAAGGAGAAACGGCGTAGGCTTCTTTTTTATTCGGCCCGCTCTTGTGGCCACCCGACGAGCGGGCCCGGAGACGACGCATACAAACGCGTGGGTCACACCTTAATAGCTGAAAGCGATGTCAGCTTTCGAAGGAGGCTTTCCTCTAGTTCATTTGGGAAGCCGGTGGAGGGTGACCGCTGACATCTTAACGACCGCGCTTACCGCCACGAAAATACCCGAACCAGACGGGAGCTGAAGGGCGGTCAATGGGTCAAACCTTGGGTGAAACGTAGGAAGAGGCCGCCAGACGTTCAGTCTATCACAGTTGCACTGCTCAAAATTACTGGGCGAAGATTCCGTTCGTCACGCGTCTGAACATGGCGACTCAGCAGCTGGGATGCGTCCATACGTTTGAGACCAAGCTTTGTTAGGCGCTCCATGTGTTTACAAAGGAAAGGAATTCAGGTGGCGCCGAGCACAAACATAGGCGTGCACGTTATGACAATACTTTAAGACGTGTCGCCCGAGAGCCGATTCCCGTCGTTAGGTCTGCTTTTAGTTGGTTGTTTTTAATTGATGTTATATTTGTGTTTTGTGGAATAGTTTTGGTTTTCTGTATGAGTGAAAGAGGTGGGACACGTGACTATTTTGAACCCTCCTAGCTTTGTTTGTCACGGTGGACAATGAGTGGACTAGTGTTGGCTAATCAATGAGCCATCCTCACTCTCAAGTTGTGACGTCCCTTTTGTAGGCGGGGTTTGTTAGTAAAACCGAGGAGTTTGATGTTTTGGGGAACGGAAGGACGGACAGAGAGACAGGGAAGGAGCGGCTAGACCCGCTCGATGCGGGCCTTGCCCGACCTCTTGTATGGGATCATGAGCCGCGAAAGTTGTAAATACGTAATGTAAATAAAGTGTACATATTGTACATTTTGAGTTTGCTTGGAGTAGACCGTCGTCGGTTATGTGCCGTCGGCCAACGAGCCAGAAATCGTCCTTTCATCGGATCATCTCTTCGATCATCGAGCGTCGGTGACCGATCCACCTTTCGAAAGCTAACTGGTGCCGTGACGAGGATCGGTCGACATGGCTTCCGGCGGACGGCAGGGAGGCTACTCCAAGGCTGGGGCGACATCTTTGTGAGAGGTCCCAGTGAGCAGACGCTCCAAGCTGCAGCGGCAACATGAAGCCAGGGTCCGGTGTGACATCTGGTGAGAGACCGCGGTGAGCAGAAGCTCCAGGCGGTAGCGGAGAGAACGACCTCGACAACGGGAGAAAGCTGCGTTCTCGGAGGCATCACCCGGCGTCAGCGACGGCCGCCGTTCGAGAGTCCGAGCTGAAGTTCGGAAGCTGCGGCGACACCTTGGCGAGAGGCCGCAGGGAGCAGACGCTCCACGCCAGCGAGGTGACCACGGAACCGGGAGAGAGCTGCACTTTCTGAGGTGGCACCCGGATCCAGCAGCCGCGGGCGTTCGGGCGCCCAAGTATACGGGAGTCGTCGGCGAGGCGACAACGTAGACCGTTTGCGAGTGCATCCTCGACGGAGCGACAGCGTTCGTGCCAGGCTCCTGGAGCACGGCTCCAAACCAAGCGTCGAGAGCGGCGCAGCGCCCCCCCCCCTTCCCCCCCCCACACACACCCGAGCAGCGTGCGGACGGCGGCGGTAAAGTGAGTCCCCTTTGCCCTTCTCCTTGGCGCGACCATTGCTGTGCGAGATGTTACATGGGTGTTCGCGGTACGCTAACTCGGGGTAGTTTTTGCTGTCTTGTGTCGAGTTAGCGTGATGCTTTCACGATAATGGGGGTCCTCTCGCCTGAGGAGATAGTGAAGCGAATGGCTGCAACCGTCGCTGTAATCGAGGAGCTCGAGCAGAAGATTGAGCAGTCGAAACGGGCTTTAGATGAGCCGCTCGCGAGGGAGGCGGGGCAGTCAAATCGTGCAGCCAAGAACGATTGGAACTACTGGGGCATTATAATGATCTACATAGGATCTCGTGCAGTCACATGAAGCGATTTTGTACAGGTCTGAGTTTTTTGAATTCGCTGCATTTTACTGTCAGCAGTCTTCTTTGCCTTTATCTCGCAATCGTCCATCCATAGAAACATTCATATTTGTTCCTTCTTTAGAGCAAGTGCCCTAGCGAACAGTGTCTTCTTAGCTGCGGTGAAGTGGTCGTTAGTTTAAACTGGGCTGTTTGATTGATTGATTGATTGATTGATTGATTGATTGATTGATTGATTGATTGATTGATTGATTGATTGATTGCACGTTTACTACCATTTGTCGCATGAAGTTTACAAACACTAATTGGACTTATAGCCACAGGGTAGTGCAGGATCAATAAGAAAAATAATAGACAGAAGCGGGAAATATCAGTTACCCATAATATAGGTATAGCTGTACAGACACTGTAAATATCCCTTCCACACAATTATGAGCATACACGTTTAAACAGTAGAGAATTCTTTCTCTCTTTAAACAATCGGGTCACAAAAAACAAAACTACATGTGCGCATAGAATCAAAAGGTTATGACAGATCACTTTGTGGGCACACCCAGAAACGTGAGTTGAAATACAACAAACACGATAACTATTACGCGCTGTATGCAGTGAAAAAAAGCCTAGGTTGACAAGATTCACCAGTGTATAATTGTACAAATATAATTGTTTACCACCAAAGAAAACAAAGAAGCAGTTGCAGTCTGCTCAAGAATTGATTTGTTAGTTTTACTGGCAGTGTTGTGTGATCTATTGAATTCACTGGGCAAACCATTCGAGATCTTTATCCCTGTGAATTGCATTAATCTCTCTTCAGTCGGTTGAGGCCAAACAACAATGTCACTGAGACAAAGTTCGGCCTTGCGTGCTTGGCTAAGTAACTCCGATTTCTTGTTTCGTGCACAAAATCTAACAATGATACTTTTCTGTTTTTCGATCGCGTTGGGACTCGATGAACAACGTCGATGACAAGGGGCTCCAGGGGGCACTCATTGTTTTCCCCAAGGTCTTTCTGTTTTGCCGACCTATGACACGGACCCACAGATGCATAGCACCTACTGCTGTATGGCTGCTCTAACCGCCGCCGTGGATAAGTGGTCTACCCCTTATGTAGACGGAGGGCAGGCAGTTTAGTGTGTTAGCCATGGGAGGTGGCAGCCAACTACTACACCAGGGTGCCCAGGTCCTTGTGCAGTGAGGGAGTGCTGTTTATATCCTTAAGAGCCCTTCTGGGCCCTTCTGGCATGGTCGAGGCTTAAGCCCCTTGGGTATCCGGGATGATGGTTACTTCTAGAGAAGGCAGTACTCCATACCTGCTTGAGCTGGGCATTGACAGCCAGACGAAAAATAGCGAGAGAGCAATAGAGTTTTCTCTTCTACAACGTTGTCTCCGCCTCTAGTGATACTGAGCCAGCCTTTGTCGGTTTTGCCTGTGATACGCGCCGTTCTCAAGGAGTAAGCTGACACGTCGGCTTACTGATGGGATACACTCACGTCTGCCCGTTGGAAAGGTAAACCACTGCCATGCTCATGTGTATAACGACGAAAAATGGCTAGTTTGAAGCAAGCTCAGCTGGCCAAAGAGAAGCTGGCCATGAGAATGTGAGCTTCTCAGTTGACGCTCAGCTGGCTAGTTTGAAGCTCACCTCGCGCAGCTCCATGTAATCGTGTCCGCCATGAATGGATGCTTCTTGAGCGGACGGTGGCAGTTCGTGTACATTTGAGCTTTTGGCTGCAACTTTACCAAAATGCGCCAAGCGACCTGATTCAACTAGTCAAACTGTCGGAACAGAAACGCGTAATGCTAATATGGTCTTTAAACGGTAACCTTGTCGCGAAAGTTAGCTAGGTTTGTTTTGCTTGTGTGTGAATCAGCGCGCGAGGACGCCCCCACGCCCAAGAACAAAACGTTGATAGCTGCAAAACTATTGGTGCTCAGATATTATCATTTGGAACAAAGGTGCTCTAGAACTTTGTGAAAGGGGAATACGACAAGATTAGAGGTTACATGTCAGACATCTGAAAAAACATGTGGAAATTCGCGCAGCTATGTAAAAACGCGTCCGCCATGGATAGACGGTTCTCGAAAAATAATTAGTAGGTGTTAGAATGGTTGTGATGAGTGATTGGCTGTCACAACCATCAGAGCTCGCTGCACCATTGATATGCCGGCATTACCATCATCGGCGCATGGGCGGGCGGTGGCTGCAAAGGAAGATAAGGAGGAGGCAAATCGAGCCCTTTTTCAGAGGACACTTTTGCCATGAAGTTGAACCAGAACATTTCTTTTTTTGCCGCCGATTTTCTAACCATCGGAGAAGGCTTGGAGATTCCCCTGCTACTTCTGGGACTGCCTTTGACTGTAATGGTGCTTTTGTCGGTTGGGTGGACTTGGCTGGGCCGGTGCCATAGGGTTGTGTGCAACGCCATCTATTCCTTCATTTCGGAGACAGCTCGTCTGCACTGTTAAAAACATTTTGCTTAGGCTGACTGTTACCTAGTTTTCCTACTCTTCTCTCTGTTGTCTTTTCGCGTTTTTTTCTCTCTCTCTCTCTTGAACTTATAGCAAATTCTTCCTTCTGCTCCATTATTTTGCCTCGCATGATTGATTAAAATGTAAACATAACTCTTCTTGGCCAATCCACCTAAGTGGGTACGCGCCGTATTTCTGGCCACCACAACCACCACCACACTTGCCGCTTGCGGTTGGGTCCGCTTCTTCGCGCGAGGACGAGATCGCCGTGCCGCTACAGGGTGGAATAACTTTTCCTGTGCCAAAGAGACTCCCCCTGACCACGGATCGTCAAGTCCTGTGCAGTGCCGCAACACATACTAGGCTGCGCGTGTCGCCGGAACGTGAGACCCGCAGCATTCTTGCGTCCCTTAATCGGTCGGGACTTAGTGTTGCGTACGTTGTGCGTTCCCTCCGTCGACAGAAAAACGGCTGTTGTCAGGCCAAGAGCACCGCACCAGCGTATCACTGGACCGAGCCAACCCTCTACTCGCCGAGGAAGCGGCCATTGCCTTGGCGCTTGCCTAAACTAAGGTTGAGACCGTAATTACTGACTCTCAACAGGCTTGTCGCAACTTTTCCAGCGGGAGAATACACAAAACTGCACTTAAAATACGTCAACAGAAGCCACTAAGAAGACCCGCCAAGATAATCTGGGCGCCTGCGCACATTGGACTCTCAGGAAACGAGATTGCCCGTCTCACAGCTCGAGAATTGACCGGCCGAGCACCTGAAGAAGAAGATCTGCGTCCGCTTCCTCTAGTCTCGTTTCATGAGATTAGCACGCACTATCGGCTACAAAGACAAACGTACGCCCCACCGCACAAACAACTACCCAAGGGTCACGATAGAATACTTCGTGCCCTGCAAACTAATACTTACCCCCACCCTAGCAGAAACCACTACATGGCCCCACCCTGTATCCCCGTTTGTGCTGCTTCTGCGGGGAGATTGGAACACTTTTTCACATGGTCGGCGGGTGTACACAAAGCCCACTTGACCCCCCAATCCCTTCCACACCTATGAGCTTTGGGAGAGCGCCTTGGCCAGCTCTTCCCTCAACGTCCAGCGCAAGTTGGTGGAGAGGGCAGAAGACGCGGCCCGTGCCAATGGACTCCTGGAATGAGGAGGCCACCCTAAGGACTCTTTATTAAGAAACATTAAACATGTTTAGTCTCTCTCTCTCTCGGCCACCCGGTTCTCGATCCCTCTCTTCTTAGTCACGTTCCTTAAGGCGGGATTAGTAGGCCACTCGGCGGGCATTCGAATCACAACTGGCAATCCGGAGATGCGGGGGGATATTTTTCACGTAACCCCCGTCCCCCCTCATTGGTATCAAAAACGGTGATCTCAAATTTATTACCGGCTTAAAAATAAGTTTCCGGCACTGTTGCAACGTTGGCGAGGTTAATACAATTAGCCACCGGTTCGTAAACACAGCAGCATTAGCCTAGCTGCCGTCGATACAGTTCTCTAATGGTGTTCCCAACGTGGATCGCTCCACATCACAATGGAGCCTGGTCGTAAACGCAAATAATTTTCACTTTGTGGGTATGCCGTGGTGATATGCAAAACATGTCCCGTGGTGGTGTTCGCTAAGCCTCATGTGAGGGATCAAGTTTTGTCGGCCTTGTCCCCAGCGTTGTCCTCTCAAGGCTGCCACACAAAGCGAGAAATGTATGGGGGAGGATGATCATTCCACGAAATAGAGGTGGGCCCGCTTGCTCGAACACACGTGCTTATTGGCAGTCTTATTGAGATTCTAGTGTTACACGCGCTGTTCAATAAACCCGCGGAAATGACTCTGACCAGTGCGCTTTCCCGAGAGCGCGCCGGCTAGGTTAAAGAGCAGTCTTATTAAAGTGTATAGGGACGGCGGTTACGTATACGCGCACTGAAGGGGCCCCAAGGGAAGAGCGGGGAACGTGGCAAAAATACTTTCGCTTTGGCGATGCCTGCCAAAAGCAAGCGTTTGTTTTGAAGCGTCATCGTTACATTTATATAAATATGGCCCATCGGGCGGCCTATGTGAAGCGGATAATGATGCTTATCATTTACCATAACCCGGTAACAGGCCAACTCAAGCGGCGCCGTGCCTCTGCGCTGTTTCCGGTGACACGCAGTGTATGCTCTTCTTATGTTTCTCAGGGCGGAAAAGGCCCTGCGCAGGCGGCGGCTTCCCGGGGACAGATTTCATCGATGTAGGCAGTTGCAAAACTCCCTCTCACAAAACGGCCCGCACCTGGATCCCCCAATTGTGAATTGAGCGTATGGTGGCGTCACCGTGAACACCGCGTGCACTATTCAAAAGAACATGAATTAATGAAAAAGAGAATTTCAAGTTCAAATTCATTTTAAATGTGCATAAATAATAATTTATATACTTCGATAAGCTATTCATTGCTTTCATAAATCTGGTTTTTATGTTGCGATTGTTTCTGCGTTTCTGGAACTGCCTCGAGCAATCGGCGCTTGTGCGGCTATTCGAGCACAGCGTAGGTCCGACCTGAAGTACCTAATTTATTCTTGTCGCTCGGCCTACAGAGCAATGTATGCCAAAACAAATGCAGTGCCTGATCAAGTGGCAATAAATAATCCGTTCAAGCCGTCCAAGCGAATTTTTAACTCCTTTTTTCCCCCAAAAGGCCGCAGATGACGCGCAGAAGAGGAGAAGGCACAAGCGCCGACGCATCTCGCTGAGCGCTGACCACATGGTGGCATTTTAAGGCAAAGCCCTTAGCTGGCCGTCGCTGGGCTGAGCCTTCTCGTCGTCGTAACCGAGTGAGCGATGCAAGACCGATTAGTGAAAGGAAGAAAAAGAGGGGAGTATCCCGAAGGCCAAAATAGTGGAAGAAAGCAAATGAGGAGAGCGTCGCAAAATTGTGAGGGGAGAGCAGTTCACCGTGGCAGCTCGAGCGCTCTCCGATTGTGCGCGGCGGTGGAGGGGGGGGGCAGCATACTGTGCCCGCACGACACGATCGCCAGCGCGACTCTGGCGAAAACGCGAGGGGGGCGTGCGTGTGGCGATGGTGTGCTTTCCCTGCCTAAGACGCGGTACACGGTCCCTTCCTGAGACGACCTTCACGCTCCGCCGCAGAGGCTCATCATCGCTGCCGTCGAGACAACCCACGAACGAGTGCTGCCTACGCGCACTGCTGCTGCGCCCATTTATCGCATTACGAAGTATCGCAATCGCCAGCCATTTCTTTTTTACTACTTTTGCTTCAAATGCAAAACTGTTGCTCACTTGCACGGTTGAACACATTGGGGTCCTTCGGCACAACAAATTTACGTGACAGCCCAAATACCATTTTTCGCCAAGGTCATCGAGTGGCGAAACACGTTGTACAGTTTAATTTATCACGAACAGATGGCGCAAGCCTACGGAAAATCCAAGAGGGGGCCAATCTTAGGGTCACTTTCTGTTGCATGGGGCCTCAGTTTAATTTATCAAAAACAGATGCCTACGGAAAATCCAAAAGAGTGGGACAATCTTAGGGTCACCTTCTGATGGATGGCGCCTATGGGGAGTTTCACAACTAATACATCAAGTCTCTCTGCCCGTGGCGTAGGTCATGAACTGGTGTCTGTTTCAAAATCGTCTGCTAAGCTACGCAGCTGTTGCGAAATAGTCTGCTAATGGCCCGCCCATCGCATGCAGACTCCTAACTGCTGTTCATGAAAGCTCGCGTAGCGTTAAGCTATCGGAGGGCGATGTCACATTAGCGCAACCTTGACGCACGTTTTGTCTCGTCTGGAATTAGTCACGAGTGGGCTTCGAGTTACTCATCTCCTTCAAGAATGAACATGGCCTTACAGGGAGGGTCACCGAAAATCTGGGATAAGACTGCTCGGATCAGGCTTATTCACAGTGTTATAACCATTTTAGTTTGAGTCTCAATCGCTGTCTCATAAGTTTGTGGAAAGCGTTATAGAGTTTAAGGAACATAGACCCCAAATAGGTGTGGCAATACGATTAGTGTACAAATGAGTTTGTGTTATCGAGCTTCGTGCAAGCGGGCCCTGGTGACTGGGCTGTAGCACAGGTATTTATCTGGCTTTCTTTCTCAGGCGCTGTGGTCTGCGGTAATTTTATTTAATCCCACAGCAATTATCATGTACAACCTGTAAAATAAATCTCTTTTTTAACAAAGGATAGCTGAAACACGAAGATATGGTCGCGCTGCAGTACGATGCGCATCCCGAGAGCCGTCGACGACACGTACAGGTTTTCGGCTACTATCGGCTCCCATGTCTTGCGCTCCCTACTTGTCTCTTGTGGTGGACAAGTGGGCACGTAATTCACGTCGCGACACTTTTCCCACATGTACTGCTTCAGCAGGAACCAGGCTCCCTCTTGGCAGGACATCTCGACCGCAGTGAACATGTTCGCGCCCAGAATCCGCTGCACCTGCACGTAGTTCATGTCCGGGTTCCCAGAGACCATCGCAACGACTGCATTGTGCATGTCGGACGCACCGCAGTCGGCCTTGTTCTCGTAATGGACCATGTTCGTCGCGAACGTGTAGTTCTCGATGATCACCTGCAACCACTGTGGGAATCCGGGATGCACAGGATACGCGGATTGAAGGGGTCCGCGCACTTGTAATTCGCGTTTGAACGATATGTTACTTCACCCCGATCATCATCTTCGTCAGAGAAACTTGGCTTTGATCAGTTTGATTCTGTCCAGGGGAAGCGTTTTTTTTTTCTTGAGGCACTTGATGTAATTGATATGAGGTGACTTTGTACTTTGAAGACATTGGCTTTAGATCAGACAAGCTTCGCGTTTCAACCATCTTTCATGTCACCTATGACAATATTCCTCGTCAGTAAAAGTTGGCTTTCCTGTAGGGCGAGTTGGCACAACATCGAAAGCGTTCAGTAAAGCATAGAACGCTTTGCTTTAAATTTTGTGTACTTCGCGTGAACAAGGCTTATAATAAAGCATTCAACATGATTCCGAGTGGCCTTCAAAAAGGTGAAAACGAAACCATGCTTGGTGTGATTTTGCACTAAGACACAATAATCGAAAACGAACGTGCGAGCCGGCAGCCACATATCTTTAGTCAGCTGTTCCTTTTTGTGGCCAAGATTTTGAAGCGATGCCTCAACAAACTAGAAATTTGAAGCGATTCGGAGAACTATCTGTTAATGCACAGCATTGTCATGCCGCTTGTATGAAGTGCGAGTTTTTTTACGGCCAAATGTTTTGGTTTTTCTAAATTCTATCAAAGCGCTTATCTCCATTTACGCTGTTTTAATTATTACAGGAGTTGCTTTCGCCAAATGTGCATTTTTGAGTAAATTAAGGGTGTTATACGGTTCGCCACTCATTTCTTATTTATTTTTATCTTGTGTGACCAATTATCGGTATTTACGGTATTGTAACGATTGAATGTGTTACTTCTCCCAAATCTGTATTTTTGTATACACACACAGGGCGTTACACGATTCGCCATTTACGCTATTTTATTTGCATGTTTTCTTATTTTATGGCTTTCTCAATTCTGTGGGACCTATTATCTCAAAATACGCCATTCGAAAGATAAAAGGTGCCATTTCCGCCAGATCTCCATTTCTGTGGAAATGCAGCGCGTGCCACGGTTCGCAATTCTCGCTAATAAAGCGAAGCTTTAGTGTTTTAACTGACTGTGCCTGTAGCGCAAAAGCGCCCAGCAGGAAAGCCAGCTTTCTCTGACGATGGTGATGAATTATCGAGGGTGAAGTGAAAGAAGAAAGGCTCTTCTCGAGACCGCAATCGAACCTGGATCCCTCGCGATATGAAGACGGCGTCTATCTGATTGCTCCATTTCTACAGGGTCGAAGTTCAGGTCCAACTCGGACGACAACCACACAAACCGCCACGTGGAAGCCCCGCGTTCAACCACCGTCGTCGCTACATGGAGGGGTGCATTATTTTTTTCTGTTTTACTTACCTCTTGTTTTTTTCCAAATTCCGTCCCACAAGGTATTTCCAGTAACCCTCAAATAACGATTAGCGTTGTTACTTCCGCCAAATCTGCATATTTGCGGAAATGCACGGCGTAACGCGGTTTGCCATTTCGCTTTTTTGTTTTTCTGATGTTTTTGTTCAGTATTCTGTTCTATCAATTGTCTTGTACAATCAATCTTGATTGTAGGGTTTAACGCGCCGACGCAACGCAGGCGATGAGGCGCGCCGTAGTGGAGGGCTCCGGATTAATTTTGACCACCTGGGGATCTTTAACGTGCGCCGAAATCTCGTACACACGGGCGTTTTTGCTTTTCGCCTCCATCAGAAAAGCGGCCGCCGCGGCCGGGCTATCAATTGTCTTAATTTGCGCTATTACAACGATTGCAGTTAGAACCTCCGCCACATCTGCATGTTTGTGGAACTTCAGGGTGTTATACAACGCGCATGGTTGTGGCTATATTTTTTGTAGTTTTCTATTCTTGATTATTTTAAATTTTGTTCGACCAATTATCTTTATTAGCGCTATAATAACGATTACATGCAGAAATTCCATAAAATCTGAATTTTTGTGGAAAAGAAGGACGTTACATGGTTCGCCATGTTCGCTAATAAATACGATAGTCTTTTTGAGCTACTTAAGCCCAGACATTTTGGTCTGTCTGTCTGTCTGTCTGTCTATCTGTCTGGGACTCGATTAAGGCACCCGGCCAAAGTAAAATACATATTGCGCAATAGTTTTATATACTCACAGCGAAATGTAAACATCTAAGACCTGTTTATATGTTCATACGTGTAAACTTTGTTGAACAAGAACAAGACATTACGCAAATATAAGACAGGAAATTAGTACACAAGGGATATTTATAGTGTTCCTTTATCAGAAATTCATGGATGCTTGGTATCTCGATAGCAAATGATACTTTACATCTACTGCAAAAAACCGCCGCCTCCTGTTGCCCGCGCCACCTCCTAGCGGCGTATGAAAAATCACGCGGCAACAGCAACAAAAGGTTCCACTAGCTAGGTTCAACCTTCTGCTTGGAACACACGTGGCGCACGGCCACGCAGTTCTATAAACCTCGAAGTCGTCAGTGGCGTCGATTCACGTTGGTCCCCGATGTACTGCAGCGCTGGCATCGAGGAACCCGCCCTGTAGCTGTGAAAGGCGGTATATTGAAATCGCCTTGAGCAAACCTTTAGTGTGCTTGCCTTGGGATGAGCGCGACGGTGCAGGAAGGGCATGAGAGGTGAGCGGGAAAACAAAGGGGGGCATTTCCTGGGCAAATGTCTACAATGGCTATCGTCTTTTGACGACATTTGCAACGAAAGGAGCAGATGCGCGGCAAATGTTTTTTTGTATTTTTTTTATTTTTGAAAATTCCGTTCGACCAATTATCCATTTACGCTATTATAATGGTTACAGACGAAAATTTTGTCAAGCATTGTTGCGGAAATGCAGGGGGTTACACGGCTCATCTTTTCCGCAATGTTTCGTATTAAGAAAAATATGTTCGACCAATCATCTTCATATATGTTCGACCAGTGTTCGACCAGATATATGTTCGACCAATTATCTTCATTTGCGCTAACCTAACGAATACAAGTTGCGCAGATGTAACGATTCTGCCAAATCTGCGTTTTCGTGGCAATTCAGGGTCCACACGGTTCGCAATTCCGGCTATTCATTCTATGTTTATTATTTTTTTGGTTTTCAAAATACGTTCAACCAATTATCTCCTTTACGCTATTATAAGGATCACACAAGGAACTTCCGCAAATATGCACTTTTCTGGAAATGCATGGCGTTACACCGTCCGGCCTAAGGGGGTACTCGGCAAAGAATGCTGCGCATTAAAGTTTTGTTTGTTTAAGCGATGGCACTGCACCTAACGTAAGCTTTGGCAGGTCTCGGGCAAACAAATGTTTTGGCTTGTGAGCTTATACCGTTGATGAGCCTTTTACACCAACCAATAACTAATATGCATCATACCCATCCTGCCATTTTTTGGCTGATAGCCTCTGGTTACGTTCAAAGTACCATTACTGAAATGGTCCCGTTGGCTTTGGCTATACATTCGCGACAAAAAGCAAACACACACAGACAATTCGCAATCTCCGAAAGAAAAATATTACATGGCTGGGTTTGTATGTGCCACTGTAGCCGCTGGTATTCCAGCAACCTCCTGGGAGCGAGTCCTATTCCAACCTTCCAAATGAAGATTTGCAATGCCAAATTGAACTCCAATAGGTATCCAAAATATTGAGCAATATACCCCGACCACAATCTTCACTACAAAGCTTGCTCTGCATGCAGCAGTTTCGCATCCTCTTCCAACTGCGCCCTCCGTATCCTCGACAATTGCACGTTTAGCATAACATAACCCTACACCTTATGTCCCCTCGTACTTAACCTCTCCGTATTTTCTCGCCGAATGCGTGCAGTTTGGCTAAAGAGTACATCTTGTTTAGCAAAATGTTTTGTAATAATTTTTTTTCGTCCTTTTTATTTCGTTGAGCAACATAAATTGAATACATGGCCCTGATTATTTCGTCTTGGGTTAATTTCATTGTTCGCCATTTTTACTTCAGCTGCACATGACATTAACAGGCACTAGAAGTCTCTGGCGCGCAAAATACAAGCTTAGAATGCTTGAAGCTTAGGTTGCTTGAAGTACTGCTTGAGAAGAAAGTAACCAAAAATTGTGTAAGCTAGTGAATAAAAATTGGTAATTTGTTGATGAGCCAAGTGCAGTAAAGTGGACATTTGGCGTGTTCGTTGAACATGATAAGGGAAAATGCAGCTGGGGTGGAATGTGGAGAAAAGGAAGAGGACTAGACACGTACGAGTGCTGGGTCCAGCAGTTCATTAAAAATAAATACACGCGCATATATATGCTAGGTGCTAAAGATGAAAATAGGCCTCCTACGCATGGACCGCTGATGAACAAGTACAGTTTAATGCGGCTACTGCACATATATGTGTGTATATGACTTTTATGACTTTTCAAACAACAGTTGGTCCCAGCGCTGGTGTGTGTCAAGTCCGCTTCATTTTATCAGTGTGCTAGCTGGGCTTTATTTCTCCTGATCTTGTTGATGAGCGCAATATAGAGATATTCGCTTGCACAAAATCTGCGAATCATGAAAATGATTGCTCATTAGTGACGTGTGGCACCGCCTAGGACGTGTTACCGATTTTACTGGCGAATTATTAAATCGGGATTTATGAGCGGCTGTTTCAAAGAGACTGCCACGCACGCGTGAAGATTGTTGTTGAAGTGGCCTTTAAAACTTGTCCTTTTGATACATGTTGATGCAGTTGGTCATAGGCTGCCTTTGTTATCTTTGGAATATGGGATGAACAGCAGTGGCAGAATAACCGGCACGAAATTTCACAGAGCCCAAATGATCAGCGTTTAATTGGCAATTGTGTGAGCGTATAGTGTACCTTCGTAAAGCACGGCCGGCTTTAAGCATTCAACTAGTTATTGGCAGTACATATATGAAGTACCTTTAACTGCGCTCAAATGTGAGGTCAGATGTACAGATGGAACAGCGACTTTATTAAGCGTGTCTAACGTCTGCAATGTAACGGTCAGTGTTGTGCATCCTAACAATAAAAGCAACCTGGGAAAGCCTCAACAGTGAGGGAAACTGCAACGCTGCGCTGCCCATAAATTACAAACGCAACTACGCCATTTTTTTGTCAGTTGTTGATACAAATCCGCCCATCGGTATGCTATGGGGCAGTACGTCAGAAGCGGCATTAGGGCAGTAGCATATGGTGCGAAACATTTCCGGCTCTGAAACATTGTAAACAGAAGAAAATTTTACAACAACAAAAACAGCAAAGCTTGACGTAGGCACATTGACATTATTAGGACAGCAGCTGCATTTATAGAGCTTAAACAAAAAAAATGTTCCTGGGGAAAGCGTTGAACAGTCATAAAAAATCGACCTTCAAACAAATGGCACGTGGAATGCGTCACCCGGCTTTCCCCGCTAATGCGTTGGCTGAAAAACGAAGTTTTTGTGTTGACGTAATACAATATGTAAACAGTTAGAAAACAGAAGTATTCCGAGAAATCAGTGGCCAGTCGGTGTTCATTAGGCTTAAAAATATATTTTAAGAAACATAGCCTTTGCACATACACAAACCCACATTTGCACTGAAAACAAGCATGCGCGTGTTGTGCCAGGAAGCACTCTGGGTGAGCATATTTAACAACCCTATGTTGAGCCTACCCGAAAGGTCTGATAACCAGCTGGTAATTTAGTGTAAAATTTCTTCTGTTTTAGAAGCTTCCTGACAACGCTGGATTGTCGTCGTCTGAAATGGTATGCTGAGTATTTTGACTTGCACACAATAAACTTTTCTTCTCTGCCCCAACAATGCCGTGTCTGACATTCAAAATCAGTCGTTTGCAGTGCAAAAAGTGTGCTGCTACCATTTGTCGTACCTTGCACGCCAGATTAGAAAATACTTATTGCTTGTGCTAAGTGTACATAATAGGACGATTGCTCTACTTCACTCGTTATAAATGGTATAGCTTCTAGGTGTGATATTCTACACAAAAATGTGCAGACTAGAGAGAGAGATCCAGATAGGAAGAATGAATAAACGTTTATTCTAGCAAACAATGGGGAGAAAGAAATTTTTTGCATGGGTAGGCGAACGTTTTTACACCTCTTCAAGTACATCACATGTTATTACTATCTCCTTAAACATTTGAGGTTAAAGTGTCCCACTTACTCTTATAGGACTACTAATGCTATAAGAAACCATGCTTTAGCCGAATCGTGTCACAACAATACGTCTATTCGTTCAGTCACACAGCTAAGCATAATTGGTCGTGAATTGCAGACTACTGCTGCTTTCCCCACGCCTCATTCAAGCAAGGTGTTAAGGAAAACTATTCTCAGCACGCAAGCGAATATTAACAATATGCGAGGGGCGATACGCTTCTGATTACGGATATATTAATGAAGAGCTAGTTAGGAATATGTAAGCCTAAGTTCTGATGAGGCAGCGTGTATGCAATACCTCATTAGTCTTGAATAACAGAGCAGAGCACCTCCAAAATCCGAACAAAATTCTTACAGCTAACCTGAATACAAGATCTCCGAATTCTCATCCCGGCAAAGTCGCTTTACTCATCACGACCCTTCACCTCATCTTCACTACCGCAGACGCCTCTTTCACATACTGCACAGTTCCTTTCTAACGGCGCTAGGACGTTATGGAGAGTTGCAATTCTAACTCGCTATGCTCCCGGAGGGACTCTTGCCGCTCGGTGGCAGGAAGGAAAGAGGGAATTAAAGCATCGTCGGAGCGCACAGAAGTGCGATTGGGCGCGAAAATGACAAAATAAACAAAACTCCGCTGCCACTGAACCTGCAGCTGCCGTTGGTGCCGGAAGTTTCACATTGTCAAGGAGCTGTAAACACCTCCCGGATGTGGAGAAACTTGCCCGGTTGCTACGTCAACACGGCCCAATAACCATAATATATAAATTCATTATGGTAAAACGCCATCCCAGGTAGAGATTTTTTTATGTTAACTTCTCCAAGCACTTCTGTGGTTACGTTTTTGCCGGTATAGTTTTCGTCCCGCTTGAAGGGACCCTGGAGCGACGCTTTGGCCGGCGTTTTTCACGTTTAAACACACGTAGATAACAGGTTGCTCCTCTAAGCGTGCACTTGGAGACGGGGAGACGGCGTGACCGCGCAAATAGGTTTCAGGCGTTCGCCCTTTACATACCCGTTCATGTGAGGGAGAATAAACGTAGACATCTCACAACTTCATGTGACGTGTGTGTTGCCGTCCACAGTCGAGTGGTTGGCGTTGGCGCGTTACACAGACACTAAGACGCGTACAGCGAGGGAGGAAAACGGACAGCCTCGTGTTTGTCCCCAAAAACAAAACTGTAGTTTTCCAAGTTTAATTCAGCTAATTTGCTAGGAACCATGCTCAATCACAAATTACAAACGCGTTTTGTTTTGTGCGCTTCTTGGACTGCGTTCAGCTTCGCTAGTCATCCTTCTTCACACAGTGGAAGGGCAGTGATATTTTTTATCCGCTCCCCTAAACGTCCTCAGTTGATGATGATCCGTTTCATCCCACCTGAAAAAAACGTTGGGAGTTGTCTTCAATTACATGATTTGAAATTTTCTAGAAGGAATGTAGAAATTTCAGTATGCAAGGAACAGACAAAAATATCAGCAAGTCAACCATAGCAGTTTCGTACACTGTACAATATTTGTGTAAATATATAGATCCTTTATATACTATATCTTTTGCAGTACATACAATTTCAGGGTTGATTAGTTAACATATACCTGTTAACAGAAAAAAAAAACGTTCTGTGGTTTCCTCTTCTTGACCAATAACAGGCGTAAAGTCGTGAAGAATACTCGACTGTTGGTGCGCATAACATACCATAAAATATGGTTAATTTTTAAAGTCTTACAGGAATTTAGTGAATCGTCATAAGAGAACCCGGCCAGCGCCGTTTTTTTGTGGTTCTGCAATACGAAAATTTGCCGTTTTTTAAATGGCGGGGATGTAGGGACCAGCACAAAAATATAGCGGCGGGCTTTCTCCTTGAATTGTTTATTGCCCAAGTGTGAGTACTAAATTTTAATTTTGTCATGTGGAGGCTGCACCTCATTTCAATTTCTTACTCTCTATGTCGTTCCGGAACCGTTGTTTCTTCGCTTGTAGATGAAAATACATTGTTGTGAGGCGCTCTCCCGGCAGCGCAACGATACGTCGTCTCGCGGTTTGTATCGGATGCAGATAAAGGGAACTTCTTTGCATTCGCTATATACGTGGAAGAAATAATTTGTTGGGCCTCAAGATAGAGCCGATGCTGTCAATAAGTAACCTCTCACAAAAGCTGTAGCTATACTTCGCACCTGCTTTACAATTCACGTGGTGAGAACAGCCGGTCTTGATGTTTACTCAACTGGGCTTACCGCTGCTGCTCACTGCAGCCCAGGCTGAGGTAGAATTACGTTGGATAATCTGCAATTATTAACAGTGATTAATAGTTACGAGTGATTCTGGCTGGTCAGTTAGAAATAGCGGTTTGGCAGGTTAGGCAAAAATCAACGTAGACTGTTCTCACGGTGAATTGTTAAGGGGGCATGAAGAAATAGCCTGAACTGTATTAATTCACCGCTTTGCAATGTTTATAGAACCCGTAAATATATTTTGCGTCTTCGTTCAGATGGTGCGTTTCTATCGCCCCAGTATACAAAAAAAAACAGAATAAAGTTATCAAGCACCTTATAGTTATCAAGCAACATAACAGTTCATTTTAAACAAGTGGAAGCTGTGATTAATTACAGCATGATAGTTATACAAAAAGCCCAGCAAATGATGTTTCATTGATGCACATGTTTTTTATACGCGGAACATATACTATTGTTGCAGGGTGATTGCAGCCGCCAAAAAGTAAATGGGCCCAAAGATGGAGAAGTCGAAGCAGAAGCCGTTTCCTCTAACCAAAGGTCGCATGTCTGATCACTGTGTTGAGAGACCCCCCTCCCCGCGCCTCCGCCACCGCCCCACTTCCCCTAACAGCACTGAACATGTGTGTAACGGCAGCACCTTGCCCCAAACGTGTCGCATTCTTGGTTACTCTGCTGGTATACGAGTTGAGGTTTAACTATTCCCTGCTTTTTTGTGATATCAGTAAGGTGGAAAAGATGTTATGGTTCTAGTCTCACAGCACTAGCTTCCTCGTCCTTGATTACCGTCTTACTAGCGCTATGTTGCGTCTTGCGTATTCCAGAAAGCAGAAAAGTGTCTGATTTCAGTTTAATTTCGAAGTAGAAAAAATTAGTTCTTAGCCCCATTGGAGTTCCCACCGTAGTAGTACTCTACTGCAGTAGTACAAGATATGAAGATTTTGTAACGTAATATCACGGTAGAAAATATGTCCTTAGTTCAACGTCACTTATGATCGCCAGCAGGCTTATCGTTCATCACTCTGCTTGCTACAGGGTTATGTTGTGCAAAAAAATTGTGTTACCGGAGGGGCCTGTTTTTGTGCATTTTCGCAAGTTGGAAAGTAATGTGATATTCCAAGGCAGAGAGCATTTTTGTCACTGACAGGGTCTTTTTGGTCACTTTGCCATTTTGTGACACGTGGGTTTGCTTTGTACTCACGAGTCTTCATATTTGATCGATATTGTTGATACCTGGTTTGAAACTGACTTGTTCATTTGTTGTATCAATACCCTTAATTGTGTCGGCAAAATGACTAATCTCACTGGTGTTTTCACCCTTCATTTCTAAGTGGTCGGTTTATGCGATGTACTATACAGCAGTAGTTGTATTAGCTCTTTCAAAAAATATATGAGGCATTCATGGCGATGCTTTTTTAAACTACGGCTATTCGCATTCATGAAGTGTTTAAAGCCAAATTCAACTGCAGTGCTTCCAAAATGTAAAACGTAATAGAACACATATTTTATGAGGAACCATAACCAAAATCGTGTCAACGTGATGAATAATTTTGCTTTGACGTATTCTTAAACGGATTGGTGTTTCTACCTGGTACTTGTTAAATGAGCAAAACAATTTTGCGAGAAACGTGAAACAGTGGGTAATAATTTTGGTAAGAATAAAATTTGAATGCACAACACAAATACTCTGTAAAATGCTCAGAATGAAAAAATATATTCACAAATTTTCTATGGAAGAAACAGAACTTGAAAATAGACAGATTAAAAAAGCAGCAGACTAAACACTGACACCAGAAAATTGGCAGAAATTTCTTTAGTGAAAACAGAAAATGCTTGTAAATATTAGAAACAAAAAAAAAACAGAAAGCAGAACTGTCCAAGAGATTTCTGGCAGGACAGCTGCCAGAACATGTTTTACAGAATCCGCGTTAGTTCAGTTTGAAAGCTTTTAAAAACTTGCGATCACGAGTAACGTTCCTTTTAAGAATGTACAAAACAAACTAAATGGCCCAAGTTACGCCCATATAAAAGACACTGTTGCTATTCACTAGCCCATCCAAGCTGCTTAAGGAAGCTGTCAACCACAAAATGACAGAATTAAGTATTTTATTGGCAGTTCTGCGAATGTGTACCCAATCAGACAAAACGCAAAAGATCACAAGACGCTTTTTCCCGCCAAACTGCATTGCAACCATAGCACGCCATGCTTGAGAAGAACATATTTTGTCTCATACAGGCTGAATAAGAACGTGTAAGACGAAAAGAAAATACCAAAGTATATACAAAAATTCAGATATTCTAATGTATATGATACCATTAATGGCGCTTAAACATGCCCAACGACATTTTTTACTCGCACTATGAAAACATATGAATCACGCAAGTCGAAAATACAGAATTATTTTTGAGCAATGACCTCCCGCGGCTTCCATTTTAGGAATATCTTTCAGGCTGCCGTCCTCGGCAGCTGGAATTAACAGGCTCCCTGCCTACTTCGTGAAAAATAAACAGTAGTGTGCTTTCTTATTAGTGCGGCTAACACTGCTGCCCTATAAAATGTAGCAATTCCTGATGGGTAGGAATTAAACCGTTTTATCAGAAGCAGAATACTGGCGATTTCCAGGTATCTTTATCAATAAAACTAGGTGCTTTTCAAGCGCTACTTCTCAATCAAGGGAAGAACCATGGAAGCAGCTGGTAGCGTCCCTCTAACGTTCAATCTTAGCCAAGCACAAGTGGTGACTCGTGTAGTTTCGTGCAACAGATGGAAGCCCCACCGAGCGCGCCCCAGTCGCACACCAAAGCAAACAACAGACAGTTTAGTTGAGTGCTCGCCGCAACTATGCGTATGCATGGAACTTGCGGGGGCGTGAGAGAGCATGCGCAGAACCCACGACGGCTGTTTGCGTGCGCCCACACGTATGAGATTCCTGCGTTACGAGTTTTGCGGGCTTTCCGTGTCGATCCTGAGGCCCACCTCAGCTCTCCCTAATCTCTCTTGCCCGCGAAATGAAAGTGGCGGCTGCGCCAAAACTGATTTACCGCTACTAGTGGCTAGGGTTAGGCCAGATGGCCAACAAAGGCATGCATCGCTCGCCAACCCCGTGTTTACTGGCGCTGCATTACACACAAAGCGCAAATTATCGGGCTACTGGTTTCTCCACGCAGCAAATTTTGCGTGCGGTCAACTATACGCTGGTTCTTCAGATGAATTTTGCTGCACACGCTGCACTGCCGATACGTGGTTGCGCAACTCTCCCGTATGCTCAGCTGAAACTGCCTAACGCCTCGGCGCCTTGCAAGAACTGCGCGTATGGTTGGCCGGCGAAGAGAAATACTTCGCAAAGCACTTTGAGGGACGAAAGTGGAGCGGCATGCAGTTAACGTTGGCACCATAAGAAGCAATCTCCACGCAATTGAAAATGCAGTTTAACTGATTTTTTTAAATATGTGTATAGTTTAAATAGTGGACTTCAGCTTCTTAGTTAAAAAAAGACACTCCATACATGTTTGTAGAACTCCCTGAGTTTGTAATTGCGAATAATTATCATCATCATCATCAGCCTGCTCAGGTTCACTGCAGGACGGGAGACTCCCCTATTGAGTTCCAACAGCTCCTGTCATACGCCTCTCGAAGCCACTGCTGGCACCCGAACTTCCGTATTTCATCCCTCCATGGTGTTATTTTCTTCTGGACATATCTCTTGGCATCCACTCTTATCCAAACTGTCCGCCGGTTGTCCGTTCATCTCACTACATCGTCATCCCAAGTTCATTTGTTTTTTATTTTACCTACGATAAAGTCAACTCTAGCTTGTTCACTTATCCGGATAGTTTATTTCTCGTCCCTGAGTGTTCTTACTAACAGTATTCGTTCTATCACCCGTTCAGGAGGACTAAGTTTGCTTTCGAGTTGTTTAGTAAAGTTGGCAAGTTTTAACTCCGTATGCCATCACTCGCAGTATGCACTAGTTGTAGTTTTTTTTTAGAGACAGAGGTATCCTACTTTTTAAATATGAGAGTGCTTGCGTAGTGCACTCCTGCCCATACCTATTCTGCGCCGGATTTTTCTCTCGCGGTTGGGGTCAGCACTAACCATCCGTCCGAGGTAGTTATATTCTGCTACTTCATATAGCATTCCATTTTCTAAGCTGAAAAAGACACTCTTGGCACGCTTATTCCTCCTTAGTTACGATTTATTGATATTTGTTAGCCCCACAGCCACGCTTTCGGACTGTAGTTCCTAAAGCATTGTTTTCACGTGTCCTGCAGTCTCACTGAGCAAGACTAAATGGTCAGCAAAACTGAAATGGCTCAAGTATTCTTCGCTTCTCTTCACTCCTGTGTTTTCTCAGTGAAGCTTTCTAAATACAGCCTGCACACATGCTGTGAGTAGTTTTAGAGAGATCTTATCTCCCGGTCTTTCCCCCTTTCAGATGGGAAGTTTATAGGTTTGCTTGTGGAAGGGTATCCTGACCGTATGCAGCATTCCTTGTATACGTCTTCTAGAAGTCTTATGTAGGTTTCCTCTATTCTGTGGGCTTTTAGTGCTTCCAAAGCGGCTGCAGACAGTACGGAATGAAACGCTTTCTCGTAATATATAAATGCATGTAAACGGGCTTAAGTGTACCCTGGGGACTTTTCTATGCGCTGGTTGTCGATTTGGATGTGATTCATGGTGGCGTACTTTTGCTAAACCCAGTCTGCTCTCTGGGTTAATGGGAATGCAGGCTGTCAGCTATGCGCCTAACTTTACAAATTTGGTAAACAGCTTGTAAACAACCCAGAGTAGGCTTAGGATCTCCCTTCTTATGAAATATTACAGCAAGGTTGAGCAGTAAAATATCTCCTGCCTCTTTCAAAAAATCCACGGTGATGCCGTCGTCACGTGCAGCTTTTTCTATTTTTATGCCTATGAGAGCCTTTCCAAGTTCCTATTTAGTTACTAGTGGGATATCTCAAGTTGCGCTTCTACTCTCAGTAGTTTTCCCTGGTCAAACGTCGCTGTCGTACAGCCTAATGTAGAGTTGTTCTGCTACCTTATTTATCTCACCCTAGTTGTGCGTATTGTTTCCCTGATAATTTCTGAGTACGTACATCCTGTCTTTGCCGATGGTTAGCTTTCTCTTAGTTGCTTTCCAGCGTCCCCCCATTTACAGCGTTGCCTGGATCACTACTGTTATAGGCACGAATGTATGTTGTATTTCTGGTAATCAGTTTTGACAGGTCGGCAAATTTAAGTCGATCTACCGTACTTGACCCTTTGATGTTCTTACGTTTGACAATCAGTTCCTTCGTTTTCTTAGTTTTTTTCCCCAGTTTTTTCTCTACATGTTGCTTCTCCCACAGTTGCTACTGATTCACTGAGTGCCGATGTTAAGTAAGTTGATATTTATCCTGTCTTCACTGACATTTTTTTGCTCGTTTAAAAGCGAGAAATTGCTTTGAAGATCTATTTTAAACTCCTGTGGTGTGGCTCTGACCGATTCCATTCGGGGTTTCTTAGTTTTTACGAGTTTCGTTCTTTATCTTCTCTAAATCAGGGTGCGATTGCACCTAACAATGCTGGGATCGCTCCTGCGCATTTTACTTAGCACCTCTAGGTCTTGCACGCTATCTGGGCAATCACTTATAAAAAGGTCAATTTCGTTTTTTGTTTTATTATCGGGATTTTCGGGATTTTTCTACGACCATTTCCTATTCTTTCGTTTGTAGAAGAATGCTTTCAATAAATTTCGGGTTACGCCTTTCTGCAAATGCCCCAGTGCATCTTCTCGCTGTTGCGATTGTGTATTCCACAGTTTCCCACTGAACGTTCTCCTATTTGCTTCTTACCGACCTTTGCGTTAAAATCTCGCACCAAAACCGTAAACATTGGTGTTGCCCTCATTGCTTATTCGACGTTCTCATAGAAGCTATCTACGGCTTCATTAACATAGCTGGTTGTGGGCGCATTGGCCGGAACTATCTTTAACCTGTGTCGCTTGTTTAGCTTGATCACAACAGCCCGGACTCTCTCGCTAATGCTCAAAAACTATTCCACGTTTCCTGCTATTTCTCTGTGGAACAAAAATGCCACTCCCTGTTCTTTCTTCTCTTGGGGTCCACTGTAGCAAATAATATGGCCGCTAGTGAGCTCCAGGAAACTTTGTACTGTCCCGCGATCTTCGCATAACCCTATATTATCCAACTTAACGTCACAGAGCTCCTCTAGCATCACAGCTCTGCTTTCCTCTCTAGACACAGTGCGTGCGTTGAACGTTGCCAGGGACAATTTCCAATGGCGGCCTGTCCAGACCCAAACAAGTCTTAGCAGCCTGTGCTGTATCGCTGTACTGACCGCCTACTACACCGGCGTAGCCAAATTCTTCTCTGGTGAGGGAGTGCTATGTGTCCCCCTAGGAACCCTTCTAGCATGGCAGAAGCTTTCTAGTGTGCCCTGTTACGTATCCGGAATGATGGTTACTTCCGGAGGGGGCTGCACACCAATGCTGAATGGGTTGGACATAGAGCCAGATGAAAAAAAATAGTGCCCTTGCACTCTGTGAGAACGGATGACCTGCGAAGCCGGCTGACCTCCACGCAATGCAGGAAACAAAACGTGTTCTTTTGGTAATTTACGACTGAGCAGACTTCCTTGAAATTAGCTGAATTAAATTTGGAAGAACCCGAGCTTTATCTGAGCGGATAAACGTAGAGCTGCCTCTTTCCCTGCGGCGTCGTAGGCATCTGACTGTTCCTGTAAGACGGCAGCCCAATCCACTCTACCACTGAGGACACCGAACCGGTGGCATTGGGCTGTTTGGCGGCCTCGTTTAGGCCTCACGGCAATACAACATACATGCAACCAGTAAGGGCATGAAATCTTTGGCTGCGCGGACCCCACCCCCTCTCCGTCCACTCGCCACCCGTGCACGCATAAACCGGCAACCGGTCATGAAGGGTTGCTTAGAAGTCAAAGGCACTGTCGAACACGTCGCGCTGAAGGGCTTTTAGACTTTACAAGTGATATTGGCCAAAGCCGGAGTTCCAAGCGGGCCAGTTGCTGTTTATCCGGGAGGGGTCTGCAACTACTTGACCAGCTGGAACTTGAGGCGGCAATGGGGGCGTCAGTGGCTTTCCAATGTTTTCGCGCCCATTCACGCATCTGTTCATACTGACACTTCAACAGATTCCGTCTTCCTCGAAGCGAACGACATGCGATCGTCCCATAGCAAGTTAACCCCTCGAAGGCCTCGACCTTTATTCTAGCGGACTTGGGTCTCTCGTTCGATTCCCAGCCATAGCCATTTTATTTTCTATGCAACAAATCAACCGACAACCGAACCACTCGATTGCAAAGAAAAGTTGACAGGGCGCATTTAGCTCTGAGACTACTACGTTCATATCTCTCACCGCCACAACGGGTGTTTAGTCGGTAGCGGCATTAAGTCCTTCCCTCCCATTTCCTCCCTTCATCCTCCCCAAGTGCGTTCACGCCTAAACCGGCAGCCGCGGATGGGCGAAATAGTAGTCGTGAAATACAACAAATAAAGGAGAGAGAAAATTTATGTGCGGCAAGACTAAGATCTTCTATTATACTTCCACCAGAAGTACTATGACCAGACCGTCAAGGAAGGCCGCCGACGCGACAATGTCGCACGGAATGGCTTTCAAGCAAAAGAAGAATGATGGGCTCACGCTGGCTTTCCAGCGGGGCAAGCTGCTTTCAACCGGTGGGAACCCGCAGCTAGTGGGCGAGGTGGAATTTGAAACAGCAACGGCCGCGGCTACATTCCCGGCGGGGGAGGGTTGGCGGCTTTGGGGCGTTTTTACACCCATTCGCGCTGCTACTCATTCTCTGCAATTAGCTGATAACGCCGCTACGGCCGCTGCCAGCCGACTGCGCAATTTGTGCAAGAGAGAGAGAGAGAGAGAGAGAGAGAGAGAGAGAGAGAGAGAGAGAGAAAACTTTTATTGGCGCAAGGGCTAATTCTGGGGAGGGGTGGTGACCGAGGGAGGAAGGTCCCCGGTGACTTTGGCAGCACGGGCGACGATGGCATCTTGCACCGCCGAAGCCGAGCTGCCCAACACCCTCGCCCAGTGCTCACCGTCTCGATATGGGGGGAATGGGTTGTGGGGGCATTGCCAGAGGAGGTGATCCATGGTTTGGACCACCCCACAAGCGGGACAGTGAGGTGAAGGGTATAGACCTGGGTACAAGCTGTGGAGGCGGGACAGGCAAGGAAGGCTGTACGTTTGCACTAAGCGCCATAGGCGTTCTTCGGTGTGAGAGAGTGCCGGGTGTGCAAGGGGCAGTAGACGGCGGGAGAGGCGGTAATGAGACGTAATCTCATGAAAGGAAAGGAGCCGATCTCGAGCTGACAGGGCTCCATGGGAGGGTTCAAGGCTAGGACCCGCTCGGAAGGTGAGCTCTCGAGCGGCTCTGTGTGCTGCCTCGTTCCCTCCCACGCCCGTGTTGGCTGGGGTACATACCAGCTCGGTGGGGGAGTCAGGGGGATTTTGAAGAAGGATTTTGAGTGCCAGGGCAGAAATGCGGCCCCGGGCGAAATTTCGAATGGCCGTCTCGAATCGGAGATTATGATCGCAGGGGAAGGCCGCAGTGTTAATGCAAGAGCAATAGCCGCCTCTTCCGCAGTCGCAGGGGAAGAAGTGCGATGGGTGAGGGTGGTAAGAGGGGGACTGTTGGGAGCGTTGATGATCGCGACCGCGTAGGCGTCATGGTGCCTGTAGCTAGCCGCGTCAACATAAACAGTTGCCGCATGCACTGGGTATCGCTTCGTAAGGGCCCGCGCACGCTGCTCCCTGCGGGCTCGATTGTGCGTCGGGTGCATGTTACGGGGAATGGGCCGAACGATGAATAGGTCATGGATAGTGCTAGGAATGGCAAGAGAGGATTCTGTAGCGAAAGGGAAGTTGATGGCAAGTCGCCGGAGGAGAGATTGACCTGTTGAGGTTGTTGCAAGGCGGGCGTACTGGCTCACAAGATGAGCTTCGAGGAGCTCAGATGCGGTGTTGTAGACACCAAGCGATTCTACACGAGCGGTGGCAGCGCTCTGCGGAATCCTGAGCGCCGTGTTGTAAACTTTTCGAATGAGGCAATCCACCTTTTTGAGTTCCGTAGAGGACGGTGCTAGATAAGGAAGAGAGTAAGTGATGCGACTTATTACAAAAGCCTGTATCAGCCGCAATCGCTCTGCCTCTTTGAGCCCTTCGTGGCGGGTGGTGATGCGGCGGAGGAGGTTGATAGTCTGATTGACTTGGGATGTTAGGTTGGCGAGGAATGTGGTATTGGCGCGGTTCTGTTGGATATTGAGGCCTAAGATTTTAAGGCAGGGCACTCGGGCAACGGGGTGATCATCCAGCCGGATGGTAATGTTCGGAGCTGCGCGGGCGCGTTTGGGACTTTTGGGCAAGAGAAGCAGCAGCTCTGCCTTCTCGGGCGAACAAGTCAAACCGACATCACGAGCATAGGCAGCAACACAAACTGCCCCCTGCTGGAGGGTGGTTTCAATGTGTGCGTCACTGCCACCTGGAACCCACAGCGTGACGTCATCGGCATACAAACTGTGGCGAAGCGAGGGCACATTAGCAAGAAGAGGAGGGAGGTCTATCATAGCGATGTTGAAGAGCAGTGGGGAGAGAACTGCTCCTTGTGGGGTGCCTATGGAGGGGAGCGGAATGACGTCGGAGCGTAGATCATTAATCTGAATGATGGCCGTGCGATTAGCGAGAAAAGCCCTCACGTAGTTGTTGGTGCGGGCTCCAGGAGACAGAGCAGCCAAATGGCGCAGAATGGCGTGGTAGGAGACCCGATCAAAGGCCTTTTGGAGGTCTAGCTCTAGAACGGCTGATGAGTCGGCAGTAGGGGGAGCAAGGAGAAGATCATGCTTGAGCTGCAATAAGACGTCTTGGGTGGAAAGGCCGGCTCGAAATCCGAACATTGTGTGCGGGTACTGTTGCTTACTCTCCAGATATTGGGTCAAACGGGCATGTACAATCATCTCGAGGACCTTACCCGCACACGATGTGAGGGAAATGGGCCTAAGCTGTTCAAGAGCGAGCGGTTTACCCGGCTTGGGAATGAAAGAGACTTTAGCATGCTTCCATTCGGGTGGGAGCTCCCCAGACTCCCAGTGACTGTTATAATATTTTGTTAGGACCTCTATGGACTGATCGTCTAGATTTCGAAGGAGCTTGTTGGTTGTTCCATCCTCTCCTGGCGCTGAGTTTGGGCGAATTTTAAGAAGGGCTGCGCGAACTTCAGCTGTGGAAATGGGACGACCCATTGTCTCATTGGGCTGGCCGGTGTATGGTGAAAGGGGCTCCTGCGGGCCCTGGGCAAGGTAAAGGTCCCTGAGACTGGCGAGAAGTTGATCGCTTGTGCCGGGAAATTTATTTAATAGGGTGGTAAGACGATTGCGGCTGGTTGATTTCGAATGAGAAGGATCAATCATGTGGCGAAGAATGGCCCAGGTGCGCCGCATGCTAAGGTTGCCACGCATGCTGTCGCAGAACTGACCCCATTGCGCACGTGCCAGTTCAGCCGCATAGTTGTCAATAGTGATGCGGAGATGAGCAATGCGCAGTCGAAGACGACGATTGTGCTTTTGACGGCGCCAGCGTTTCTGAAGGCCCTGATACGCTGCCCAAAGATGCTGAAGGTGATTGTCAACAGTTTCCGAAGGAATGTCGGGGTCTAAGGATGAATCGTGGGCCTTCTTAATCTCGAGTAGGTGTTTAAGCCAATCCTGAACCGGAGTGTCATCGGTAGGGGGTGCTTGTTCTTGACATGAGAGCCGAAAGGCTGGCCAATTTGTGATGTGAGTCTGCCGCGGTTTTGGAGTAAATGCAGAATGCAGTCGCAAAGTGGACTGAATAATGAAGTGATCGCTTCCTAGGTTGTGGGGAGTACATTGCAATTTCAGGTCCGTAACGCGCAAGGAAAGTGTGAGGTCAGAAGAGGTGTCTGCCTGTACACTGTTGCCTATTCTGGTAGGAATAGAGGGGTTAGATTCCACTGTTAAACGTCGAGTATGAATTGCTTCCCAAAGTAAGCGGCCTTTCTTAGTGACGCGATTGTAGAGGCATCGGTGGTGGCGAGGGCAATAACCGTTGTGATAACCGTTGTGACATAAGGTTTACCGGTGGGGAGAAGGAGGCTCGGAGCAACGCCGATTAAATCAGCTTTACCGGAATGAAAACTGGGGGGGATGAAAACAACAAAAATAAAAACAACAAAAAGTGGCGGCAGATTTCCAAAATTAACTCTAACAGCTAACAAACCAACCAGATGGCGAGCGGACCCCCTTTTTGTAAGATTAGCACGGTGGTATCACCATTGCTACCCTGTGTCTATGATCTATGTCTATGATAAAAATAGATTTTATTTTTTGAGTGAGGTGAAGGACCCCCTACTTCGCACTGTAATTCAGGTTAGGTTAGGTGGACTTCTGCCTCAGTTTGGTATTACGTCATGTTTGTGTTATACCGGAGGAGTTCA
This sequence comes from Haemaphysalis longicornis, assembly GCF_048455015.1. Taxonomy (NCBI): domain Eukaryota; kingdom Metazoa; phylum Arthropoda; class Arachnida; order Ixodida; family Ixodidae; genus Haemaphysalis; species Haemaphysalis longicornis. Next base: position 4,211,078 of record NW_027526306.1, read on the forward strand.
CGGATATTTAAAGGTAGTCGTACAGGCAACACAATTTGTATGTTCGCGTTTTTCCATGAAGTGTCGAAGAGGCCTTGTTGAAATCTGCTTTCCAGTGCCACTATACAGATCCATGTTTCGAAGTGGCCCAGGACAAAAAGGTTTTGAAACGTGTAAAAGCAATGGTTGTTCCGCCGGGTGTTAAAACGTTTTTCCTTAAGCTTCATGTTGGTGTGCTCCCGGGCAAAACGTGGATGCTTGAGAAGGGTTTGTTCGTGCCCTGGGGTGCAGACTGCTGGCTATGCAAGAAGCTGGAAGCTGTCGAACATGTATTTTTGGACTGTTGGGATGCGGTGTTTTTGTGGGACGTTCTTCAGAGGACTTTGAAAAAGGAACTACCCTTGGATCCTCATGGTATACGGTTTCTGGCAGTTGAGAACGATAATGGAGTGCCTTACGACCTATTGATGTTGCTGGTCCTCCACCTAATATGGAGGTCTCGATTGGCAGCTCGTTACGCGGACGCTGATGGACGGCCCGCAAGGCAGTATTGTTGTGAAAGCGTCCATCGCATTGTAGAAATGTGGAACGGTCAACCTTGTACGCCCGAGTGGCTGCAGGAAGTAGAGAAAGTGTTGTCCATGCCCCGCTTTTAGACGTAATACACTGGCTTAGGCAAAGCTAGCGTTTTTTATCTGTAGCACGTTTTTGTGATGTCTGAAACCGACAATAAAAAAACAAAAAAAGCTGTGGTGGCGTAATTGGATAGAAATCTGCTTCACAACGCGAGGGATCCAGGTTCGATTCCGGCTACGGGAATTGCTTTAACTTTTCTTCGCTTCACCCAAAATTATCACCAACATCACCGGAAGAGAATGTGGGCTTTCCTGCAGCGCGTTTTGGGTGGAGAACAGACGACATTAGTGAGAAGCTAAAAGAATCGCTTTAAAAAGTAAGGCACATTCTCACCAGTGTCAGTGCGATTATGAATGAATTCTAGGTTAAAATGTGGCTACGATTTTCCAAGGGGCATACATCTGAACAATTCATTCCGGCTGGGGCGCTGACCTCGAACCAAACAAACCTTTTAGTGGTGCTATAACTGACCAAACTTAGTTTATTGCCATATATGTAAGAGCCATTACTATTAAAACATAAATTTGAATCCATACGTACCCGCCGCGGTGGGTCAGTGGCTAAGGCGTTGCGCTGCTGAGCACAAGGTCGCGGGTTAGATTCCCGGCCGCGGCGGCCGCTTTTTTGATGGAGGCGAAAAGCAAAAACGCCCGTGTGTACGAGATTTCGGCGCACGATAAAGATCCCCAGGTGGTCAAAATTAATCCGGAGCCCTCCACTACGGCGCGCCTCATCGCCTGCGTTGCGTCGGCGCGTTATACCCTACAATCAATCAATCAATTGAATCCACACGTTTGCTCGGGGAGGACCTGTAGCTTTACGTGGATAGCGGTGACAAACTTCCTGATAATTTTGGTCAGCATATTGACAAGAAGGGGCGCGGTAGGAAGTTGATAGCAAGCAACCGCACATTGCGAGGCGGGGTTTCACGTGGGAACCAGGCACGATAGCTGCGCTGTTTGCAATACTTGGTGCAGCGTGGAAATTCGGGCACAGCGACAATAGCAACCGCGATTTTAATGAAAGACCGATATTGACGAGGGACTAGCCCTGACTGCACTGATACAGAAGGTGAATGTAAGCAGATAAACAGTTCTTACGCTTCAGCTTCCAAGGTAAATAAGCTGGACCGTTTTCGTTCTTATAGTTTAAAAAAAAGACTTGGAGCTTGAAAGTGGCTTTCTTAACCTTTATTTCTACTTCATTATCAGAAAGAGTCTTTCCAAGACTTGGTTGAGAGACTTGGCAGTGATTGAAACATGTTTGTCAACACGTATGTCTCCTAACACCAAATTTAAATACGCCTGTCGGATTAATATGTATCCAAGAACTTTTAAATATCATCTTGCAGCTGTAGCAATCCCCAACAAAATTTTAAAGATCAAAGGTGTTGCATATCTTCACCTTGTTATTGAAACTTATTGTACATCCAAACTAAGTTAGACGTCGACGCATTTTTACTTCTACACAGTAGTGAAGCACACTTCTCACAGTTTACACATTCAGATTGTATACATATGCGCTGACAGAGATTTGGGTAATAGAATTCTTACGATTATATTAAGTGTGCTATCATGTCAAGTACTAAATTGATAGCCTAACCTTATCATCACTGAGAGCTGAAAATATTCTGGAAGAAGACGTAGAAATTTCAAGGTGCTCTCGTGTGCGCATTGGTTTCGAAAACCTAGCGTAGCGGATCTTTAGAGCTTTGGTATGAGCGAAAAAAAATAATATTACTAGGGTGTAGCGTTTTTCTTTTTGTTTCAATAAAGCATTTGACAACCTCTCTGTTACGCAAATAATTTTTGGAATATTGGTGGGGCGGGCACACCGGAACAGAACTTTGCAACATCTGTTCTGGAAAAAAGTGGTAGTTTTTGTTTTGCAGCGACGGGAGAACAAATACCCACTTTGAGTCATCATTTTGTTTTCATATAAAGCGCCGCACCCGACTGCTTTATGGCAGACTACTATAATTTTACAGCGACAACGACAATGAGCGCGACAGTGGCCTCTGCTCTAATTTTCTGTTTGGCGGTGTCTTCTGCGGAACAAGTTACAGACAATTGCACAGAAGAAGCATCTCTAAGAACATCAGCATCAGGTACCTCAGCAAGCCTGGAGCAAGAAAGCACAACAGAGAGTGAAAAAACCCTGTCCACCACAACATTTGCACCAACGACAGCTTCGCTGGTGTGCAAAAACAGCAGCTTGGATGGCTTTTCGGTATGTAAATTCACATTTCCAAACTAAGGTAACTACATTAGGAGAACGTTGGAACTTGCAGGCACACTTCTAAATAAAATGGCCTGTCAGCATCTCCCATGTCGGCACAATTTAGTCGGGCTCAGGTTGCGTGATTGTTAAGTTCAGGCATACAACATCGTTTGTGGGGCATGCAAAAATCCGTTTACTTCGTGTAGGTCCCCGCTAACACGAAAATATATCAAGTGGAGGCTCAGGCTTTTTTTTAAATTCATACTAGAGTTTCAGTTGGAAATCCAGATGCTCACGAAATGAATCCCGCTATATGGGTCTTTTCTGTAAACGTAGCTTAAAAATCGGCGCAGCTATATTCGCCGTCCGAATGCAATACGTGTACTTTTGAAGAAGCAAGAAATGAAGAAGAGAGGCCATTTTCGTTGTTTGGGCGTATGAAGAGTCACTGGCAAAAAGTAAAATGTGTTCCTCAAAATGTTGCTTTCTATGCGACTGGCGAACTCTCCCGGTGCAGATCTACGATCTGTCCCTTTTCAGTGAATTTGTGTTCACGCCCAATGAAGATATTTTTAAAATGACAAGTTTCACACGCCCATTTCTGGGTTCCTTTGACGAGAATATAACTGTTTATCAGCAGTGCATGTAAGACCTCATTATTAGGAAAGGGTTAGTAACCCGCTCTGCTCCTCTAACTTATACGAAAGCCTGCATCTCATGCTACTAGTGTTTCTATCAAGCGTTGAGTAGACCGCCTATTTTTAAATATGAAAGATTTTAGGTATGGAGTCGCGAAACTGCCACTCTGCTACCTTGAAGACAATGAAAACAATATTGCTCAACTTTGTTGTACGAAAAGTGTAGTTCAAACAATCCTCAACACGATAAAAAGAACACTGAACAATTGTCATTCGAACAAAGTTAGGCTACTAAAGAAACTGTGTAAACAACATAGGGCGGTGCAAAAGTCCGACAAAATGTTGCGCGCCGTTGATAGGCATATAATCGAATAAAAAATTGTTTGGCCAGCTATAGTTGTGAATGAGGCCGTATTTATAACAAAGCTTGCAATCGAACGGCAGCTTTGTGAAGTATTCAAAGGGCTTGTGCTCCAAGAGGATGAAAAACAAATGTATGATCTACATATATTTTCTAATGTGCGGTGCACCATCTGTACAGGCCTTAAAGGGACCCTGCAACACTCTTCGTGCAGTGCAAGTAAACCTGCGCGACGTTTAGATTACACTGCCAGGAGCACCTGAGCCAAATATTACACGTGCTTGTGAAGCGGTAAGCGCGCAAATCGCCGAGAAAGACGCGGAAAAACCAACCGCGCTCTCTTCAAGTCTCCTCATTATGCACCCCTGGCATGGCCTCTGCGACTTCAATCGGGCCATGGCTGTCCTGGCTGTCCTATTAGCTGTCGCTGTTCAACTTCGCGGCTAAATTCTGTCATTTCCTGTGACGATCAGCCGTCGTCGGCGCTGTGTATGAACCTCTTCTATGTCTGATACTGTCGGCATGCTTTTGATGTTTCTTTTGTTTTGAGTGCGCGCGAAGTTTGAGTGACGAACTAAATATTCCACTTTCAATGAGCCCACTCGACAACAAACGTTTATTGCTCCAAAAACGCCCTACCAGCCTGAGCGCTCGCTTGCGAGCAGGCCGCCATGCCTGCTTTTTTGTGGCACAAGACCGGAAATAGACCCGTCCAGGTTGCGGGGAAAAGGACAAAAGTCCCGGGCCTGTGACATATCGAAGGCCGCTGAACAGAACGCTGCGCGCCGCACCCCTGTCCGGGCGAGAGCGCGCAGCTTTCGTCGTGTTGTCCGCGGTTGAGTTGAGAGGGAACATTTATGCGCGATTTTTCATCGCGCGTAGTTTCGGTGATAGTGAAGGGATTTTCATAATTCTTACGGCAGGAGATTGCTGGGACAATACACGTTACCCCACAATACATTCCGAGTAGTCGATGATAAGTGTTGCAGGGTCCCTTTAAGGACCTTCTTGGTTCTAATTTCAGATTTTCCACCTAACTGCAATTCCTTCTAATAATCATTAGTAACGAATTACGCCCTTGGCGATTACGGTCAGATGCAATTCGTAAGATGAACACAACCACTGCTTGCTGCAAAATGGGTCTCGCAGACAAGCGAGCCCATCCGTCCGGGCTACGAATGCTTTGGGTTCTCTGCATTGCGGTCCTAATTTTTATCCAGCATATTGTTCAAATTTTGTATATTGCTTTTAACCAAATACTTCTAATTCCAGAAACGTCTGCTAACCAGAAACTTCTAATAATTAGTACAATCATTCCAGATGTGGATATTTGTCTGCTATCGTTTTAATTTTCGTGCATAGCCATTACTTTTTTGTGTTTTAGCAAGTACAACAGCTGCGCGTAGCTATCCTCACTAAGACAGAACTATACTTTCTCTGACCATTTACTGCAGTGTCGTTTGAGAGTCATAGCCATTTACGCATTTTTAGTGCCTGTAGAAGCACAACCGTGACGCGTTATCTCAATGTTCCAGATAGGCTGGTCACGAAATTGAAAATGGGACATTATTAAACCAGAAGGTTCGGTGACGGCTGTTTCTTATTTCAGTTTTTTCGCCGGAATTTAACCATGAGAATGATAAGACGAACTTACGAAACTGGTAAAGGCCATGAAATACCGAGATGTGAGAAGTCAACGTTTATCAACGTAAATTTTGCTTTTCGTCGAGTGTACCGTCGCTTTTACTACAGCAACCTGAATGGTTTTCGAAAAGTAACCGCGACAGATCTGAACATTAGCATCCCTGATAAGTGAGTATGTTGATTTTTATTTGTTAAGTGTACCCATAAACTCCACACCTGTCGCTTTGTGAGGGATTATGTTCAATATACACGTATTATTACATTGGTCGGAAGGTGCCAAGTAAAACATTGCTTCTGGCAACCTCCCCATGTAAGCACAACCTTGTGCTAGTGCAATCAGTATTTGGCAGCGCACCTAAGGGAAGGTGTCGTAACGCGTGTGGTTACGGCTGGGTAAAGACGAAAAAGATACTTTTTAAATGCAGAGCATTTCTTTAAGTCACGATGTCACCCGGCGTTGGCGTGCCTCGGCGTCCGCAACAGCCGTTCCAGGTGCGCCCTCTCCCCCACTCCTCCTCTCTCGCATCACGCTACCCTCCTCGCTCTCAACAACAGGTCCGCACCCCTCCCCCTACACTATATAAAAAATAATACTTACCAGCGCCTGGTTTCGATCCCATGACCCTGCGGGCGGAACGCAAGGTACATGGTGCTGTACCCACTGCGCCACAAAGCCGACACAGAATGAAAGGGTACAAACGCGCCTTATATTCTTGACTCATTCAAACTACGTCAAGTAGCTGCTGATACTGCTGATACAACGCATTCACTGCCTGTGGGCGGAATGCGAGGTACATGGTGCTCTTCCCACTGCGCCACAAAACCGACACAGAATGAAAGGCTACGAACGCGCCTTATATCCTTGACTCAAACTACGTCAAGAAGCTGCTGATACAACGCATTCACTACCACCAACTTCCCAAACACTAAACGTTAACGCAATACACCCACCCCCTATGCGACGCATTTACTCGAGTCCCCCTCGCGGGGACATCGGCCCGTTTTTTTTTGCGTACGTGATTGTCCTATAATGTATTTTTAATCCTCATATTCTTCTCACCTGCAAGCATAGCGGAAAGGAAAACTATTTACTCGATTATAATAAAGAATTTGCCATGTTTCAGGCTCTTCTACCGCACGAAAGTACTAAAAAAAGTTCCAGAGCCATCTACGTTTCTATCCTAAGATATAAAACGCGATAGCGATACTTCGACTCCCACGGAGTGTTTCCGTACGCAGTTGCTTTATTTTTGATCAATGGTTCACGAGCACTGGAGATTATCGCAGAGAGAAAGATTAGCCATGAGGGTTTGTAATCGCCATGTCACAGGAAAGACTAAGGCTCTCTGCACTTCTGTTGAATAAATGTGCGCGTAAAAGGTTGAGGATGCCAGGTTTTGGTAAGTTAGGGTGCAGCATCAGTGTTAGTGTTTCAAATTGTTCATTCTGCGATCTCTAGGACGGGCTGAACACTTTTCCTGTTTACGAAGAGAGAGAGAGAAAGAGAGAGAGAGAGCGAGGATGTTTGTTCAGGAAAAAATAGTTGTGGTTTACGAAAATGCTGTGAAGAGATGACAGGGAGCTCAAGGGTAAAATCTGAATACTAAGGCAACAGATGCAGCACCTCCCTCCCTTGCACTCCACATCAGCTCGCGCTGATATTGATGTAACGAGTTGGTCAAAACTGACTCCCATATCGTGACGGAGTGGAATAGGTTATTTTCCCTTGACCATACCATTCGACATGGCTACGAGGGGAGTAAAATAGTGGAGGTTTCCCAATTTTAGCCGAGAGAGAGAGAGAGAGCAACAAAAGGAAGAGTTTGGAGATCCTCCCCGGTCCTTTACCTCTTTTAGGGGGCAGCCAGGAGTCCTTGGACCTCAACGGCGTCTTCAGCCATCCGGACGAGTTCGACTTGCACGGCGGTATCGGAGCTGAGCAGCGCGGTTTCCACTGCTCCACGGTTCTAATGTCTAAGAAAGGGCGTCCTTTCTGCTGTACCTGTTTACTCTTTATGGGACACGACCAAACCATGGGCTTGAGGTCCACTCTGCCTTTAGAAAGTTTGCATTCAGCTATGTACAGCCGCAGGTAACAGCGGCTGTAGGTTAAAGGGTTAGGGAACGTGTTGGTCTGGAGCAAACGCCAAGCCACAGATTGCCACTTAAAGTTCTGTGTAGTGTAGGGTATTTCGCTCTTTTAAGGCTGTAATGATCTAGTATATCCCGATAAGATACCAGCCTGTCCAGCCCCGACCGGCGAAACAAGTGAGCGTCGACGGTGGAATCATCGGCGTCGGTCCGGTTCGTTAGACCTCGAGCCGCGGCGTGCGCGTTCTGGTTCCCCGGGAGACCGAAGTGGGCCGGCGCCCAGACTATTTGGACCCCTCTCATCCGATCGCCGCAGAAACCGGCCAGCAGGATTTTAAGCTCTTCCGACGACACGCGCCCTCTCGAGAAATTAAGGATGGCCGACTTGGAGTCGATCACTATAAATTTGTATTTGCTGGATGCCGTCAATGGCCGTCTCCTCCCCGACTTCAGACGACGTCGTGACGATCGTGCAAGAAGCGACTAAATCGCCCTGTCGATTTACCATGGCTACGGCCATGGCGTCACAATTGTCATAGTCGCGGCGTCCACGTAAACCACGTCCTCAGACCTCTCAAATCTTTTTTGCAGTGCCTGTGCTCTTGCGAGTCTGCGTTCTGCGTTGTGTACGGGGTTCATGTTCTTGGGCAGTGGCGGGACGTATAAGGTGGCCCTGATCTCAGTTGGGATGTCCAATTTAGCTCCAGCTCGAGATTCATAGTTGATGCGAAGGGAGCTTAAAATGTGTCGCCCAGTCGGGCTCTTCGAGAGCCTTTACAGTTGTGCGATCCTCTAAGCTTCGATCAGCTCGTCTAAGGTATTGTGCAAGCCCAGTGCTTCGAACCGTTTATTCGAGGTAGTGACGAGTATGCCTAGTGCCTGTTTGAAGGCCTTCCTGATCATGGAATCTGTTTTGCTCTTTTCGTCCATCCTGAGCTACAGGTACGGGGCGACGTAGACCACGCGGCTTACCACGAATGCCTGAACTAATCGAATGAGGTAACATTCCTTCATCCCGTGGGGCCGGCTGGCAATTCGCGAGACGAGTCTGCTTGTTTGAGAGAAGCTAGATTCGAGTTCCCTTATAGTTTCGATAATAAGCTGCCCCCCGTTGGCATAGAGTTGGATTGGTGATGTTGTGGTTGCCGATATGCGTCCCCCCAGGGCTGGTTAGTAGAGCAGGAGCTCTGACTTTTGTGGGGAACAATCCAAGTCTCTCGGCTTAGCGTACGCTTCGACTGCATCTATGGCCCTCTGCAGGACGTCATGTATCTGTCCGTCGCTGTTTCCGGCCGCCCAAAGGGTTACATAGTCCGTAGTGATAATGTGCTGTAATCCCTCTATCTTTTCTAGCATATCTGGGAGGCCGATCATTGCGACGTTGAAGAGTAATGGCGTGAGGACCGAACCTTGCGGTGTGCTCCTGCTTACCAACTCCAACTCGCTAGATTCCATGCTCCCGATCGTTAGGGTGGCTGTCCGGTCCATTAGAAAGTCTTTCACGTAGTCGTAGGTTCGGAGGCACACCGTTTTGCCAAGTTTTCTCGCACCGCGTCATGCCTAACGTTGTCTAATTCTTGGTCAATTCTAACCCCGGTACTGCCCTGGTGCCTACAGGAGAGCAGCCATCCCCGTCGATAATCTCATGTTTAAGCCTCAACATAACGTCTTGAGTTAATAGCTTGGGTCGCAATCCTGTCATGGTATGAGGGAAAAGCCTCTTCTCATCCATCTACCTGTTGAGTCTGTTCAGAACTAAATACTCCATTAACTTCCCAAGGCAAGAGGTAAGCGAGATTGGTCTTAGGCTCTCTAGCTGTACTTTTTTCCCTGGTTTCGGGATCATAACGATCTTAGTGGTCTTCCATTGTCTGGGGATCGCGCTTTCGCTCCAACATAAATTTATATATTTGGTGAGAGCCTCAATAGAGTCCTCGTCTAAGTTTCTCAACATTTTATTTTTAACACCGCCCGGTCCCAAGGCGGACCTGGTAAGGAGATCGTGTATGGACCCCCGCACCTCCGCCGTCATGAAGGGGCGGTCCAGAGTTGGGTTTGCAGTTCCCGCGTACGGTGTAAGATTTTCTTTAGGATTTGGGCCGATATATCGGTCCCGGAATTTCTTTGGTTAGGGCATCGTCCGTTCCTTTGTAAGTATGAAAATTTTGCTAAGGTTTGGCCTTTGCTCAGTCTCACTGCTGGTTGAGTCAATGAGATATCGAAGGCTATTCTAAGTTTTCGCCAGGCCTATCTGTCGTTCCATGCCATCGCAGGTGTTGTGCCAGTTTTGGCGCGAGAGCTGAGTGGTGTAATCTTCGATTTGCTTATTGAGAACAGCGAGCCGCCTACGGAGTGGACGGTTGAGGTTTTGTTTTTCGAGCCGTTTCTCCAAGCCGCGCTTCGCTTCCCACATGTGTAGGAGTTTCGAGTCTGCCTGTTGCATTCCGACTTCCTCTGGGATAGTTTTTGTGGCTTTCTCCACACAGGTGTGAAGCTGTTCGACCCAAGATTTAATGTCCTCGATTTCGTGCGTCTCCACTCTATCTTCGTGCGAATCCCTTTCGGCTGCTCTAAGCTCCCTGAACTTGTCCCAGTCTGTGATCTTGATCTTCGCACCTTTCTTGGGTATTTGAGGTCTTGCTTTAAGGTTTGTGGCGACTATATAGTGGTCACTTCCCAGATTTTCTTGTGTGTTTACCCATTTGGTGTCATGTCGGGCGTTCTTTGTGAAAGTTAGGTCTGGTGAGGTATCCACGCTTACGCTGTGGCCCGTCCTAGTGGGGTACGTCGGGTCGTTGACTAGGGACAGACCCTCCCGCTGAGCATCCAGCCAGAGACTCCGCCCCTTGGTCGTTTGCCGCCTGTACCTCCAGGCAGTGTGGTGGGCCTTGAAACCGCCCGCTATCACTAGTGTTTGATGCTTGGTAATGTCTGGTCTGCGGAAAGGGATGGTCTGCAGGAAGACTGTGTCCTGTTCGGAGCTGCGCTACTGTGAGGTCGCCGGTTCCAAGAGTGGACTTTTGAGCTTAGTAATTGCTGCGTTCAGAGCCTTTCCGCAATTACTATTTCTAGCATTTGCTTTATTTTAGTAATTTCTGCCTGATGGGCTTCCTGGTTGGAAAGGGGTGGAGAGTCTTTCCTCTCAAACGCGAGTGGAGCAGAGTGCGAGACCACGTAAGCCCAGCGTACCTTGTTGTTTTGTTTGCTGCCTCCGGAGGTTCGATGCTCAGTAAGCCGGGGAGGCGATCTCGAGCGATGTTGGCTCCCACGTGAAGCCGACCGTGATTGGGGCCGACCCTTTTAACCCGTAGAAGTCTCCGCTTTGGCCTCGTGCTGTTGCTGTTTCTTGCTCTTGTGGTCCCGGCTGCTGCTGGTGCCTCTCCTTTGCCCCTCGTTTGTGGCTGTGCTGCAATGGCGCGCCTGCCGTGATGCTAACCACGAGGGTCGACGTTTTCCGTGGTGGTGGCTGGGAGACCGGGAGGCAGCACGACCCCCGACCTTGTTCGCCCGAATCGAGGCCGAGCGACTCGGCGTCCGGCTCTGAGATGCGTGGCCACTGGGGTCGCCATCCGAGTGGAGCGTCAGTCAAGGGAAGGATTCGGATCTGTCCCTAATGTTTTTGAGGATTCCTTTCTCTTGTCCATCTTTGCTTTCATTCGTGGTGTTGAGCTGCTTCTTGCGCTCTCTGTCCCAGTGACGCTTCTTTAGCAGGTATGGAACGCGGTAACGTTGTTGCGTTTGTCGCCCGTTTTGTGTTCCTTGCCGCACACTGTGCACTGAGGTTCACATGGGTGATTGCCCTGCGGATCCCGGGTTCCGCACGTGGAGCATATCTTCGGGGTGTAGTGGGCGATGTTGGGCACACGTCGGTTCTATGTCCGAAGCGTCCGTAGCGATCACACACCACGTGTTCCTTCCGGTGGAGAAAACAACGGTATTCCGCGCCGCGGTAGTAGACATAATGCGGGACTACGACTCCTTCGGACACTATGATGGCAGTGGTGGATGAGCCCAGTCTTCTCGCTTGGAGGATAGTAGGGTTTCTTCGGTTAACGAGGCTTCTGGTGATATCGTCCGCGCTGTCTGTGTCCGGGATGTTGTGTATGACTCCCTTTGGGCTGTCTTCGGGTGGCGTGGCGTATGCGCTTATCCCGTGGGATTTGTTGCCGAGCGTTAGTGATTCCACCTTGCTGCAGCAGGCAGCTCTCTGCAGGCTTGGTGTGCTGACCACCAACAGGTTACATAAGGTATTGACTCGAAGCGTGTCGTCTTCGACTTCTTCCGACTTGAGATGTGCGGCGCGGAGTACGCAGTCTTTTATGAGCGCCTGGCTGCAGCGCTTTAAGTACAGGCCGTCTCGCGGCCGCAGAATTATTTTCACATCCCCTCGTTGCCGCGGCGGCGCAACCTGAACCTCCGCCGATGTGCGGCGGTGTGCCCTTTTCAGTGGTGAGGCCTAGCTGGCGAGGGCTTGGGCGCCCTTCCGGCGGTGGCTTTCCATCCATCCAGCATCTTGAGAAAACTCTTCCGGTGAGATTGACTCCCCTTCCACTTCCACGGCGTGCATACTCGATCACGGAGAGATGCTGTAGAGACCATTGGGGTGCCGCGGCGAGAGAGGACGTGGCGGCTGGGCAGGCCGCCGCGCCGGGCTGCAGGCTTGGTGTGCTGACCACCAACAGGTTACATAAGGTATTGACTCGAAGCGTGTCGTCTTCGACTTCTTCCGACTTGAGATGTGCGGCGCGGAGTACGCAGTCTTTTATGAGCGCCTGGCTGCAGCGCTTTAAGTACAGGCCGTCTCGCGGCCGCAGAATTATTTTCACATCCCCTCGTTGCCGCGGCGGCGCAACCTGAACCTCCGCCGATGTGCGGCGGTGTGCCCTTTTCAGTGGTGAGGCCTAGCTGGCGAGGGCTTGGGCGCCCTTCCGGCGGTGGCTTTCCATCCATCCAGCATCTTGAGAAAACTCTTCCGGTGAGATTGACTCCCCTTCCACTTCCACGGCGTGCATACTCGATCACGGAGAGATGCTGTAGAGACCATTGGGGTGCCGCGGCGAGAGAGGACGTGGCGGCTGGGCAGGCCGCCGCGCCGGGCTCCGTCGGTGGCGGTCCGTCTCTGAAGTAGGCCTAGTTGACGCCGCACCGCATCACTCGCTGCGGGCGAAGTGAGCGTAACTCAAGGAACAAAAAATACCTCTAGAGGTATCGGGCGACGTTGGGAAAAATCCAGTGGGGTCTTTCGCCTGATGCAGTCCGATAATTTTCGCTAGCGGCTGATTAAACACGGAGCCGGCGTGAGGTGCGTCCGCACTCCATGGCACCCTAGCGGCCATCCCTCCAATTTTAGCCGAGTTTCAAGTAATGTATGAAGTTTCCACCCAACACCTTAACGCACAAAGATTTGCAGATACTTGTGTTGGTTTTTCATGCACACAGTTTGTGATTCTTCAGCAATTAGATCTCGTTGTAGCCAGGGAAAAGATCGTGTTCCCATGAATAAAAGGCAGAAGAATAAATGTTTATTTTCCGAGCGCTGGTGCTGCTGTTAAGGCACATTCCCGGTGGGGGGCTTCTCTGGTCAGGGATGTCCTGGCCTTGGCTTGCATTCCACGCCCTCTCCCCCAGTATACGCTGGATCTCATGGTACGGACTTTCAGGCAGGCCACACATTGTTCGTAGGAGAGGGAAGAGTTGAGGTAGACCTGGGGTTTGCCAATACTCCCATACTTGACTGTATAGGGTATTGGGTAACGGACAGATATTACAGGTGGCCGTGCCTAGGGTCGGCTCCACACCCCGTGGTCACAAGGAGCACGGTATCTAAGTTTTGTGCATCTTGATCAGTGCGTCATTCTCTTAAAGACCATTGTTTCTGGGTGCCCAAGTGGGGTGTTAACGTTTTGCATTGTAGATGGGAATACCTTACCGAAGCGCATAGGTATTCTGCTTGCAGAGTCTGTAACGACCTTACGCTTGCATTTGATACTTCTGTTATTCGGATTCCCGAGAGAATGGCTCCAACTTCCACTTCTTTCTTCCTGTGTGTTGGAGGGCAATGGCGTCACAAAGAATTCCAGAATAGTCTAAAGCAAAATCTGCAGCGTCATGCTTTTGTACTTCCCAAAGTCAGTGCATGCGGTGGTCTTATTATTTCGGAACTTTCCCCGAATGAACTTGATTCTGCCATATTGCCTTTTCCTGTTTACGACTGTATCCGTAGTTTCGGTGCAGGAGATATTTTACGCGTAGTTGCTGGAACGGTAAGTGCTCTATCATGGCGTGCAGTAGTTTCTTTTCAAACGCAGGATGGGTGCCTGTCTTCAATACGATGTACTTCCCCCGAAGTTCGTTTTTCCATCCGCTCGCCTGGTGCTCGGAGAGTGTTTTCTCGGCTTTCTTGAAATGCATTAGGAAAACAAGTTCAGGACATATTCATGGTCCTCAACTTGTTCTAACATTCTAACTCGTCTCTAAATCCTACTTAGTACGACTGCAGGCTGAAGGCCTCCTCTAGTGACCTTCACCCGCTCCTGTACTGCGATTCTCGAATACATTCTTTGCTCCGAATATCTTAAATTTATCCCTCCATCGAGTAAATGGCGTTTCCCTTCAGTACACCCGTCTATGCATGTGCATTCTGTTACCCCTGCGTTCCAGACGTTGTTAGTTTGTCTTACGTTCAAAATTGAGAGGTTGAGGACTGCCTCATATTGCCGCGGACCATGAACGGGTTTGTTTATTTATTGTTTGTTTTTAAGGCCTGGTCGCGCCCGGCTCTGTTATCTGTGTCCCATGCAAAGCGCGTGTTCCATTCTTTATTTGTATGCCGAACGGGCTATCTCATTCAGATAAGCAGAGTGTTTCGCCCTAACGCCGCTATCCCAGAATAAAGTTCTGTGATCTACAATGTTCTGGATGTGAATCGACTGTTCCAGAAACTCTCGCGCCGAACGATAAAAGCCTGCACAGCAGACGCCGCGGCATTCGATTCTGCGACTCTCGCAGACGCAAGTCACTTTGTTGACCACTGCTTCGCCGCCTCTGTATTCTTTTGAGTTGTTAGGGGAGCACAAGTTCGCTCCAATAAACTTGTCTCTCCTTCAAGACAACTGCGTCGTCCTTTCGTTTTTGTATTCGTGACATCTGGTGGAGGTGCGGGGTACTCACCCTTTATGCTCCCTACGACATCTGGAAGCCGCCAAGCCAGTCCAACCAGAGAAAGCCGCCGACTGCAATTATTGCTACCCGAGTTCGGTCTTATGCCAGACGGGCCCAAGAGAAGAAACGCTGCAACCAACGCCATGGTGCAAGAAACAACGTCGCCAATCGTCCTGCAGCAGCCCCGGGAACCGCCATCGTTCCGATGAGCCCCCGCTGAAGACCCCGAGGAATGGTTGGAGAAGCTGGAGCGCGTGCGGACCTTCAGCAGGTGGGACGATGAAGAAACCTTCCGGCATGTTTTCTTTTACTTGGAGGATGCAGCTCGAACTTGGTTCGAGAACCATGAGAGCGCCTTGATCGACTGGACGCAATTCAAAAGCGAGTTCCTTAGGACCTTCACGACCGCGGTGAGAAAAGAACGAGCTGTGCTTTTACTGGAAACTCGAACGCAACACCCGAACGAAGGAGTCGGAATCTTCGTTGAGGAAATGAAGCGACTATTTCGTCGCGCGGACCCGGATATGACGGAAGAAAAGAAACTGAGGTTTCTGGTGCGAGGAGTAAAGCAAGACCTTTTTGCTTGCCTTGTACGCAACCCCCCAAATCGGTTGCCGAATTCGCATCCGAGGCGGCCTCCATGGAGAAGACGTTGGAAATGCGCACGAGGCAGTACGACCGTCCCATCAATGCGCTAGTTGTGGACCCGATCAATGCCGGGGCTCTTAGCTCTGACACACTACGTGATACAATCCGCGCTATCGTCAGGGAAGAACTGCGGAAACTCTTCCCAACAACGCCGCAACCCCAAGTCACCTCTATGAGCGACGTGATTCGGGAAGAAATTCAACTCGCTTTGGGGACTTCTACGCCTTTCGAAGTACCACTTGAGCATCAAGCTATGACCTACTCCGCGGCTGCTCGACGACCCCGCCCTGCTCCAACCCGTCTTCAAGAAGTTCCGCCGTACCGCCGTGCACTGTCGCCCGCCCGACCCCCTGCACGCCAAAACCAGGCTCCGAGGAAGACGGACGTATGGCGAACCGCCGATAATCGTTCGCTGTGCTACCACTGCGGAGAGGCCGATCACACCCACCGTCGCTGCCCGTACAGGAGACTCGGGCTGCGTGGTTTCTCCGTCGACGCCCCACGCCCCCGACCCGGCCAGCGCCCTACGGAGATCGACGAATACCCGTCCAGCACTAATCGAGGCCCAGCCCGCTTCAACCGATCGCCGTCGCCCTACCCATACCAGTCGCCCAACCGCCGTAGCAGTGCTGATTTCGCACGTGGAAGGTCCCCCAGCCCATGCGGGGGAAACTAAAAGCAGCAACTTCTGGAGGTGAAGTTGCTCTACGGGGAAAAACTGGAAACCCTCCAACAACGCAAGGACGCGCTGAAGACAGTGATTCACGACATGCCAACATCCCCACGACCCGACCTAACCCTTACGAGACTCCCGAACACAACGACACCTACACGGCGCGACGCGAACCCGACCTGACCGAGACGTCCGCTGAGAAGACGACGAGAACGACGACGCACAGTTCCCGACCGTCAACACACACAAGCTGAGATACGACGCCCCGACGAACCCGGAACTCGAGGAAGGTGGCATCCGACGTCAAGGTGTCCGTCGACGGCTTTGACGTAGTCGCCCTCATAGACAAGGGAGCCGACTACTCAGTAATGAGCGGACCATTTGCGTCTAAGCTGAAGAAAGTTATGACCAGATGGGACGGTCCGCACATACGCACAGCAGGAGGACACCTCGTGACGCCAAGTGGAACGTGCACATCCCGCGTCACCATAGACGGCACGACGTAGCCTGCCGCGTTCGTCATCTTGCCTAACTGCTCCCGCGACGTAATTCTCGGAATGAACTTTTAGACGGACAACGGCGCAATAATTGATCTGCAGACCAAGTCGATAACTTTTTCCTCCGATCACTCCATGACGCCGGAACCGAACCCCGAACACCATGCAGCTGTAAGGATCGCCGATGATCATGTCACCCTGCCACCCCACGCAAGTTTGATGATCACCTTCTACTGTGAAGGTGCTGCTCCTGACGTTGACGCTATCGTGTAGAGTGACCAAAGGTTGCTTCTCGACCACGGTGTGTCTGTCGCAAGAGGCATTGCGCGGTTTAAGCAGCGGAAATCCCACGTTTTGGTCACCAATTTCACTGAGGAGTACCAGCATTTAAGCAAGGGCGCTTCAATTGTGTACCTCGAAGAAACGCAACAAGCAAGTGACGTGATCGCGGTTGCCGAATTTGAACGCGCACAAGAAGATACCTTCAAGCTGTTGAATCCCTTCGACGTGAATCCGACGTTACCGCAAGCAGAACGAAACAAATTATTGGCTTTGCTGCGTCGCTATAGGGAGTGTTTTTCGTCGAACTCAACTACGTCAGACACCCCTAGCGAAGCACCGAATAATAACCAAAGATGGAGCCCGACCTACCCGACATTCACCGTACCGCGTCTCTTCCCACGAGAGGGAAGCCATCCGGACTCAAGTCGACGACGTGCTCAGCGACGACATTATACAGCCATCGAAAAGCCCCTGGGATGCGCCGGTTGTACTGGTGAAGAAAAAAGACGGCACATTAAGGTTTTGCGTTGATTACCGACGACTGAACAAAGTCACCAAAAAGGACGTATACCCCCTGTCACGAATCGACGACGCCCTCGACCACCTCTGCCACGCGAAGTACTTCTCATCGATGGACCTGAAGACCGGCTACTGGCAAATTGAAGTGGACGAGAGAGACCGAGAGAAGACGGCATTTATAACCCCAGACAGCCTATACGAGTTCAAGGTGATGCCGTTTGGGCTGTGCACAGCACCAGCGACGTTTCAAAGAGTCATGGACACTGTGCTAGCTGGCCTTAAGTGGCACATCTGCCTCGTATACCTCGACGACGTTGTGGTATTCGCCCGGACTTTCGACGAACACCTTGCAAGGTTGGAATCTGTACTCGAGGCCATCCGTACGTCGGGGTTAATGCTGAAGCCCGAAAAGTGCCGCTTCGCTTACGAGGAACTCAAGTTTTTGGAACACGTCGTCAACGCCGCGGTAGTCCTGCCTGACCCGGCGAAAACATCAGCCATAGTGAACTTCCCAAGACCTAAAGACAAAAAGAGCGTGCGAAGATTTCTCGGACGGTGCGCATACTACCGGCACTTCGTCACAAGCTTCGCCCGCATCGCAGAGCCACTCACGGGCCTGACAAAAGATAGTACCCCTTTCGCCTGGGAAAACGCACAAGAAAATTCCCCCGCATTTCCCCGAGGGGGAGAATGTGAAAGTGCGAATGCACGGTTGTCGGCCCGCTTGCGGCGCTTGCGCTCGGCCCCCGCAGCCCACCGCCTCGCCGCCTTCTCTTCCATCTCTTCCATCGGGTTTGTAGTATCACGTGTACACCACGCAGTTATCAAGCCGCTATAACGCCGCTGAGTCGCCAACGCACGCCGCTGACGACGTAGTTTGAATGCGTTAAAGATATAAGGCGCGTCTAACACTGATACCACCGTCGCGTCCGTGGCTTCGTCGGTAGAGCGTCGCGCTGCGGCCGCAAAGTCCTCGGATCGAAACCTGGCGCCGGATGCTGTTTCTTTTTCAAATATAGAGGAGCACTGCGGACGCCAACGCCGCCGACGCCGGCGGTGGATGGTTCGGGGTCGCTTATAAAGTGCACTTAAAAAGCATTCTGCGAGCTGAAACAACGCCTGCAAAACCCGCCCGTGCTCGCTCATTTCGACGAAAACGCCGAAACAGAAATGCACACGGGCGCCAGCGATATAGGTTTGGGGGGCCGTCCTCGTCCAAAAGCAAAGCGGGTGTGAAAAGGTAATCGCCCATGCAAGCCGTGGTCTGTCGAAGGAGGAGATAAACTACTCTGCCTCCGCAAAAGAGTGCCTGGCAATCATATGGGCCATTTTAAAATTTCGCCCATACGTGTATGGTAGACCATTCAAGGTTGTAACAGACCACCATGCACTGTGTTGGCTCGCCAATTTGAAGGACGCCTCTGGCCGTCTTGGGCGGTGGAGTTTGCGCCTGCAAGAGTTCGACGTTGCAATCGTCTACAAATCCGGCAGGAAACACTCCGACACCAACTGCTTGTCCCGCGCCCCTCTCGACCCACCACCACAAGACTCCGACGAAGACAGCGCGTTCTTCGGAGTTGTTGCGGCGAGCGACCTTGCCGCCCAGCAGCGTGCCGACCCCGACTTGCGCGTAATGATCGACTACCTCGAAGGACGAAACGTCGCCGTGCCTAGAGCGTTCAAGCGGAACTTACCAGCATTCAGCATCAAAAACTCCGTCCTCGTGAAGAAGAATTTCAGCCCCGGAACGAGAACGAATTATCTACTTGTCATCCCCACCGACCTTCGTGACGAAATTTTGGAAGCGTCCCACGACGACCCGTCTTCCGGACATCTCGGCACAGCTCGCACTATTGCAAAAATTAAGGCGAAGTACATCTGGCCCCGCCTTTCATCTGACGTTACCCACTACATTCGGAGTTGCCGTGACTGCCAGCGACGAAAAACGCCGCCGACAAGACCCACCGGACTTCTGCAACCGATCGCCGTCCCATCGAGGCCCTTTCAACAGATTGGAATGGACCTTGTGGATTGTCGTAGCGACAGACTACATGACGCGCTATGCAGAGACCGCCGCTCTTCCGAGGGGGACAGCACAAGAAGTCGCCAAGTTCTTTATAAACCAGGTTGCTCTGCGACATGGAGCCTCTGAAGTCCTAATCACGAACCGCGGAACGGCCTTTACCGCGGAGCTGATGCGAGGAATCTTACGCTACAGCAACACGGATCACCGAAGAACGACGGCGTACCACCCCGAAACGAACGGACTAACGGAACGTCTGAACAAGACGATTGCGGATATGCCTTTCATGTACGTCGACGTTGAACATAAGACTTGGGACGAAGTCCTCCCGTATGTCACGTTTGCGTACAACACAGCGACGCAGGAAACTACGCAGATGACACCGTTCGAGCTTGTCTATGGAAGACGGCCGACTACGATGCTCGACGCCATGCTTCCGCATGTAGAAGACGACGACCTCAACGCCGACGTCCAAGGATACCGTCAACGTGCGGAGGAGACCCGCCAGCTCGCTCGAGTTCGTATAATGGACCAGCAGCTGGTTGATGCCGGCCGCTACAACCTCCGACGCCGAGACGCCGAGTACCAACCAGGGGATCGTGTGTGGGTTATGACTCCCATTCGATGGCGCGGACTCAGTGAGAAGCTTCTGCGACGGTATTTCGGACCCTACCAGATTCTACGACGTGTTGGCCAATTAACCTACGAAGTGATCCCCAGTGGTGATTCCGGCACATCACGACGACGCACGCGACCCGAAGTCGTCCACGTGGTTCGCCTCAAACCGTACTTCGCAAGATGACGCTCTTTTTGTTGTTGTTTTGTTGTGGCTGTTTTTTCGGACTGTCGTTTTATTTTAGAATCGGGTCGATGCACTCTTAGAGGGGTAATGCCGCGAACAATGTACGGGTTTGTTTATTTATTGTTTGTTTTTAAGGCCCGGCCGCGCCCGCCTCTGTTATTTGTGTCCCATGCGAAGCGCGTGTTCCATTCTTTATTTTTATGCCGCATGGGCTATCCCATTCAGATAAGTATTTCGCCCTAACGCCGCTAGCCCAGAGTAATCTTCTGTGATCTACAATGTTCTGGATGTGAATCGACGGTTCCAGAAACACTCGCGCCGAAAGATAAAAAGCCTGCACAGCAGACGCCGCGGCATTCGATTCTGCGACGTTCGCCGACGCAAGTCACTTTGTTGACCGCTGCTTCGCCGCCTCTGTATTCTTTTGAGTTGTTAGGGGAGCACAAGTTCGCTCCAATAAACTTGTGTCTCCTTCAAGACAACTGCGTCGTCCTTGTCTTTGTGACAATATGCTGTACTAATTATAGCGTTACTATCACTTTCGTTAGGTCGGGTAAATTCGTGCACCATAGCGGCTGCAATATTCGGCTCATGATCATGGCTGCACGAGTCTTATCGGTGTTCTTCTCTTTTTATTGCTTTATTTTTGGTTGGGAGTTTTGTTTGTGGGCTAAAGATTGTTTAGAGATTTTTTAGCTGCGGTGATTTTGGCGCCACCGCTTTTTCCAGGTCCACGTTGAGCCTTCTTAAGTGAGTAGTGTCTTGGAAGACATCCGTACTTACTTTTAGGGTGACTTTTAACACCGCCACGTGGCGTCATTTGTCGTTACCAAACCCAGCTTGCAGCGGAGACAGAACCGTGGCAATATTTTCAACTACTTCGAAAACCTATGTGATTAGAACTGCATCCTGCATCTTATTTTTTTTCTGCTTATGATACATGTCTTCCTTGATGTCTGAGAGACTGTGGTTAATTATTTTTCCCCTGTTTTATTTAGGTCACCTAACGTTGGTGCCGCCTTACGTTCCGGTGGAAAACCCGCCGCGGGGCTCAGTGGCTAAGGCGTTGCGCTGCTTATCTCAAGGACCCGGGTTCGATTGCCAGCTGCGGCGCTTGTTTTCCCCAAAACACCATTGTGTTGATATTACAGCGCACGTTAAAGATCCTAAGGTGGTAAAATTATTCGGGAGACTTTTACACCGCGCCTCGTATGCCACGGGCAGCTTCGGCGGGTTAATTACGGCAATTTATGTTTTTATCTTCTGGTGGAAACACGCTTTGATGTGATTACCTAAGTTGCCGGTACAGCTGATGTTTGTGTTTGCCTAGCATGGTACCACTTAATGGGCATAGAGCAGCTGCAAAGATGTGTCCTTTCTTTCGTATCCGCCGTTGCATCATCGTCGTTCTTTCCAAACTTGAGTTACCGTTCACGTTATTACGATTCAGCGGAGCCCTCAAATCTTGCTGCCTCAGTCGTAGCTTCCGGGTGGCAGCGGTGATGTATTTCCGTGGACGCCTGATAACCACGGCTCATAGAGGACGGCTAAGAGCCACGCGGGAATCGAAAAATGAACCAAATAACGATATCACGTAAAAATATAAATATAACGAAAGATATGCACATTGCTGGGATTACGAATGCCAAAGCATGAATGTTGAGCTGTACGCGGTATGCGTACAGCTCAACGTAATTTTGCCGTGTGAGACATTTCGCACTCCGGTCCACCTGAACTCTTCCGAACAGTATTGATCTGCCTCCTACGCAGTGCGTCGGTGGTTTTTTATAGGGTAGTGAGCTGGTATAGTTGGCGACGAGTGTGATTTTTCCTTCTTCCATGCTCTTCAGCTGTGATCTTTTTGCGAGGACCATCACATCACGCGTTTTTAATGTCAGGATGTGCAACACGACGTGCTATAGTACGATTTGTGTAAGGAAATGCCTCCGCAAGGAGCCGTCTTTCGGCTACGGACCCCGGACGTTATCTTCGCGCTGAATTGGAAGTCGAAGCTCTTCAGTATAGAATCTTTGGCTTGGATCTTCAGTGTCTTCTCGATATTATTGAGATGGTGTTATAGGTAGGGTTTAGGTAGCATTTGACACCAGCCGGGGTAAGACGTTGCATCGGTGCTTCTATATGTGGCTTCAAATATACATAAAAGTGAGTGCTATAACAGCATTTACAAACTTATAGGTACAGCAGATGATTTCATGAATCGGCACCTGTTGTAAATTGGCAGGCAAAAAAGGCGTTGCAAGCTTACGACGCTGTAACTGCTGGCAGCTGTTGACATATTTATTTATTCCGCGATTCCTAAAGACTTTTCGCATACACAAATCAAACAACACAATAATGGGGGCTAGCAAAATCACAAAATATAAATGTAGAAAAATGCCAGCAATAACAATTTCTCAAGCATATAACTCCAAAACACAATAGAACAAATAAAGAGAAAGAAATGCATATGTAAGCAAGCGAAAACACAATTAGATCACTTCATTACTTCACGAGACTTTTAATTTAGTAATGTTAGCTTCAGCGGCAATGTTCTGTGGTAGGGTATTCTATTCTGTTATATTGCGTGGAATGAGTTTCTGTGCGAACGAAAATGAATGGCAAATGATACGCTTAATTTTGCAAGAATGATCGCGCCGTGGAAATGTAACAGCGAGTGAGTGAAACAAGCCCTCGCGAAGGTGGTCGTGGTGATGCAATTTATAAAAAAGTGTTAGGCAAGCACGTTGGCGGCGAAACGATAATGAAACCAACTCCGCCTGATTTTTTAGGGAGTTGCTCTTGCGTATGGTGGAAAATCACGAAGAATAAAACGACCAGCAGGATTTCTGGTCCTTTTCCTACTCTTTTGGGAAATACAAACGCCAGAAAAGCGTGTTGGCTAGACATGACGTCGTCCTACATGGCGTGCAAGAAGTTCTGCTAGACGCTCTATGGGACAAAAAGGAGTACGTGGGCGCGATCTGATGAGTAGTTTTTTAAACCAGACCATCAGGCTCCGCGAAGGAAGAAAACTGCAGGGAAAGCCCGCAGTGGTTGCGGTGCCTGCTGATACCGTGAGGAGCAATGTTGCTCTTTCCGTCTCCGCTTCACCGCCCCCCCCTCGTACACCTGAGGGCGCCGAGCAGATGGAGCTGGAACGACACACAGAGGTTCCCACCTTCGCCGCAGCGCTTATGCTAACCATGGCGCTCCCGGCGCCAGCGGCTGTAGCAGGTCAAACAAAGGGCACCCGAACGGCTGACAAATCCAGGGGGCTCGGTCCGCCGGACACACCCGGACATCTGATGATTAGTTAGACGTCTTTACACCCATGTGCGGATGTATACCACCATGATGAATTCTCATTTAGACTATGGCAGTGTCCTGTATGGGTCGGTGATAAAAACAGGATTGTGAATGCTCGACCAAGTGGAACACTTGGGTCTTCGTCTTACGTCTGGTGCTTTCCGCACAGCCTAGTCCAAAGTATGTCTATGTGTTGAGTCTAACAAGTGGTACTTTGAGGACAAACGAATGGACGTGGACTTCCTCTATGCGTTTAAAATTTCATCGGTAAAGAACCATCCGTTTAAACTTGTCCTTAACAATACATCTATGTCCCTACCGTTTGTAAATCGTCCGTCCATTGCTCTTCCCTTCTCCGTTAGAGTGAGAGGGTTAGCTTTGGATGTCACCATTGCGCTTTTAGACGTGTACACATCTTTTTCTGACATTTTACCGCCTTGGCTAGTTCGTGCAGCATTCTGTGATATATCTTTAGTAAAACTTGATAAAAACAAGTTACGACGAACTGCAATACTGCACCACTTCCTGTCTTTGCAGTATAAATACCCATGTGCACAATTTTAGTGTTGCTTCTTAAACCTCCTCTATGGCGGCTTGGGCTGCTCATAGTTCCAACTCTAATGCGCACAGAACCATGAGAGTATACACCACCATTGTCTAAGGAGAAGCATATGGAGTTTTACTCACACCGCAACACATTCTTAAAAAAACAGATTCCATGTTTATCACCTATACAGACTGATTATGTGTTGTTCTTGCACGGTCATCTTACAAGCCCAGCAAAAACCATGCAGTTCATCCAATGTTTTAACGCCATTTTGTCTGTGTATGCACAAAAACATACATTGATCCTGCTTGGGTGCCGGGACACGCTGGGATCGCCGGAGATGAGGTGGTGAATGAAAGGGCCACTGTTACTGAACTCAGAAGCACGGTAGCCATTACAACTGTACCCTACACTGGTCTCAAGCCACACCCTAAACAATACCTTCGTAGAACCTGGCAAAGACACTGGAGTGAACAGAGAGAAAATGTACACATAATTAAACCACACAAGGGGCCATACACCACTGACACACGCAACAGATACACAGAAGACACCTTGGCTAGGCTACGGACAGGGCTCACACAGGCAACGCACTTGTACCTGCTCACGGGATCTTCAAGACCCTTGTGTAGCAGGTGCATGGAGGCCCTATCCTTAATTCACATCTTAATTATACGCAGGGTTATCGACACCACTGGGCAGAAACATTTCCCTGAAGTGTACAGACAACACATCCCGCTACACTGTTCGTTTTTTGTATCTGGCGATGCTATGACATATTTTATTAGGGTTTTCTGGTACGTGACGAATATTCCATTTTTAGAGCTAATATCACACCATGCATAACCAAAATCTGGCCGTTTACACCAGCGATCGTCTTCGTCTTTAATTTTGTTGTTATTCTTTCTTACTGGCTATAGCGCTTACCTTTTGATCTGTTTTTAACCACTCTTTCTTACCGCTTTATTCTCTAGTTGGCCTTGCGCCATAAACATCCAATGATCGTCATATTTCATGAAGGAAAGAGGTCGACCGTGAGCAATACTAAAAATGCCGAAGTAGAGGCTTTAACTATGCAACTTTTTGTTGCTCTTGCCTAATACTCGGGCGTCGGAAAAGGATGTCAAGTTTGGGGCTAGGTAGTTTTTCTCGCCTTCATATTCAATTGTTGTGTATGGTTGCGGGAAGTGAGACCGTCAGCATCGGTGTGGTAGCCACCGCTTTTGTAATACAATTTGAAGTCGTATTCTTCAAGGCGCAACAAGACACGCACAAGCCTACCAGATATTCGCGTATTCCGACCAACCAGCAAAGTGTATGATAGTTGGTTAGTGTCTTGAAACACGGCCATACAGTAAGGGGGCAATTTGCTGATGGCGAACACGATCACAAGGCGATTCAACCTCTGTACCTGTGTTATTACTGTCCGTTTTCGTGATAATACGACTTGCGTAGGAAACAAGGTGCTCGACTCAATTGTATATATGAATATAAACAGCACCGATTTCAATGCCGGTTAAGAGAGAACTTGCGTCGGTGCCTTGATAATAAAGGGATGTTGAACGGGGCCAGAAGTCAATAAAAAGTACAGCTGCTCAATTGCATGGTAATAGCCAGGAGTTCACTAAAATTGTGCCTCTCTATGGAGCAAGGAAGTTAGAAGATATGGGAGCTGTGCAAGGCGGGAATAGATCGTCAAAAGTAAAGCACAGGCCTAGAAAGCTCCGCCGATCCCTTCACGTTCTTTCGCGTTTTCTTGAATTGGTGGACCTTCGGGTACAGACTGATTCTGGTTTTTCTCACAAGAAAGCCTAGCACGTGTGTTTGGTGGGCCAAAAATGGCATTTTTATTTTGAGATAACTAGCTTCTTTTATGCGGTTACGCACTATGACGAGGCGTTTGTGGTGCTCTTGGGACGTCAAGTAGGACATACTCGCGTCGTTTAAATAACACATGGGAATACCCAATTTTATGTCATGCATTATAGCATCCCTGAAGCACTCGATCGTAGCTGACGCTGTAAATGATTCAAATGGCACGAATTGACACTGACACTGACACGTGTCCATGGGGCGCAATTGTGTCCGCCAATATTGAGACCACAGGTCGACTAAGAGGGCTAATGACCCAGAAAGGAGAGTCGACATAGTAGAGTCGCGTCCTCTCTTGTGAACTCCCCTGTTGGGAACTCCCGTGGGTCAGGAGCCCTCGTCAGGCACTCAATGCCTTTAGCTCCAGCCCCGTCAGCAAACACTGTAACTTCTTCTTCTTCTTCTTCTTTCTCTTTTTATTTTCCTTTTTCTTTTTTCACCTTGCTCTTCTTCTTCTTCTTATTGTTCTTCTTCTTCTTCTTCTTCTTCTTCTTCCTCTTCTTCTTCTTCAAATATTTCGATCATACCAGCGTTCGCAGGAACTCAGCACCTCACAAGAGAGCGCGGCCTACGGTCAGGCCGGCTGCCTAGACAACGCACGGGCACTAAAGCGCGCATAATCCATGCCTCCGAACTTTTCCATGGCTTCTATTGTGCTCCTGCCAACCTCTCTTTTTGCGCATCGCCCGCAGATGTGTGTGACTGGTGCTTCGACGGATGGTAGCGTTGGCCACCGACGCCACTACGAATGAACGATGGGGCGCACTGTCCGACTTTCCTGGCGGGTGACGTGAGTTCTTCCGGTTAGTGATAATGCGCTCCGTGTAACAACTGCGATTTGGGCTGCCCAGACAACGGCAGCGCCGGCCTACGATGGCTGTCGTTTTCCACATAGCGGCAAATAAAAGCAAGGCACCAGAATAAAACATACAGACAGTAAACGGCTTTACATACCAAGTCCAGAACACCCTACTTATGGTCCTCTACTGGTGTGTAGTGAACACAAGCTCAAAATGTGGTTGTAATGCGACTTGCGTTACTGACTGGAGTTCACTGTATGGTTACATGTTTTGTATTGCCTGTTTTTAAATATGGAGCCTAAAATCTATAGCCCACATACAAAACATACAAAGTGTATAATTGAATTTCACTGGAGGTTGGTATTTGGTGCAAAGCTTAATAAAGATAAGGGAAAGTGACTGCTCAAGAAAAGCCGCCGGCTTTGAATTCAGTGTCTTCTTCTTCTTCTTCTTCTTCGACAGCATCAGCAATCTGCGCGAGGGCATAGACGTCCTTCAATATTATGGTGTTGAGCTCAGTCTGTTAGACTCTTATAGAATTCTTTTTTTTTTGCTACCAGGACAACAGGCGTTGCCAATGGTCAGATCGACCTCCGGCGTTTATTTTACCGAAGCCTTCTTTCACTTTACTAGTGCATTAATACGCGCTCAGCAGGCGAAACTCGGACATTTTGATTTATTGTAGGGTTTAACGCGCCGACGCACCGCTGGCGATGAGGCGCGCAGGAGTGCAGGGCTCCGGATTAATTTTGACCACCTGGGGATCTTCAACGTGCGCCGAAATCTCGTACACACGGGGCTTTTACTTTTTGCCTCCGACAGAAAAGCCGCCGCCGCAGCCTGGCAATCGAGCCCGCGACCTCGTGCTTAGCAGCACAACGCCTTAGCCACTGAGCCACCGCTGCGGGTCAATTCGGACATTTTGCTGACGGTTTTATAATAATATGTTTGAGTTCCATGGAGGAGGGTATCTGCAACCAAAAAGTGGTAAGACTCTGTTAGGTGGTCCGTCAATGTCAGGTGTGTGCTTTAAATGTGTAAGATAAGCATAGGTATGAGTCTGCCTAAAACTATGCATTGGTGTTGAGGGCCCGTAGACTACAACAGAAAATTGCTTATAATGGCGGATAAAAGCGGTTTTGGTTAATACATGACGGCACCTGAAGCCTGCGAGCGCGCTGCACAGTCAGGTTCCCTGAACGCACAAGATTCATCAGAACCTCCCGCAAATGTGAGGGGGTCTGATGTCTGAGGTAACGCCCTGTATAAATGGAGTGTTAAGGAATCGCCATCTGTAAAATAACAGACATTTGTAAGTGAACATTGGTTCAGCTCCTAAGAATAGTTAAGGCTGTAGTGGAATGTTGTAGGTGTAGGTTTTAGGGAAGTGTCATTTTCTAGCTTCATGGAAGGATATACACTCAGACAACACGTGATGAACGGAGAGCCGTGCCCCACACTTGTCACAAACTGGTGGGAGTGAGTGAGTAATTTCAAAGATATGCTCGTGTGGCGCGAATGCGGCCTATAAGCAGTCTTCAAATAGATACTTTCGTGAATCTATCTTATTTCAGAGTGAGGTATCTCCTTATTTATTAGTTTGATTGTATGTAATTTGTTTCATTGTTTCTTCCATCGCTGCTCCTACATTTTACGAAGTCGCCGTCGTATAGCTGGTTTCTTGTCCAGATACGGAACCAGAGGTTCATCCACTCCAGTGCAACAAGCAGCTGCAGGAGTATACCGGTCGGCGATTTTGTTCCCCCATATGCTGCTGTGCCTTGGCGCACAGCACACTACTATCGTCATATTTGAAGCATAAGCCGACATTATCGTCCTAGTAAGCTGGTTTATTACACGTTTTTTTCCCTGAAGTGTAATGCCATTACAACACTGAGAAGGCCTGTGGAGACAGCGGAGTGTTTTGTATTCGCTTCTGCGATGTGCTCCACTATATTTCAAATTGCAGTAGCTTCTGCTGTAAAAATACTGCAGTTTGGATCCAGTGTCTTTGTAAAAGTACAGTTGGGGCCATGAGCAGCGCATGAGACAGCAGAAGCGGACTTCGAGGCGACTGTGTAAAACGTAGTGTAGGGGTACGCGTGTTGTAAGTGTAGAAAATGGTGTAAAAGATTCATCACAAGACACTGGACGCAGATCATAAGGAGCAATGAGGTCAATGACAGCAGTCTTGTATAAGTCATTAAATGAGACCCCGAGTTTCCGTGCTCGCATTCCCGTTCTGAAGGGGAATGGCATGGTGATAGATGGACCAGTAAAAAAGACATTGCTGATCGATTTTTCACTGATGATAGAATTTCATTGATGATTTTTCAACGATGCTTTATTGGGGGCATACATTACTGCTGTATATGTGTGCTGATTCACGAAGCACAACTTGTTGCACTTAACGTATAGGCTTTGGATGGGGCCTGTCCAAAATGCACTGTACACAAGGCGGAGCTCTGGGTGGATGACTGGATGCAACATTTTTACGGCTGTTTTAATGGCAGTTTAATATATGATACTGCCATTGTACAGTCGCGACCTCACCAGCCTTTTGAATAGACGTATAAGGCACATTTTATCTGCTCCATAGGACTGGTGGGTCCTGAGTCAGTATGTTCATGAGTGGGTCAGTATGTTCATTGCCCTGATGCATGTATTCTATAATTGTTTAATGTGCGGAATAAACGAAAGCTTTCCTATCACAACACCAAGGAATTTAGTATGTCCTTTATTGACCGAAATGGCCGCACCATTCAGAATAATAATAGGTGTAGGCTGTATACGACGCCACATCCAGAACAAAACACAGGTACCCTTTTCGGGATTCATGTTAGAGCCATTCTCATCCGCCCACTTGGCAAGCCTGTTCACACCCTAGTGGACCTGCTGCTCACATATGGAAAGGTACACGGGTTTCAAACTGTTTTGTATATCGTCTACGTATGCAGGGTAAACAATTGTCGGCTGCAGTGCCTTTCTAAGAGTGTTCGTCTTAATGATACATAGTGTACAACTTAGTACCCCGTTCTGCGGAACACCGTTTTGTTTTGTCTGTATTTGTGAAACTCAAAAAATACGCTCAGAAGGTAGCTTTCTAATGTGTTGCATGTTTCCTGATACACCGCATAACTTCGGGTAGTGCATGATACCATAAGGCGAAGCAGTGTCTTACGCTTTTTCTAAATCCAATTTCCAAACACCATGCTGTGGTACTACCCTAAGTGACACAGCTTTTGACAAGCAATTACCCTTTTTATCGTTCCTTAATTTTGATCGTGCAGATGGTACTGCGGTTATAGATGTACTTTAACTCAACTTTGACGACTTTGCGGATAGTGACACTGATAGGCATAATTTATGGAACTTGTTTAAAGACATTGTCAATGACTGCATTGAATCATTCGCAGCTGTGGCAACT
Organism: Haemaphysalis longicornis; assembly: GCF_048455015.1. Lineage (NCBI taxonomy): Eukaryota > Metazoa > Arthropoda > Arachnida > Ixodida > Ixodidae > Haemaphysalis > Haemaphysalis longicornis. Next base: position 4,241,204 of record NW_027526306.1, read on the forward strand.
AACACACCGACAAGCGTCTCAAAACGAAAGCTGAACGTAACGTATTCAGGGCATATCACCGACCTTTCACTAAACTTGAAAAACCAAATCCAAACAGGTAAGCAGCGCTATTTTGGCGAATCCTTGCCGGATTACATGACATCGTGACCCGAGAAATTCTGGAGCAGCATTTCGCCCATATCGGAAGAGTGTGATGTCTTTAATGTTGGCGGTATCCTCACGCACGACAGTGTTCAAATTGCAAATCCCTTCAATGATCATTCCAAATCAGTTTTTCTCCTGTGACAACTCTGTATTACCGGTCTTCGAAACTATTTCGCCCCGAATATCTGATGTTATTGTTAGTGAGCATGGGATATTGAACATGCCTGCGAACCTCGATATCAGAAATTATTCTGGACTGGACAGTAACCCTAACGCATTCTTATAGAGATATAATGAATGTCGAAGTACCTTCATGTTCTTTTTAAAAAATTGCTTCCCAAGGGCCAGGTTCCGGACGACTGGTGAAAAGCCAGCGTCAAGCCCATCTATAAACCAGGAAATAGGCTGAGTGTCTCCCTACCTTCAACCGTTTGTAAGCTTCTCGAACACATTATCCACAGTATTATTTCAAATTTTCTTGACGAACGTTACATCTTAAACCAACTTCATCAGGATGGATTCGGGAAAGGATACTCTAGAACGACCCAATTAGTATCAACAGTGTACGACTTTTATACGTATAAATAATAGCAAACAAGCAGACGCTATTTTTACAGACTTTTCAATAGCCTTTGACAAATTTTCGTAAAATAAATTATATACTAATTAGGAAAAATTCTCGGGAATGATCAAATTATAAAATGGATATCAGCCTACTTGAAAAACAAGGAACAATTTGTTATTTTGTAAAGACATTCTTATCATAAGGCTTCCTTTGACTCTGGCGTCCCCAAGGGTCGGTTCGGGGTTCCTTTCTACTTATTTTGTTCATTAACGACATAGGTGATAATATCCCTGTAAATATAGGGCTTTATACGAAAGATTGCGTGACTTATACTGAAAATAAATTCTAGAAGGATCAAGTTTTGTTGGACGAGTCGCTAAACAAGTTTGTTTGTGGTGCAAGGCGTATAAAATGTAAATCAAGTTTGAGAAAAACAGTGTACATGTCCATTTTCCATCGACAAGCCGACAAGCTCGCATAGCAAAGTTGTGATGGCAACGCCCGGGAAGGAAATGCGATACCTCGTTTCATCAGCTGCGAACAATTGATGACGGGGTCTTTCAGCACGGGAAGATGGGATGAATGTCTCTGTTGTTAATGTCCGAGCATTTCGTACACTTTGCTTTAGGTTTTCACGCAACTGCAATGTTGATTTTGAAAGTACTGAGTAAATCATTGCGCAGTTCTTAATGCAAAAATGTAAAATCCCGAAATTAACATAAGATTGGCTAAGGAAACCTAACACACCTCTCAAGGTGCAAAATAGGCTGCTGTTTCAAGCGCAGTAGTGAACAGTACTACGCGCGTTTTGAGGGTCATGCAAAATTTGACGTACATTACCTCTTCCTACAGACCCGCCGCCAAGTTTTTAATGCAGTACAATTCAAACAGGCCCCTTTCTGGTCCTTACGACATCATGACGTCATTAAAATTGAGCGGTGAGTACTTTGTGTACCATACTCATGTTTATACTGAATAACTAAAGCGCAACCACACAACACCACCATAGTACCGAAACGAGAGTAACGGCTCAACAGAATCCGACTATAGTGCGTAACTGAATTCGTAATGCACATTAATGTCAACATTAGTTCGATGGTCCGTTTATTGTATGTTATTTGTCTAATAGAGAATAACTGGCGGAATCAAGTTTTGGAAAACACGTAACACGTAAGTGGAAACACGTAAGCATCCACTATTACCGAGCTTAAAAATTACACTGCCGATTTGGTGAGCACTATCACGCTGTCGCACTTCCTCAGTTCCTAGTGTCACAATATGGTTCATGTGGTGATAAATGTTATTCCAGCAATGTGCGCGACAAATAAATAGTCATCTATGAACGAAGCCACGGCTGGAAAACAGCACGTGAAGTACTAACTCTCATTATTAGGCGGTTGTGTGCATACTGGTTTTGAGAAATCTGGCTAAGAACTGTAGGCCGGGTCGGAGTGCAGTATGGAGCAGTCGAACTGATCAAGAATCACAGGAGTGTTTATGGCCCTAAGAATGTGCGTTTATTTTGGTAAGTTCAAAAGTATCTTCGAACGCAATAAAGCACCTTGTGACGATTGAATGCGCACAATACCGTCATACTTGTCCGGAGAATTACCAATAATTTATGCTGTTCCCTGTAACTGATGCCGTAGCCTCTTTATTTCTGTATAAATGCGCCCCACGTAGCAAGGAACGACGCAAGGGTGTGTAAGCAAACAAGATTTATAGGAACGAACTTGTGCTCTGTAACAAACATGAAGTAAACCCAAGCAGCGAAGAAGTGGTCAACAAAAAGCTAGGCGCAGTTGAGCGTGCGGGAAAAAAATGCTGTGGTGTTTGCCCTGCCAGCGTTTGTGTCTCAGCATTATTTTTTCAGAAGAATGAAAATAGATTGGCGACACTGGAGATCACAGAAGCGCATTCATGTCAACTGATAAAAGCGCGACACAGTCCGCCTATCAAACAGGCTAGCCCGGCAGGGTACACGCTAAAAAGAACAAAAGCACTCAGCTCGAAACTTATAAGGAAGCCTGTCGCCAGGCGCTGGTAAGAAAACATTAAAAACATATATGTTGACGGCAAGAATTTAATCGCATGAGTAGGCCCAAGCCTTTCCGATAGCTGGGGTTAGTGAGGAGTTTTGTGGGGGGTTGACGCGAAACTTTCAACCAACGTCGCTGTTTTATTTACTGCCGCCCCTTATGGAGGAAAGGATATCCTTGCTGATGCGTAACTGCGAAGAAAAAGCTTGAACGTATGTGACCGAGAGGCGCCTTTGCAGATGCGAAGGCCTTAGCCACTTGTGTTTTGTAAACTACATGCTATGGAACATCTGAAAACGTACGGCCGCATTGCTTCTCATTACGGGTTATTTCTGATGTCGGCGCTGTAAAAGGTTTCGCAGGGACGGAGGACCGCGCACACTTTAAGGGTTCCTGCGGGAAGAGGCCAGGGTGTAATCGGTCCCCATGGGGCAGGCCACGTGATTTTCGGTTACAGCTTTAGGCAGCGCATTCTGCGTACGCCATCTGGACACGTAGTTTAGCGAACGAAGGCAAAAAGATTACCGCGTTATACTACCGATACAAATGAGGGGAAAACTGCTTGATTTGTCTCCCAGATTAAAATTCTTTCAGACTTGTTTATCCAGGTGAATGCAACCACTGCGTGGTAAGGCTGCTCTGCTTATCTTGACCTCAGTGAAAATTCGTAACTATACAACCTTCTGTTCGAATTGTGTGCGAAACGGGATACGCATTATTTTATACATTCGAGGGTACACTTCAGCGAACGTCAGTTTTCGATTGATTAGGAATGAAACGGAACGCAGCGGTATTTGGATGAAACGCAGCGACCTATTTCTTCAAGAATTTTCGCTACTTATTAGGTGTCGTTGTTTAGGCTTTTCGGAATTTGTCATGGCTCAATTTATGCTTTTGGCATTTTGAAAATGCCCGCGGACAGTCACAATGGTCGTGAAACAACGCAGGGGCACCAGGCTCTTCGCGGGAAGAGTTCAGGGCACGGAGCGAGCATTATTGAGGAGGCGGAAAAGGGTTTGTTCGGGTGGCGCGATAAAGTTATGATAAAGCCACGGCGTCGGGCACAGAACCGAAGCGCTCTCTGTGGCGATATGACATAGGGAAAACACGCGCGCCGCGCTTTCCGAAAAGGCTCGCTGGTTTATTCAGAGAGGTCCGTGGTTCAAGGTCAGTCAGTGCATAACAGGCTGCCGTTGCGGGCAGACGACGCCGACGAATCCCTAGTGCGACTGCACTTCAGTTGCAGTCGGTTTGCGGCGGGAAAAATCTTCGTGTTTCAAACATCGTTGTCGTAAGAGGAAGGCCTTCGTTGTTGTAAGACGAAGGGAAGTTTTTAGACGCGAAACCTGTAATAAAAAAAGCGCGTTGAGAATCTAAACAGGATTAGTTCCAGTGAATAATGGTTCTTATCCTCTATGCCATTCGTTCATATTTTGACTGTCCTAACTTCTCCGCCCTGCCTGTGCAACATGAAAAGCGCGCGCAACACTGAGCAGCCCGCGAGACCCGCGAGAGGTGAAAGCGGAGGGAGGGACTAGTGGCGAAAAGGCGGCGTCGGCAATTCCTTCTAGTGCTTCGTTTCAAGCGCGGTACGGCTTGTAACTGGGGTACAATTCATTAATAACTGCTGCTACGACGTCCATCAGTTCAATATATTGATTTTGCAGAAAGAAATCTTGCAATTGTTTCAATATATTCCATGATATCACGATTTTTGTGCGTCGCGTCCGTGGATAAACATGTAAACTATGGAAACTAGGGCCCCTAAAATTATTAAGGTAGCGCCAACCGCTCCCTCCAGCTCCGCCGTTCTCCTTTTTTTTTTTGCCCTCACCCGCGATGCCGCACGCCCTTGAACTCGGCGGCGGTTCCGCCATTTTTGTTGGCTGCTTCAGAGCAGACGCCTTCGCAACGATACGGGTCGCTCGCTGGAGATTTTTTTTTTTTTGCAGTGTGCTCTGGTTTTTGCGCTAAATTGATGTTTGGTGGCTTTTATAGGATTTATAGTCTCATTTCACGAACGCGCAATAAGTAAGGTTGTTTTGTTTTATATTTTTGTCTACAAGGGGATATTTGTGCGGGGTGGATGCCGCTCACGCATACGCACGGCCCGGTGTTTGTTAGTGTCAGCGGCATGCTTGTAACATCTCAAGATAGTTCGTGAACCCAAAAGGATCGGACATAAAGATTTCGAACTGCCCATTCACGGTAATTCCTTCCTTGCCTTCATGTGAGTGTGGTCGTACAATCACTGCACAGAAGGCTTGCGTTCGGTTCGGGGCAGTATACAGAGCGCTTCATTCGCAAACGCCGTCGTTCGAGAGCTGCGCTAGCGTCCTTCCATTCGCCTTTTTTACGATGGTTGTGAATCATTGGCGTCGTTCAATCTCCCTGCTCTTTTACTACGGACATGCATCCTACCTTAATTCCGCGCAGTTTAGCGTGCCTTGCCGTGTGTGTAGAAATGTTTCTTTCACCTTCATGTCGTTATCGGCTGCTGTGAATAGAATAAAAAATACGCACATGCTGTTGAGAGAGTGTGCACGTAAAGCGACGTCTCTGCTTCCCTGACTTCGCAGCCATTACGCTAAACTGCCCTTGCGGCCGAACGTTTACTTGCGAACCGAGTGAAAAACGTAGGCTTGTAATTCTGGGAATAGGTGCCAGAGAAGACTGCGATCAATCGATCGGGTAAACTGAAATTACAGTCTTTGGCCTGTTATTTCTCATACGAACCAGAGATCGAGTCCCCCTAGGTACAAATTATGTAACAAATTACTACAGTTAATTAGTCATGCTATACGTTTTTTTACCTGTCGCGGTCGTTTACAGCCGTTATCAATGGAGGAGCCTGGACAGAATTGTTTGGTGCTGGGATATATTCTGGCATATTTGTACATGACACTAACACATGGATACACCCGAAAGAGAACCAATAACAGGCTGATTATCAAGAGAAAACAAAAACGGCATATCAAAAAAATGAATTGGTGTCACCAAATGAATATTTTTCGGAACAAACGTCCGTAATGATGTCGTGCAGGTTGCTTGTCGTGCTGAAGTGGCTTCCTGTGAGAAAAAATGCTGGTAGTGGCATTTGGGTTTAGTTTTTTACGCCAAGCTTCTCCAATAGCCGTTGCTCAAATTGATCCGTGAAATATTCCTATTGACAAGAAAAAAATGTCACCACAGAGTTTGAGATGTTCCCCAAACACTCCACAAATATAGGCAACAATGCAGTGCAGTTAGTGACGTTCTACCGTAGAATGGTCAAATTCGTGTTCGCGCGTCTGCTTAGTGCCGCGTCCACGCTCAACTCGCTTACACTAAATGCGTTTAACAAGCGCTTTGCTAGACAAAAATAGGTCTGCTGAGAATAATATAGTCGCCCTTGTGTTTTGGTTCGCATCGCAATGAATGGATACGCTGCGCCGTTGACTATTAAGATGAAGCAAGCGCGCACACTGCAAATGTACGGCCTCACATGTAAAGCAAACGTTAGGATGTAATTAACGGTCCTCTGTGCCCTGTGCATACACGGAAGAAAGGGCAAACAGCCGTTGCGGTGCGAATATGCATTTCAAGTGCCAATTCAAACGTACGGGAGTTTAACAAAGCCATAACAGAAGTTGCGTATCAAACGTACGTCAACGGCGTGGTCACTAGATTAGCTGGCCTTAAATTGTTTTACCTAACCGCAATTTTTTTTCGCTTGACAGCCTCAATTTGCGCCGCACTGAACGAGCACATATTACGCAGCATATCGCTCCAATGTCATAACAACGGGATTATAATACTTCCGGGGTCGCTTACACACAAACATAACTTTACTCCATAAAGAGCTCACACGCATTCGGAGCGCACACGCTACATGGTCAGACGCAAGCTGCCGTCGGCCAAAACAAGCACGAATTCAGGTGAACAATTCTTGCGTCAGGAAAACCTTGCGACAACCGACTGAAGATGCTACGCTGCTGATATTTATGCTGGGAGTTAAGTGCGCACATGACCAATACACGGCCTCTTATCCAAAGGAAAGATTACGACGTGGCGAACTCGCCGCTCCACGTAACGCCTACTCAGAACAAAGGGTGGACGACTGTCTTGGAGGGAATACGCATTTCTTCGTAAGTGACCACTGAAGCTTGCGCCGAATTTCAAAAAGCGAGAACAAGCATTGAGAACGTCGGCTTGAAGTGTGCCCTTTGAAATATATGCAACCAAACTTTTCTCCTTTCTGCGTCGCGTTTCCCGGAAGGCATAACGAAGGCTTTTGCCATCCCTGACCCTATGCGCGCTGCCTAAGGCACAACACATCGGCACCGCTAAGCAACATAAAGTGACACGGATGCGACATTTGTTCGTAACGAGCAGCTAATATTTTGCTATTCGCTGTCGCCTACGATAAAGCCGGCACTGAAGCTGCTGAAGCTGTGCAGCCAAACATGGCGCCACCCCGGTGGCGTTGCGCAATGCCCCAGCCGGCAAGCCGACGCGGCCGCCGAGGCAGAAAAAAAATGGCAGCTACCACCTGACTTCTCTGTTGGCCAATGGCGAGCTCTGGCCGGAGAAAAAGAAAATAGCAAAACACGGAGGAGGGAAGCTCGCGGGTGAGGGCGAGCTACCTTAGAAATTTTAGGGGCCCTAACCCTTTAATGCCGGTTGTCGCGAATTCGCGACATACTGAATAAGCTGGCCAGGCAACTCGCGCAACCTTTGCTGCCATCAGCGGCGGCTGTCATGTGTTTGCAGCAGATGTGGTGGTTGCGTTCCAGACATGTAGCGCCATCTGGTATAAGTTGTTGAAAATAAGAACCCAGAATGTCTGTCGGTTGGCGGACAGGGCGAGCCACGTGTGACAGCTTCCACTTCTTCGTCGTTTTCTGCCTAACCAAAGTGAGCACAAGCTCTCCGAATTTTTTTTTCTATTTGCACGAATTCCAGAGGCTGTCCATAAGGTGTTACATTGAATCAAAATACGTTTTTTGTTGCAGGCTTCATGCTTTTCTGGTATGTCGCGAATTCGCGACACTCGGCCATTTAGGCACTTCAGCGGCGGCTGTCATGTGTTTCATTCAAAGAGGGGGTGGTTGCGCTCCAGGCATGTATCGCCATCTAGTACAAGATGTTGAAAATTAGAACCCAGTAGATCTATCGGCATCCTGCCAGTTCTGTGCTATCGGTTGGCGGGAAGCGCGAGCCACGTGAGACAGCTCTCACTTCTTCGTCGGTTTCTGCCTAACCAAAGTGAGTACAAGCTCCCCAAATCTTTTACCCTATTGGCACGCATTCAAGAGACTGCCCATAAGCTGCTACATTCTCTAAAACTGTGTTTTTTGTTGCATGCTTCTTCCTTTCGTGGTATGTCGCGAATTCGTGACACTCGGCCATTTTGGCACTTCGCGGTGACTGCAGGTATGACGTTTTTTTTTTATTTTTTGGCAGAGGATGGACGTTGGATCGTTCTATGGAAGAAAAGGGCTTCGCACACGACTGCCACCTGAAGATAAGAGTGACGATAGCTGTCTTAGTGACAGTGATGACGACGATGTTGACTACGATCCGTATGCACAAGCACGGGCTGCGCCCTTGGGAGAGTCTTCGTCTAGCAGTGAAGATGAAAACGGTGACGTGGTGGCTTTGCCAACTGCCTGTGCAAAACAGACCGTGAAGTGGAAAAAAACAGACTGTCGAGAACAGCGGGAAATACCGTCCTGGAATACCACTCTTCCTGAAAATGACACTTTGCGAGAACCTATTGAATATTTCAGAGACTTTTTTGATGACTGCTTACTGGATCAAATCGTCCAGCAGACAAATCTGTTTGCAACGCAAAAAAACCCAAACAAAGGGCTGGCACTGACTCGTGAGGAGCTGGAACAGTTTCTTGGCACGATCACATTCATGTCGCTCTGTAGGCTCCCAAGAAGTCGGCTATACTGGATGGCAGAGTGCAGGGTCCCCACGGTGGCTGATACTATGTCACGTGATCGTTGGGAGGCAATCAAGGCGAGCTTGCATTTCAATAACAATGAAGACATGCCCTCGCCCGACGATCCACAGAAGGATCGGCTTTTCAAGGTGAGACCAATTATTGACTCCCTGCTTCCAAAATTTCAGTCTATTCCGAAAACGCAAGCCCTTTGTGTTGACGAGCAAATGGTTCCATTCAAGGGTCGCAGTAACCTGAAGCAGTACATTCCCAGCAAACCTCATAAGTGGGGTTACAAGATATTTCTTCTGTGCGACTCTCAGGGAATGGTACATTCATTTGAAATATACACAGGGAAGATAGAGGCTGTTACTGGAGAGCCGGACATTGGTGCCAGTGGAAATATAGTCCTCAAGCTGTGCCAAGTGATCGAGCCAGGATTGAACCATCTTCTTTTCTGTGATAATTGGTTTTCAGCAGTGAAGCTTTTTACTGCCTTGGCAAAGAAAGATGTACACTGTCTTGGAACAGCACGCGCTAATCGCCTTCAGGGTTGCCCTCTGCCTACCGATGCCAGTTTGAAAAAGAAGGGCCGAGGATCCTTTGAAGAGTTCGAGACGGTGATTGATGACTCAAAAATAATTGTACTCAAGTGGTACGACAACCGAGCGGTGACAACATTGAGCACGTTTGCAGGTGCACAGCCGGTGACTTCCGTAGACAGGTGGGAACGCACGCAAAAGAAGACCGTGCAGGTTGACTGTCCAAGTGCTGTTAGCATCTACAACAAGTCGATGGGAGGCGTCGACCAACTTGATGCCCTCATTGCATTTTACAGAATCCACATTAGGTCAAGAAAGTTTTATCTCAAGATTTTCTTTCACTTTGTGGACATGGTCGTCGTTGTCAGCTGGCTGCTTTATAGACGTGACTGTGCTTCAGTGGGTGTTCCTGTCAAGCAGAGGATGGACCTCCTCAAATTCAAATTTTACATTGCCACATGTCTGTTGAAGCAGGGCAAAGACATTACAGTGAAGAAAAGGGGAAGACCGTCATCTTCATCTGTGGAAGCCAAGCTTGAATGCAAGAAAAAAAGAGGGCCAATGAGACCCGTGCCAGTCGCTAGCATCCGTACGGACAGTACAGGTCACTGGCCGGCTGTGGAAAACACACGCCAGCGGTGCAAACGGCCTGGGTGCAAAGGACAAACGGTTTTCAAATGCGCGAAGTGCAACGTTCACCTGTGCCTCAACAAGAATGCGAACTGCTTCCACAATTTTCACCAGCCGTAAATGACATGCTGTCATCAATTTTTGAGCCGAGGATTTTATTTTCAAGACAGTTGATTTCTTGGGCTTGGAATCTGTGAAATAAATGTTTTTCATAGAAGCCATTGTTTCGCAGGCCTGCAGACATCCCCTTTATTCTTGCGGCAAAACTTCCTCATATTGATCCAAGTGCCAGTTGTCGCGAATTCAGGACAAACCTAAAAGCAGGTGATGAAGTTCTATTCGAGATATGGGCTTAAGTGCCTGTTGTCGCGAATTCGCGACAAACCTAAAAGTCGGCGATATAGTTGCACCCCAGATAAAACAAATGTGGAATGTGATCACGGTCCCTGATTAAAGCCGAAACACACAAAAAAAATGTTTTTGTGGCCTATTTCATAATTCAGGCATTAAAGGGCTAATGGCAACGCGCGTGAGGCGTCATCTGTTGTGGTGCTCCGAAAGCTACATTTCTTCCTCGCTAGGCAGTGACATTAACGCACCACCCGACCGCGCTGCCCTAGCCCGGCAGATTTTCCTCCTCAAATACTTGTTTCTCCTTGGTTTAGGGTTTGTCCTTGATTTCGGAAGACATCACTACATATTCTCTTACCCAGCTCACAGTCAACAAACTGTGAATCATTGTAATGTTACCACACTGATACTTTTATATCTATAAGCGAGGGCAGAAAAAACAAAACAATGACAAGAATGCAAGGAAATGGTCGTGTTGGCTTATGTTCAAGACTGTGTCCATTGCGTGAAAAGGAGCTTTAGAGGACACTTTCACACTTTGGAGGGAAAACATGCGTGTTTTTATTGAAATCTTTTTTTTCTGTGGAGACACACGCCCAGTGCATTTTTCTTACTGCCAGATAATAATGATGTTGATTATCCACGCATTTTTTTGTGGGCGCTCATAAACTGTCCACACAGCCTTACGCCGCAGTAACCGCCTAAGAGAACAAGCCTGCAACGTGCGCTCCTCTAAATTAACCTGGAAAATTTTCGAGTTACACGCCATTTCCGAAATAGGGGACCCAGATATTATTGCTCATTTAAAGCCCGCAATGGCCGCTTTGTCTAAATACCCAGACATGGCAGATCATCGTACTGATGCACTCTTTCGTAAGAGATGGAAGATGTGATGTTTCCTACGGTTGATAATATTCAGAAAATATAGAGCACGACTTCTGCCTTCGATGTTACCTGTTGATGTTTGGCCGCTGACAATGAGATGTACGTAAAGTACACAACAGCTGCATGTTAGCATTTTTGAGGGGTAGCAAATACGTCCTGCTATGCGCTGATCTGACTGATAGGATTTTGCGAAAAAAACCACGCGTCACTTTCAGTTAACACATAATTTCAGTGTAAATTTAACAATTTTAGTTCGATAATTTTAGTGGAAACAGAAACATAATTTCAGTGGAAAGCCTGTCTGGAGCACCGCAAAAAATAGCAAATGCCGCGCTAAAGCACTTTGTAGGTATGCGCGGAAATATGATTACATGCAGTTACCGTGCGCATTTGTCAGTGTCCTCTTGAAAGGGTCCGACCAATGCAGTTTGCACGTCAATAGAGCGTCTGCAAACTACTTCAATTTTGGTTTCATTTGTTATCAAATGTTGAAATTATTGACGTCGTATTTTAATTATCAGAAATTTGTAGGATGAGTTGGCCGAGAAAAAAATCAAATTTTTAATAGTCTTTTTCGCTAATACTCTTAGGGAAGTGAACACGCAACAAAAATACTGCTAATTTTGAGGCGCTGAAATTATATTTCTACACCCAAGTATTTATTCAAACAAAACATTGCCCCTCAACGCAGCAAGCTCGAAACTGACGCTGATGGTATGTTGTGCGCATGGTCATTTGTGAAAAGGGGATATGAATGATTCCTCAAATATACTTTGTAAAAATGTTGCAGCTGATGTAACTTACTCTCTTCTGCCCCACAAGTGGGAGCACATATACACAGAAGAGAACTGCACCGTTGTAAAAATTATTTCTGGGATACCAAGTACACATGGTAAGTACTATATATTTATACGGCAAGCATACCTGGCAACATTGGCTAGTTTTAAAACTTCGATGCTTTGAAGTCGCTTTTTCGAGCTCCTAAGGGCTCCGCGGAGATCCCTCACACTTGGAAATAGCACGTCAGCCATAAGAAAAGAAATAAACACAACGTATATACGAGCAATACTCCTACGAAATACTAGCAGATATGAACTGTTTTGTGTATGCTTGTATTATTTGTTAGAAAACATCCATCCGATACAATTGAGTCGGAACATCAATTCAGGGAATAAAATATCCGTATTGTTAAATTTGAAAACGCTGTTGAATTGCTTTTCACGACACCAAGTGAGACTTGAGTGAAAAAAAAATATACGAGAAATATTGTGATAAGTGATTAAGAAAATCACGGTAGATCAAAAGACTGTTGTTTCGCTTGAATTGAACAGCTTTGTTTTAGTTGTCTGAGAAGATAACGAATACGGTAGTTTTCTCCCAGAAAAAAAGCTCAGCAATAAAGAAGATATAAATCGGCACGTTACCCGCACATGCCGCTGTTCGATGTAGCCTAAAACACGGCACAAATTTCGGCTGCTGAAGGGTACATCACACCGGTCTGATATGCCCTATGGCCATTCCCGGGGACATTTTCCCGTAGCCCTGGTTTACGGATGCTCCCACGCCAGTTAACAGCAATTAAAACAACCTCCACGTCGCTACATTAGGCTTGCTTTATCACGCTATTTTAACAACCACAGAATGCAAGCGCCCTTAGGTTATTGCTAAACTTTTTCCCATGCTCGCTACTTCCGTGGTGAACTTCGCTTCCTTTTACGTGAGGGGGCGAAGCGTCTAAACCTAAACACACAACTAAAAATGTCGCAAGGTCTTTACCAGAACTTGTCTTGGGCCGGGTCGGCCGCTTCTCTTATGGAGGCGAAAAGCAAAATGCCCGTGTGTTCGAGCTTTCGGCGCACGTTAAAAATCCCTAGTTGGTCTAAATGAATCCGGAGCCTTCCCATGTAGCGTAGGCGCGTTAAACCCTCAATCAATCAACCAGAATTTGTCTTAACGGTATGTTTTATTCCCTGATTCTGATTGTTCAGGCAGGGGAGAGGGAACGGGATTTATGGCTTCTTTTCCCGCTCTCTCACGTCGGTTGGATCCTTGGGGCGACAATAAGCATGACATTGGAACAAGGAGAATCGACTATCCAGAGGGATTCCTAATCAAAGAGCAAAAGATTAGCTGAGTTGGAACAAGGAATATGGTTTATTCGTCTTGTACTGGTCCCTTAACCAACTAAATTATCTTCAGAAAGAAAACTCTGCACTTTGGATGGACCAATAACATTTTTATTTGCGCTTCGTCTTGTGTCTATTTAGGGGATTTATCGACATCTTTCTTTGCCCTACATGCCGTTTTCGTAATATTCTCATTGCCAAGACATTTTGCAAGCAGGAACAGCCGTATGACTAGGGTAGAAAAAGCAAAAAAAAATCATTTCAATTTATGCTGTGAAGGTTGTTGGACTGAGACACCCAGAACGATTATCTATGCAACCTTACTTGAATTCACACCCGTGGCTGTACAAAGAGCGAAACCAGAGACTGCCGCTACCTGGCTTTGGCGGTGGCGGGGTCCGAACGCAGCAGCGACGGCAGAAAGAAAACGGAGATGTGCATCTTGCGAAGTCTGAAGAGGGGGGGAAGGCGGTAACTGCGGCTATAGCTCTCTCACTGCCTTCCCCTCACTCTTGTTTCGTATGTGGCCGCTAAGGACCTTACACCTTCCTTATACGCTGTTCCGTTCGCCTCGAATTCATACTACGGGAACGCTGTTATCATGCATTATGCGGTTTGCACCTCACACGATAGCTTATAATACGTGCAGGTAGTAAACCCGCCTCTGTGCTCGTTGAGTACACCGTATGTCTCCCCGTCTCCACGTGTGGGCGTACCCGCCGCGGTGGCTCAGTGGCTAAGGCGTTGCGCTGCTGAGCACGAGATCGCGGGTTCGATTCCCGGCCGCAGCGGCCGCTTTTCTGATGGAGGCGGAAAGCAAAAACGCCCGTGTGTTCGAGATTTCGGCGCACGTTAAAGATCCCCAGGTGGTCAAAATTAATCCGGAGCACTCCACTACGGCGCGCCTCATCGCCTGCGTTGCGTCGGCGCGTTAAACCCTACAATCAATCAATCAATCACGTGTGGGCGTAGTGTAGTCGGCAAACCAGCGGGCTCTCACTGCGCTTCTGTATTCGGGTCGAGGTTCGATTCCTGGCGGTACCAGTAATTTTTTTATTCAGCCTTAACGTAGGGCCGTCCAGAGGGCCCACGACGCGGCGGTGAGGCTCGGCCTCCCCGTACCCACGTGGGAGCGGCCCGCAGCGCTGCCGCCCTGAACGGCAGCAGTGCTCCTCAGGACATTCAATAAAGTTCATTGTCTGTCTGTCTGTCAGCCTTAACGTTTTCTGCGCACGCCGACACCCAACTGTCCTTGGCTGAAGAGGTATACTGCTTTGAAGTAAAAAGCAATTATATTCTGTTCAAGGGCACCGTTCCAGTATTCAAAGCCGTTCTGTAAACGTTTATTACCCGGTATACGATCCAGGAGTCAGAACTCCTGGTTCTCGGTGTCCATTAGATCATGGTTTTATCACCTTTTTTTAGTTCCGTTGTGAAAGACGTTAGTGGACGGGGAGGGCCCGATTCTCTTTGAAAGAGGTAAATCTATAGGTGAAGCCCATGCTTAAGCATCAAAGGTGCAGTGGTGTATGGCGCCATTGCCACGTGTTAAAGGCTGAAAAAAGACTTCGAAGGGGCGTCTAGGCAAAAAAGACTAGTGTGACCCCGGATTTAGATTGAAGGATATGAGCACGCACGAAATTGTATATCTTGTGAAGCACCACAGGGTCGCTTAAAACCTGTACTACGCCCAAAATAATCTTTCTCCGAGACATCCCTGCCGAGACACGTCCTGTCATCAAATTGCCTTTTCATCAATTCGATCGGTTCCAGTTTTCAAGCTTTCGTTTTTGAAACAGTACAATATATTTTAACTTGGAGATAGCAATACTGCTCGTTTATAGGTCATCAGTTTCGAAAATAGCCTCAATAAGTTGTATTCGCACAAATCTCCCTAAAAGGATTTATGACAATTTTTACGAAGCTTTGCCGTTTTTTGGGGGGTTGGGAGGGGCGACACGACGACAATTAGTGAACCCCGGTTCAAAACGCACGTTTAAATAGTGGCGTGGCAAGGGTGCGTATCGGGTTTCCTTGATAATTACGCTAATTTACACGACATAGACTGTCACTTTGTCGTCGATGTGTCACTTCGTGCTGGTTATTTGCTTCGTTAGGTTCATCACTACTTTTTTCATCTGTTCTACGACAGCGGTAGTTCATCTACTCAAGTGGAGACGATGCGTTCAATAGCAAACTTGAGCCACACAATTACACCAGTCAGTGGCTGGTGGACCCTGCAAGCCTCGTGTAACTACTAAAACTGGCGGTGCACATGGCAAGGGTCCTCAGCGGCTGTTGGTACCGAGGCGACTGTTTCATATAAAGCATGACTAGCTTTAACGTACGGGTATGAGCTAGTTGGTACTCCATTTAGAACACAGGTATGCGCAGCAAAGAAGATGAAGGACGTAGAAGACAAGTACTGGCGCTACTCATAACTGAATTTCAATAATAGCAGAGAGACGTATAAATAGAAAACGAACACGCTCACATGAAAATAAAAGTTAATCACGCCACTGGACGTCCATGCAAGATCCTCGACCACGGCAAGCCTCTGTACTACACGGGTACAATGATATTTCGAGAGGCTTATCAGCGCACAAGAGAGATTGTTGAAGCCGAGGAAATGCAGAAGGGTTAGTGGCTGCGTAAGCACAACGTGCCTATCTTTTACCTCGAAGGTGTTTGCGTTCTTGGATGGACGTCTTCGACACATACCGGAATTACATGCTGCACGGTGGACTGCACAGAGGTGTGATGAACTTCTATGGTAATGTCAGCGTGCTTTCTTTTTCTATTTATATTTCCCTTTGTTGTTTTTAAACTTTAGGTCTTACGTAGCCCCGGTACTTGCCTTCGACGTCCTTCGTCTTCCTTGCTGCGCTTAACGGTGTTCTAAATACCGTGGTTATTTTTATTTTTCCACTCATAATCAATTCATCCATCCACTTATACATTCATACCCCTACGTGGACGCTGGTGAATACTACCGCCATGACGCACATGGTATGGCCGTGATCAACAGACCTGAAACGCCATCCATCAACTCTCTCTTGATGAACACCCCTCATCCTAAAGAGGCGGAGGAGCACCAACAGAGCTATGCTGTCACACAGGCCGACCCCCTCGATGATCATGTCAGATCCTAAAACGGCCGTTAAAACTTCTGCGCGTTGACTTAGCTCGCCACTCAACGTCAAAATTCTGGCTTGAAATTTCCCAACCTCCCCGGTAGTGGTAATTAGGCCCATGCTGGCTTCGGAGAAAATGATGCAGCCCACGTTGACGCTCGAGGACATGCAATCCGAGGGGGCCCCAGCCTACTTCTCTACCATGGGGTGAGACCTGCCAGGAACAGACTCATAACTCACCATGGCATTGTCAATCATTACCGCGTCTCCCGTTCTCAAATCACCCATGCGTTGCAAAGTACATGGCCACTCTTCCATACTCACACTCCCCCTTTCCGAACGGTACTTCACCACATACACCCCTACCTTTACCAATCTGCGAATTCTACTGCCCATGTCACGCGCTCAACTTCACGCCACTCTATGTGGGTATGGCCTAATGACCCTTTCCACTAATTTTCTCTGACGAGATGTGGCAGGGGGCGCTGCTTAACTCTCACCTGGAGACATAACTCTCCCTCGGGGACAGGGCTAGCGACTAGCGTAGCCCTGATGGCGACCCCTTATACCAAGGGCAATAAAGGTTTTAAGAGCGACGCTGCTTAGAAAATCGGAATTGTTTGTGTCAGCGGTTCAAAATACCAAAAAATTGCCGAACACGCGCTCTTGAGCGCTGGCCTCGCGGTGAGCTTCCAGCACTTGAAATCCTGGCGCATGTTGTGGCGCCAAACATATCCGCTCAGAAAAATTGGCCAAAATTGTCCACAGAAAACACTCCATCGCAATTGTGGCGACACATTCACTATCGCAATTACGCTGCTCATGTCAGTTGCTAGTTACAGCTCCGGCGCACCTTTATCATGCCAAGAGATATTCGCCAAAATTCGGGAAAAAAAATCCAGCGTGATCGTTATAACACCTTTGCTATCGCAATCACATTGCTCGAGTCACTCGATGGCTCTGCTCACAATATAGGGCTTTGCGTTCGTCATTCGCATGCGTCTTAGAGGTGCGAGGACTCAGGCGTAGGGATGGATCGCCCAGGGCCGTCTGCACACTCGCTGCCAAGCCGCTCTAAGCCGCTCACCTCCAAGGCTGCTCGCCTCCAAGTTCGTCGCGCTGGGAATGGAGAACGGAAACAAGTCCATAGAGCCAACATGCACCACAGGACCACAGAGAATGCTGCCAAGAGAGGTCGGTGGGTCCAACACACAGAAAACGTTCATTGCAACACGGCGAAGGTGCGTGAGCGGTACCCGCAACGTCCAGCCCATACGGCTCGTCAGAACCGCGAACGTCCGTGGGTAACGGGAGCCGACGCTCGGTTCAACAGTGAGTGATTAAACGTGCTAAGGCACAAACAACGTTTAATGACACTTACATATAACTTAAAAAATGAAGGAAGCTAAACATCTTCCAACAAAGATGAAGCAAAAGTCGTTGCAGCAATGAAGAAGCAAATAGGCTGCAAACGTGGACTTAAACCGCCGTGACGGTCGTCAAGGTTGCGTAGAGTTTTGTTGCGTTCAAATCTACCCGTTAGAGTAAGCTTCCCTTCTTAGATTCTCTCTGGATTGATCCACCCATCCATCCATCCGCCCATCCACCCTTCCATTTATACATCCACCCCTACACCCATTCATTCATTTTACCATCCATCTATCCATGTCTCCATCCATCCATCCATACGTACCTACCCACCCGCCTACTTACCCACCCAAGCCCAGCCTTCCACCCATGCGTCCTTCCAACTGTCCGTAAACTAGCCAACTGCATCCTCGTCGTCATCGTGGTAGGCGAAGGCAGCGTCCATAACTTTTCTCAACTCTAAAATGAAGTTTTGTAGCGACGGCGCACGTATGATTGACGTTGCGGCCTTATCAGACAGACGTTTGGCTTGAGTGTCAATCTTGGCTTTTGTTACCAAGGCCTATAGTATGGGGGGTTCAACGATATGTGTTGACCTGTTTGCCCCCAAACAGCTTCTCTGTTAAAACGAGCTTCCGCTAGTCCCTTTAATGTGGAGGTTTGGCGAGAGAAAGCGTTTTCAGAAGAACTTGGAAAACTATTCGCCAGGACAGGCAACGGCACACCGCCACATGGAGTCTTTTCGCCAAACGTTTGAGCTAGAAAATGGTGGTGACATTTAGCCGGCGGCGTCTTCTGTGCTCAACATTCTTTTCCCACGAGTATCCAATGCAAGGGCTGAAACTTGTTCCTAGTGTGACATTCCTCAGACGCAATTTCATTCAGGAGTTCATGTTTAGTTCTCATGCTTCCAGCAGTTTTTCCCCCAATAGTCGTCGCTTCAGCCGTTATCAAATCCACCAGTGTGAAGGCAAAACCCCGATGAAGGCGTGGGGTCGAGAGGTGAAGATTTTGTTAGAAGACACAGGTTTGAGATCGGTGATTCATTTCGTTACCTTTTCGCAGTGTGTAGATTGTTTAAACGCTTTCCTTCTTTTTCAGTGCAGCACATTCTTGCTCGAGTTGCGTACGTCTTTACAGCGTAGACGAAAATTTTCAAGAAACTTCACCCTGAAAGCGACATTTCATAAGTACGATTTCTCAACCGACGGCCGTGGTGGCCCTATGCTTCATGGACGACATACGCGGTGGCCGATTACCCCACTGCAGTGGGTCAACTGGCCAACGCGTATGTGGTTGGTGAAGCATAGGGCCACCGCACCCGTTCGTTGACACAAACTAGGGTGTTAAAATTTTCACTTAGCACTGTCTGAGTAAACGGCAGGTACCAAAACTTTGTTGGAATCTTTAACAGGATACCAAAAAAAAACTTAAAGAAGGCCCTACTGAACCGCCTGCCTGTTATGCGCTGTTGCAAACAGTCAAGAACCACCCCTGGCGCCGACTCAAGGTTCGTCGTCCCCTGCATCCTCCTGCCTCGTCGCCCAGGCGATCGTCTTCTTCGGTCCAGCAAGTAGGCCTAGGCCACTGGCCTGAATGGCGGCGGCAGTGCGTTGCGGCTTCACTGCTAACCCGCACGTGGAGCGAGCGGAGCAGACAAAGCAGCTCCGTCATCGCACCGAGCGTCCCTTTACGAGCGCGTCGCGAGCCCTGCCATGGCAACGACGTGAAAATGGACACATCTCAACCACAAGAGAGTACTCCGATACCGCCGTCAAGCGCGGTTAAGAGGCCGCCCGAGTCTACAGGCCCGGAACGAAATGCAACGCAGGACGAGTCAAAACGATCCCATTCATCGGCTATTTCAACAACAGCTTCGCTGGCACCTGAGGCTTCCTCGTATAAGGTTGCCATCAAACTCCGAACCAGCTTCGACATGTCCACAGTACCCAATCGGCTGATTCAAGCGGCAGAGGCCACCTGAATCAACATCCATGGCTTTCGTAGTTTTGCCGTGCACAAAGCTACCAATACCATATCAGTATGGATGCCCTCTTTGGTTCAAGCCCCTGTGCTCCAGTCGTTAAACAGCATACAGGTCTCGCAGTCTAACCACATACAGGTTCAAGCATACCTGGCAGCTGGAACGGACTTAAGACGCTATGTGGTATATGGCGTAGACCCCGGTGAGGCACCTGAACAGCTTCGCCTGGAGCTCTACTCCTGTACTCACGAAGTGGTCGTGGCCCGATACATGGGCAAAGGCCGCATCTGTCTCGTGACCCTGCGGTGCCCGGCTACTCCTCCGGACCGTGCCATCTACTACGGTTGCATCTTGCGCCCTCGGCTGCTTAAGCCATCAGTTCTGTACTGTTACGCATGTTACCGACAAGGGCACATGTAATCCTCCTGTCCTTACCCGCCGAAGGAAGACCCTATGGAAGCCACGGCTCCACAGGCTTTCCGAGGCGGCCTCTATAAGTCAGATGACCATGAGATTACATCCCGGAAGTGCCCTACGAAGTTGAAGGCAAACAAGAAAGTTCGTGAGCGCCGTTCAAAGCAAAACGAAATTCGCCGTGAATCTCCTCTGCCAGATCAGGTGCCGACCTCTAATCGATGCGCTGTTTTGGCTCCCTTAGAGGAAGATGCGGCAGCAGCTGAACCTCCAGCAACAGAGACGATAACGTATAGTGCAGCGGTTGACAAGCCCCGTGCTGGCCGTCGACGCTCATCACCCGTACAAGAATCATCTGCTTATGATATGGAGGAAGAATGGAAAGTTGATAACACATTGGCTACGTTACAAAAGGAAATTCAGCGTCTTAAGCAATGCCGTGCAATTATTCAGCGCCAGCGCGTAAACAACCGCTCCACTGAAACCCAATTCGCGACCCTGCCTGTGCCTCCAGTCATCCAGGGTTCCACGTCGACAACCATGTCGCCTCAAGAACTGCTGTGTTTCGTCGCAAAACAACTCCAGACTCTCACCTCGATATTGTTGGCTAATCTCCACTTGTGATGGTACCTGTATCTGTGGGTTCGTCGCAAGGCGTTCTGCAATGGAAACTGCTTGTGGTATATCGGGCAAGGTTGGAGAACTTAGACAACGCATTCTGTACGGGAAGCGACATGTATGGGCGCTACTACTTCAGGAAACAAACGGCCTCCCTTCCCTTCCTGGATATGTGGCCTATTCATCTCCGTCCATTCTAGATCGTCGAACCACAATGCCTGATATCCCCCTAGGAAATGTAACCAATATGCCCGGTCAATTTTTTCTCAAACCCGCATAGACTTGGCGCGATGGTGCACACTGTGGCAGGAAGTCATCGCTGTGCCCCGTACGGATGTCATCATAGTGTCATACTAAGCTCGCCCCTACAGCGGCCGTACAGCTAAACTATGCCTCATGTGCTTTCCCATCTACGTCGACGGCATCCCGGCTGTCCAATTGTGATGGCGGGGGATTTAAACGCTCCACACACTACGTGGGCTACGTCACTTCCAGTGCGCGTGGTGTGTGTGTGTACGACACGTATACGGACGCTCAGTTTGTTCTCTTAAATGACGTGTCAGTGTCTACACGACGCTGTGAACATCCACGTGCTTCTCCAAGCTCACCTGACTTATCTTGGTGGTTAGCAAGTGCTTCACTGTCCTGGATGTTTGAGCCAGACTGCTGGGGGAGTGACCACCACCCGATTTATCTCAATCTTTCTCCCGGCCGGGCGAATCTTCTTCGCAGACAGTGTCGGGTGGTAGATTGGGACCTGTATCCATCGACAGTAGCTACGATCATCTCCAGCACCTTACCTGACCCGTGCCAGAGCCTCCGCTCGGCTTTGGAAGCAGCGACTCGTACGGCGTGGGTCGAGAAACCGCGGCCTGCCCCTGACCTACAACTTTGTCGTCTGTGGGCTGCGCGCCGTCAAGCTGAACTGATGTCAATGCGAAATCCCGCATCAATCGATGCACGTCTGAACCTTAACCGCCTCACAGAAGCAGCCCGCCGACATGAACGATGACTGTCAAGGGGCCGCTGGCAAGACTGGTGTGCCTCGCGTGGTCCTTCGTGGACTAGTGCCTCGCTTTGGCGAACATTCCAAGCAATGGAACGTGGTCACCGCCCTTCAGATCCAGCAGCTAGGGCCCTTCTAGCATCTTTCCAGATACCATCCGCTGTTCCCTCTCTCGCTGCAAGTACCTTCTTTCCCGCCTTTGACACTCCACCAGCTGTCTTTACGATTCCAAACTGCCTACCGGCTCTCGCCGGTTCATTGCCCACCTGCAACGACATTGAAGGGATTCAGGCCCCCTTTACAATGGCGGAATATTCGGCAGCCATCGACCATGCCAGGCCGCGCACTGCACCGGGACCTGATGGCATCCCTTACGAGATATTTAAGAACATGGAAGGCACTACACTTGACGTCATACTTGAAGCCATAAATGCAGTGTGGACTTCAGCCACGATTCCTGATTCCTGGCGTCACGCGGAAATTGTTGCTATCCCGAAGCCCGGCAAAACGCCAGACCGGATATGTCACCTTCGGCCAATAGCTCTGACATCAGCGATTTGTAAGCTGATGGAGCGCATGCTAGCTACAGGATTTACTTGGTGGCTTGAGCATTATTCCTGGTACCATCCCACCCTTATTGGATTTCGACCAAAGTTGGGCGTCAAAGACGGACTGCAGCACTTTTCTGATATGATCCTAATCGGAGCATGCTCTCGCCGGATTCGAACCGTCCTTGCAATGGATATTAAGAAGGCCTACAACAATGTCAGCCGCGAAGCCATTGTTCGGATCCTTGAGTGGATTAAACTGCCCAGCCGTGGCTGCACATTTGTGAACGCCTTTCTTCGGGACTTCACCTTTACCCTTTGCTTGGCCGCGAAGGCTACACGACACTTCACATCGCACCATGGTGTTCCATAGGGCTCTGTGTTGGTGCCGGTATTGTTCAATATCGTCTTGCTTCCCCTAGCTTGGCGGTTGGCAGAGATACCTGACGCGTATTACATCATGTATGTGGACGACATTACTGTGCGGTCCGTGCGTCCTGACATCTGTGTCCAAGAAAACGCGCTACAAACGGTGTTAAACATGACTGATTCCTGGTGTGCCCAAGTAGGACTTGAACTATCAGAAGAAAAAATATCATACATGTCAGTGACTAACAAATATTGGCGACGCCGACTTGAGAAACGGCCTGTCCGGTTGTTTATTCATCAACAACCTCTACAGAAGGTCCCAGCTATTCGTGTGCTGGGCCTTGATGTTGCCTCGTCTGGGTCCGCGGCTCCATGGGTGAAGAGTGCGAAGGATCGTGCCACACGGACAATACACTTGATACGTCGAATGGCGACGAAGGCTGGCGGGTCGCGCACCAGCATTGCTCGCCTCCTTGTGCGGTCAGTGTTGCAACCCAGACTCGCGTACCAGTATCAATTCCACCATCTCACGATGAGGGACTGGGATCGCCTCGAAGCCATCAACCGGGATGCCATGCGGGCCATTACTGGACTACTCCGAATGACCCCGATACCAGCTCTGCAGGGGGAGGCACAACTTAATACGATTGGTGAGCTGGTGCACCAACGCCGCTCTGCCCGGGAGTGTAAAATCTCGATGACCGGTGCCGCTGCTGCGCTAGCCCGGTACATTGTGTACGTTGTACCAGATACTACTGTAAAAGGTTGAAACCTTCCTCCGTGGCAGCGAGTACAGTTAACAGACAACAAACAAATCGGTCGCCTCCGTCACCCGGTACCTTGCCAGGCCACGGCTCAAGTCTCTCGCCTACAAAGCCCAGACGCGGAGACAGCAATTGCATATGTAGGCGCCAACGTCAAAAACGGCATGGTGCACACTGCGCTCATCTGCCCCCAGCTACCAGAGGTGGAACAATGTTGCTCTTATGAGGCTTACCCGATGCCACCAGCGTATCTTGCTGAACTAGCAGCGATACACGATGGGATGTCCGCAATACTGCCTATTGTCCAGACAGGGCCATACTGTCGACTAATAATACGCACAGACTCTACGAAAGCCATCCACGACATCCGCCGCGTAACACAAGCTACAGCGTTCGCAGATGCCATTCACCACTTAGCACGAAGCACTCTACTGCAGATCCGCATATAATGGGTACCCCGTTCAGCTGTACCCGGAAGTAGGGAGGCACACACGGCTAGTCGCCCGCATACCTTGATGCGACCACTAGCACTTTTCCCCAAAACATCCAAGTGGAAACCTGGCACAATAGAAGGAAATTCTCCGGCGCACTACGCGAGCCCTCATATCCCCGTGTTGTTCAAACCTCCCTGGTGACTTAACTCGCCGAGAGGAGGTTGCGCTGAGGAGAATACGCGTTGGGATGGCCGTTACGCCGTCTGCGACTGCCTCTTGGCCATCGCAGTACCGCGGCCCCTACGAATCTACCTGCCCATTCTGAGACTCCGCCGTTCAGAATGTGAATGTGCAGCATCTGCTGTGAACCTGTCTCGGACTGCATCAATTCCTATTACGGCACCTTCGTGCAACCGGCCTCCACCCTGGCCGCCCTCCAGACCTGCAGCGGTGGGTTCTAGAACCTTTTCATCGGCACCTTCTGGACTTTATATACGACAAGCAAACTTGTTCGTCTACCTGTGAATCGTAAACCGTTATGCCGCACGGCAAACATTCGAATAAAAAAAAGTGAGCCTGATTTAATTAGGCGATGCCTTCGTTGAGTAGTATGCTATACTTGAGGTTTCTAGACTCAACTATAGAAGATTCCTTTCGGTGATTACTCCGCGTCAAAATGGTGGATACCACACAAATGTGCTAATCAATGTAACGCTCAATGAATTGCGAGTGACATTTTTGTGTACTAGTGTGTGCTTGGCAAATTGCTGTTTATTTATAATCATGAGGCGGGGTCGTTTTACTGACGAATTCTAGATGACAGGAGAAACGTCCAGAGTTTCGATCTATGGGTGAAGACGCCACCACATGGTGCACTCACTAACTTGGATTTTCCCAAGCGTTTTTGGTAGTCGCACGAGGCCCCGTACACACAATAAGCTCAGACTAGCTAGAGTTGTCGGGTGTAAGATAAAATGCAGCGGCACACGATTCTATGCCGCAGTAGCAGCCCTCTCCAAACCTGGCAGAAGAGCCCAAGAAAGCGTTCCTGTAATATCTTTGCCTCATTATACCGAACGATCATTTCCGCAGGCCCCCTCTCCACGAGTCGCTCACGAGGCCCAGCGGGCGGAATAAATGTAGGGCTTGTTGCCTTGTTGGCTGAAAGGTAAAATACAGCGATGTACGATATTGGGCAGTTGCAGCAGCCCTCTGCATACTGCGACACTTGCCACCAAGTGGACCAGAGAGCCGCTCAAGGAATGAGATTGCCCATTTCACAGCTCGAGAATTGACCGCCCGAGCACCTGAAGACGAAGATCTGCGTCCGCTGCCTCTAGTCTCGTATCATGCGATTACCACGCACTATCGGCTACAGCGACAAACGTACGCCCCGCCGCACAAACAACTACCGAAGGGCCATGACAAAATACTTCAGGCCTTGCAAACTAATTCTTTAACCCTATCCGAGCAGATACCACCACATAGCCCTCATCTTGTATCCCCGTTTGTGCCGCTTCAGTGGGGATTTCGGAACACTTTTTATATGGTCGGCGGCTGTACACAAAGCCCACTTGACCCACGAAATCCCTTCCACACTTATGAGCTTTGGGAGAGCGCCTTGGCCAGCTCTTCCCTCGACGTCCAGCGCAAGTTGGTGGAGAGAGCAGAAGGTGCGGCCCGTGCCAATGGACTCCTGGAATGACGAGGCCACCATAAAGACTTTACTAGGAAAAAATAAATGTGTTTATTCTCTCTCTCTGAAGAGCCAGCGAAAGTTTTGCTTTAAAATCTTCGCCTGATATTAGAGCCAACCCCTTCGACTTTACGCTTTACCTCAGGCAGTGCTAAAATGTCTGTTTCGTAAGGGCCAAGCGTAACAGCCAAATAATCAATACACCACTGCGGCATCTTCATGTAATGCAAAGCCAAACTCCAAGCCGTGGTACCAGTGCTTCACGAGTTGTTTGCCTGTGCTGTAGCTATCTCGATTTTCACATTAAGTTCACTTTTCTTAAGGGTTCCCTACGAAATAAAAGGGGCTGAAGTTTTCCTTTCATGAGATATCTTGCGGTAATGTTACGGCGTCTCATAATGTTGTAGTTTTTGTAAATCACCACACATCAGGTAATTCTACGCCTATTTATATCGGCTTCCACAGCAGGGTGGACCGGGCAAACCAAGTGCAGCTTTTATAACTCTATAGGATTTCGACTACAGAAAGTTAATACGTACGCAGTGAAGCGGAGCAAATGTTATCTTACAGTATGATTTATTATCTTTAGCATTTCTGTCGTAATATGTTGGTCTAATAACGGTGTTGCTTGTTTCAACTGTATTAATGGGTCAATGTCATTCTATGGTTTTGTTATAAGGCTGAATTTTTAATACGCAGTGTCACGATTGCAGGATCATTCCTAATAGTCTCTGAGAGGAAGCCGAATACAGCCTATGGGCTAATGTATTTGCGCTACCCTTACTTCAAACGATATTGCCTTAAGTCAAAGTCGGTACTTGCGTTTTTCAATATTTGTTATACCGTCGTCAGGATTTTTATTTCATGACACTATCTCCATTTTCTGCACCTAAACACTGCAGAATTATCGAATTCCCCATACAACGAAGGAAAGTACCACTGCCAATTATGGGAAGTTGAACAGTACGCTGCACACCTTATAAATGTGACAACTAACGCAACTATACTACATCAAGAGCCAGTAGCAATCCCATGCTGTATAAAGGTGTATGAAGAGCAATGTCACCCATTAAAGATCAAAGTTGATGACCTGCGATGTTACAGCTTGAAAGAAAATGCTATATACAAATTTCTCAAATAAATGTACTTTTCTTAAAAGAAAGAATTATATAGTTGTTTCCTTTGTGCATGCTTGGTACCTGCGTTTTGTCAGGCAGGTGGTTATCATTAATGTGCCCCAATGTCACTTGTCTCTCCCCCTTGGAGGAGCGAATTCTACGCAGTTTTTTTTTCTGGTTCAGGCCTATTACTAGAAGGGCAGAAGCTCGCTAGGACCCAAAACCAAAGAGCCGATGATCTGCACTTTGTTCTATAAATATCCTCTGCAGTACTCGCCCATGGTTTTTGAGCGCATGACACACACATAGGGGCCAGGGTAGCTCATTCCAGCCAGCTTTCTTAGTGTTCGGTTTAAATTTGTTTGTCGACAAAGGCGGAGAGCAAATGATTCGAACATCTGCGGATCCGCTCTGTGTAATGTTTACACCTCATAGTAGAGTCCCACCCAGGTTGATGACCATCCAAGGTTTGCCAAATAAACTTGCTAACGCGCGAGGGTGCTTATTCTTGCAGCAATAGGAGGTCCAGAAAAGTTGAGGGCGGAATGTGGCGAGTACACACGTCGTTCTCAATGGGTGAAAAGCCACAAATAGTGGCTGCCACACGGGTAGTGACTACCACCGCTTGTGTGGTCCTAGACTTTATTTAGGAATAGCACGAACCATGACGGGTGTAGCACAATAGCACACGAACCAAGGGGGTGGATGCAGAGCCTCCAGTCGTTGTTATTGTGAGCACTCTTTGTGAGTCATTGTGAGCACTCAGGCCGTTGACAGAATGAGCACCCGTTTTTACAGACGAAATCGTTAGATACAAAGAACAAGGTGCCAGCCTAAGCACAGAGTGGCAGCTTGCGGCAGTGCGCGGAGGTTTTCCGCATGCGCTAGAGTAGCCGAGTACAGTTGATCAGCCTCGCGACCACCGCTAGTGAGTCCCAAGATGTCGTCATGACTATCACAAACTGCTGCTGAGGGGCTATTATTGGCTGGCCCTGCGGTTTTATTGTGGCTAAACCCTTTTGATAACTGCACCCCTGCAATCTTTCTGCGCGAGTTCGGACGTGCCAGCGGAGAGTTTAGGTGGGCAACGGGTCGGACAGGAGGTGCGAAAGCGTGCAACTGTGACGAAACGTCAGGGGAGTGTTCTCGTTGGGTGATTGTGAACGTAAATTCAAAGCGGCATTTTTATTAAATGCAGAGCATTTCTTAGCCTCGCCTCTTCCTGCGTCGGACGGCGTCCACAGCTCCGCGTCCGCAGCAGGTGCGCGCATGCGTCGTAGTCAGCCCGTTCGCTCGTCCCCCCCGGAACGCTCCGTCGCGGTCTCGGCCACGGCCGGGCTGAAGGAGCGGCGGGCGCGCACTTTCATATGAAAGTGCGTGCTCGCCGCTCCTCCAGTCCGGCCTTGTCTCGGCGTAACAGGTGCGTGATAGCAGCGCGGTCGGGCGTAGAAGAGCGCACGCTGCATGCGCATGCGCGATCTCCCCCCCGTACCACTCTCCCTCTACTGCGCGCGCTGCAAATATAAAGCCGCTAGCGGTCGCTCGTGCTTCAGTCACTGCGTTGCTCCTTCCTTCCTTGGTTGACGCTCGCTCCCACGTTTACTCGTGTCTGCTACTCCAGCATCACGGAACAAGCGATGGAAGCAACAGTGCCTTCAACCAGTACTGAGGCCCCAATGCTCTGCATTTACTCGTGTTCCCCTCGCGGGAAGGCGCGGGAATTTTTTTTTATTTATTTATGTTAGTTCGCTAAGGGCCCGTCACGGCATCACATAACGGTTTTAAACAACACAATTTGTTATACAAGACAATTGCAAAGTGAAAACGGAGAAAAAACTACATTTGAACGCATAGA
Organism: Haemaphysalis longicornis; assembly: GCF_048455015.1. Classification (NCBI taxonomy): domain Eukaryota; kingdom Metazoa; phylum Arthropoda; class Arachnida; order Ixodida; family Ixodidae; genus Haemaphysalis; species Haemaphysalis longicornis. Next base: position 4,269,726 of record NW_027526306.1, read on the forward strand.
TACAAGTTACAAGATACATAGATACAGACATAATAAAGTCAGAGTACAAAAGTAGCGAACGAGACGAACAATACAGTCCGACCATATTTACCCCAAATAACTAGCTCAAAAGAAGCAGAAAGTATCAACACTTTGCGGGTGAACGTAACTCAGTAAAGCGGCCTTAAATAAAGATAGATCACTTAAGATACTATGCCGGCTGGTAGTTAGTTCCAATCATTTATTGGTAGAAGAAGGGGAGATGACTAAAAGTTTTCTCCACCAGCAAGAACGAACTGGTGAAACGTTGTACGCATAGTGAGTCTGTAAGAAAATGTCGTGCCCTGTAAAAATACGTCCCGAGGCAAATTGCGAGTGCTCTTATATAGTGAATGGAAATAAACAAGATGGAATAAATTACGACGTAGATTCAGATTTAACAGATTAAGGGAAGTTTTAGGAAAGGATACGCTTTGGGTTCGGGAGTAGAAACGCAAAACATTTTTTGTGGCTTTGTTCATGATAAGACTCCCCGCGCACGCAAGTTCACATTTACCGCCCCCACCGGAGCTCCCGCGTCGCTTCCGGGAACACTGGCTCGACCCGGCTAATGGGGTGGACGTAAAGTCAACGCGAGATCTTCTGGGTTCCCACTGCCTACGGGGTCAGTGACGGACTCTGGGAAAGCTACAGACCGACCGCCTCCTAATGAAGAGACTGCGTTACGACCGCTTGAACTAGGGTGGTCTGAAAAATAAAGTTTTCTCTCTGCACAGCGATTTAAAAAATTTGAAAGGGACTGCACGTACGGCGTAAGATCAATGAGCACAAATCGCAATGACTTGTGCATTGGCCGGAATACCAGAATGAACTCTGCGGAGGCGGTCCCTGATTTCGAACGAAAAATTAGTATAGCGGAGAGGCACAAAACGCAACTGAATGAAACAACTTAGAATTGAGGGATGGGATGCGGCCTAAAAAATTTTGGGGGGCAGCTGACTTGCTGCCGTGGTGGTATATGCTGGGAGACGAAAATATTACGACATATCCCAGGAGAGTAGGGTAGAACTGGGGCATTTTATGCAATGCGTGTGTCATCTACAGTTATGCAGTTTCTGCTGTCTCTGAGGACAGTTATTTTCTGCTTAGTGAGTATTTTACACCCAACGTTGCAACACTTGCCAACCAATTTGAAAATGTAGGAAAACGCGTTAAGTGCATGACGCTATGTTCTACAAAACCTCTGGCGCTGCTGTTATTCACTGAGAGCAAACTGAGGATCAAGCTGGAAAGTAAGCTCACTCAGGAATGTAGACATGCACAAAAGCACGTTAGTCGATACTTCACGAAGCTAGCAGGGAAGAGGTCATCCTTCCGTGGAAACTGAAGCTAAAGAGGCCATTCGTGAGGACATCGTTCTTCACCCAAACTGTCCCTGTAACAGAGAATCCTTCCCATCCATCTACTTTTTAGCACTTGCGTATTAACATCTACGAATTTGTAATACAATGCAATTTATTCAAGGATTTGCAAGGTTTGCAACTTTAAAACGCAAAATTAATCTCTATCAATCCCTTGGCTTTCAGAGACGAGCCGTTGAAGATATTGGAACACGCGGTGTCGTAGTTAAAATTTTATTTGGGCTGGAGGGGTATTATAACAAGCCCACTATCCGTCCCGTCCGTATACTGCCCTGATACGCTCGCTTGCCTTTTAGATGCGAAGCAGCTTATGGTCGAGCCTTATCTCTCCGCCGCTGAGTGGGCGCCGTTGTGCGGCGTCCACACCCCCACTGCGCATGCCTGGCCAGGCCCCACTGATGATGAATTTGGCAGGATGCCCCTAGGGATTGGCCAACCAAAGAATCCATCACCAGATAGCTTCGCGTTCAACCACGGTCGTCATCTTCCCGTAGGGGAACCCTGAGTGGTATGCGAGGCATTCCTCCTCTCCTCTCCGACGGCCCTCTCCTCTCCGGGATTGCGCAACAAATGCAACACCTGCGGCTCCGCGCGCGATAATGGGAATCAGCTTAGGGTTAGAAACGCGACGGTAGCCGCTGCATATTTCGCTGGGGGTGCCACTGTAGCTCCGCGGCATAAATCACGCGCGCGCGCGCGCTCCGCTTCCCTCACTCTCCTTCCGCAACGCCACGATTGAACTGAAAACTAACGGAAACTTGAGTCGATCCCATGGCTGCTTCGCACACTACTCAGGGTTCCCCTGTGGGAATATGGTGAAATGTTTTTATCAATATGACTGCTCTAAACTAACCATTGGTTTGATTGCCCTAGCTCACTAAGTTTTAACGCGGAACCGTTATTGGTGTCCAGTTCTCGACTTCCCGTGGCTAATAAACGTCCGGTATCACCCGCGCTCATTGAGCTTTGGCGAAAATGCGTCATCGCCGCAACCGGCAGCGCCGACTGTAGCAGGCAGATGCAAAGGCTCACCTGAGTTGGCTATACGCGCAGCAACTGAAATGCAGAGAGAAGAACACCGACAGCATGTCTAATACAAAAAAATAACACGGGAATTCAACAGGCGCAGCACCCACGAAGGGAAGTTCATTCTGGGCTCTCCTTATGGTAGACGACTGGGCAGACTGTCGCAAGCAGTCCCTGAAACTGACGCGATCACACCAAAGCAGCTCTACGATCGTAACTAATGGTAAAACAAGCCTTGGGTCGAGCAACAAAATCAGGAGCAGAAGATAATCGCCAGTGTCCTAAAACTCTAGGAAGGCATAGATGATCAGCAGAAGTGAACTTGAATGTCGCCTATTGCGAAATGAAACCCAGTATATAGGGTACTTTGTAGAAACTTTATAGGTGTCTTCATTGCTGCACCGATGTGATCACCATCATCGGTGCCCATAGTCGCGTGAGCAGCTCTCGCTCGAGCTGCTTCGTCTTCATCAGTCTGCCATCTTGTAAATAGAAGCACCATCGAATCACCGGGACGTCTCGGACCTTGGTCCTCTTATTCCACATTTTGGTGCCGATAAACCCGGGAAGAAGGCCCAGCGCGATTCGGAGTCATCCGAACTTTGGCCTACGAGAAGGAGGACCCCTCGACGCCGACGACGGACCATTTGATGGACATATCGACGATGGTGCTACCCATGGCTGACCGACGCGATGGGCAGGCAAGACGACGAGGCATCCTCCCCTCCGAGGATTTTCTTCGGTGGGTCTAGAAAGCGATTCCGCAAAAGGTGAGGGGAGTGCCGCAGCTAATCGCGCAATGAAAAACAGACTAGTACCTCTGATGCACGAACAGGGTGTTCCTCAATATAAGATGCACCCGCACGAACTGAAGATGACCAGAGAAAAAACGCGGTCAATTGCCCTTGAACTACGCAGAAACGCAGAAGCCGCATTAGGGCTGACTCTAATGACGAGCGATGTTTGCGAGCTGTTGACGAGCTTTCTGCGCCAGCTTCGGAAAATTGAAGTTGAACTTAGACGGTTGAATGAGGACATTGAACCGCTTATTGACATCGACCACTTGGATGAGGAATTCGCAACCAACGCAGAGTACGATGACGATGTTACTCACGGTATGATCCGCATATACTATCGATTGAAAACCCAAAACTACGACACCACAGGACATTGCAAGATCCTCGAGAAATTGAATTCATCTAAAAGTTTCGGAGAGTTTTTTACGTCTACAGAGGAATGCTACGACCCACGTGATCTCGAAACTTCGGATGAAGAAACTGTCTTGACAGCAACATCACTGCCATCAGATTTCGTACCGCAAGCAGAACAGGAGAATGCGACTCCCTCATTGGCTGCGCTTGATTTTCAAACTGAAGATGCCTTACTCTCGTCTGTTTTTCAAGAATTCGTCGACACTACTTCGAGCGAGACAGTTTGCTCATTAAGTTCCCTACCACCAGCACAGGCTACGTATGAAGAACGTATCGAGCGGGAGACAACGAATGTACTACCTGGCGCACATCAAGGGCAAGACGATGCGATGCACGACACTGAGGAGCGGGATGCTGCCATTTTCGAGAAATATCCCAAGAGGAGTGCTGCCGAACTTACCAGACAACCCGGCGTAAGAAAGAAAGTTCGCGGAAAGCATGATTTAAAGAAAAAGGAAACATCTGATAACTGCAACAGAATTGTCAGTGTACAGAGCCCCAGAAAGAAGCAGAAGTCCCAGGGAAACTTTTTTCGGATCTCAAAATGTGCATTTGAAGAACTAACATCTGAGTACAAAAGCGTTGAAGACGGCTTGCGAATTTCTACCTGGCTGCGTCGACTGCGCCGATATTCCCAGCGAGGATTCATTCAAAAGACGGCACCTGCAGCAGTTTCCCCTGATGACTGCCTACCGGATCGGATCGGAACGAACTTGTGTTAGTTTATGGAAGCGGACTGACCACGGTTCGTTGTGGGCGGGGAAGATGTAGAAACTTTATAGGTGTCTTCATTGCTGCACCGATGTGATCACCATCATCGGTGCCCATAGTCGCGTGAGCAGCTCTCGCTCGAGCTGCTTCGTCTTCATCAGTCTGCCATCTTGTAAATAGAAGCACCATCGAATCACCGGGACGTCTCGGCCCTTGGTCCTCTTATTCCACATACTTGTTTGTTTACTTTTGTTATTTTTCGTGGCTCTCTCACCGCCACACGGCGTCTCGTGCAACGGCACGGTGGCAGCACGCTGGGAAATTAATAAAATCATCTAAAAAATATACAATGATGACAACAACGTTCAACAGGAGCAGGAACGGCAAAAACCCCAAAAAACTTGTTTCTGTTGTTCGGCAGTAGTGCACATAAGTACACCGATATTTCTACAGAAAACTGCATACTTGCAAAAAGTACAAGACTGTGTTTACGTGGGCTCTTCATGCACCGCTGCCGAACTAATCAGGCAGAAGCACTTTGCGTCCCTTCTTTAGGCCGGAGTGGATCCGAGGATGAGCTGTTGAAGCAGACGATTCGCTTGTGCAGACAGGCACCAAGCAGCTGCATACCGCGATCATTCTGGCAGCTTCCGGCGGGGAATTACGTTCCCCAGGCGCTGATTTCTTCCACACGGTGAATGCGTCCGGGGACGATACGCAGTCGAGGCAGCCGTGGACCTGGAAACTTGATGGTGTTGCGCTGATGGATGCCTTGGTTTCAAAGTTGAAACAGTGCCTACTACCAGCGTCCTTCAATGCTTTTCCTACTGCTGTGAGTGCAAAGAACGAAGTGGTCCATTACTGTAGCGGTGGCGTGTCGTCTCATGACTGAGCATTAAACGGCGGAACGGACATCGACCACGGCTGAAGAGGTGGACGCCGCAAAGCCACTCCGGTTGCTGATGTGAGGGCGTCTAAGTTGTTTCCGCCTGGTGTGACGTCATCAACCAGTCGGTAGTCTGAAGAAATTAGCTGCGCGCTGTACAACAGGCTATGAGTGAAGGAACGCCGATAGACCCAGCACACAAGCGGCGATCCTACGTCGGAGGTTTGTCATAACACGGAAGTGACGAACTTTTATACGCACACAGCCTGCTGAGGAGAGCTTTCCCTTGTAGCAATTCATGGAGTTGACTGGCTCAGCAACAGAAAACTCCACTTCTGTGCAGGAAATTTCTTCGCCGCACACGCCGCGAATCCGGGTAGCACTCCAAGAAGCTTAAAAGCGCAAACTCCGCGAGAACCGCAAGCGGTCGTTGTTCCTTTAATGTGTGGGGTGTTATAACACACCAAGTGCTTCAACCTCAGATTTGAATATACGGAGGACTGTTCGCAACAGCCTCAGCAGATATATTTAAACAGATCCTAATTCGTTTTATTCTGGTTGCCCATTTCCGGGCAACCAGACAACCGGCATGTGAGGAGTCCCGTTCCACCATGCAGGTACAAATATTAGCAACCTATATGTTCCTGGCACAGAAAAAGTAGGTAATATTTTCATAAAAATTTATAATGGGTTGCGAATAATTTATGTCAGTATTTAAACAGAGAACCAAAAGTCTTGTTCTTTAAAGTAATACAAAAAGTAGAGGTCACGACGCTGTTAGCCTGCCTCCAAAGCGTTTTGGTGCTTACGAAGTAATGATAATTGCCTTTCTTCCTTTCACTCTATTACAAAGTTCAATTCTGGCTAATTCTTCATAGCAGATATGAGTGTTTTTTGCTTTCCTGAAAACATTTGACTTCATAACGAGATTTTGTTTTCCGAAACCATTTCTTCCGAGCAATATATTAAGAAAGTAATCGCGAAGCCTTGACACAATAATGTCAGATTTTATTTACTACAAGCTGATAAAATAAGTGAGCGTTTTTTCGTCGACCTGCGGGAAAATCATCTTAAACTTGATGACTTAGAAAATAATTTTAATTTTTTTAAGGCTATTGAGGCAGAACATGGAACAGCTCTGCATTCAAGAGCTGTTAGGGCCGCCAAAAGGAGCGGACTTGAGTATTGTCGTAAGCGTGTGGGGCCTCCCGAAACTCGGACGGCTAATGCGGCAACTACCCTTGGCGTCGCCAGATCTGCTTTAAGAGGCTGTGAAGAAAGGCATCTCTGGCTTCGTGAGCACCCTCTGTGCTTAGTTACTCTCTCGCGCGCGCATTGTCATTGACACTGGCGGAGCGTTCGCGCGCCATTAACCCATTTGCCTCTACAGGCGTCTTTTAAATTATTGACAGTTACCCGCAGCGGTGGCTCAGTGGCTATGACGTTCTGCTGCTGAGCCCAAGGTAGCGGGGTCGATTCCCGGCCGCAGTGATCACTTTTCTGATGGAGGAGAAAAGCGAAAACGCCCGTGTGTTCAAGATTTCGGCAAACGTGAAGGTCCCCAGGTGGACATAATGAATCCCTAGCGCTCCACTACAGCGCGCCTCATCGCCTTGTAGAGTCTGAGCATTAAACCCCACAATCAGTAAATCGATTGACTGACACGCACACGCACACAGTACACACACACGCACGCACGCACGCACGCACACACGAACCCATGCACACACGCACGCACACACACATACTCACACACAAACGCAAGCACGAAGGCACACATACCCGCACACAAACAGACGCGCCCACGCACGCACACGCATACACACGCACGCACGCACGTGCGCACGCAGACGCACACGCACAAACGCGCACACGCAAAGCACGCACGCACCTATACCTGCAATCGCACGCACTGTTACGAATCGGCCAGCGCCGCAGTACTTCCCCGCATCACTCCTCGGCTGTGCGGCAAAGCCACTCGTGCGCCTTCGAAAACAGGCGCAATCATGTCGGCAACAAGTTGCGACAAAGCCGCGTCAGACGCTTTGCTCTCTGCGCATTTCAAAACTTCGGCGGCTGCCTGCGAGGCTCGTCTCCACGCTCTTCAAGGACACAGAGGCCCCGTCGATCGCAACGGAGTTCTCCTCTCTCCCCTCTCTCGGACTCAACGTGCCTGAGGCTATGAACGGCTTACGAACTCTGGAAAGAGTGTTGTGTGTGTCTGTGACGTTCGTGCGTGTTCCCGCTTGTTGCGTTTGACCGTTATCGCTTTTGGGTATAAATAGAGCTGCCCAAGCGCTGTAAACCATTCCTGTTAGAGCAGCGAATCTATGTTGTCGCTCTGCTCGAGTCCTGTATTGTAACCTCGCCCGTCGGGGCATTGTTCTTTGGTTTCGGCTCACCTCTCGCTATGAAGTAAACAGTTACGTTAGCCTACGGCTTCTGGACTTCTTCACGGCTGCAACAGCGGCTGGCCGCTCGCCTCATACACGCTACCACTCGTATGTCGGAGGCCATGGAGCTCGGATCGGGTGCCCCCACCCGGTCGCAAAAGCACGCGCTCGCAGGCACGCACGCACGCTCACACACACGTACGCAAGCACGCACACGCGCACACGCATGCTCGCACGGACACGCGCACCTACGCATGCACACGCACGCACGCACATGAACACGCACGGACGCATGCTCACACGCACGCAATCACGCACGCATACGCACACGCACACACACGACCGCACACACGCACGCACGCACGCTCAGGCTAACGCACACACACGCACGCGCACGCGGACACGCACACACGCACGCACACACGCACGCACGCATGCACACGAACTCCCACAGACACGGACATGCGCACACACAGAAACACAGACACACACACACACGCACGCACACACGCATGTACACACACACGCATGCAGGCAAGCTCACACACACCCTTGAACGCATACGCAGACACACGCACACGGACACGCACACACACACACACACTCGCACGCACGTGCGCACGTACGCGCGCACACGCCGACGGGCACACACACACACAAGGAGTTAAAATTTAGCAGTTTTACAATGCAGTGACAAATCACTGGGCTGTTGAGTGTAGTGCCTGGAGAAGAGCCGACAAGTTCCGGTAAAAGCCAGAATGTTGTGGACCGCGTACCGCCTCCTTGCACAGCCAGGAGTTTAGAGCCGCTGTTCTTTTCGCCGATCGTCCCGCAGCGCGGCGTGCAGCTCTTTTCTCCCTGTTGCAAGACCCGATAACTCGAAGAGCGGGAGCGGCTGTGACGGGCCAGGTGCTCAGCAGTGCCGGCATTTGGGGCTGTCAGCGAGCTCCAGATTGAGCTACAGCATATAGCTTGCGTAGGCGTGAACTCTTACTCTAGGCTGTGTTTCTACTCGGCCGTCCACTGGGCCCCCTCGCGTAGGGGCAGGACGGCCGAGCACTTCTTTCGTGACATAATTTCCTACGGACAAATATTTCGAAAGTGTTGGTTATGTGAGTAACAGTACCAAACTGAGTTAGTGAAGAGACTGTCGGTAATTAATAAAGGGGAGTAGTTCATGTAGGTGAGGCGTAAGGCTAACTTTATATTATTTCACAAGAATTGATAAATATGTGTACATTTTGTATGATAAATTAATCTTGCACTGTGAATTGTATTGTTTGTTTTAGCAAATATAATCGCGCTTCCTTATTGAATCCTTATCACCAGAGGCTACGATGCTAAATTGTATTTTCGCCATTGCAAGGTATTTTTGGTTTTCTTCAACAGATGGAACATAGAACTTACAGGCGGATGAAATTTCTTGACACTACCCTTTATGGAAAGTGTTCTCATCATAGTAAAAAATTGTGACGTGTATAATTGTTATTTAGATGTGGTAATAAGGCCTACATATCTTGCTTCGTAAACACCGCTGATATATCGGATTCCTGGAAAAACGGTTCAGGGTAGGACTGTGAAATATTGGAGGTTGATCAGTGCCCTGTACATATTGTAACTTTACCAACAAAGGAAATCATACTATATCAAGAGCCCGTACTATCCCCATGTGGTAAAAACGTATATGAAGAAATATGTCGTCCACTTCGCCTGGATGTTAATGACCATCGGTGTTATGGGCATCTAAACGATACTTTCCTAAGTTTTTTAAATAAATACTGTTTCTAAATATAAGATGTTGGTGTCATTTGTGTCACTGCGCACACTTTTAGCGTACGTTTTCTTAGGATGGTGAATGCACTGTATTGCCGGGAATGCCAGTAGAGTGCCGTCATTCGGTGGAGAACGTTTATTAAAACGTGCGAAATTTGTAAGCCATCACTATCAGTGCACATGGCAAATACCGTCAATCCAACAGCGCAATATTTTCTTTATGTGAGAACGTAGTGCCGCAACCTATTCTGCAAATAGTATTTTAACACACCCAACAAACCTTCAACGTTTAAAATATCTCGTGCTACATCACATTTCTTGCCTCCGATGATGTCGTCTGGTTTTGCAGTGGCTTGACAATTCTTCGAAATTATTAATTTTAGCTGATTTACTGTGAACACACAATTTTAAAATAGTCACACAGAAAAGGATATAACCAAACTGTATGCCATTCGCGGTTTATAGCAGATCCCTGGTATATAAAAGACCGGATAAGGTGTCCGAAGTTTCCGAAATCAGCTTGCACATGTTGCAAAGGTCATGTACCAGCTGAAGCGTTACAAGATACATTCTAAAAACTTGAAAAGTTAAGCAGGGGATTCACCACGTGGTTCCTAATAGTTATTGCCAGTTTCGAGCTCTCAGTACGAGTGGTGGATACCAACGCTCATGTGGAATTAGACGAGTTTTGGTTTTGATAACGTGATTCGTAGTAATTATAACACGATAGCGCGAGTGTCAGGAGGTGGTGCACAAATCCTCAAGTCATTGAGCGCAAATGCCACCAAGGTGCGCGAGCGTGGTTGTGTACCCCGCACTTGTTTGTGCTGGTTGCCGAGAACGAAGGCGTGATACCCATGATAACTGGTTGTACGCTCTTAGTCTAACGTACCTAACTCACTACCCTGAAAATTTGGTGATTTCATGAATATGAATGTCTCAGTGTGGCATGTCAATATATAAATCAACTGAGTCATCGTCGCAAATCGTGACGAAGACAAATAAGAGGTTCAAATCTTCACACCGCCAGCTAGACAAGAATCAAAGCTTCGGACCACGTAAAATTGGGAAAGCGGTGAGACGAAAACAAATAATGAAGGGCTGACAGCTCAGGGATGGCGTGGTGGCATGAAAAGGTGGTTCAAAAGTTACGTCGGCCGACCGTCTAAACCATTCTTTGGGAAAAACATACAAACCCACGTGAAAGACATGCATAAAAGAATGGTATTTTATTTTATGACGTATTTTATATACTACTTCCCACAAATGAAGAAACGTTTATGTGTATGGTATACTACACAAAGCGGCATCCACGCGCCCACTGTAGACCATTTGAAAACAAAATATGTGCAATGATCAATGAAGCTGTAGAAAGTGCACTTTTCTATACTAGGGAGCTTTTTGCGCAGAAAAAGGCCGGAAAGTTACAATAATTAAGGTGTATGATCACAAGGCCTCTTTCAAACATTTTCCCTTTTTGTACCATTACCAACGCGTAAAATCGATAAGAACTTCCAGATATACAGCTGGGGAAGCAGATATGAAACAGGTGCTCTATGAAATCTGCGAAAGCGGTGAAAAAAAATCATTGTCATGGCTTTTTTCCCGAAGGGGCAAGGGGCACTGCAGAGTTGAAACATTTATGTGATTTTTGTAGGTATTTCAAACTTTCGGTGGTGAACTTTTGATTTATTTTTGTGTTTTAGGGAGAGATGTATAAAATGTACATTTTTTGGCATTATATTTCTTGGAAAATTTTATTGTTTATTTCTTATGTCCTGGTGTTAAAAATTCTTTGCAAGCGATTCTCTCTATTTCGCTACTACAATGATTACAGGTGCTGCTTCTGCCAAATCTATATTTCTGTGGAAAGGAAGGGCATTACATGGTTCTTAATGTTTTGGGTATTCGGCAAAGAATGCCTCTGGTTATAATATATGTGGCCCAACGTTTAAAAGCGCGACTTGCCTACGAACGTCACTTAAGAATCTGTTACTGCATTGGAAGAGCATCCCACGCAAGCTCAATTGATCTTTGTAATTTTGTACACTTTGGAAATTCCCGGGAGCGCTGTCTTTTGTCTCCCACCGCAATGACTTTCAAACTGAGCTTGGCTTTCGAGCCACAATGCACACAATCGCAAGGCAGGCATGTGTTGCCCTCTCTTTTCTTTTTTAAGTTTTATTACCACGGCCCATTATATGAGTTTTCGAGCTTGAAAATTCGCAACTCAATTACTTTTAGGGCGCATCCTTTTGAAAGCCGTCTCTGGGCTGAGCCGTGTTGTCGGCTTAAACCGAGTCAATGATGGCAACACCGACGAGTGAAAGAAAACAATGGCTCCAATTCACGGTGAGAAGGTGGTTAGAAAGCAAAGCTGTAAACGACACCCACAACAACTGCCCTTGCGACGTCACTTGAATTCACACACTTGGCTCTAGAAATAGTTAAACCAGAGATTCTGCCTGCCGTTACCTAGAATTCGCCGGGGCGGCCTCCGGAACGCACAAGCGTTGGCCACGGCTGGGCTAGAGTGGCGGAACCAAAAAAGGCCGTGTGTACGGGGTTTCGGCGCACGTAAAGATATCCAGGTGGCTAAAATTACTCCAGGCATCTCCACTACGGCGTGCCTCATCGCCTGCGTTGTGTCGGCGCGAATTGGTATTCACCGATGAAGAAAACGGAGTTCCAGTCGGGGCATGCAGTGCGTAATAAGTAGTGATTCTGTAGCGGTGAAATGTCCGTATGTGGTGCCTACATGTTGGGCGGGTACTCACGTGATTAGTTTTGTTAAGAGCTCTTTGAACGGCTGGGCATTTGACATTAGAACGGAGCTAAACCATCCCAGTGTCTTCACCAATACAACTGGTGTACCGCAAGGAGCCATCCGCTCGCCCACCTTGTTTAATCTAGTAATGCGAAAGATTGCAAAAGATCTTCGCAACATTACACACCTGCAGCACACTATGTATGCTGATGACATCATCATCTGGGTTGACACTCGATGTACTACGCTGAACACGCAGCACATCATCGGCACAATTCAGCTTGGACTTCATAGTGTTCCCAGGTTACTACCCCCGACTAGAATGATTCCCTCTCCGGAAAAGACAAAATACCTCGTCATTGGAGCGGTCGACCATCTACAGGCACAAATACCCTTAATTCTGAATAGGCAACCCATCGAGCGTGCTGCCGACAGGTGGCTCCGGATACTTGGCGTGCCCCTCCACGAAGACGGAGGGGCCAGCGAATGGATCCGGCAGATTACATATGTTTGGAAGCAGCAGCTTCAAATCATCAAGAGAGTCGCAAGGGTTAAGGCTTGGGCGAGTTGGTGCATCGGAGGCCGTTTCGGGGGCGGAGCAACGCAGGTCCTGCGCACACTTACACAGGCCGTCCTGACTTCCAAGGCGTGGTACGATGCTCCATGTTTTACCCTTACGAACACACAACATGACCGATTGGAGACATTATACTGCGAAAGCCTGCGAGTAATTACAGGTTTAGCTCGGCACACCCGAGCGGAAGAAGCCTGGGCGGTCAACTTGTGCGAAACGTCTTCCGGCAAGAGCGGCTCGCTTTTCCCGCAACTGCCGGCTGTTCGAGGCCCTTGGGAGATGTCTTGGTTCGTGTGCTAAAGCCTGCATCTCGCCTACGTGGTCGTAACCATAACCACCATCAGCGCGCCGCTGCTGCTGCATGCGCTGACCAGCGAGCCGGTGCCATCTTTACAACAGCAGTCCTAAATGAAGCAAAATTGCGCGTTTTGCTTTCGTCTATTGACGGCCAAATGCGTTATGTACCGCCCAATTCAATTTCTTCGCCCGCCAACCTCATGTCAGGCCCGCCTTGCGGTAGTTTTCTCGCTGCGGAGTACATTGAGGCAACTTACGGCGCCGGTGACAACCACCAATTTACAATATTTATGGACAGACACCAAGCTCTAGGTCTACTTGGCCGAACCTGATACGTCGGAACCACGGGCGATCTCATCAAGACCATTAGTCGTAGACTGCGGGGCACATGCAATATAGTCGTTCAGATAGACTGGGTCCTGGGACACGCAGGCGGAATCGGTTGCAAGACCGCTTACGCGTGCGCGAGCGAGCACTTTGAACTCTGCTGCTCCAACCCGGCGTTGCTCGTCCCATTCGTACAATACCACCCCAACCCCTCAGGAGCAAAGGCTGCAGCCAGGCACGTGTCGAAGCAGTGGTTGTGGATGTTGGTTCTACCAGACCCTGCTCCCCTGCCCGTTTTATTGCCTCGGGGCGCACAAGTGCTTCTGCGCAAAGCACAGGCTGGTGCCGAGCTAACCGATACTTTTTGGCAAAGTTGTGTGTCTATATGGCAAAACGTCACCAGCATGCTCTCCAGGCTGAGCAACCCCTGGCCGCAGTTGCCTGCACCTCCTGCTCCATAGGAGCCACGCGCACTGTACACGACATGTTGTGGGAGTGTCCCGGCCTTCACGCGCTGCTTACAAACTGTGTCCCGCCCGGCGTCCAGCGTCTTGTGGACTGGACAACCCCGCTGCAACCCGCCACTACACGACAAACGCTGCTACCTCTGTAGGAGTTCGCGCGCTCCTCAGGCATCGACCACCGAATGTGACGTCTAAACTCTACTCCCCAACCTTCCTTTCTTCCCCATGCCGACCGACGTGTACACGTTCTGTAATAAAGTTTTTTTATGTTATGTTTTGTTATGTTATTATTTAATTTGTGTACCCTCAGGGCCGAAGCATTGTAGAGGGGACTGGGTAGTAAAATTTAAAAACAAACACAAACTACAGTGAATATCAAGAACTCATACAAAACGAAGACTTGGGCATAAGAAAGTCGAAAGACAGCATAAGAAAGTCGAAAAAAGTCTGTACGCGATAGATCAATGACTGCAAGAAAAAGGCAACGTAAGGAAATCCGCAAATTGTCCTAATATTTTCTAATTAAATAGAATGTACCACTTTTACTATAAACCATCGCATAATTACTTTCAGCCAAATGAAACAGAACACCGAGGAAAATCGGAAAATAATTACTTAGAAGGCATATGCCTTGCAATGAATGAGTTTCGCTACCTGCGGCGACACATGCGCCCGCGTTTCTCAGTATACGAGTTACCATGTAATTGGCACAATTTTCGACTGTCCTGCATGAGTAATTATCATGGCAGTCTAACACAGGACGCGGGTTAAAAATGCGTCAGCGGGGCTTCTGTTACCTTCAGGAAGCGATGCATGTTCTTAATAGGGCAAGTGTCCGTAATTGGTCGTTGTGTGACTTCTTTTACATATCTGTGCCTTAAATTTTCTTTCTTTCTGAGTACACAGTGACGCTCGTTTTCAGTACAGAGACCTAGCCTGGTTGCTGCCTCCACATAGGAAGTGGAAGGGCCTGGAAAGATTACAGGTTGCTTCAGAGTGGTGGGCGAACGTTTGAACCCAAAGTCCATCAATTGCCAGCACTTAGAAGTAAAAGTCCGCGAAATAAAAAAAGAAAACATTTTGAATGCACCAAAAACGCACGTTGGACGACAGTGAAAAGCAGATGATGAGTGAACAAAAGAGAAACTAAAAAGTCATTGTGTAAACCAGCATCCTACAAAGCAAACCAAATGCGCCTTTTTGCCGCCAGCCGCTGGAAACTAGTTATGAAAAATCTCACCGAAAAGAAAACTTTTTGCGATCAAGAAACTCGAATTGCAAAAAGAAGATGGGATCACAAAACAGGCACAGAATGAGCAATACAAGAGTAGTATAGCGTTAAAAGGTAAGGTAGAAAACTTTGAGAAAAACCTACAAGCAAACACACGGTAGTTACCACATGCTGGTTCGCACTCCTGTCGTAGCTAATCAAAGTGCCACTGACATATGTTTAGTAGGGCTGCTTCACTCCATGACCGCACCATTGGGATGTGCCCTGGTCGCGACGCTCGAAATGGCTGCCTAGACTCTCCGTCGGACAGTTGCAGTGTGTCACTACAGTTATCAGCGCCACCAACCAATATCCTGTGCACAAAACAGACTCCCATGATGTTGTAATGCCTTGCGCCTTCAAGTGTCTGCATGCTCCAACTGACCTGTGGGACTCGCCCCAATCGACCGACCAAGGTCGTCTACTATATTGTTATGGCTTCAGCTGGCAGTACCGGGCAGTATACATTACCAGTAGCATGTTGTCCCGTAATCTCAACCACAGCGTCCAGCAAAACCATAGAGCTCGGGGCATGAAAAAGAGAGAGTGAGCAAATCCACCGCTCGTTGTAGTGAGCAACAGTGTGCAAGGTGTGTACGGCCCGCCAGGCCCCAGCTGCAACAGAGAGTTGCTCTGCAGCGGTCGCTCTACTACTCCATGTTTCGCAGTTATTCATTGCGTCCCAATGACCTTGAGACGCTGGAGGTCAGGTGTACAGGTTTGATATCGCGCTGCGTGCTACACTGAAAAGTGGAGTCCCAGCTGCGCTGGTTCGGAACCTTGCCGCTGCGGTGCCACGTGGTTAGGCAACGGCATAATTGCCGCTTCGCCAACATTTTCCCTCTCACTGTCGCCATTGATGGCGCACCGCCTGGGCTGTTTGTGCAGGTTGCTTAGCGCAAGCAGAAGGATAAATAAGATCATCCAGGAGATGTAGCTGGATGGCTGGCAGTGAAACCTCAACCAAAGGCAAGCTTTCGCGAAACATGGTGTGCATAGTCTTAGCGTTTGCTCGTGACATCTAGGTCTACAAGTGTTAGCCGGGGTGATTTGTTATTCAGGTGGAGAGAAGATTGGAAACAATTCCGAAAAAGTATTCTTTGAGCTATAATTTTATAGTATTTAGACCTTAACTAGTCTCTCAACAAGAACAACTACGGTTCAGGCTGCCACAGACAACGTTTGAGGTTGTTGGGAATCCTTGCATAGTGACGATCAAACGCTTCTCCAGGGTACGTGGTTGCAGACAGTGCAGGAAATGTGGAAATGGGTTCAGTACGGATGTAGGGGGGTTCAGTACGGACAAGAATTGTGTCAGGGGAGAAACAGGAAAAGTTGTGAAGAGGCACAGACGGCACAGACGGAATAAACTATCGTCCTTCGCCCATATTTTTTTTTTCTTTCGAGACGGTCGATTGATACGGCTCGCTATACATAACCTCTGTTTTAGGTGTTCGCAGCCGAAGTTAGTGCGTTAGTAAACATTTACAACCTAAGAGATGTCTTCAAAACTTCTTAAGACTGCTCAAATATGCACACCAATGTCTGGAGCCGCACTTCCGCTATTTGTGCCAAATCCATGGCCATGCCTTCTCATCGGCATCGACAAAGTTACGGTAATTTAGGCCAGAAGAATGCTGCTACGCTGACCTATAAAACGTTTTCTTATTCGTTGACGAATGTTCCACACATATAGCCTTTTTTTGCTAAACATTCATTTTGATTTTTGCATAAAGCCAAGTTGATAATTGGCAGAAAAACACGCACGAAAGATTAAACATACCTTGTGCTTGAAATGGATCGTGGTTTATTTTTATGTGCTGTTTTTGTTTGAGCCAGGACTTGTTCGAGCCTTGAAATTTTGTTTCAGCGTTAGAATTGTAGGATGCCGATACCTATTCTTAGATATAGAGTGGCGTATGTGGATTTCAAGCACGGACATTAAAACTGCGCCATTGCATTGCCATAGCTCAATGCTTTACACTTACAAAATCAGCTAGTTGAGAAGGTCCTCACACCAGGTTAGACTGCTGCCCTACACACTTTTCATAAAATATTCAAAGAATGCTGCATTGTTTTTTTACTAGATGTTCAGATAAATACGCACGTTGTGATATTACGCTTAAAGTACGTCAAGCCCGGCATTAGGGCCAAGGCCTGCACTAGGGCATATATTCGGTGTTTGAAGGTTCTAACTGCAATGTAATTTTGGAGAAACATCGAAAATAAAACAGGGTAGAAAAACTTCAAACCAAACAAACGATCTGCTGCATTGACACAGACGAAACAGCAGCAATGACCCAGGAAGGGACAGTCCACAGTTTCAAAAATCGAGCTTAAGTATTGACACGTGATGGGTGTAACTCGGATTTTTAACCATTTTTCTTTTGCTGTCCGCAAGAAGGTTTCGAAGCCTACATAACGACGACGTAAAAAGATAGAACAGGTCATAAGTCATGCACAAGTGTCAGCGTCACATTTTGTAGTTGCTGGAATAAATTTCTTGCGCTAAATAGAGAGGATCCTCTGCACATCAGATTATACTTTTTCTTTGCAATCAAGCTTTGGGGCAATGCCTTTAAAGATCCAGTGGGCGGTGATGGAACAAGTGTGTTTAAACCTTTCGCTAAAATAAAAATAGCAGGTAAACAATTGTTTGTTTTTTATTTTCGCTTTCACTTTTTTCTCTTCTAAAACAAGGAATAGGCGGGGTACTCGGCACCTTGGTTTGGATGCAACAAATTTTTGTGTAGAAAATTTATTTTCGGCGTTTAGTGCAATGACCTGGTTTAAAGTTAAAGCTGATACCGTAGTGTACAAACGCGTGACTGGCGTGGCTGGTCCTTCTAAGAAACGCGGATGTGAAGGCTCACTGTGTCTTTGGGGACTATATTTTTTGAGAGGCTCCTTATACCCCAGACTTTTTGTGGGTCTCACTGTTTGTCTCTACCGCGCGTCGGCCACGCGGCCAAACGTTGAAAGAATTCTTGATGGAGAGGTTTATAGGCGATGCCATTCCAATCCACCAAATGTGCTACAATACTTCAAAATTGTCAATTTCGATCAGCAAAAAGAGAACGTTGCGCAAATTACAGGCAGAATATCAATACATAAGTCGTGCTTACATTGTTCTTTTAATTCAATATACATCCCGTTCTGAAATCACAACAGGAATACCGCAAGCACCGAACAAGAATTCCTGTCATGCGACGAAAACCTTGTTGTGACAACAAAAGTCCAGCTGTTACGACACACATTTCTGTCGTAACGACAAAATAAGTTTTCTCGACGACAAACATTTCTGTAGTCAGAACAGAGGTGTCATTTACGGTACTGTTAAAATGGGCCATAATATTCAAACCATTTGCAACTACTGATAGAACATCAGGATCACGAGAAGACCGGAATTCGGCAAGACAGAACATCAAAATCAGGGCAGGAATACCACACACGACAGATAATCAGAAGCAGGATATAAGAAGAATACGACAAGACGACAGTACGACACACGAAATTACGACAAAATGCATAAAATTTTCTTAGTCGTCTTTTTCCACTGGTATACCTGTCTGATTTTTGCAAAATCAAATAAAAAGGTGCGTAGAGCCCGGACCTGGGCCGTCACAGGGCTTTCGTTTTTCAGACCATCGGGTAACCTGAGTTACTCAGGCCATCGAGTAACGCAAGAGGTAACGTGAACTAGGGACGCTTCACCACAACCTTCTTTCCTTTTCCTTTTCCTCCAATAAATAATTCTTACTACTATTACCATCTTCCAACAAAAAAAATTACACCATCTTCCCTTAGGGGAACCCTGAGTGGCATGCCAAGCAGCCATGGGGTCGACTGAAGTTCCCATTAGTTTTCAGTTCGTCGTTTCCGTTGACGTTCAGCTTCGCGCGCCTTCGTTGTATCAGTAGCTTCTTGACGTGGTTTGAATGAGTGAAGGACATAAGGCGGGTTGCTACCAAATGCTCCCGTATCACGTATCAGTTTGTAGCGCAGTGGAAGGAGCGCAAAGTACCTCTCGTTGCGGCCAAAGAGTCGTGGGATCGAAACCGGGCGCCGCCTAACTATTTCTTTTTACAGTGAACTGCGCTGACTTCAGCCCAAACGCTGACGGCGCTGAAGAGACGTGCATGCGCAGTAGAGTGGGGATGGCGGAGAACAACAATGAGGGAGATAGGGCCCCAGCCCCGAGCATGAAATGCTCCGCATCTAAAATGCAAAAACGGTAGAGTCAAGCGTGAACATCGGGGCGGGGGGGGGGGGGGGGGGGAGGTCATTCCAAGTCCAGAAGCTACAAAAAGTTTCCAACGTAGGGCGCAGAAGCACTGGCACGTGGGAAACGTAAATGAGAGTGAGCTTACCTCTACCATGTTTATCGTACGACGGGCAAGACGGGGAGAAAGAGCGTGTAAGGTAACGAATGTAGGCCAATTTATACAACTAAAAATGATACACGCAATGTTTCTTCCAAGTTTCACACCCATTCTTGGCATAATTTTTTCACTCACATCTTTACAAAGACGTTATTGCAAGGCGTTAAAGGCGTCATTGTCAGCGTATTCAAGTCGCCTTCAAGGAAGAAGATGGCAAAGAAAAGACATAGCAAACAAATGTATCTTCACCACGTATGTCCGGGGTGATTGGCCTAATGCCGATATTATATTTTTATTACCATGATATAAATGCACTATCATATGTGAAACGACACGGAGTGCTTTGTATATTCGAAAAACACAGATTTTAACAAATACAACTAGTGTTTGCGACAGGAGAGTGCACCTAAAATTCATTGCAATTTTATTCATTTCAAGAGATACATTTATCCGCTTTGCGTCAGCTATATTTTTCTGCGGCAAATTATGGATTCCCTTTACATGAAATATTGACACGATGTCTAATACAAGAGAAAAGATTTGCGTGGCGCCTGTTATCACTGGACCAGCCCCTGTACAGCGCCTTCCGAACGAAGCTCGTTGCGCTCGCTCGCCATCTCCAGGAACCACGTCGGCACTTTTATCTCCAGGCGGTACTAATTGCAGCATGTGATGCAGCTACCTACGCTGGTTTCGGTCTGCTGTTTCCCTTTTCCCGCGCGCTTTGCGTAGCCTTTTCTCACGGCGCTCCCCAACCATGCTCCTGCACTATGGTTTTTCTTTCTTGGCCTACGAGCCTCGGCTGGTGCCTGGCGCCTGAATTTTCCGTGCAATTCTGTGTACATTAACACGAGTTTTATACCTCAACTGTTCCATCAAACATGGAGATCTAAGAATTTTTGACTTTGAAAATTATGATACAAACAATAACGTGAGCTGGCCAAGTATCGCGGTTGGGTTTGCTGTTGGTAATGTTGAAAACTTTTGAATGTTTTTCGCTCAGGGTCAGTTTCGTTTGCAGGTAGCACCAAACTGACCCACAAGAAAGGCAATGATGGAGTGTGCAAGCTTCTGGTTCGTATGCGCCGGCATCTAATCCATTTCATTGCAAATTGTGGCCGGTGCAAGTTCTTGAAATCGAACTTTGGTAATTATCCAGCCAGCATTACACGAAAGATAAAAGAAGCTTTTCTCTGCAAAGCACTTTTCGCAAACAGTATACAATCAAGACAAGCCGTGTGCCATGAATGTTGTTTTTGTACTTTCGCACGCGCTACATGGGAACGTTGTAGAAGGTTACAGAAAGTAAAGACGAAATTTTAAACGTTCAATTATCTCCATATGAAAGGGTTCTCTCAAACAGTAATCTGAAGAGGCGCACCCGTACGTACCCTAAAACTTTCAAAAAGCTGTGTACCTTTTTCGGCAGTATTTAATCAGATGCAAACAGCCGCTGGAGCCGCCGTTCTCGTCCCCTTCAATCAAACTGTGATTAGCGATTTCTCATCAATTAGGCCATCTTAAGGCACCCAATCAACGCTAAAATGCCTATGGGTAGGTGAGATGTTTGTTGGAAACAAACTTGCTAGTTGCGTTCAGTGTCCCTTTATGTGAATCCAGTGCAGTTTGCTAAGAGTCACTGGCGCTACCAGTGAGACTAGAGGACTGTGCTGCGGCAGCCAGGTATGCGGAAGACCGTCTCTCATACTTTTTTTCGCCGGCAGCTTCCACCCTGTTGGTGTTTTTGGACGTGAAAACAAAGGAAGCTAATATATAAACGGCACACAAGGCACGAGGTGATACGCGAGTTCTCCCCACTTCACAGGATTGCGCATGCTTGCTAACCTTTACGGCGCTGATAACGACCATTCGTAAAAAAAACACGGAAATGTTGAGATGAAACATTCACTGCTTGCCAGAACAAAATTCTGAAAATATCCCTTGGCCACTGTCGTGGTGAGGGGCTGTTCATGTGTAACGTTGCTTCATAACATGCAAGCGTACGCAATACCTGTCACGTGCCTAGCTGCCGCAGCGCCGACAACTAAATTTCGCGGTCACGCCCGTGGCCAGCAGTGTGCTGCACTGCATGTATCGATGGCTTGGGAGCACGCGTTGTTGTTAGTAGTTTTATCCTCATCACCTGTAGCGATTTCTAAATTTCAGCAAACAATTATGAGCACCGATAGGGATTCCTAGGTAGATGAAGAAGCAGCTTTTGAATGCTGTAAAATGTAAAGCGCTTAAAACTGTAAAATGTATGCTCTTTGTTAAACAGCATACGGCATTTTTAAGTGAGGTAGCCGAAGCCGGATGCTACCTATTTCTTTCACCCTATGTACAAAAAGTGTTGAACACGTAAAAATATTTTCATAGTGTAGCAGCCCGAAATGTCGGCTACTGAAGGAGGCGAGGAAGCAGACTTGACCCTGATTTCGAGTTTCAAGTCAAGACTTTATTTTCAAAAGATGCGTGCGCCGAGAGCTTTCCCCGACGAGGGAAAGAAGGCGAACCACCGCGTCCTTCAAAAGAGAGCGGAAAAAGTCCCCCCGAGCGAGCAGACGACAATGGCGCCAAGTCTAATGCCAGGAGCATAGGTCGGCGTACTCACTCGTGAGTACACTCATTTGTACTCATTTGTACTCATTTGTACTCAAACTCACGAGTGAGTACGATAATGAGTGAGTACACACCCAGAAAAAAAAAGTGAGTATGATGACGAGTGAGTACAGGGGTAAGTCAACTACTCGTGAGTACAGTACTCATGAGTACACTATTCATGAGTATGAGTACTCATGAGTACAGCATTCATGAGTACGAGTACTCACGAGTTTGAGTACTAATGAGTATGAGTACTCATGAGTACACATTACTCATGAGTACACAGTACTCATGAGTACATAGTACTCATGAGTACATAGTACTCATGAGTACACAGTATTCATGAGTACACAGTACTCGTGAATACACAGTACTCATGAGTACATAGTACTCATGAGTACACAGTACTCATGAGTACAATACTCATGAATACTGGTTTTGCGAGCGCTTGCACTCTCGATTATGTGCACTCGTGAGTACAGTACTGCAAACAAGTTTTATCATGAGCTCAAGTTTGGACGCGCGTGTACGAGTCGCAAACATTAGCAGTGCCGCTGTGCAGCTTAACTGTCAAGGATGTCAAAATTAGACAACGAAAACTGCACCTCCCCCCTTTCCCGGTCCATGTTTGCGCTGTAAGCGTTTCGCGGCGGTCGCTTGCAAAGGGGTCACGGTGAAGAGGGAAAAACGAGGGGGTGAGGGCCCGGCGGGAAACGCGGCCGCAGTTGCTCTTCTACGGCACTTGTTGACTGCCGCAGTTATTTTTGTTGACGCGGCCTGTGAACGCATGGCGGCTTCATTGCGCGTGCTCCCTTCCAGTTGTTTTAGGGGAGAGGTGGTGGAGGCTGCTAACAATGGACGCATTAGGCGTACTGAAATCCCTCTTTTTCGGTTTTCAGAAGTTTCCGTAGACGCATGTCGCGCTGTGTAGTCGTTTTGTGAACCGAACCGCTCATTTCAACAGTCGCAGTTAGTTTACGTAACTCGCGTCAAACCGACTACGTGGTTTGTAACGTTTGTCTCACCGAAATTGGCCGCACCATTTCGCTGTGTGTATTGAAGCGACAATTTGGCTGATGTACGTGCGCTCATATGGTTTTATTAGGTTCCCGTTTTGAAACATTTTGCTCAGGTTCGCTAGTAATATGGTCTCGTGTAGTGCCATTTACAAGTGAGCATACAGCCCCACCGTGCAACCGCGGCGGTGGAATTTGCCCCAGCAATGGAAATAAAATATCCGGGTACACCTAAGTACGTTTGTGAGTTGTGAATCGGACATCATAATATCCAGTTGAACGCGTGAGACGCCTTGTTTAGCCTCACATATTTTGTCGCAGAGCTCTGGCATCTTGCCGCTGGAGGAGCGTTTTGCTTTCGAATGGCTTTACTTTCGAGTGGCAACCCCATTCGCCGCTTCTCGTTTATGCCACCGTGTAATGACGACGCTGACGATGATGATGAATTTCGGTGGTTGTTATTCCCCTACCCTTCACTACTGTTTACAGGCGGGCGCACACCCCTCGCTAGCAGCTACTGTCGAGTTTAAGCTCGCACTGTGGGAGGCCTCGTGAAGGAATCGTTTTGAAGTGATGAACGCCAACGCCAGACGCTGGGATTGTCGCTTAAGCTCACGTCTTGGAACATCTCGTAAAACATGTGGATTGCACATAACGACGCCACCGCTTTTTTTGATCGATCGCTGTCAGCTTCATCCGCACTGCTCGAGATAAGAGCTGCAGATTTCCACGGTGCAATCAACCAACCAACAAGGCAATACAGTGACGTCAGTGCAAGCTATCACGCCTCCGAAAAACGCGTCTGCAAACTTTGTTCTCTAGTGCACGAAGCACGGCAGCGCAGTTCGACACTGCTGGAACGGCTGCCAAGCACCGGCAGCAACTGGGTGCCCTGCGGCCCTCGACTGCGAGCGATACCCCCTCCACGCCCCCCCTCCCCCCCCCCCCCCCGAACACACACGCACACTGTTTGGACTGGGCCATTCCTACTCAGTCACCACTGTTGCGACGTTGCCCTGCTCACTCCGTCATCGACGCGGCGCAGAGCAGAGCGATGAAGTTGTCGAGCCGACAGCGATTTTAAGCTGCATTTATATACACTATATACAAAGGTAGCAAGAGTGTTACATGGCTCGCACAAAGGCGATAGCACTTCTCAACTCCGTGCCGCCAATGAAATGCCGCTGCACAGCCGTTGCTTCAGGGCTGGTTTTATCCCCCGGGGTGCCGCCGCAGCCGCGTGCAGTTCGAATCTTTCCAATCAGGACTATCACTGGCCGCAGTTTGAAAGCGAAGGAATTGCGTCAGCCGAGCCACGACAAGAAAGGGAAGGCTACTCAGCGGCGCCGTCTCCAGGGTCTACATGTCTTTTTCGGGCCGGTCGTCCCAGGCATGATTTGGTGCGGCCGTCTCGATGGGAAAAGGAGAGTAGACTCGGCGGCGCTGTGTGCCGCCAAGTCGCGGCACGTCTGCCGCGAGCTGTTTGACCGAGGCGCGAATCTGGCCCACCGTCGGCGTGTCGCCAGGTGCAGCAAATTTGTGTCGGGCGCTCTGGTTAACCGCACACACACGCACACAAAAATTATCAAGGTCAGACCCGTGGGGGTTTTGACCGTGCTGTTAACGGAAATAGACACAACGACGCGTAGCGCCCCTGTCCTGTCCCTTTCTCGCGGCGGGACTTCCCTCTTTGGCTTTTCGCGCGGTAGCCGGTTTTCGTCTTTCTGTTTATCTGTTACATTGCGGGCTGGCGGCGCTTGCGAGGGGTACGGTTGCGCAATGTTCGCTGAATGCGGAACAGTGGCGGCAGCGTCTCTTTCCAGCTGGTTTTAAAGACGATAGCCTTTCTTTGGCCACTTGAGCGGGACAATGTTGGCCTGTCAGTCTGTCTGTCTGTGTCTGTCATAAAGATAATTTATTATTGCAACTTAATATCACGCCCCGCTGTATACATGGGAGCTACTGAGGTCACCGTTAAATAGCTTTATGTACATAATGTGCCCTCTCTACAACTGGCCAACTGCCCCGCCATTCAGCCGCTCGGCCAAACGTTAAAAGAATCCTTAATCGAGGGCTTCATATTGGCAAAATATTCCCTCGCTACTAAAGCTGGTACCATGCTTCCTATTTATCAGCTTTGTTCAACAAAAATAAAACAGGGATATTTGAACTTAGACATAAATACGAAAGTGATATGAAAGTGAAAGTCTCAGGCTACAACCCCGCGCGCTTCGAAGACACATGGAGTAACGGGAGTTCTTATTTACAGACATGAATTATACACGGAACCGTAGCCATACAAGCTTGGCTAACAGCCGTGCGCTTTCTGACGCTACGGGCGTCGACAGTGCATTATTTATATGTACAATGGAGCACACAACGACTAAACGTTGCCGCGCTTTCGAGCTATTACGGGAACTGTACGTCATGAAACTAAGAAAAAAAAATAAGCACCAGAGCACGGAGTCAGAAATGCATCTGAAGGGCGATTTTTTTTCCCTCTTCGCTGAGCCGCCTCGTTGGCGCGCCGGCACCGGGAGCGCGAGCGTGAAAGTACAAAGAAAGAGTGTGCAACCGGCGGCACAAGGCGGCGAAAAATCCGCTTTTTTGTTTGTTTGTTTTGCTGACCTCGGTTAACCCACGCCATCGACCAATGAGAGGCATCCCATTGCCTGTTGCCCTCAGCTCCTTTCCTGGCACCGTGATAGCATCCCTGGAGAGAAATAAAGAAGCGACGCGCCACCCTGACGCCTTTCCCTGCGTCCCGAACACACAACGGACCGAGTCCGCCGTCCAATCGGTCACGTGATGAGACGTCACGGTCCGCCGCGGTCCGATCCTAAGCAGAGCGCATCCACACGGCGGGCCGGCTGAGCGGACTGCGAATGGCCGACCGTCTGAACTCACAAGCCAGAAGGGTGAACACAGGCGCCGTTTGGCCGCGACAACATGTTGTAAAGCACGAGCCTGCACGAAACCTTTCATCCCCACAATAACGGCCACCCGCATGCAAGCCGGGCGGGCGTGCTCACGCAGCCGCCGCCGTCGTTCGCATGAAGGCGACACGACGAGCGGCGACGGCGGGGCGATCCGGGCTGCATACGGCTCGTCACCGCTCGCTGGAACCGAACTCTTCCCTAAATTGAGGTCCACATGCGTGAAACAAAGTGATAATCATAGCTAACATCGCACTAGTAAGAGTCAGGACTCGCAAGAAAAAGCGCGAATGAAGTATGCGTCGCGATTGCAAGCCTAGCCCGTCGCTTATCCAACCGCGGGTGATTGACAGGCTCCTTCGAGGGCTTCGAAACAGCCGCGCTGCCCGCGCTATTCTCTATTGGCGCAACTGGATGCGGCTCCGCCCACGCGACGCGGCCGCTGTTATGATGTCGTGGTCCGCCGTCGAGACTGCGGGCCGATAAGCCTCGGCGAATATTTGGACCGCGAAGGCCGCGGTCCTGCGCGGTCCAACGGCGGCGCGTGAACTGGTGACGTCTTATCACGGGATGCGCGGACCGCGGTCCAAATAATCGTTTTGGTCCGCCGTGTGGATCGGCGAACACGCAAGCCTTAGCCAAGAGGTAAATACATCAGGGAGGGAGTACTTGTGGCGGTTGCGCCGTGAAACTTGCAACTTCGCGCTGCGTAGCGCGAGGTATTGCAGTGTCGTCCGTTCCTCTTTCGCCCGTTCCTCTTTCGTGCTGTCCCGGCGCCGGTCCACGCAACCAACGACATCGCATCCGGATTTTTAGATATGGCCCCGACAAGCGAGCAACACGCACGGCGCCCGAAATGCACCATACGTGCCGAACGACCGCACACCAATTATAGTGGAGTGTCCTAGATAAAACGAGGCGCACAGCGCACGAAACGCACCAGAGGTGACGAACGACATCCAACTTGAACCAGTCGAGCTGACCACGGCGAACGAAATGCACAGCGCATGGAACGCCGCCAAGCCAGCACACACAGAAGAAACTGCTATTCGCGACATCCTCCGCTCGTGCTGCTGCTATCCCGACTTGGCCAGCGAATGTTACAACCTCAGAAATCACATGGCCACAAGCAACAAAAACCCAGCGCACGCGGTTCAACCCTACCGGAACGTACGAGCTCTCCGACAGCCGCTGCTTCAGCCCGAGTCCAGCGGACGAACGACATCACACTCGTGCAGGTAGGTCCGTCGACGAGCAACGACACGGCCAGCGCATGCGGCATGTCCGAGCCAGAACGAACAAGATCCCCGGCATCCGCGCTCCGACCGAGACTCACACGATAAACACTATTTCGTACAAGAGGACGCAACCGCGAGCAAGCGCACTCGGGACGAACGGAGCCTGCTTGTATGGGAGAGATAGCGATTATAGCATTCTCGAAACAACGGGCAAAAGACGAAGGCTTGAGCGACGACACGGACACAACAAAAACGACAACGAATGAACCCGATCCAGACGAAGGCATCGAATGCCCTAACAATGAAGTCACGCTTGCGACGCCAAGGAATGTGGGACCGAACGGACGGCACGAACTACCCCCGCTTCCCCACCACAACGGTTTCACTTCCGAAACAACCACGGCAACTGCGAGCACGGAGCCGCAAAGACTTTGACCGATCAGCCATGCCACCCTACGAAAACGCCACGCTACCGCACACTAAACGAAAAGCCAATCGGCTCCCGCATCATACGCAACGCACACGTCAATTCAAGCAACGTCCTCAACACGCCGAACTATGCCATCCCTACACAGCGCAGCTCGCCACCGGACGTCTACGCCCCCACATGCATCAAGCACGCGACGAGTTACACGAACACAATCGCCGACGGAAGCGGCGCGACTAACGCAACGCCGTAAACACTGTCAAGTTCAGCTTTGACGAAGTGAATCCCACGGCACACACACAATAAAAGAAAGCAGATTTGAAATTCACCGAAGCTCAATGAGACGAACACCCTCCTAATGAAGTTTCTAGTATCCGGAACAACAAAAAACAAACGCCAGCATCGAACATCTGTGAATAAGCGGACAGTGATCTCGATACGAACGGACGTTAATCTACAGAAACGCTTCATTGTGCCTGGGGGAAGGCACAATTCTGATTTGGAGCACGATTAGGAGAGTATCAGCGCGCCTGGAAACGAAAACGGACGACAAAAGCTGCCACCCGAAGACACGCAGAAAACAGCAGTTTACGGCCACGGCCGCACCGACAAGCCCCGAGCTCCCCTAAGCCCGATCCTGTTTTTCAAATCAATTAAACATTTTATTTTTTTCTATTTAGTCTTTCATTCGAGATACGACCTAGCTAACAGTGCAGATAAGTTGATTATTCGTGAGTAATACAAATTAAGTACTCATGAGTACAGATTGAGTACTATGAGTGCATAATGAGTAGTACTCATGATTGCAGAATGAGTAGTACTCGTGATTGCAGAATGAGTAGTACTCCTGATTGCAGAATGAGTAGTACTCATGAGTACAGAAGATTGAGTACTCATGAGTACAGATTGAGTACTCATGAGTACTGGGTGAGTACTCATGAATACAGATTGAGTACGAATACTCGTGAGGACAAAAGAGTTTGGGTACAAGTGAGTATGATTACAAATGAGTATTTGATGAGTGAGTACGAGTGATTTTGTGAACAGACCAGCTTTTTGAGTCTGAGTTTGATTGAGTACAGCGTGAATGAAAAAAATTGTGATTGAGTTTGAGTGAGTTCTTTCTGTTTTGCCGACCTATGGCCAGGAGTCGGCCGGACAACAAGCTCCGTCCGAGAGGTGACTGTAGTGAAGGGCCAGTGCAGTGTGGTGGCCAATCCTCCGAACCAGGTGTATAGCGCTGGCCGAAGGCAACGGGCCAACAGGAAAAGAAACAAGGAAGGTGCTCGGAAGCGGTCTGGCAAGACGACAGCAGGACGGCGCCCTCGCGGTGTAGGCCCGAGGTCCGTCGCCGGCGCTTCCTTCCAGGTTTTGTCCGTCGCGTGTAGGCGCGACGAAGGCCCTGGACGCCGCCGGGAAAAGCCGAGGTCCGTCCCAAGAGTGAGCGGTGTGCCGGTGACGCGAAACGCGGGCAGCGATGCCTCGCTTCGGGCCCAGGCTACTTCATCCCGCCGCTAGTCATCGGCACCGCCACAATCTCCGTCTTGGAATACAACGCCCGGTGAAACTTCTCGGCGCACACGTCTTGTACTGCTGACAGACTGCCACCTCGCGTCGACTCACCGAAGTCACCGGCTCGTCCCCGTTCTATCCACCGTGCCAGCCCCAGCTGAGTGTAGTGGACCAGTTCCTCGCCAGTCTTGTGAATATTGTCTTTGCCCTTTCAATACCTACCCGTTTGGATTGCCTGTTCAATATAACGCGTGTGTTTGTGCAGACAGTAGTCCGGCTCATTGCTCTGCACGCGGTCGGGCCCAACATTCATGACAAAAGTGGCGAGCCTGCCAGGATTCGCGTGTTACCAATAGGTAGGAGTCTGGTTGCTGTTAGCCCTAAAACCACGCAAATATCCGAACATGTATATCGCGGGCTTGGAAAGAATAATGAAGGCGGGGCAATACTTGGGACTGACAGGTGCAGCCCTCCGCAAGTACTTCGACACGGAGAAGGAGAAGCAGAAAGGGAGCTAGCATTGAGTAGGGAGACAAGGCGACTAGGTGTTGATGTTGCAATCTTGAGAGACGCTGGTGAGCACAAAGATGTGATACTGAAACAATGGCAGCAAAGGAAAGAGGAAGAAGAAAGGGAGGCACTCAGAGAGTACGAGGAAAGGAAGGACACGGATGAACGAAAGATTGCCGGACCTGAACAAGGAACTTGCCGCTCTCGAATTCCGCATATGCCTCGCTCGTCCGGCCGACATATCGCGTACCCCCGTACATGAGCCAGTCTCCGCACCTAGCCACCCTGGTAACTGTTCAGTGACTACTCAAAGAGAGCCTGGTTTGCAAGCACCAGATACACATGACGACAACGCGGAAGGTCCTGAGGAAGACAAGGCACCGGGTTCGATTATTCTCGAAACGTATTCAAAAAATGGCTGGAACTGTCGATTACGCATACTGGCAATTAACCTATATTATACAAGAGTATTCCTCTGCTCTAATCGATGTTTTGATCTAGAGTGTACTTTTATCGCACCACTCTTGGAGGTCGTTGTTGACATGTTTTTTTTTTGCTATCCTAGAGGCATTCCAATCGTGCATTCCTAATTAAAAAGGCTGGAAATGTCGATCATGCATATTGGTAATTTACATATATTGTGGAAGAGTATTAATAGTCTGCTCTGATTGATGTTTTTATTTAGAGTTTACTTTTATCGCACCTATCTTGGAGCCCGTTCTTACATGTTTTTTGCTATCCTAAAAAATCCCTATCGTGCATTCGTATTTAAAAAATGGTTGCAACTCCCGCTTACGCATACCGGCAATTTATCTATATTATGCAAGAGTATTCCCCTGCTCTGATTGATGTTTTGAATTAGAGTTTACTTTTTCAAACCAATCTTGGAGGACGATCTTGACATGTTTTTTTGCTATCCTAAAAGGATTCCTATCGTGCATTCCTAATAAAAAAGTAAACATCCCCCTCGCTAGGGGCACGATCAAATGCAGAGCATTTCCGCGGGGGGCGCGCCTGCAAGTCGTATGGATTACGTATTGGTTGTTGTTGTTGTAATTGTTGTCTTCCAGCGTAGACATTGTCGATGAAGTCGATGGTGAAACGTGCCATGAACCCCCTGCCGCGGCTATGACGCAACGTGGAGCGGCTTTGACGCCACGTGGCGCGGCTATGATGCAACTTCGACATGGTAGAAAGCGCACTAAAACGAGGACACATGAAAAAGGCGGTGACACGGGACGAGCGCTAGACATCAACTATGGCTTTATTCACAAGAAAGGCTATATATACACACATACAAATGCGCAGAAAAGCAAAAAGATACACAGGGCGCAGCTTTCACAGAACATGATATTGACGCTGTAGATAGGCTTTCTCTTTTGTGTGCAAGGCCAGCGACGGAGTGCTCACGCAGTCATCTTTTTCCTTGAAAATACAAAACGCCTCAAAGATTTCCCTTTGTAGTTGCGTCCTAAAGCTGCGCAGGACGCGGGTATTATGAAAGTCAGGCGTGTTATGAAAGTCAGGGTATTATGAAAGTCAGGCGTGAAAGTCAGGCGGGTATTATGAAAGTCAGGTTTAGTGCGCTTTTTACCATGTCGAAGTCCCATTACCAACTAGCCGAAATTTCTGCCCTGAATTATGCAACACAGTCCCACACAATCCACTTTAATCCAATCCAAATCCAAACCAATCCAATCTAATCCAATCCAAGCCAAGCCAAGCCAAGCCAATTTAAGCCAATCGAATCCAATCCAATGCCCCTCGCGAGAGCGTGTTATAGAGCCGAAATCGCGCCACCACACGAACGCGTGATGTTGAAGTCACGATCACGCCACAGATGTTAGCGACTGGAGCGCGCCCGAACGACATGTGTGGTTTAAGCGCGAACCGACCGCGGCGAGAGAGCGCGATGCGAGCGCCCCCACCTGTTCTTCCACGCGAACCGACTGCTGCTCAGCGCGAGCCCAACGCGGCGAGAGAGGGTGTTGCGCACGTCCGCACCTGTTGTGCGCCCGAACCGAACGCGGCGAGAGAGGGTGTTGCGAGCGGAGAGAAGGGGAGGAGGACGCGGGGGAGAGGGCGCACCTGTGGCCGCTGGTTGAATGAGTCAAGGATATAAGGCGCGTCCGTAACCTTCCATTCTGTGTCGGCTTTGTGGCGCAGTGGGCAGAGCACCATGTACCTTGCATTCCGCCCGCAGAGTCGTGGGGTCGAAACCTGGCGCCGGTAAGTATTATTTTTTTATAGACTACGGACGTCAACGCGTGTGACATCGTGAGTTACTGAAATGCTCTGCATTTAAAAAATGGCCCAGAAGTCAATAATCCCAAAGGACTCGCAGCCACCAGTGAGACATTTTCGCGCTCCCCAAGGAGACCGCGGAAACGAAAGAGCCACAAGGAGACTGCGACGCATTCGACCATTCGCCCCCAATTGCCGCACATCCCAGCAGCGACAGTTCCATTTATTTCTGCCAGGATGTGATGAGTGACTCGGAGGGGGCGCGGTGAAAGTAGTGAAAGAAGATTTCACATCGCGGGAGACACCAAGTGGCCGCTGGAAAAAAGACACCACGGAGAAGAAGAAGAGGGCGTGGAGCGAGCAAGCGCTGCGAACCCGGGAAGTGCAGGGCGACCGAGACAGGGCACGGTTGGACTGGGCATTCCCTCGTCAGACATTCGGTCGACGTGCGGTCCGCTACGAGACCGTCGCCATCGGTGACAAAGGCGAGCTTCCGTCTGGGTGCGGCTCGGGCACGAGTGATCGCAAGGCTTTGCCGCGTCGTCACGTTCCGGCTCGAGCCAGGGTTTGTGATGCTGCGAGGCCGACGTTCGTGGTGCGTCAGCGGCCCCATGCTCCTGCTCGGCCCGCCGGGTTGCTAAGTCCTGGGCACGACTTCCTGGCCTGGTGTGCTTGGTCGCGAAGGTGTTCCGGAGCGTCCCACACCAGCTCGTTGGCGACCTGACCGTGAAGCGGCCGGCCAAGTTTGCGACCCTCACCCTCGACGACCATTGCGCCCCAACAAGACGTACCTGTGAGCCGTGCTCAACGCAACTGTTTTGCGGGCCTAGCGACAGCCACTGCCGTGGAAAGCTAACCGAACCCGCTTTGCGAACATTTCTTTTTTTAGTTACCTTCATTCCTTGAGTGGCTAAATATGTTGTAAATACATTCCGTCCTGTGTGTGCGTCCGGCATTCCTTTCATTGGGTTCTGCACGATCCCAGCGCTACAAAAGTGGCGAGCCTGCCAGGATCCGCCCATTAACAACTGCAGAACTGAGTTGGATGCCGAGCACATATTCGTGACGTGAGTGGACTAACAACATGGATGTGGAGAAATTATTGGAGATAGGGACGCAGCTAGAACTCTCGGGGCCGGTACTTCGGGCGTGGATCGACCCGCAACGTGCGGAGCAGCGTGCGGAGAGGGCGGCTGAGAGAGAGAGGCTTAAGGAAGCTGCGGAACGAGAAAAAGAGGAAAGGCGAGAAGCCGACGAAAGAACTATGGAAGCCGCCGAGAGGGCAAAAGAAGCTGCAGAGAATGAAATGCGAATCCTCGAGCTGAAGATCCGTCTCCAAGAAGGATCGCGAAACGTCGCAAATGCCACTGCCGACAGTGAAACTAGCTCCAATGTATCAGTGATGAATCCGCAAAAGCTCCTACCCCTATTTGACGAAAGGCGCAATGCTCTTCACGCGTATATTCAGCGCTTCGAGCGCGTGGCAGCTGGACACGGTTGGGCCCAGGACAAATGGGCTTTTGCACTCAGTATGTGCTTGACCGGAGAAGCACTCACCGTGATTGGGAGGATGACTGCGGAGGAATCACTGGACTACAGCAAGGTCACAAAGGCATTACTGCAACGGTTCAAATTCACTGCCCAAGGATACCAAGAAAAGTTCCGCAAAGCCCCGGCAGAAGGCAGCGAAACAAGACAGCCGTTTGCAGCCAGGCTGTCGAGCTGCTTTGATCATTGGTTTGAGATGGCCAATATTTCTAAATCTTTTGAAGGCCTCCGTGACCTAATGATCTCGGAGCAATTTTATCGCTGTTGCCATGCAAAGCTCGTGGTGTTTTTAAAAGAACGCGAGTGCAACAGCTTGGATGGGTTTGCGGATGTTGCGGACCGCTTCCTGGAGGCACAGAACCTCTCTAACCTAGGGAAGCTTCCAAGTGACGCGCCGGAAGTTCCGAAGGGTGCGGCAGACACACCGAAAAAGGCGGAACAGAAGTCCTTCTTGTGCCATCGTCCCGAACACCGCGCGCAGGGCTGTCGCAATGTGCCCAAAGACAATATAGTTTGCTCTAAATGTGGCAGACAAGGCCACAGGGCAGATAATTGCCGGAGCAGACCGGGAGGCAAAGGTCAAGTCGCTGCGTGTGCACTTAACAAACTCCCGAGCAAAGCCGCGGAAGGAAAGTCCAGCATTGCCAAGCCGTCTAATGTCTCGTAGCGGACGGCACATCGACCGGACGTCTGACGTGGGAATGCCCAGTCCAACCGTGCCCTGTCTCGGTCGCCCTGCACTTCCCGGATTCACAGCGCTTGCTGGCACCACGCCCTCGTCTTCTTCTCCGTGGTGTCTTTCTCCCAGCGGCCACTTGGTGTCTCCCGCGATGTGAAATCTTCTTTCACTACTTTCACCGTGCCCCTCCGAGCCACTCATCACATCACCCCCACCTTAAGAAAGTTGTTAGGGGAGCCGGAGTAGTGGCGCTCTTAAGCAGGGCTTCAGCGCTTGCCACGGCGGAAAACAGGTAGTGCGGTTCCGAAGGCAGCGTTTGCCCTAGGCTGCTCGTACTCGTTTCACTGTCGCCAATAACTCCGTACTCCCAGTCAAGATCTGGATCGTTAGGTTCCCTTACGCCTGGAATGTTGCCAAGAACCAGGTCGTAAAGGGGACAGGCCATGCAGGCAGCGCTAATCTCTCCTACAAAATACGGCGTCGGCACTTCGATTTTCGCCTCCGGTGCTTCCTTCGCGGTCCCGTCTAGAAGGACAACACGGCGTGTCTTCCCAGTCAAACAGTCGTCGTCGACCAGATCACGGCGGTCGATGGCGGTGTTGCTCCCGGTGTCTCTGAGGACTCTAGCGGCTTTACCGGGCACTCGTCCTGAAACAACTGGCATCCCCTTCGCCAGGAACGGCGAATCACTGTCGCTGGCGCCCTTCGAGTTGGGACCATTTGCTCTCACGTCCGACGACTGGGCTTTGTAGGACTTGGTTTTGGCGGCTCTCCTTGGAGGCTCGTAAATGCCACATGCAGCTACCGTGTCTTTGCCTCCCGATCCACTTCGACAGTTATCGGCACTGTGACCTGATCTGCCACACTCAGAACAGGTGGTGTTTACTGTGGCCAGAGTGGAACCGTCCTGTGCGCTATGTCCGGGACGATGGCACAAGAAGCACTTCTGTGCTGCTCTTATCGGTGTGTCGGCCGCACTCTTCCGACCTTCCGGCGCGTCACTTGGAAGCTTCCCTAGGTTAGAAAGGTTCTGTACCTCCAGGAAGCGGTCCGCAACATCCGCTAACCCATCCAAACTGTTGCACTTACGTTCTTTTAAAAATACAAGGTTTGAATGGCAACAGCGGTAAAATTGCTCCGAGATCATTAGGTCACGGAGGCCTTCAAATGATTTAGAAATATTGGGCATCTCACCCCAATGATCAAAGTAGCTCTACAGCCTGGTTGAAAACTGTCTTCCGTTTCGCCATCTTCTGCCCGGGCTTTGCGGAACTTTTCTTGGTATCCTTGGGCATTGAATTTGAACCGTTACAGTAATGCGTTTTTGACTTTGCTGTAGTGCAGTGATTCCTCCGCAGTCATCCTCCTAATCACGGTGAGTGCTTCTCCGGACAAGCACATACTCAGTCCAACGGCCCATTTATCCTGGGCCCACCCCTGTCCAGCTGCCACGCGCTCGAAGCGCTAAAGATACGCGTGGACATCATCGTGCCTTTCGTCAAATAGGGGTAGGAGCTGTTGCGGATTCATCACTGATACATTGGAGCTAGTTTCACTGTCGGCAGTGGCATTTGCGGCGTTTCGCGATCCTTTTTGAAGACGGATCTTCAGCTCGAGGATTCACATTTCATTCTCCGCAGCTTCTCTTGCCCTCTCAGCAGCTTCTTTTGCCCTCTCAGCGGCTTCCCTAGTTCTTTCGTCGGCTTTTCGCCTTTCCTCTTTTTCTCGTTCCGCAGCTTCCTTAAGCCTTTCTCTCAGCCGCCCTCTCAGCACGCTGCTCCGCACGTTGCGTGTCGATCCACGCCCGAAGTTCCGGACCCGAAAGTCCTAGCTGCGTCGCTATCTCCAATAATTTCTCCACATCCATGTTGTTAGTACACTCACGTCACGAATATGCGCTCGGCATCCAACTCAGTTCTGGGGTTGTTAATGGGCAGATCCTCGCAGGCTCGCCACTTTTGTTGCGCTAGGATCGTGCAGAACCCAATGAGAGAAATGCCGCACGCACACACAGGATGGGATGTATTTACAACATATTTAGCCACTCAAGGAAATGAAGGTAACTCAAAAAAGAAATGTTCGCTAAGCGGGTTCGATTAGCTTTCAACGGCAGTGGCTGTCGCTAGGCCCGCAAAACAGTTGCGTTAAGCACGGCTCACAGGTACGTCTTGTTAGGGCGCAGTGGTCGTCGAGGGTGAGGGTCGCAAACTTGGCCGGCCGCTTCACGGACGGGTCGCCAACGAGCTGGTGCGGGACGTTCCAGAACACCTCCGCGACAAAGCACACCAGGCCCGGAAGTCGTGGCCAGGACTTAGCAACCCGGCCGTCCGAGCAGGAGCATGGGGCCGCTGACGCACCACGAACGTCGGCCTCGCAGCAGCAGAAACCCTGGCTGGAGCCGGAACGTGACGACGCGGCAGAGCCTTGCGATCACTCGTGCCCGAGCCGCACCCAGACGGAAGCTCGCCTTGGTCACCAATGGCGACGGTCTCGTAGCGGACAGCCCACCGACCGGACGTCTGACGTAGGAATGCCCAGTCCAACCGTGCCCTGTCTCGGTCGCCCTGCACTTCCCGGGTTCGCAGCGCTTGATCGCACCACGCCCTCGTCTTCTTCTCCGTGGTGTCTTTTTCCCAGCGGCCACTTGGTGTCTCCCGCGATGTGAAATCTTTCACTACTTTCACCGTGCCCCCTCCATGGCACTCATCACATTGCCAAGCCAAGCGATCCTGGCAGGCTCGCCACTTTTGTGATGAATGTTGGGCCCGACCACGTGCAGCGCAATGAGCCGAACTACTGTCTGCACAAACACACGCGTTATATTGAACAGGCAATCCAAACGGGTAGGTAATGAAAGGGCAAAGACAATATTCACAAGACTGGCGAGGAACTGGTCCACTACAGTCAGCTGGGTCTGGCACGGTGGATGGAACGGCGACGGGCCTATGACTTCGGTGAGTCGACGCGAGGTGGCAGTCTGTCAGCAGTACAAGACGTGTGGGCCGAGAAGTTTCACCAGGCGTTGTGTTGCAAGGCGGAGATTGTGGCGGTGCCGATGACTAGCGGCGGGATGAAGTAGCCTGGGCCCAAAGCGAGGCCTCGCTGCCCGCGCTCCGCGTCACCGGCACACCGCTCACTCTTGGGACGAACCTCGGCTTCTCCCGGCCGCGTCAAGGGCCGTCGTCGGGCCTACACGCGACGGACGGAAACTGGAAGGAAGCGCAGGCAACGGACTTCGGGCTTACATCGCGAGGGCGCCGTCTTGCTGTCGTCTTGCCAGACCGCTTCCGAGCTCCTTCCTTGTTTTTTTTTCCTGCTGGCCCGTTGACTTCGGCCAGCGCTACACACCTGGTTCGGAGGATTGGCCACCACGCTGCACTGGCCCTTCACTACAGCGACCGTTGAATGCACGGGAGAATGACCTTAGCCGGCGTTGGCGTCGCCAATACGCCACTTCCACCAAGGCGCACTTTCGTCGAGCCGGGGGCAAACCGGAGAGAAAGGATACGCGCGGGTGCCGAGCGGCGTCCGTTACAGAGGCTCCCCCATACTTTGCGGAGCTTTTAAGGAAAGGCAGGAGTTACTGGCTGAATGTAAAAAATTTCCCCGCATTTCCCCGAGGGGAAGAATGTGAAAGTGCGAATGCACGAGTTGAATTTGCGCGGTTCGGTAATGTTCGCGAAAGAGAGATCACACACACACACAACTACAAAGAAAGAAAGATGCATTTATTCACAGACACCTATTTGTGTTGTCGTTGTACTTGATTGCTAGAGCGGATCTCAGCTTTGAAATTTCGTGTCAGTACTCCTTTAAGCGGGTGTATTAGCCCTTCTCACGCCCGATTCCTGGCCAATCGCCCACGTGGGTATGTGCCATGTCAGTGGCCAGGCAGCGCGCGCCCATCTCCCCCCGTTGCCAAGGAAGACGAGGAGATTCCTGGCCAATCCCCCACGTGGGTATGTGCCATGTCAGCGGCCAGGCAGCGTGCGCCCATCTCCCCCCGTTGCCAAGGAAGACGAGGAGCGCGCGCACCCGCAGCTGTTGCTATGTGGACGGACGGCGGTCGCCGGAATTCAGGGTCGCTTATAAAGTGCATTCGCACTTCATGCATTCGCACTTAAAAGGTCAGAGCCCACTGGTTATCACTGAAAACGTACATGAGAGGCTGCATGAACACAAACCTCAATATGAGCAGGCTTGGCGCAGTCGACGGCGACGACTTCTCGTTTGCCTCCTCACGTCTATTGTGATGGTCTTGTTATTACGTCCCAAAACTTTGAAAGGGCCGTCGTACGGCGGCGTGAGGGGCGGCTTCGTTGCGTCGTGTCGCAAGAACACATGTGTAGCTTTGTCCAGGTCGGTAAAAGTGAAAGCCTTTCTTTTTCAGGCGATGCGATGTGCTGTTGGCCTGAGTTGCGCAAACCATGCGCGCAGCTTCTCCATGTGGTCGGAGGCTGCTGGGGCGGAAAGTGTCTAGTTGAAGAATAATTTTCCCCGGAGGCCCACTGTAGAGACGTGCAACATTTCCGTTGCGCTTAAGCCGAAGTCTTCCTTTACCGTTGAGCGTACGTCAAGAAGAAGGAGCGGGACCTTTTCCACCGAGTGCTGGCGATCAAGTTTCGCTGTAAGAGCAGCTCTGAGTTGCCTGTGCAGAGCACTCCAGCATTCTGTTGCTGGCTGGTTGGTAGGCGGTTGCATGCTGCAGCCTCCTGCCGAGGTGGGTCGAAAGCACGGAAAAGAGTTTGCTCTGGAACTGCCGTTTCTGGTCTGTTGTTATGTGGGAGGGGCAGTCAAAACGGGATACCCATGTTTGAATAAAGTCCTGCGCGACTGTCTCAGCTGAAATGTCCGCAGTCGGTATAGCTTCGGACCATCGCCTGTATCTATCGATGCGTGTGAGCAGGTACCTGAAACATTGGCCGGGCGGTAGCGGTCCCACCAGGTCGAGGTGAACGTGGTCGAACCGCGACTCAGGTGTTCGAAATTCCTATAGTGCAGCGCGAGTGTGGCGGGTTACCTTCACTTGCTGACACGTTTAACATGTCGGAGCCCAACGTCGCCCGTCCGCGTTGACGCCGGGCCAAACGAAACGTTCTGTTATCAGCTGCTGTTTGGCGCAGACACCTGGGTGGCTGATGGAGAGGAAAGTGTTGAATACCCCTAGGCGAAAATGCAGTCGGACGAAAGGTCGTGGGGCTGCCTTAGTGGTATCCCAGGTTAACGTGCCCTGGACGTATGGATGTGCAACCTCCGAAAGCACGAGTAAAGATCCCCCACCTTTTAGTCTCGTCTATTCAGTGTCCTCCCGCTGAGCCACGGCATCACCTCGAAGTCCAGGACTTTTGTGCCTGAAGCGTTGACGCGAGACAAGGCGTCGGCCGCTTCGTTTTCCACCCCGGGAACGTGGCAGATGTCTGTAGAAAACTCAGAGATGAATAAGAGTTGACGAATTTCCCGTTCTGAGTATGAGGAACTGTTGTTGAATGCGTAGGTAAGGGGCTTGTGGTCTGTGAAGATGTAGAACTCACGACCTTCAAGGAAGTAGCGTAAATGAATAATGCAACAATAGATTGGGAGCATCTCCCTTCCAAAAGTGCTGTACCGTACTCCTGCAGGCTTTAGGCGTTTCGAAAAGAAGCCCACTGGCTTCCACTGTGCACCCTCCTG
Source organism: Haemaphysalis longicornis (assembly GCF_048455015.1). Lineage (NCBI taxonomy): Eukaryota > Metazoa > Arthropoda > Arachnida > Ixodida > Ixodidae > Haemaphysalis > Haemaphysalis longicornis. Next base: position 4,309,588 of record NW_027526306.1, read on the forward strand.
TTGCTGCAGCACTGCACCGACCGATTTGGAGGAGGCGTCCACCATGAGGCGCGTAGGAGCGTCAGGAAGTGAATGGGTGAGAAGGGTAGCCGCGGCCAGCTCGTCCTTAGCTTTCTGGAAAGCGTTCTGGTGTTCGTTGGACCAACAAAATTCTGGTGCCTTTTGGTTGTCTCAGCGCAGCAGGTCGATTAAAGGCTGGAGTACTTGAGCACAAGACAGAATGAACCGCCGGTGGAAGTTTAAGAGCCCGAAGAACTCTCTCAGCTTGCGGAAAGACGTTGGAGCAGGAAACGTCTTGACCGATTCCACCTTCGCCTCAAATGGCATAATGTCTTCAGCAATGATGTGGTGGCCGAGGAACGTGAGAGCCTGGACACGAAACACGCGCTTTTGAGGTTTCAACACCAGACCGTGCTCATCCACACGCTGAAAGAACTGGCAGAAGTGCTGTTCGTTCTCGCTAGGAGTTCTGCTGGCCACCAAAATGTCACCCAGGTAGACAAAGACGAAAGGAAGACCCCAGGTGACTTCATTCATGAACCTTTGAAAGGTCTGTGTTGCATTTTGTAAGCCGTAGGGCATACGGACAAACTCAAACAGGCCGAATGAAGTTATTTGGGCTATTTCTAGTAGGTCCTCCGGTTCGACGGGGATTTGGTTGTATGCCGCTAAGAGGTCGATCTTGGAGTATATTTTAGTACCTGCCAGCCGCGCACTAACAGTGTGAATGTGTGGCAGAGGCTACTGTTCCGGCGTCGTCGATGCGTTCAAGGCTGTGTAGTCACTGCATGGGCGCCAGTTGTCCCCGTCGTTTTTAGGCACCATGTGCAGCGGCGATGAATGGTTGCTAGAAGAAGGGCGAATCATTCCCAGCTGCAGCATAAGCTCGAACTCACTAAGTGTAGGTTGATGCCTGCTGCTGGACAGCCGTCGTGCCCGGGCAGTGACTTGCGGCTCGGTGGTGACGATGTGGTGAGTCACGTTATGTTTCCTGGGCTGTTTCGTGTTGCGGGGCTTGGTAAGAGAAGGGAATTCAGCCAGGATGTGGTGGTAGGCAGATACTGGCTGGAAGGCGCAGATGCCAGATGAGCAGATGTTTGTCTTCAAACCACGTAGTGTGAGGTGTGTGTTGTTACCCTTGAGGCAACGGTCACGTAAGCTCACATCCAGGTTGAAGTGGCTCAGAAAGTCTGCTCCGACTATGGTAGAAGTAACGTCTGCTTCCACGAAGACCCGGTGAATCAGGCACCTGAGTTCAACGTCTATACTCAGCGAGCGGAATTTGTATGTAGCGATGGTAGTGTTCTTCAGCGCTTGCGGCGACGATATGTTCTTGGTACGTCGGTGATCCTCGGTTGTTGCCGGGAAAATACAGATTTCGGCTCCTGTATCCACTAGCAGGCGCGAGTTGCTTACGAAGACGACTGCGAAGAACAGGCGGCTGGGTGGAGGTTCGATGTCGTAAGGCGGCGTTAACGACTGGCCGGAGCGCTTCCCGGAAACGAGCAAGGTTGAATGCAGCGGCTAGCACCCGTGCCGGAACGACGGTGGTACCAGCAAGCTCTGTCCTGCTGATATCGTGACTGGCTTCTCTGGGAAGAGCTTGGCTGTCTTGAAGGGTATCGGTTGCGGCGTTGCTCATTCTGTTGGGGAGCGCCAGACAGCAAAAGTTGCTGCATGGTTTCGGTAAGTTGTTGACTTTCTCCTCAAGGTGCGACAGTTGTTCGTGTGTTCTTGCAGCAGGTATGGGCACGAAGTTTGGAGCAGAGTATTCCGTGATGCGATCGGCAGGTTGTGCCAGTCGATCAAGGGACGGCTCCTCTGAACCCGACTGGGGCAGCAGTTGAAAAAAAAGTTCACGAAGAAATGGGAGCTGGACGTCCTGACTCGCGTGCACACAGAGTCGTTGCCGCATCCGGTGCAGCAGTTTGGAAGGTCGTTCGCGGCCCAGGTCTTCCCGTCATAACAGGTGTTGAAGTCTGCTTTCTTCAGGAGCCTTGAGGCGGTCTACCACCATCTTTTTGAGGGTGTCGTATTCCCCTTGTGTAGGGTATGAAACCAAAATGTCGCCGATAACGTCGGCGATTTCTCGAAGCAGGGCTGCGATGACGTGAAGGTACTTCGCCGGCTGCAAGGTGATGTGCCGGTGCTGAAAACGGGCCTTCGCTTGGCTGAACCAAACTCTTGGAATTTTAGGCCAAAATTATGGTCGCTTCAGTTCTGTGGCGAAGACTGTGGGCGTTGAGGCAGCAGTGTTGTTGTCGGAGCTTATCGCGGCGTGTTCGTTGAAGCGTTCTTCGGGTCACCAATTTTGTAGCAACCCGAAATGTCGGCTCTTGAAGGATGCGAGAAAAAATGACTGGAGCTGGTTCGCAGTTTCTAGACAAGACTGTTTATTCTCAAAAGTTGCGAACGCCGAGAGCGTCCCCCGACTAGGGAAAGAAGGGGAACCCCCGCATCCTTTAAAAGAGAGAGGAGAAAGGCCCCCTCTGACGACAACCGTTGGGGAGGGTGGGGGAATGGCCCCTGCACTAAGCCGGCGGTGACCATGCCAATGCGCGCCTTCCACAAAGGCGCATTGTCACCAAGCAGGAGAGAAAGGAAAAGGCCCGTCTCGCGGGTGCCGCTCGCGCTGGGGTGCCGAGAGGCTTCCGCTACTATAGCAAAGAGTCTGGTAGCCGTCGTCTGGTAGCCTTCGCTACTATAAAACGTGCACTATAATAATTTAAAAGTGACATCTTGAATTATAACTAGTCACCGGTGCAGAACGAATTACATGGAAGCCTTTGCACGCATTTAAAAGCGCACTTTCCGCTAAACCAACGACAACTTGAAAGAAAATAAGCCTTTGGTTTACCTAGATCACCTGAACATTACAACAAAAACTGCAATTTTTATGTTCTTCCGCACGAGTTCTGTGGACATTAAATATGAAGACTGCGTAATCAGTTTAACTCAGAACGACGGCGGTCTAATATAAACTGTTATCTCTGGTAGTTTCATGATATTCCTCGACAGCGTCCTGACGTGGCATCGAAAGGGTTGAACGCAGTTTCGGGTAGTCGTGGCTATAACAATGTTCCTGAAACAATTAATCTCAACTCCGAACAAATAGAAACACAAGAGCTTGGTCAAAGTTTCAATAAAGAGTTGGCAAATAGCATTCCTCCTACGAAAATTCTGTAAGAACAACATGTACTGGGTTGTGTTTCCCTCCGATTGGCATTTTCTATTAATTTGACTGATGCACGTTAGGCGTAAACATACTTTTGTTATTATAAAAAGGCAGAGCATTGTGACGTCATAATTTGGAAATTATCCTCCAAAACGTGTTCCTTCCCTGACTTACAAGTAGGGGTGTTTCCTCTTGTGGTACGAAAAGTGCAAGTGTATTTTTATTTTACAGAAGCGGTGATCGGGGCATACCTCAAATTGTACGCCCATATTTATCCTTGTTGTCGCGACAAAGAGCATTGAAAACGTCATTTCTCAGAAAACGGTTTTTGTTACAACAAACGCATAAGCGGTCACCGATTCCGATTTACCACTAGAAATTCCACTGAAACATACCGCCCTTAATATAAGCAATTTTGATAAATACAGAAAAGAACTTTTACATGGTCGTAATAAATACTTAATTCTTTGAGGCATTCTACGCGTCGATTGTCGTATTCGTTTAACAAACTGCAGAGGTATGGTAACCATGAAAAGCCATTAAATTGACTTGTACCTGATTCACATATCAGACAGCAGCCTGCCTGTACGTATACTCACAAATTCACTAGGCTGCGAATTACGTGTGGCGTAGCTCATGGTAGTGTGCACGTTGACTTCTCCGTTATATTTATAATGTAACCTGATGAGAGTAGACCGCTTTTAGCTGGTGCTGATTTATACCAGCCAATAGGAAGGTCAAATATAGTACTCTCTAAGCTGTCACTGGGGTAAAACATAAATAGTATAAAGTTTTTCATAAGAAAAACACAGCAGTTTTATTTTCTGCTAAAAAATAAATAATCCCCCCCCCCAACATGTTACATTTCGAACCTCAGCAAATCAACGTTATACTAAACACGAGATTCTAGAGGTACTTCTTTTTCAACTTAAGCTCTGAAGCTCACAATGAATACCTCTCCAAACAGCTGTATGCAATTAAATCTACCTTCTCGCGCTTTGGTTCCATATTCCAACTACGAACTGGGTAATATTCAAGTGTATTAAGCTTTATTCTTGTCACAAAAAATTGTGTGGGCACCCACAACAAAAACAAACATGAATAGGCTTCTAGTAATCCCAGAACAAATGGTATGATGCATTGCCAATATCGAACGCATATCCGCTACAAAAATGCCTTTTCAACAGACACTGTTTGTGTTGACCATATGTGTGAATTATAGCTGCTGTGCGCCTTTTATTTGTCTCGTGGTCAATTTTGTAAAACGTCTTGCATGTTTAGAACATAAACGAATAGGTGAACGTGCCCGAAACACTGACATATGGACCGTATGGCATTTCCGTACGAAAGTATAAATTGGAATTTTTTACACAATAAGTGAACCACAAGTTACTTTGTAAAACGTTTTACATAATTCTTTGTGCGATTGCAAGTGGAAGTATTGCTGTGGTTGTATTGTTCCCCTTTGATTGTACTGTTTATGGTGTTATGAGGTATTATCTCGGGCTAGTTCTTTATCTATCCTTGAAATGCACGCTACTGTGATGTTGCAATTTATATATTTGACCTTTTGTAACTATTTGTAATATTGAGCTATTCAACAACTGCGTATCTTGTCAGAACTAACTGTTGCTTCATGCGCTGTCCACTGCGCCTTGTAACGCTTGAATGAAATACGTGAAGCTAATGCGTAGCTTTTTGTTGGGGAACCATCCAGTGTTTCTGGAAACTAAAAGTGAAATTAAAAACTTCAAAAGTAATCGGAATACATATTGAATCACTGAAACACGTATTCGAGCACGTTGAGTACACATTGAAGCACTGGTTCACCCCACGTTTGAACCAGTCAGTATCGCGATCCCCTCTCGCATCTTTCTCTTCCTTAGCTCATCTCTCGGTCTACCTGGCTCCCAGCCCTACGTGGATTGTCCTCCTCACCAGGTTTATTCGAATTGTCTTCTTGTTCACAATTAACGGGTGGTCATGCGGCACAATCCCAGGCATACTATCCGAAACTGCGCACTGATAGGCAATCGCATCGTCTCGGGGGCTCTTCTGGGCGCGCTCCGAGGGTCCGATTGTGGCGGACCGTCCATGGGCACGTAGTCGCGTGCGATTTGAAGGTAATCGCGCGAGCATCGACCGGCCACGGTGATAACGCCCCCGCTCTGCTTCTTTTACTGCGCCTGGTTCCTTGTCTACGCATTCTTCTCTCCTTCGGTGGCTGTTTACTCAAGCGGCCATCACTCCCACGGCAAAACCAGTAAGCCCTTCTTTTTATCACACACGCAGCGATGACATTCCACTTGTCGGGTCTTACAGCAGTTCTCGAAAAGGTGCGCACAAACACACTGCGGGTAAATTCTGGGCATTTATAATAACGGGTGCTATCGCTGTTCACGATAACCAACTAGAAAGCCCACACGTGACTACAACCACATAAAATCACCACAAAGCGGAAAGGGTGGTTTACTAGCCACGGGAGTGATGACTGCTTGAAGGAACAGCGATCGAGGGAGAGGAGAATGCATAAACTAGGCCCCAGGCGCACTAGAAAATTCCGTGCCGGGGCGTTATCGTCTTTATCGGTTTAAGCTCGCGCGATTACCTTCAAATCGCCCGCGACTGTACGGTCGAGCAGTACGGCCCCTCACAATACTGTGTGGTAAGCGTTCGTTTGACTACGGCATAGTATATTGCCGCGAACCATAAATTGGGTTTGTTTATTTATGTTTTGCTTTTACCGCCTGGCTGCGCCGGTCTGTGTTATCTGTGTTATCTGTGTGCCAAGGGAAGCGCGTGTTCGATTCTTTGTTTTTATGCTGCATGTGTTATCTCATCTGATAGGGAGAGCATTTCGAACTAACGTGAACAACCTAGAAGAGTCTTCTTTGTTCTGAATGTAAATCGACGGCTCAAGAAACACTGGCGCCGAAAGATAAAAGCCTGCAGAGCAGACCCCGCGGTATTCGGCTCTGGACGCTCGACTAGGCACGTCACTTTCTTGACTGTTTCCCCGCCTGTGTATCCTTTGAGTTGTTAGGGGAGCACAAGTTCGCTCCAATAAACTTATTTTCTTTGAAGACAACTGCGTCGTCTTTGGCTTCGTGACATCTGGTAAAGGTGCGTAGAGGTGCTGGGTACGCACCGTTCATGCACCCTACAACCTCTTCAAGCCGCCAAGCCAGCCCAACAAGAGCCAGCCTCCGCCTGCAAGGTTTCCCAGCCGAGCTCGGCCTACTACTGGAGAAAGCGAAGAAGAAAGACGTCGCAACCAGCACCATGGTAAACGAAGCCAATCCTCCCGTCGTTCTGCAGCAACCTCGGGAGCCCCAATCATTTTGAGGATCCCCTGATGAAGATCCGGAACAGTTGCTGGAGAAACTGGAGCGCGTCCGAAGTTTCAACCGATGGGATGATGAAGAAATTCTGAGGCAAGTGTTTGTTTTACCTCGAAGACTCGGCTCAAGTCTGGTTTGAAAATCACGAGAGCTCGGTAACATCATGGAGCATGTTCAAAGCGGAAGTTCTGAAAACATTTAAAACTGTCGTATGAAAAGAACGAGCTGAGCTGTTGCAGACGCATATCCAACACGCTAACGAAGGTGTTATGGTGTTCGTTGAGGAGATGAAAATGCTGTTCCCATGAGCTGATCGTGAAATGACAGACGAGAAGAAGGTGCGCTTTCTGATGCGGTGAGTTAAGCAAGAGCTCTTCAGTGGACTCATTCCAAAGCCGCCCAAAACCACCTCTGAGTTCGTCATCGAGGCTTCGATGATCGAGAGGACTCTGGACATGCGTTCGAGGCAATACGATCGACCACTGAACGCGTTTTTGGCGAACCCCGTCAACGCCCCTGGATTCGCGGCGGAAGATTTGCGGGAACGATCCTCGCCTTCCTTCGCGAAGAACTGAGGAGGCTTTTCCAAACCACGCTGCAACCCCAGATCGCCTCCATCACCGACAGGATCTGAGAAGTTCAATACGCACTGGGGACGTGTACGCCGTAGGAAGCACTCCGTGAGCCACAAGCTATGGCCTACGCCGAAGCTGTTCGTCGACCCCGCCCTGCTACAGCTCGTTGTCAAGAGGCCCCGCTATACCGCCGCCCACTGTCGCCCACCAGACCCCCTGTGGTCCAAAACCAAACGCCGAGGAAGACAGACGTATGGCGAACTCCCGATAATCCTCCTCTGTGCCACCACTGCAGAAAGGCCGAGCACATCCACCGTCCCTGCCCCTACAAGAGGCTTGTTTTGCGAGGTTTCTCCGTCGAAGCACCCCGCCCCCGACCCGGCCAGCGCCCATCGGAGATCGAAGAATACCTGTCCAACACCAGCCGTGGACCAGCCCGCTTCAACCGATCGTCGTCGCCCTACCAATACCAGTCGCCCTACCGCCGTAGTAATGCTGATTTCGCACGTGGACGTTCCCCCAGCCCACGCGGGAGAAACTAAAAGCAGCAACTTCTGGAGGTGAAGTTGCTCTGCGGGGAAAAACCGGAAACCCTCCAACGACGCAAGGATGCACCGAAGACCGTGAATTACGACATGCCCTCATCCCAACGACCCGACCTAACCCTGACGAGAATCCCGAAAAAGGTTACAGCTACATGGCGCGACGCGTACCCGACATGACCGAGACTGCCGCTGTGAAGACGACGACTAGAACGCAGTGACCGACCGTCAACACGCACAAGCCGAGATGCGACGCCCCGACGCACACGGAACTCGAGGAAGGCGGCGTCCCGCGTAAAGTTGTTCATCGACGGGTTCGACGTAGTCGCCCTCATCGACACGGGAGCCGACAACTCAGTAATGAGCAGGTCATTCGCGTCAAAACTAAAGAACCTTACGCCAAAATGGGACGGTCCGCATATACGCACAGCAGGAGGCCATTTCGTAACGCCAAGTGGAACGTGCACACCACGCGTCGCCATAGATCGCACCACGTACCCTGTTGCGTTCGTTATTTCACCTAAGTGTTCTCGCGGCGCAATTCTCGGAATGGACATTTTAAAGAACAACGGCGCAATAATTGATCTGCAGACCAAGTCATTTTCCTCTGATCGCTCCACGACGCCGCCTCCGGACCCCGATCACCATGCTGCTGTTAAGATCGCCGACGATCGCGTCACCCTGCCAACCCGCACCAGCTTGATGATCGCCTTTTACTGTGAGGATGCGGCTTCTCACATCGACGCTATCGCAGAGTGACCAAATGTTGTTTTTAAACGGCTGTGTCTCCGTCGCAAGAGGCATTGCGTGCTTTAAGCAATGTAAATCCCAGGTTTTGGTCTCCAATTTCACCGTGGAGTACCAGCATCTAAACAAGGGCGGTGCAATTGCGTTCCTCGAAGAAACGCAAGAAACAGGTCAATTGATCGCAGTCGCCAACATTGAACACGCACGCGCAGATCCTTCCAAGCTGCTGCATACTTTCGACTTCAATCCGGCGCTGTCGCAAGAAAATCAGGACAGATTGCTGGATTTGCTGCACCTCTTCACCGAGTGTTTTTCGTCAAACTCAAAGTTACGTCAGAAATCTCTGGCGAAGCACAGGACAATAACCGAGGATGAAGCCCGACCTACCCGACAGTCACCGTATCCGTCTCTTCACACTAGCGGGGAGCCATCCGGGCTCAAGTCGACGACTTGCTCAGCGACGGCATTCTACAGCCATCGAAAAGTCCTTGGGCTGCGCCGTTCGTACCCGCTAAGAAAAAAGGCTGCACATTAACGTTCTTCGTTGACTACCGGCGACTGAACAGAAACACTAAAAAGGAAGTGTACCAACTGCCACAAATCGACGACGCCCTCGACCACCTCTGCCATGCGAAGTGCTTCTCATTGATGGATCTGAGCCACCGGATACTGGCAAATTGAAGTGGACGAGAGACCAAGAGACGACTGCATTTATAACTCCAGACGGCCTTTACGAGTTCAAGGTGATGCCGTTTGGGTTGTGCACGGCACCCGCAACGTTTCAGAGGGTCATGGACACTGTGGCAGCTGGCTTGAAGTGGCACACCTGCCTCGTATACCTTGACGGCGGTTTGGTATTCGCCCGTACTTTCGACGAACACCTTGCGAGGTTGAAGTTTGTACTCGAAGCTATTCGCTCGTCGGGGTTAACGCTGAAGTCAGAGAAGTGCCGGTTAGCTTGAGAGGAACTCAGGTTTTTCGGACACGTCGTCAATGCCGCGGGAGTCCTATCGGACCCGATAAAAACTTCAGCCATTGCGAACTTCACAAGGCCGAAAGACAAAAAGGGCGTTCGATGATTTCTCTGACTGTGCGCGTACTATCGGCGCTTCGTCGCCAACTTCGCACTCATTGCAGAGCCACTCACGCACTTGACTAAAGATAGCACGCCTTTCACCTGGGAAAACGACCAAGAAAAAGTATTCTGCGAGCTGCAAAATCGCCCGAAAAGTCCGCCCGTCCTTGCTCATTTTGACGAAAACAACGAAACGGAAATGCACACCGACGCCAGTAATATAGGTTTGGGTGCTGTTCTCGTCGAAAAGCAAACCGGTTGTGAAAAGGCAATCGCCTATGCCAGCCGTTGTGTGTCGAAGGAAGAAAAATACTACTCTGCCTCTGAGAAAGAGTGCCTGGCTATTATATGGGTGGTTTCAAAATTTTGCTTATACGTGTATGGAAGATCATTCAAGGTTGTGACAGACCACCATGCGCTGTGTTGGCTCTCCAATTTGAAGGGCCCGTCTGGCCGTCTTGGGCGGTGGAGCTAGCGCATGCAGGCGTTCGACGTTACAGTCGTCTATAAATCCGGCAGGAAACATTCCGACACCGACTGCCTGTCCCGCGCCCCCGTCGACCCACCACCACAAGACTCTGATGAAGACTTCGCCTTCTTCGGAATCGTGACGGAGAGTGACCTAGCCGCCCAGCAGCGTACCGACCCCGACTTACGCGTGATAATTGATTACCTCGAGGGATGCAACTCGCCGTTCCGTGGACTTTCAAACGCAACTTACAAGCATTCACCCTGAAAAACTCCACCCTCAAGAAGAAGAATTTCAGCCCCGGAACAAGAACGAATTACCTTCTTGCCATACCCGCGGACTTCGTGACGAAATTTTGGAAGCGTGCCACGACGACCCGTCTTCCGGACATCTCGGCACCGCTTCCACTATCGGAAAAATCAAGGCAATGTACTACTTACTAGCACCGCCTTACCTCTGACGTCACTCACTACGCCCGGAGCTGCCGTGACTGCCAGGGAGGAAAAACGCCACCGACGAGACCCACCGGACTTCTGCAGCCGATCGCCGTCCCATCGAGGCCTTTCCAGCTGATTGGAATGTACCTTTTGGGCCCGTTTCCTACGTCACGATCTGAGAACAAGTGGATTGTCGTAGCGACAGACTGCATGACGAGCTACACAGAGACTGCTGCTATTCCGAGGGGGACTGCCCAAGAAGTCGCAAGGTTCTTCATAAGTCAAGTTGTGCTGCGACATGGAGCCCCTGAAGTTCTAATCACGGACTGCGGAACGGCCTTTACTGCCGAGCTGATGGAAGGAATCTTACGCTACAGCAACACGGATCACCGAAGAACGACGGCCTACCACCCCAAAATGAACGGACTAACGGAACGTTTGAACAAGACGATTGCGGATATGCAGTCTTTGTACGTCGATGTTGAACATAAAACCTGGGAAGAAGTGCTCTCATATGTCACGTTTGCGTACAACACCGCTATCCAAGAAACTACACAGATGACACCGTTCGAGTGTGTCTACGGAAGACGGCCGACTACGACGCTTGACGTCATGCTTCCGCATTTAAAAGACGACGACCTCAACCTCGACGTCCAAGGATACCTTCAGCGTGCGAAGGAGGCCCACCAGCTCGCTCCAGTTTGCACGACGGACGTGCAGCTGGTGGATGCCAGCCGCTATAACCTCCGACGCCGAGGCGCCCAGTGCCACCCAGGGGATCGTGTGTGGGTTTGGACTCCCATCCGACGACGCGGGCTGAGGGAGAAGCTTCTACGACGCTATTTCGGACCCTACCAGATTCTACGACGTGTTTGCCAACTTACCTACTAAGTGATCCCCGATGGTAATTCCGGCACATAATGACGACGCATGCGACCGAAAGTCGTCCACGTGGTTCGCTTGAAACCATTCTACGCACGACGACGGACTTTATTATTTCTTCGGACTGCCGCTTATGTTAGCATTGGGTTCATGCACTCTTAGAGGGGGGTAATGCCGCGAACCGTGCAATGGGTTGTTTATTTATGTTTTGCTTTTACCGCCCACCAGCGCCGGTCTGTGTTATCTATGTGCCAAGAGAAGCGGGTGTTCCATTCTTTCTTTTTATGCCGCATGTGTTATCTCTTCTGATAGGGAGAGCATTCCGAACTAATGTGGACAGCCCAGAATATTATTCTTTTTTCTGAATGTAAATAGACGGTTCGAGAAACACTTGCGCCGAAAGATAAAAGCCTGCAGAGCAGACGCCGCGGTATTCGACTCTCGACGCTCGACTACGCACGTCACTTACTTGACTGCTATTTCGTAGCCTGTGTATTCTTTGAATTGTTTGGGGAGCACAAGTTCGCTCCAATAAACTTTTTTTGAAGACAACTGCGTCGTCTTCGGCTTCGTGACAATATGAAAACTTGGGTACGCTTACGGCCACCTCCCGCAGGGGCGAGGGTCTGTGACAACGCCGCTCGCCGCGCTATGTAAGAAATCGAAGCTGACCCACGGAGGCGTGCTAGTTCATCGGTGCATATATTGGGCTGGCGTTTCGCCGCGTGCCCCTGCGTGCGAGCCTGAGCCGAGGTTATTAGCTCTCTGCCCTCGCAACGAATAGCGTGCCTTGTGAATACGTTGTATATGTCGATATTTAGTGTCATATATTTTCCAGTAGACACAACTTACACGCCCCTTCCCCCCGATGAGAACGCCTGAACACGGAGGAAAACTTCACAGTCATGAGGATTCTCCCTCTCTTACAAACAAGCAAAACTAAGTAACCAAAATTCCGGCCTATCTGCACCAACGTGAAACCTGGGAAAGGACGAAACATGCAGTGTTTAGGTGTATTATTGGCGGCTTGCTGTTTTCGCCAACGGAGATGAAACCCTTGTGGGGTAGACGTATACAGCTTAGCTGTAAAGGTTTCGTGTTTTGAAGCAGGAAGCTTTCAAGCACGAGGTCTGGATGAGCACCTCGGTATTTCTTAGTACACGTTGCATTCTAGCCTGAGGCGTAAGCGACTTTCCCTCGGTTTTTGTACCGTGAATACAGCCACCACGAATGCGACGAAGACAACATGAACCACTGACAGCCTGGGCCTCTGAAGGCGCAACCACATGACCCTGTAAAACCGACGTACTCGTGAAATGACGCAAACCGGCGTAAGCGCGTAAGGAACCGGCGTACTCCGGCGTACGAAAAATGCATTGCTACGTGCTTGTTAGGCCCCAGTCGGAGCCCGCCAGACATCGACGCTTGCATTGAGGAAAACGTTCGGGCGCACGGTGTTGACGTAGACCTCTCGCGGTTATGTTATCTGGTGGTCAGGTCCAACAACAAGACAGCTAATTGATAAACAAGATCATGATTGCTAATTATGCGATAAAACGAAGTAATTTGATAAATACAGAGTGCAAACAACCGTACAAAAGACGCGAAGCAACTAGCAACTGTGGGAGCAAGGCAGCTTACGCCAAGTATGCTTGCTAATTCCTAACGTTTTGTATTGTCCCAAGAACTGTTTTAGTCCTTTCTGTATTAAATATACGTACTTTCGTGAGAATAAGCATTATGTGTTTTATTTGAATTAAAATATAGTTGATGTGGTCACCCAAAAGCGGAGTCCGGGGAATTCAAGCCACACTGCGCAGCGCACTGGTTTAGGCGCGCGTTGCGGCGATATGGGATTACTTGCCCTTTCCGACGTCGTCGGTCGGCCTAAAGGTAGTGGCTTATGTCCCCACAGGCGTACGCCATTGCGCGAGTGCGTCGATTTTACGCGTGCATATCTTTGGGTTTTAAGGGGCTTCTTCCCTAATGACCTATAAACGACCAGCGTACCCTCGGAAACAGAGGCAGATTTTTTACCTGCGATGATAACACAAAGCTTGTGGCTATAACGTTTACAGACTACAGCCATGTTTGCTAGTTAACTTCCGTAAAACATGAAGACTAAGTTAGGCAATAAATACAAGTATAGTCACGTAACATGACCGGAATGCCCCGCAGAACTATGTGGCCAAGTCTTCCAGGGAAGCCTTGACCGAGAGGTACAAATTTTAAACGCAGATAGCGTTCCCGCACAAGTGCTTAATGCGGTGGTTGGCTGCCTTCTAATAAAGCTCAAAGAGCAATACGAAAAGGGGCTAGGATTGTATGCACAAATTGGAGTGATGCATTATAGTCGTATTTTGTAGGCGGTTTCAAGAATACTGTCAGGCGGGTTAGTGTGGAACGACTGTTTTGTGCGACGTGCGAAGCTTCATGCTTGTGCACACTCATAGCAAATACTGAAACAACAAATGTACCCCCAACACAACGTATATGAATATAATAAAAACGTATACTGCAGTAGTTGTTTGTAATTACAATATTTTGTTGATGTATGCACAGTATAAGCAGCCACTCGCGCCGATTTCATTCTCTGGGCTGGCGAACACCATGCGTTCAACTATTCTACAAAAACCGCGTGCTGTAGCTTCAGTGGTCAGTGGAACTGCGCGCGATCTTAAAATATGTTACGATCTTTGTAAAAAGCAGAAAGAAAACCGGGAAATACTTGATGTGTTACATACTACCGTCATTTACAGAAAACATTCCGTTTTTTTCGACTCCACAACTTTATTGTTGTAAACTTTGCTTCGTCGGCCAGACTAACTGTGGTTAAAACCCATTGTTTGGCAAGAGGCCACACAGGGATGCTTGTTGGCCATAAGCTATTTATTGATTATCAATGAAAGCTTAGTTTAATTAAGGAAAACGTTCTGGACAGTGCCCACAGAGAATTGTGAGGTAGTCGGCAAACATTATGGCTATCATGCGGTCTCTGTCCATTCAGTGCATCAAAAATATGCTTATGTTTACAATGAGATTTCTTAGAAATGATCTGCTTTATTCTTAAAAGTGCCACCCGGCGGCTCCCCTGTGAGCACTTCACCACATCGTACCACAAACGGCGCACACCTCGTCCTTACGTGAGCGGCCCTTCACGCATTTACACGCAGAGAGACAGCGGAGTTTTATTGCAGAGTCAGGCGGAAGAAGAACTCGGCTTTTCCTGTGAGTCGAGTAATGCATTTCGTTACGTCGCGGTTAGGCATTACTTTACTCCACCATTTAAATATATTACGCAGAATGAATCACATCTGACGGAGCTGCGGGTTTTCGGATGAGGCTGCGCTGGACGTTATAATAGTTTTGTATATAGGTTTAGCCTTTGGATTGAAATTAGATATCCACTCTTAAGAGGGATGGCTGCATTGCTGCTTTCCTTCAAAAAAGAAGCCCAAGCAGAGATGACACACGGCGCATGGGTTCTCGCTTCGATGACCAGTTTTAGCTGCTTATTGGTACTTTCAAATATAATGAAGAGTTAATAGCTCTATGAAGGTGTGTTGAACACTTTAAACGCAATTTCGACGTCATTACGCAACCCGGTCATCAAATATCGGCCTTCGAAAACCTCACGAGATCGTCACCAACTGGGCCTCAAAATACAGCTGCAGCTGCAGCTGCAGGTACCCTGTGTTTTGTCTGCCCGTCAACGGCCTGCATTAGACTATAAAATAAGCTATCAAACTGGCGACGCGCTGCACCTGGTTGCGTGGAGTGAAATAAAATGACGGCCGGCCTGCAGACGGCTATGGGAATTCCTGAAGGCGTTTAAAATCATGAAGTGATAATGAGAAAACTGCAATTGAAAATGCACCTTTAGCAACTACACTAAATGAAGAATGTGTTGAAGCAGTCTCCCAAGCAACTACACTTCAACCCGCTGCAGTGATCCACAACACATTCCCAAACTTCAAGGATTTCCCAGGAACCGATAGGGGAGACATCCGTGGCCTAGACACCGGTACTATAACCGAACAACTGCCATGCATCCTCGCGTCAGCAGTGCACAGGATCGTTCAAGCCAGAATGCTTGCCACACAACTTCACCTGTGGTAAAATGTGATGATTCACATGTGCCTTTTGCATATGAGTTCAGACCACATTTTCGCTCGGTGCAGTGTTGCAGCCTGTGTAGCAATATCCGGTACTGCCAAAACGTTTGCTTGATTCCGAAGTCAAAAGTGTGCGCCCAGTCTGATGAACGCGACCTTACTCCAGAGCACGCCTGAATACCGAAATGCAGATTATGTAGACTCTAGCATGTAAGCACAAGTAAAGTGTTCCGAAAAAAGCTTTGTCCGCCGCCACCACCACTTTACGCGTGCGAACGCCTGGCAGGAGTACGGCAACATACCAAAGACAGTCTGAAGAACCACCAGCAGCTTGTCACGTGAACCGATGGTATGGTTGGTCTTTACCAGCTCGGAGCAATGGACACAGGGAAGCCGTTGACTTGTGTAACAACATACATTTAATGCACACACAAAAGCCCTCAGGCAAAGCACTCAATATTTAAACTACACACAAACGATAAACAGTCACATCTCTAACTAACAATCCCAACATACAATTCAACTCTAACCCAAAGGTCTCTACAATATAAAGTTCTACACAACTCGTCCAAATCAACTTATTCTATCACCCTCAAGGTGATCTCACTAAACCACAACTCCCTAGTTGTGTCCTAAGACTGCTTTCCTATTGAACTGGCCTACCCAGGTCGTCGGCGCTGACGTGTCGCACCCTTGCGGGGCCGTGACTCTGTGCTAGCCTTCCTCGTGTCGCTTCTTCGGTGCCGGCGTTCGATGCGCGCGGTCACTCGTTGGACGGCGTGGGCTCCGCGCGTCCTGACTTCTTTCCTCTGCGGCTACACCCTGGTGGCCGCTCTCGCTGGAGGTCCTTGATTCTGGCGTTCGACGCGCGTGGTCATCCCTTCGGCAGCGTGCTTTCTCGGTGGCTAACCCCTGGAAGCCGCTGCCGCTGGAGGTCCAAGGTAGGCACGGCCCGAACGTAGCCTTTCGGGGCCGTCGAGACGAACGTCGACGGAGCGTGGACGCTGGCCGCTGGTGCCCGACAGATGCCGCTGGGGCCACGAAGACACAGGTTCGTGGTGCACCTAGGATGACGGTGCCGATGCGAAGTCGGCCCGCTGCCGCCCAGGCTCGGATGGCGTGGTCGATGGCCTGGCCGCGTACCCCTGGCTCGTTCGTTGAAGCGCACGTGCTCCGGCCGCCTCCTGGTTTCTTCGGTTCCTTGCCTCCCCTTCTCTTTCTGCGTCCCGCTTTTATACCCTCTGGGCTCTCTCGTGGCGCACTCCCACTGGCTTTTTGCTTCTTCCCTGTCCTTATATGGTAATCTCGCCACTTCTCCCATGCGTGGTCTTCCCTGATTGGCCGAGAAGTGCGCTGCCACCTTTGACCATGATTTCTCGGTGCGTCGGCGCTGGCACTTGCTGATTGGCGCGCTCTTGGCGCGCACTTCAAATGACCGTTCCTTTGTTCCTTTTCCTCGTTTTTTCGGGGGTTTTGATGCGTCCCCCTCTCAGGGGGTGCTCTAACACATGACACAGCTCATCCGCAATATGACCAGCATGTTCAAGGTGACTCCCAATGTCAGTATCAGCCACCGGCACAATTAGGCTGGTCCTCCACCGATGCTAACCCAGTAAGGGTACCTGAGGATTTTGTGCAATTGTCATGTCCCCAGTGCAGAAAATCGTGGTTTTACCACACATACGAAAAAAAGAGGAAATAAGAAACAGATTCAGCACCGGCAGCCAGAACGGGGACGCAAGAGCACAGTATTGAAGAAGTGCTGAATCACCTGGACATGATCCGAAAGGTGCCACTACGACACGTAGTTTTATTTGCGACCACACTGAAGATGACGCACCGGCCTCCCAGCGTGCCAGCACCAAATAAACACATATAAATATTCTGGAAATCCTGTTCAATGATCTCAAAAATAAAATTAAACGCCCGCTCGTAGCGAGCGAATGAAGGAAGGAGTTTCCGAGGAAATGAAGGGAAAAAAATAAACTAAGGCAGTTCACACTGACGCGTAAGATTTAACGGTATCGAAGCTGTACCCACCCTCCACAATCATCAGGGCGGTTTAAGTACACGATTGCAGCCGAATTGCTTCTTCGCTGCCGCAGCGACCTATACGTTATCATTGAGGCTATAAGTGGGAATATTTAATTTTTTGGGAAGTGGTACCATTGAAGGGGCATGCGCTCGCGCCATACGTTGGAGGGGCATGCGCTATGAAGTGTCTTTCTCCTTCCGAACAAGTTTTGTTACTGTGACGGCGAACGCTCGAGATTTTTTGCCAATCCTGGGGAATCTCCATAACTGGGCATGTTTGGCTTGAGAAACGTGGACCGGGACGCTGGGCGGCCGCTGCGACCCACGCACACACGAGCGCTCGAATTTTTGTTGGTTTTGTTATCTGCCCGGCACTCACAGTGAGGCTCACGCTCACGTGCACTGGGCATTTTCCTCATACATTTAACTCTGGACAATGTACTAACGACTTGCTAAACAGCTTAGCTATTCAAAATTGCATAAAACGCAGCGACCTTCCACCAATATTCCGCCTGGTCGAATGACACCCGATGACAAAAGGGAACCCGGCCAGGGTAGAGAACACTAAACGCACCCAGGCTTAGCCAACCACAATGTACCAGTGTAATTACCGCTCGTCCCACCACAAAAAACATTCGTGGTCGGTCTCGGCACCTCAGCACATACCGACAGTCATTGCATTACAAGAAACGGAGAGATATAAAATAACTCTCGCGGGTACCAAATCTACGCTGAAAATTTGAAGGCAAGGACGGCTATCCTCATACAGGCAAAGCAAACACCACAAACACAGTTCCTTCACACCTCGTTGCGTTAAACATTCCTCGAATGTATTTCAGCCAGGGAAACACAAGCAAGCCTCTTCATTTTAAAAATTCATTCCTCCATCTGCAGGATTCGGCGAGATCGATTTCCTCTTTAAAACACTCAAACAATGTTCAAAACGTCATGACCGTGTAATATAGGAGATTTTAACTCGAGTCATGCTACTGGGGGCACCGAAGAAATAAGAAAAAAAGGCAAGCAGCTATCCGAAGCCGTCCGGAAGAATATTACACATTTGTGCAATGTCAATAAAGCCCCTACAAAAATATAAGTAGCGTTGGCAGTGCTTTCAAAACAAATAGGCCAGCCCAGAATAAATTGGCCAAGATTTTCTCCGCGCTGCAAACGCTATCGCAAAAAAAAAGAGCACTGAAGGCTGCGGTTTAAAACACGGTATAATATTGGTAGAGTGCAATAAAGACGTTGTCTACATGATATAATTCAAGTGTAGTAACCTTGGAAAGACTGGTCGTTACCTTAACGTTCGCTTTCACGTACATCACAACTCGTTGACAGAGGTACCATGTTCGCATTTAGCCTGACTCTCTTCTCGCTCCGTGTTCTACACGGGATCGCTTCTTCTCCCGGCCGCTGTCGCTAGCAGCTTCTTATTCGCCAGCACCCGTTGTGAGCTCGTGCTCTTACCACGAGCATTTCGCGCCTAGCTCTAAGTAATGACGACGGTGCTCTAGGGGTATTTGTAACGTAACTCACCGCACGCGTCTTGGTTATCATCATCGTATTGTTTTACTTCCCTTCATCATAACATTCGGTTACCGGCAAGCTCCCGTTATAGTGAAAACACGCCGACATCAATTTGATACCAAAACACGTGAAGCCAGTAGCGCCCGAAAATCTTGTGTTGGGGGGGGGGGGGTTCACGAGAGATAACACGGGCGTGTCGAATGGACATTTTTCATTTTGACAATTTTAAATATATATATCCTTTTGCACAGGGAAAATATATGGGGAATAACGTGACGAGATTTTACTCGCAAGGACTGTGCTTAGTCACGGCGCGCTATAAGTATTAAATCAAATCCACTTGCAATAAGGGAATGGAACTGTTTAGATCCCTCCTTAACTAATGCGACATCGGTATCTGACTTTGCACCAAAATTAGAAAATATGTTCTGTTAATGTGGCAACACTCGCATCCCCAGCGGCATTGCGCCACCAGTGAAAGCGTATTTGTGGAGTATCGAAGTGTTAACTGGGGTGTTTGCAAGTTTGGTATTATTTGCCTGTGTACCACTGGATTTCATGCACAATTGCTCTTCTTTTTGGTGTTGGTTTCTTTGTCTTAAGTTAAAAAGCGTGACTTGATTATGCTTTTTCTTATGAGTGTGTTCATGTTGTAAGTTTTCAAGTGTGTTGTTCAAGAATTTCAGCTCCGTATTCTTCCTATCTAATGAAAAGTAAACAAATTTGTATATTTTTCGCTCTTATGACTGTCATTTCACTACATTCCTGTTTCTGTTTTCTGCGCTGATATTTATTTATGTACCTCCTGCATGTACCATCTGTATGCCCACCTGCTATGGTCTCGGAATGAGACTGGCAGTATTGAAAATAAATAAATAAATACCGACGAGGTAACAGCATTTAGGGAGCATCTGCTGAACAGCATTTACGGCGCAACTGCCAAATTCTGAATTTGAGGGGCACGTCTCACCGAAGAGGAAGCGCATACCCGACAAACGAGCTAAGGAAACGGCTTAACAGAACCATCGCTGACATGTGCAGCATGTACGTCGATGTTGAGGAAAAAGCGTGGGATGCATTGTTGCGATGCGTAGCGTTTGCGTACAACACTGTAAAACAAACTAGAAAACGTAAATGACGCTGTTTGCACTTCTCTGCGGTACAGAACCATCGACAATGATTTACACAATGCTTATTTCCAACATCAGTGATGTCCCAGTTACTCCTGTTCACGAGTTTGGATGCCACGCTAAAGACGTGCGAGCTCTGGTCCGGCATTCGATCCAGTAGCATTATTTGTGAAACCCCGCCCGTTTCGACCTACGGCATCAACACGCCACCTTCGTTCCGTGTGATCGGGTCGGGGTATGGACCCCTGTCAGACGCCGCGTTCTGTCCAGAAAGCTTATGCGCCGGCACTTTGGCCCGTACACAGTGATACAAGTTATTTAAGTCACGTACGAAGTATCACAAACTTGCACTGGCGTCGCCGGATGTACCCGAACTCACCCCGATAGCTTGCGGGTTGTGCGACTGAAGCCATGCTTCTTACAATGACCGGCCTCTTCGTGAACTTCACTGCTGCATCGAGTCGGTGCAGCAGTGTAGGGGAATAATGTGACTAGGGGATTAATCGCTAGGGAATAATGTCGCTTGGGCATCGGCTCATTCGCGATATCACCGCTATTCTACGTGTGGCTGAGTGCATGGACTGTGGCGTGCTGTAAAAACTGACCACTGAAGATAACGGCCAAAAAGCGCGTGTACTTGTTCTTTGATCGCCATATTGTACACGTCTTCGATCCTCACTTGTCTTGCGCTCACCACTGAGGCGTATTGCCTAATGATGTCCATCCCTGTGAGTGTAGCCAACTTGGGTCTCCATTTGTATGATGCAGCATTAGTCACGCTTTAGTAAAGCATGGGGTTGGGCTAGTTTTTGTCGAGACATTAGGATGGCCTAAACGGTTTAAGTTTACAGGTCCACCACTCAAGAAAGGACAAAACGAAACTGTTGATGCGCTCAATAGTTTAGTTTTGTTTTTCTGTGGTCGTCCTCTAAACTTCATCTTTTTTTGTTGTCGTCCTTCATATTTATCTGTGAACTTCAGCCTTCTGTGTTTGCCTAAATTTTATGCATCCCGCCTTCCCAAGCACAACACCTGCCCTAATATTGTACTTTTTTTTCGGGTCCTTATTTTGATAATTCGAAACTATGGCATAGAAAATATCTTTGGCATTGAATGCTCGTGCGTACCACGGCAAAGTTTGTCTGGCTCACTCAAACTCACTCACAAATATATTTTTGAATCACGCACTCTCGGGCAAACTCACACTCAATTGCTGAGCAACTCATCTACGCTCACTGAAACGCCAGCGGACTGCGAGCGCAATACTTATAACTCACTATGGCTCAACAGTCACTCGCTCTCAGAACTCAATTCGGGATCAGAAGTCAAATGGACTCAGAACTCACTCGGGCTCAGAACTCACAATGAACTCAGAACTCCAACTGGCTCAAGGTAAAAATGGACTCCGGACTCACTCGGGCTGAGACCTTAAATAAACCAGAACGAAAGACGTACCTGAAACTAACTCGGGATAGCCTCTAAACAGACTCAGACATCACTAGGACTGAAAATGAACTCAACACACCCCCTCGACAAACTTCAACCGGATCAGTGACACTAAAGCGTAAATTTATTTTTGCAATGATCAGTAACCCGACCTCACACTCATTGCTGAGCAGTTCATCTCATCATCATCATTATCACCAGCCTATCTACGCCCACTGCAGGGCAAAGGCCTCTCCCATTATTCTCCAATTACCTCGGTCCTGTGCCAACTGTGACCAATTTATCCCCGCAAACTTCTTGATCTCATCTGCCCATCTTACTTTCTGCCGCCCCCTGCAACGCTTGCCTTCTCGAGGGATCCACTCTGTTACCCTTAATGACCAGCGGTTATCTTGCATTCGCATTACATGCCCTGCCCACGTCCATTTCTTCTTCTTAATTTCTACTAATATGTCTTTAACCCCAGTTTGCTCCCTAACCCACTCCGCTCTCTTCTTGTCCCTTAATGTTACACCTATCATTTTCCGCTCCATTGCCCGCTGAGTCGTTCTCAATTTAAGTTGAACCCTCTTAGTGAGCCTCCAAGTTTCTGCCCCATAGGTGAGTACCGGTAAGATGCAGCTGTCATACACTTTCTTCTTCAGCGACAATGGTAGGCTGCTATTCTTTATCTGAGAATGTCTGCCATATGCACCTCACCCCATTCTGATCCTTCTAATTATCTCTGCCTCATGGTTGGGATCTGGGGTCACAACTTGGCCTAAGTATATATATTCGCTTACCACTTCCACTGCCTCGCCATCTATCTCAAACTGCTGTGCTGTCCCGAGGTTATTGATCATTACTTTAGTTTTCTGCATATTAATTTTCAGGCCCACAGTTCTACTCTGTTCGCCCAGCGCGGAAAGCATGCTTTGCAATTCGTCCCCCGAGTTACTTAGCAAGGCAACGTCATCAGCAAATCTGAGGTTACTGAGGTATTCTCCATTAACCCTTACTCCCAACTGTTCCCAATCCAACGTTCTGAATACTTCTTGCAAGCATGCTGTGAATAACATTGCAGAGATTGTGTCTCCTTGTCTGATACCCTTCCTTATAGGTATTTTACTGCTCTCCCTATGGAGGATGATGGTAGCTGGAGACCCATTATGGATATCCTCTAGTATTCTTACATCTATGGCCACTCATCTATGGCCACTCAAACTTAAACTTCCTTTCGGGGCAAAGCTCACAACTAACTCCGGCTCCGAGCGCACCAGGGTTCAGAACTGTTCAATTGGGGCTCAGAGCTCGAATGGTCTCAAAACTCACTCGGACTCAGAACTAAAAATAAACTCTGGACATACTTGTGTAGAAACTCAACATGGGTTCAGCACTCACTTGGGTTCAGAACTGAAAATACACTCGTACCTTAGTCGGCTTCCGTACTCAAATGAACTGCAACTCAAAATGGACTCAACTCGCTCGTGATCAAAACTCAAAAGGAACCAGAACTCACTCGGGCTCGGAACTCAAGTAATCTCAGAACACACGTGTGCTCAGAGCTCAAAATGGACTCGGAACTCAGATGGCATAATACGGACTCAATTCACATGGATAAAGAGCTTGACATATTGAAATGGGAGCAAACTCGTGAGCTCAAATCTGCGTGTTTGATGAGAAAGCCATCATATTCTAATTGCAGTGTGGTCGTAAAATAATTCCGCTGAAAATTTAATACAGCCACACTTCCTCGACCATGATGTCTAACATCGTTTAAAAGCAAGTGCAAGCATGTATTGGAGAAGACCAAACAATTCATATGGGTTCCGTGCCCATCACATATTTGATTAAGGCTGAGGTTGCGCTGGGACCCGGGGGAAAGACAACGAGCATTGAACAAGGTATCCTGAGCTCAGTTAATTTACAGATTAGAGTGCTTTTGTTTTTGTTTGCTTGCTTACTTGAGTGTAAGGTCTCGATTTGGGAAAGGTGTGGCTGCTGGCGCGGCTCAACAGCATCACACGTACAAAAAGCAGACAAATGGAATGGAAATGTCATGAAGTACCCATGGGAAAACGCAGGTTTCCTTGTTTAAATGTGCCGCCCCTTGCAACCTTTCCCGATTTTTGATGTATTATACGCACATCCCATTTGTTTCTCAGAAAGTAAGTCGCGGGGATGCAAGCTTTAATTAACTAGTGACCGCAATATGAGCGGCATGGCTAGTCACAAATGGGACTAAAATTAAAAATGATGCCTCCAGAGTGAGCAAAGTATAAAATTGAAGCTCTCGATGAGTGGATTCACGATGTACAAGTAAAAATATGCTTACTAGTGATAATTCTGAATCTTCATGGCTAGCCTGTGGTGCTGGGGCGTTTGGGGTCGCATTGAGGGCCCGAATGGGGGGATTCATTTGGGACAGAGGAGGAGGAGGAATGCCTTTATTATCAGAGGGTGCATGAATGCCCTGTTGGGGAAGGAAAGGGCCATGAAGGAAGGGAGGGAATAATCGAAAAAAGAGCAATGTTCAAGGTTCAATCATCTGAAATGGTGGATAGCATTGTAAAGTCCGTTAAGATATAGTTCGCAGAAACCGTGGAGATAGGTGCGACGATTTTTATAGGTGTCGGCCCAGGTTATTACACCAGCTTGTAAAGACCACTCGTTAGTGCGTATTCAATAACTTTCTCAAGCACTGAGGGGTCCTCTCAAACGCGTTGCACGTGCGCTTCTTCATCTCCGGGTGGGGAACCGAGGTCTAATAGTGGCTCGCAATCGGTCTTGAAGTGCTCACAGTGCCACATCAAATGGTACAGGTTAGGGATACACTTCTCGTCACATTACGGGCAGCGTTGGATGTGCTAGCTGGCTCCGTGGGTCCATTTATTTATTTATTTATTTATTTATTTATTTATTTATTTAAAGTACCTTACAGGCCCCTGGCAGGGCATTGAGTAAGGGGGGTACATATGAAATGTGCGACATTAACAAGATTTTCAAAAAGGCACTACAAAGAACCACAGTCCAAGAAAACATTATACAAGAACTTAGCCGTAAATACATATCTAGAGAAACGCAAAATACAAAGATAATGTGTGCTATATCTTGCACGAACTAAGACTAAAATTCCGCACATTCAAGATTAAAAGCAAGCATGAGCAAACAGATACCTGATGCAAAAAAAAAAAAAAAAAAATGAAACACAAAGTTCACATAAAACAGTGATAACAGATTGGTACTGTATTACGAAAAAAAGTGAGCATGAAGAAGGTTACGGAATGCGTCGCCCTTAGATTCGGCCGCAATGTTATCAGGAAGACCGTTCCAAAGCCTGATGGCCATGGGAAGTGCGGACAAGTTAAATGCATCTGTTTTACCGTACTGGCGGGAAAAACTATGTTGGTTATTTACTCTACGTGAAATGTTAGTCGGAACTTTAAGATGTATCTTTGAGTGAGCTGAATTGTAAACATATTTGTGAAAAAGGCACAAAAGAGAAATGTTGCGTCGAAGATCAAGCGGGTGAAGTGAAAGATTCAGTTTAATCTCTGATACACTTGAGGGGTATTTGTAATTACGTGAAATAAACCTTGCAGCTCTATTCTGTATTGCTTCAATCTTGTTAATCAGATATTGATGTTATGGGGACCAGATGGCTGACGCAAACTCGAGCTGTGATCGAACGTATGTTGAGTAAGCTAGTTTGCGAATGTCAGATGGAGCATGACGCAAATTTCGACGCAAGAAACCTAATGACCTGGAAGCCTTGGCGCAGATGACGTCGATGTGGTTACTCCAGGAAAGGCCTTCTGTGAATGTAACACCTAAGTATTTGCAGGATGAAACGTGGTTAAGGTGGCTGCTATTAATGTGATAGTTGAAAATTGATTTTGCACGCTTACGGGTAAATGAGACAACATTGCACTTTGAGATGTTTAGTGACATTAACCATGTGTTACACCAATTAGAAATTATGTTCAGGTCATTTTGAAGGGACAGGTGATCATTAGTACTGCAGATTGATTGGTAGATAATACAGTCATCGGCAAAAATACGCATGCGAGATGATATATTAACCGGCAAGTCATTTATGTATATTAGAAAAAGTAAGGGGCCAAGAACGCTTCCCTGTGGTACACCGGAGGTAACGTAACATGTGGGAGAAATTAAATTATTAACAGCTGTAAACTGTTGTCTTAGTGAAAGAAAGTTGCGAATCCATGAAAGGGTTAGTGAATCTAATCGAAGAGCAGACAATTTAGAAATTAAGCGGCAATGAGGCACACGGTCAAATGCTTTCGAAAAATCTAAAAATATACAGTCAGTTTGCTGGTTATTGTCCATATTATTATGCAAGTCAGTCGTAAATTCAAATAACTGTGTCTCACACGAGAGGCCTTTCCTGAATCCATGTTGGTTAGAAAAAAAGAAGCAGTTAGACTCGAGGTGATTGTACACGTGTGAAGCGATAATGTGCTCAAGCATTTTGCAACAAATGCACGTGAGTGATATCGGGCGGTAGTTCTCTGGGTAATGCTTATTTCCTGCTTTGAATATGGGTATGACCTTAGCGAGTTTCCAATCGTCTGGTAGCAGTCCAGATGATAATGAATGCCTAAAGATGTGATAAAGAATTTTGCTAGAAACGAAGAGGGTGTTTTTTAGTATTTTAGAATTAATGTTATCTACACCAGAAGATGTAGAAATTTTTAGGTTATTGATCAGAGAGGCGACACCTTCCTCAGTAATTTCAATGGGTTCCATGTATGGCCAGGCATAGTCAGGAAAATGAGGCAATTTAGAATAATCTTCCTGCGTAAACACAGATGAAAAGAATGAATTAAAGGTTGAGGGACAGTCGTTTTCAGGTTGTGGGATGTGGTTATCGTCATGCAAAGTTACTGTGTTATTATCATGGTCAGGTGATATTACTCGCCAGAACTTTTTTGGATTTGATATCAGCAGTGATGGGAGGTCATGGGAAAAGTACTTTTTCTTTGCTGAGTCTAATGCGCGGCAGTAAGTATCAAGATAATCCCGGTAATTTTGCCAAGCAGCTGGAGTATGGGTGAGCTTCGCACGTTTATAGAGGCGTTTCTTTTTGTTCCTCATTCTTTTTAGTGTTTTAGTAAACCAGGGATTAGATTTATCATTAGTTATTGAGATCAGGGGGACATACTGGTTGATAAGGGTAGACATCTTGTTTTTAAATTTCAGCCAGTTATCTTGAACCGTTCTGCTGTAAAAAGATGGTAGTAATATTTGGTTAAAGAATATATCCAGCTCTTCATTAATTTTAGTGAAGTCTGCTCTGTTATAGTCACGAATTTGTTTTGTTTCTACACCGGAAAACGGCACTGGAAGTTGAATTGATGCCTGCAGTAATTTGTGATCACTAAATCCGTCGATGTGCAATACAGTGTGAAGGGATTCCGGTGCATTTGTTAGTATTAGATCTAATATGTTGTTTCCGCGAGTTGGCTGGTTAATGACCTGCGAGAAGTTGAAATCAAGGGTTAAAGTAATGAACTGTTCGGAGATGCCACAAGGAGAGGATAATTGTTCCCAGTCGATCAGCGGAAAGTTAAAGTCACCAAAGAGGTAAATTGTGTTTGTACCACTGGTTTGAATTGCTTCGGTGATGCTGTCTTGCAGTTGGGAAACAAAAGAACTGCATGAGTCAGGTGGTCTGTAGCAAACTCCGGTTAGTATTTTGACGGAATTAACCACTACGACAACCCATACAATTTCCAAAGCGGAAGCAGAGCTGATTAAATACGAAGTTAATGTTTTTTTAACACCAAGAAGGACGCCACCACCTCTTCTGTCATTGCGATCTTTACGGTAAATATTGTAATAATTGTGATCAGGAAGAATTTCATTATCGTTAACATCGGGATGCAACCAAGTTTCAGTAAAGGCGAGAAGATCAGAGTTATTATCATCTATGAAGGAACCAACAAGGTCGCGTTTAGGTATTATGCTTCGTATGTTACTAAAAGATAATGATAACATGGACGGGGGGGTGAGAGGTAGCTTAGTTGCCTGGCGCACGCTCATTGTGCGGCGCCTAGCTTTGAGCTATCTTTTCGACAAAACGACGGTGCTGGTGATAGGGTCATAAATGTAAGTCTTGTCATCGATTAGAAGCTTGTCTACTGCAAGTTTGAAAGACACGTTTAGTGGCTTAGCGAAGTCCAATAACTTTTTTCGGATTAGTCGTGTAGCTGGCGAGAAATCTTCCCCAATTGATTGCTGTGTACCCTTTAGCTTGTGCGCCGATGAGAGTATAGTTTGCTTGTCTTTAAAAAATGTTAGTTTGGCGATAATGGGTCTGTTCTTCCCTTCCACGTACTTGCCCAGCCTGTGTACTCGCTCAAACTGTGCACTGTTGGTTGAAATTTGTAGCTTCTCTGAGCAGAATTTAATTACTTTAAGTTCAGATGCTGCCCACTTTTCTTTTTGGTCGTCTTCAATCCCAAAGAACAAAAGATTTGATCTCCGGAGTCTATTTTCGGCGTCCTCACACCTGGACGTAATGGCTGCAAGTTGTTGTGAAATGTCGCTCGAGGGAGCTACTGCGTTGCCTGGCTCAGCTGCACTTCTCGAGGCGATGCTTGACTCCAACGCCGCTACCTTCGTTGTCAAGTCGCATAAGGCAGTGTTGGGCACGTTCGTCTCGGGCACAATATTCGTACCTATGCTTGATTCTAATGCTGCAAGCTTTGCTGTCAAGTTATCAATAGTGATGTCGGAGGCTGCTTGTTTTTCTTTAAGAATTTTTAGGTCAGCCAACAGAACTGCCTGAGTCGTCTCTAGCGCTTGAATTGCTTCAAGCGCTGAAACGAGTGTTTGTGATGATTCAGCCCCCGACCTTGTCGTCTTTGGCCCCGGATTTGACTCAACATCACCAGAAAGCATGAGTAGCAAACTGAATAAACGCGAACACAAGGAATGACAAGGCGCCAAGGATCGCTCCAGCACTTCAATCCACTCAGTTGGGCACGACACCGCTATCACACAGCGACTACTACTACTAAAGCATGAAGTACCGCGGAGGTAACTAACCTGCAAGAGCAGCGGGTAAGTCGCGTGCATACTGGATGCGGTGCCGTGCCCGAGGCGGACGATGCGTCGGTCAGTTATATGCCCCGCGCCGGTCGTGTTGAGCGCTGTCGTCATCCATCCGGGTTGCCAGCTGCGAAATGGCGTTGCGTCCAATCTCGGCGGGGGAACGTCGCAAATCGGTGAACGCACAGGCACAGGTGGATCGAAGGGAATCAGCTGACTGGAATCCGTCCACCAGGAGCAAGTGGCGCATATCATAACCTGCAAGAGCAGCGGGTAAGTCGCGTGCATACTGGATGCGGTGCCGTGCCCGAGGCGGACGATGCGTCGGTCAGTTATATGCCCCGCGCCGGTCGTGTTGAGCGCTGTCGTCATCCATCCGGGTTGCCAGCTGCGAAATGGCGTTGCGTCCAATCTCGGCGGGGGAACGTCGCAAATCGGTGAACACGGCATTATGCAGTACATGAATTATGCAGTACATGAATTATGAATTATGAATACATGAATTATGCAGTACACGGCATCATGCAGTACATGAAGTACATGAACACCGATTATGCAGTACATGAGGGGTTAGGGCCGTGTTAGCGTGAATCTTATTAGCTACCACCTCGCCCGAGCGTGTGAGCGTCTTGAGCGGGCCCAGTACACCCACCGGGGTGGTATCTTGAAGCTTCTTGCGACTCTCTGCCTTGAATTTCCGCAGGTGAAGTTGCCAGTCTGGTCGTGGTAGGTGTTGCAATGGGGCACTGGAAACCACTGGAGGTGTGTCAAGTCTCTCCTGGGCGGCGGTGTGAGCCGCGTGGTTGCCATGTGCCCCAGGCCTGTGTCCCGGGGACCAGATGATGCGGACGGCGATGCCTTCCAGTTGAAGGTCTCGGATTGCATGTAGTATATTCGTGGCCGTATAATTACGTGAAAATGTCTGGTTCAATTCTTTAAGGGCGACGTGAGAATCTGTAATGATGTGAAATTTCCGGGATGAGAGTGACTCACAATGGTCGCGAATGGAATGGACAGCCCCCAGGACACCCATAAGTTCAGCTTCTTCAGCTAAGCCATATGTATTGGAGATCTTCCGGGAACCATTTAGCAAGGGGGCGTCCGAAGATGTCCATGCAATCGGAGCCTCATTGCCGCGCACGGGTGCGTCCGTGAAGATGTCGACTTCGTTCTCCATCTTGTCGTTCTGGATAGTGCGAACGTATACTTCGCGTGCTCTCACCTGCCGCCGAGGTATAGGGCGACGCCGAGGGATGCCAATCGCAGGGCGCTCCCAGGGCGGGAGGGAGAATGCGTAAAAAGTGAGGTCGAATTTAATGTTCATATAGTCCCATGAGCCGATAGCCTTGCCTTGGGGGGACTGCTCAAGATTTTCCTTAAGACGTAGCTTAGTCTCTTCGATGATGGTACCAAGGTTGGGAAGGGGTACAATTTTGTGAAGAATGTCTACGGGGGTGAATTGAGGAAGACCACTAATTGTACGGAGAAGGTGCCGATTTTATATATGAAGATCCTTTACGTGAGCTGGGCGAAGATCATATACTGGAAAGCCGTAAGTGAGGTGCATGTGTGCTATTGCACGGCCAAGCATTGTACAAGCCTGCTGATGGGCACCACCAAACTTATAGGAGAGGAGGAGGATGGCGTGCAAGGTGTTGCGCCAAGTGGCTTTCAGATTAAGGATCCATTTACGGGGGCTATTGCAACTGCTAATGGGAAGCCCGAGGAGACGAATGATGCCGTTATGAGAATCCAGCTGCGTATCCTCGATCTGCATGGAAATGATTTGATCTGAATTTGTGCGATTTTTGCCGTCAACGCTGAGTAGCTCTGTTTTAGTGGGTGATAGCCGTAGTTGAAACTGGGAAAGGGAGCGTTCAAGGCTCAATACGGCAGCCTGCAGTTCCGTTTGCAGGGGATCTTTAGAGGGATAGTATTTAGCTTCTGTCCAGACCACTACGTCGTCCGCATAAAAGGCAAACCGAGCAGCAGTGGCTTGTTCAAGTGTTCGTGCCAACCGATTCATGGCTAGGTTAAACAAAATTGGAGCTAAGATGAAGCCTTGTGGAACACCGCGATCTAAATAGAAAGTGGTCGGCTGGTGTATGGAAGCATTTAGTCGAATTAGTCGAAGCATTTAGCCAATTCTTACAATACGTCTGATTGACTAACGTTATCGAAAGCTTTGTGAATGTCCAGTGCAATCACATAATCTGGCAAATCCTTGCGAGCAGTTCAGATAAAAATTGTTGCTTGGTTAGAATGATGACACTGCCATGGCGAGTCGTGCATTGGTTTAAAATTGAGAGATGTGCCGCTTTTGCATGTGGGGTATGAAATTGAAGGTCTCGCTGAGAGATATAACGTGGAAAAAACGCACAGTGCTTCATTGTCACAATCATGACATAGTCATGTTAAGTCATAAATTTCGTTGAAACACATAGTGACGCCCATTGGGCATGTGGAGTATAAAATTAAGTTTCGGTTAGAGATATAACGATAAACAAATAAACACATCCTGGACATACACATAGATAGTCATGGTGAGCCATAGATAGGGTTAAACTTCGAATTAACACCTCCAGGGTGAGGAAAGTATCGAATGAAAGGTCTTCATGTGGGAAATCACGTTGGGCAAACTAAATCCTTTATCGTCGCTATCATGGCATAGTTATGGTGGGTCATAAATTGGGTGGAATTTTATATATATGCCCCTAATGCGCTTAGAGTACTAAATTAAAGGTTTAAATTAAGTAGTTAACACTGCACAAATCGGAATTATGTCCTGGCGTATTCATGACACTGTCTCTGGTAGTCATAGGTTGGATTAAAGTTCGAATTGATGCCTCCAGGGTGACCATATTATCAATGAAAGGTCTCAACGAATGGATCTATTTGGGACAAATAAAAAATTGCTTCCTGGGTATGGTCATGACAAAGTGCTGGTGATATCGGGTATAAATTCAAAACGTGCTGCTAGGGCATGTGGGGTATCAAATTGAAGGTCTCTATGAGGGAAATCACGTGGGACATAGAAAAAATGCTTCCTGGTAATAATCACCACTTAGACATGGTTAGTCATTGTTTGGGATGAAATTCATGGTTATGTCCCTCAGGCATTTTACCCAGGAGCTGGAGCCCTACGCTAGGATACCACAGAAGTCGTCGCGACTCTTGGGATCGCACCCACCGCTCCCGAATCCACTATGTAAAGAAAATGTATTTTACTCTCCTTCCCTTAGACGTGTGGCGCATGAAATCAAGATTTCTGATAAGAAAATAGGATTCGACAAATTAGACATATATCCTGCGCATAATCACTGACATAGTCAAAATGAGTCATAGATCCAGTGAATGAGTGGATTCACGGGGGACAATTGAAAAATCGGTTCCTGGGTATAGTCTTGACGCAATGAACGTAAGTAATAAATTTGGTTAAAAATCAAAATGTAGCCGCGAAGCCATGAGGAGTATGAAAATGACGCACTCGACGAGGGAAATCACGTATGACAAATAAAAAATGCTTCCTGATCATAATCACCAGTGTAATGGTTGGTCATACATTTGGTTTACATTCAGAGTGGTGTGCCTTAGGCCTGTGGGGCATCAAAAAAAGATTTCATTTGGTAAATAGCGTTTGACAAATAAGAATTATATCCTTGCCCTAATCATGACATAGTCATGGTGACTCATAGATAGGGCTAAAATTAAGTGATGGGCCTCCATGCCGTGGGGGGTGTCATATTGGAGGTATCGACGAGGGAAATCACGTGCGGCAGGTTTACATATGCTTCCTAGAAAAGATCGTGACATAGTCATGGTGAGTCATAAATAAAACTGAAATTCAGAGTCATTCCGCATAGGAGTGTTGAATGCGGAATACACGGTGTCGATTTGGGAAATGAAGTCACACGAATAAAGAATGTGTCCTGGTCTTAATCATGACACACTCAAGGTGAGTTATTGATTGGAATAAAAATTGAAGGAATGCTGCTGTGACGTATTGGGTATCAAAGTGAAAGTCTTGATGCGGGGAACCACGTCAGACAAATAAAAAATGCTTTATCGTTATCCTCATGAGATAGTCATTATGAGTCTCAAATATGGTGAACGTTCACACAGGTGCCACTGCATTGTGTGGGGGATCAAATGAAAGGTCTCTATGAGGAAAATCAAGTAGGGCAAATAAAAAGGGCAACCGGCTGATCAGAACCAGTTAGCAGTAGATAAACTTCGCTATTTCAGTGCAGATGTTAAAATGGTAGCATAAGAAAATTGTGGTGTCAAAGGGAAGGGTTTGAAGACTCAAATTTAACAAAGCCAATGACTGATCACTATATCCAGTCACTTCATCTGCGAAAATTCCGAGTTGTGTTGTTAGGTTAGGGGGGCCGCAAAATTAATAGTTTTCATTTCAGAAGGCAGGTACAACGAAACGAACACATGCTGTTGCGTAATGGCCAGTTTAGCTTTAAAAGTCGGCAATATTCAAAAACCCTACTGTCGAGCTTCAAAAAGCTCAATCCCGCTTGCCGCTTTTGAAAACGCAATATTTCCAATAGCTTGGAGGGTACTGTGTGGCTCGCAATGTCTGAAAAATAAGCGACCGTATACTTCGAAAACAAGGGTGGTAAGCAGCCACAGAGGCAAGCTTGAGTTACAGATTGCAGAGACGTTTCTAAATGTGCGGAAGGGTCAATATCTGCAGCCCCCTCCTGCTTGCGCGTGTATAACTTGTATACTTTGTTATTTCTTGTGTCAATCAGTTATCGGGGTTACCTGCACAATATACTTTCGTTTTCTGAGCGAAAATTCAACTTGGAAATTTCGCATCGTTCTGTGTTTTTGTATCCTCTATCAGTTCTACTTTGCTGCGATTTGACACGATGAGAAACGAAACAGTGTAGCGATGCATATGCTCATGCGTTTTGCACTGCGCCCAATGTCGGTTTTGCCAACGAATAACTGGCTCTAATATGGAAGCCACCTGCCTTACTTTCAGAGTATCACGATGCAGGCGCAAATTATGAGGTTGATTTTACGTGGTGACATAAGGTTGATTGGCCATCAGTTATACTCTCCGCAAGAACTACGTAAAATATTCAAAGGCTCAGTGCTTGAAATATTGACAACATGTGGCATAAAATCACAACGTTAAAAGAAAAAGAAGCGCGCAGATTTCCACCGGGCAGTCTTTCAGATATTTCTTCTCTATTTTCGCCAGGGTATCTATTGAAAGGATAATGTATTGAAGAAATTGATATATTTACAACCATGCTGTTATTTTAAGACTTTTGGTTTACTATTATACATTGTATTCTTGGGCCGATATCACCCGAATCAGAGGTAACTCACTGCAGCATCCTAACTTGGCATGGATGAGGATAGCTAATTTATAATTAACGTTAATGCGAAAGAATTGTTTGGCAAATACCACACAGCACCAACCATGAAATCTCCTGCATCTCCACAAAAACGCATGATACGCATAGCTAACTAATATAGCCGCCCTAAGAGTCATCATCTTCACAAACAACTGCCTCTTAGGCTCATTGCCATACGAATGCCTCTCCCATTGACTTCCAACAGCTTCGTTGCTGTGTCGCTCGAGTCCACTGCTGGTCACCGCGAACTTCCGTATTTCATGCCTCAATCGCTTTGTTGGCCGACCCCTTCTTCTAGACCCATCTCTTGGTATCCACTCTGTGACCCTAATTTTCCACCGGGCGTGGGTTCGTCTCACTATATGGTCAGCCCATGCCCATTTCTTTATTAAAGCAAAGCTTTCTACTTCTACCAGCCAACGGTTCTTTCGTGGCATGCGGGACACGAAACTCGCAACGCGGCTCTGAGGAGGAGGGCAGTTTTCACTGACGGAGCAGAGTGTACCTGGCGCAGCAATTGGTTGCCCAGCGTTCCCCGAGCGCTGCTTACACCGGCAGGCTGGTCGGTGGGAGGGGTTTGTCATCTCATTTAGCGAAAGCTGTTTTGTGCCTGTTTTGGCCCAGCTTCGCGTTCATTGCGCGCTTCCTTTCCACGGATTGAATAACTTGTAAGACGGCACCTCCTGGTTAACCCTTACCAGACGAAAGTGGTCGTACGGCAAAGGTACTTTAAGGATCGGTTTGCAGGGCGGGAAGTCAAGATGTAGAGTCCACATACAAACATCTAGCCGCTACAGAAACCTTACCTTTTGCGCACCGCTTGCCCCAAATGGAATCCCATTTTGCAAATTGGTGAATACCAATTCGGTTGTGTTTTACGAGGTATGGCAAAAGGCGAAAGGAGCACCTGGTTCTAATAAATAGCGATTATAAAAGTTCCCTCAGCTTTCTCGCCAGTCCCAACCATACTAAAGTAACTAGTTTAAATCGGCATAAATGAGAATCACTAAGCACACATGCCGAATTGTTGAGGTGTTCGAGGTTGTGTCGCGCGGTAGTGTAGCCCCGAGCTAGCTCATCAGGATGGCTAGGTTCCGCTGTCTGACCTTTGGAAACACGCTTCTTTACGTTTTTCTTTCTGATGACGCACGACAGGGGTACAGCGGTGGCGTCCGGTGCTTACCAAGAATTCCAGGTAACGGTTGGTAGAATCACTGATTTCACTCTTAGTAGATCCACGTGTGTTAATTCAAGTGACATCGCATTAGTATTTGTTGTGGGTGTCGTTTACGGCTTTTTTTTCACCCACAATCACAGCGTGGATTGGAGCCAATGTTTTTACTTGAACTATTACATCATCTGTTTTAGTCTGTGTCATAACCGAGAAAGCTCGTTTCCGGTTCGCAAGTGTTACTCGTACCATGGCCCGTTGAGACGATCTGTGTTTGCTTTTCATTTGTTTAGTAAGATGCCAAGTTTCTGCTCCGCATGTTTTAGCGGGTAGTATGCGCTGTTTGTATTTTTTTGAGCGAGAGAGGTAGCTTATTTTTTTATTAATTACGAGAGCTTGCTGAGTGCTCCGCAGCCAATACCCAATCTGCGCCGGATTTGTCTGTTGGAGTCAGCACTAACCATCCGTCCAAGGTTCTTATATTCTTGCGTTTCCAGCGTTTTGTCTCTGTGATGATGTGGCCGAAAAGCAGATAGTCGGAATCACCCAAACAGTAATGTCCCCGGGCAATCGCGAATGGGGAATGTGCCAAAGAGCCAGAATTTGAGAAAGAAGACTGGTGTAGGCAGCTTGCAGTAGGTCTGCTGGAACGGGTGTGGGTGTAAGCAGTCTCATCAGGAAAGACACCATTGCCGGGAGAGACGAAGGGTTCGGGACAAGGCACGACAGGCCCACCATACCGCTCGGAGTTTACTCGGAGTCCGGTGTAAGCGCCACCCTGCGTTAATTTTTGCCGGCGCTTTGTGGTACTCACAGCTTCGGTGCAGCAGTCGGGGAATGGGGTCCGCCTCACTTTCGCGATCGAGGTTGCCAACGAGGGACTATGCTACGAGCTGCGAGGTGACGCCGCTGCACCGAGAGTGCCACCCCGCACCGCAAGTTCCACGTAGGGTGTTTGGGTTTTTTCATGTGTGGATTGACGGTTAGTGGTGAGTGAACAGACCCGTGTTGCAATATCGTTCTTTCTGTAGTTACTATGTCCCTTTGTTTGGTTTCCTAATATAATCCCCTGCGTGTACCCACGTCCAGTACCTTTCTCGAAAACTCAAGGAAACCTAGCGAATCCTCGCAGGCTCACCAATATTTGTGAATGGGTGCGTCGTGTTAGGTTTCTTTAAGAGGATTTGAGACCTGCAGTCCGGCGTGGGGTTTGTAAAGATAGTGTCTCCTGGTCTTACTCCCGTTTGAATGGGGAATTAATCGCTTTCCTTGTGAAGTGTTATCTTACCCGTACATTCCTTATACACGTCGTCGAGAGGTCTAATGTAGGTCTCTTCTCTTCACTGCTCCTTTAATGCTTGCAGCACGGCTCCGGTTTGTACTGGGTCAAACGCTTTCTCATAGTCTATAAAATCAATGTAGGGGGGTTTAGTGTATTCAGCGTCATTTTCTGATTGACGGCTTGGTCTTATTCATGGTTGAGTAACTTGAGTAACTTGGTCTTATTCGCGGTTGAATAACTGTAACTTTGGTAAACAGCTTGTAAACAACTTGGAGTAGGCTGATGAGTCTGCAATTCTTAAAGCATTCCGGGTCTTCTGTGTTATGAATCAGAATATTGTTGGCTTTTTTCCGGGCTATGGGCAATTCCGATTCTTCAAAAATTCTGAAAATACTAATGGAAGCTTTTCCATTACTATACCTCTTCCTTCATTCAGGAAATCTGCGGTTAGGTGATCGTCGCCTGCAGCATTGCCTCTTTTCATGTCTTTAAGAGCATTTCTCACTTCCTCATAATTAACTAGGGGTACGCCGCAAGTAAAGCTTATGCTATCAGTAGCTCTCCCGTTCCAACGTCGTTTTCAGACAGTCTGGTGTAGAATCATTCTGCTACCTTGATTATCTCGTTCATGTTGTGTGTAATGTCACCCTGCTCGTCTATCAGTGCGTACATTCTGCCTTTGCCGATGGAGAGCTTCCTCTTAGTTGCTTTCCAACTTCTTGTTTGCAGCATTTCCTCCATCACTGCTATGTTGTAGGCGCGAATGTCCTTTGTTTCACTTCTGATACTCATTTTAAACAGTTCTCCTAACTTACGTCGATGCACAGCACTTGATACTTTAATGTTGTTTCGTTTGGAAATTATTTGATTCGTTTTCTTAGTCAGTTTTCCCATTTGTTTTCTACATGCTGCTTCTGCCACAGCTGCTGGAGATTCTGTGATTGCCGTTGGTAGGTTGACATTTAACCTGTCTACACTATATCCGTTCTCCCCGTTAAGAGGCGAAAATTTGTTTTGGACAGCTATTTTAAACTCCTTCGTCCTGGTATTGACTGACTTAGTGCTGGGTTTCTTGCTTTTGATGAGTTTCCTTCTTTCTCCTTTGAGTTTCCGGTTTGTTTTTATTTAACCACTCTGTGATCGCTGCACCAAATCTTACTTATCACCTTTTAATCTTGCACAACATATGGGTTGTCACTCAAAATACGGTGAATTAAGTTTTTGATTTTATGCGCAGGACTTTTCCATGCCCATTTCGTATATTTTACAATTGTAGAAGAATGTGTTCATCAGAAGCAGATTATTTCCCTCCGCAAATACGACCAGGCATCTCCCCAACTGTTGCGATCGTCTATTACAAAGTTTATCACTGACCTTTCTCCCACTTGCTTCTTACTGACTTTTGCATTAAATTCATCCATCACAATTAGGAACTGTGTCGTTCCCTTCTTCATTGCTAATTCCTCGTCCTCCTAGGAGCTATCTACGGCTTCATCATAGCTCCTTGTTGGTACATAGGGCTGCACTTTTCTTAACTTCAAACGCTTATCTAGCTTGATCACAGCGGCTGCGACTCTTTCCCTAACGCTGAAGAATTCTTCTACGTTTCTTCCTAATTATTTATGGATTGAAAATCCCGCTCCGTGTTCTTTATCCTATAAGAGTGTGTGCGTGATTTTTTTGTCCAAAGAGAATAGTAAAAAATAAGCACACAAGAAACAAGCCCCACTGAGTTTCCTAGAAAATACCACATTATCAGAATTTGGCAGCTGATCGGCGAGCCTTGCACCAAAATTCTCCAGAAGACGATGGGTGCACCGTATGACTGGGCTGTTGGCCAAAATAGTATACGTTTCCATCAGGCTGATGTGCTCATGAATACTGCAGTAATCACAAGCACCCGTTGGCAGGCTGCAAAAAACTGAATGAACGTAAGCTTTGATTGAATTTATTGACAACATAGTTATGGGTGTAAATATTCTAAGGTGTAGGGGGGAGAGAAAGAATACCCGGTAAATGTCTTTTGAAGAGTGCTTGGGCTTGATGAGAGCCATGGAAAGCGTTATGTTCCAGCGGCCATCGGCTAACAGTGTGTGCCGTCGTAATGTTTCCAGACACATCTCCTGGCTGATTCCCACGAGATGAATCATGAGTGTGCACGCGCATATTTTTCTCATATATTACAAGTCATGCGCAATCCAGGTAATTGCCCTAAACTGCAATCCGTTTTCTCTAGCCGGTCACTTTGCAAGAAAAACGTCTGTGAAATCGGCATGGTTAAAGCGCGGTTTAAAGCGGCCGCAGCTTTTTCCAACCTTGAGACTTTGAGCATGGCCAAGTGTAATTACTTAGGATAAACATTTTTTGAAAATGAACACTACACCAAGATTACAAACAGCGTAAAGCTAACCTTGCGTTCTGCCGCGAAAGGAAATATTTGGAAAAAATTTGTGAAACCGGACAATATGCTAGATTGTAGCTTAATTTGACGCCTATTTGTGAAAGTCTTGTAAGCGATAGGTTACCTTGGACCTTTACTTCTAAACTTATCGTACAAAAGTGGCCTTGTCAAGAAAAATATAACTACAAATAACGTTTCCCGGTTGTGATTATTATAAAAACGAGTAACTATGAAACTTCAGGAATAAACTGTCATGAATTTCGTCAAAATTAAGGAGATAACACTCCGTAGGAGTGCCAACAAAACCGCTGCACCACATGTAGCGTTATGTTGTTTGTACCAAAGTTACAAGTTGCAGAATTAACTCGTTTCGGACGCGTCTGCGTGTCGTGTGCTCCGCTACTGCCGCTGCTTTTCTGGCATCTCGCTTTGATAAAATGGCTGTTCAAATGCTGCGGCAAAACCAGACATATTTTAACGTTTTACGCTCTTCTAAGGCAGAAATCGGCGTTCCTTATCTTTTATGTGAGATGATTCAGTGAATAAACGCTAGCACAGCTACACCTTATGCGAAGACACAGCAAAACGCGCGCTTTGCAGGCATAACGTTTTTCTTTGCAAAACCACAGTGCAAGGTAACAAATCAAAGAGGTTTCGCTTTGCGTCGACAACCGTAACATACCCCGTATCAGCGACTTGTATGAAAAGAAAAACTTGTTTCAAATTGTGACATTTGTTTACGTAGGAAATTACAAAAACTGCAGTTGGTTTCAATGTCGGAAAAAGACCAACATTTACCCGGCACGCCTATAGGTACACAAAACTAGCTTTGCAATTTAGATTATAACATTGTTTAGGGCACAACACCAGCAAAGGGCAGAAAAAGGCCTAGGCGTGACCGTTTTGGCACGAATACATTTATTAAATTGAAACAACGCGTATTCTTAATAATTTTCTAGAAAACATGCCTCACATAAAACCATGCCCTTTCTTTTGCGCGTCTCGGAAGACAATATCAAACCCAGAAAATTAGAGGAATGCCAATAACCTTCTTGTTATAACTTGGACATCCGCACTTTAAAACACAGCGCACGCAATGCCTGGTAAGGGCAAATAAAAGGTCCCGTTGCTATTGCGATATGTAACCGAATAGACAGGATTGGTTTGTTAAGACTACAAACGCGATTTCGAACAGTTCAATCTCTTAGGTTCTTTCTTACGAACAAATTTCACCCAGCCTCACGATACGTTCACGCGCTCGCCTCTCGAAGATGGACACGTCAAAACCACTGCTTGAATGTTGGTTGCCCATATGC
This sequence comes from Haemaphysalis longicornis, assembly GCF_048455015.1. Classification (NCBI taxonomy): domain Eukaryota; kingdom Metazoa; phylum Arthropoda; class Arachnida; order Ixodida; family Ixodidae; genus Haemaphysalis; species Haemaphysalis longicornis. Next base: position 4,349,696 of record NW_027526306.1, read on the forward strand.
AGAAGCTCGCTAGCTTTATAAAAAACAATTTAAATAGTCGGTATATCTGCACCCTCGGCAAAAACAGGTGTCTTTACTTTGTTGGCACCCGCCCAACATGCGTGGCTTGCGAAAACGAGAACATCGAGGAAAAGCAGGGCCTGTTTCACTATAGTTACCATAAGGGGTGAATGCAACCACTCTACTTCACCTTCCCGGTACTTGGCCAGTTAAGACAGTCTTCATCCAATAAAATGCTTTGTTTTTTTTTACCCTGCTGTTTGTGTTGGCCAAGAGAAATGTTACACCCGCAAAGCCGCCAACTATGGCGGGTCTCCACCACAGTAGTATTTGTGTTAGCGCCTATTCAGTGATTTATTGCAACTGAAAGATATAAAAAACGCCGATTTTTTCTTTAGAAGTAAAACGTTGACAAGTATGTCGTACGGCCGCAGAATGCGAGTAGATATTTTGTTTTTCTAAAAGCGCGATGCCAGAAGTGCCGCGGCCATAGCGGAGCGCACGGAACGGAGACGCGTCTCGAAAACGGAATTTGAGACACCTATTACTTCGGTACAAACAAAAAAATGGGACATGTTTATCAACACAGTTTTGGGTCCTCGTGTGTTGTTGTTTCGTCCAACCAATTTTGAAAAAAAATTCACATCTGTTTTTTTTATTTTGAAACTTTGCGCACTTTTAGAAAGCACACAGCAGTCCATCGTGATGGAGTTGTTTTATATTTTTTGGACTACCGATATTTTACAGATATGTTTAGAAATACGTGGCCATCCTTACCTGCCGCTTACAAGTTGCTCGCTAGTGCGGATACGGAAGTAGGAAAGGCTAAAGTAGCGACATTCACACGTCTGTTGCGCATGCTTAAATTTTTTAAATTTCTCGTTCGCACCAGAACGCGAAGATTGCCTTGAACAATTTATTCTGGGGTAGTGTTCGTTTTCAAAGACGTTTTAGTCAGATAAATTACACCTTGCCGTGCGCAAACCCTAAAAGTGGGAAAACGGCAGCCGCCAGAAACTGTGCGTCACCTGTGCCAACATCGCCATTGTTTGCTCACGGAGTGGGCATTTAAGAGAAGAACAGATAGCAGTTTTGCTTTAATCCAAGGTTTGCGCATAGCTCATAAAAAGAGATAAATAAATTATACGCCTCTACACGCTTCTACACGCTGGTACCTCATCGAACGGGGAAAAAAGTCAAAACATGTCACGGTCCGAACATGTGGGATGCGTCAAAGTTAGGTAATGAGAAGTCCACAATATGAGTTCGCTGCTGGAACGGACTTTTTCTGTGGTAGAGCGCACACTTAGCTCCCGTTGCACAGTCGTGGCGAACGCAGCTCTATTGTGGCGTCTATCTCCTAGCGATGTCGGGCCGCCCTACTGGATTGAGGGGAAGACCTCCTGGAGGTTATAGTCGTGGATTACCTCTTGGGGCACAGCACAGGACCGGCCACCCGACCACCGTGCATCGCGATCACGCTCCTTCCTCCGAATCTCTTCTTATTCTCCAGAGCCCGGCGTGAGCTCGTGCTCCTACCTAAAGTGTTTTGCGCAGTAGCTATCGTTTAGGATAATGGTGCTCCTGGGGTGTTGGTAACGCACCCCACAGCGCACCTCTTCGTTAGCGCCGTCGTCCTCTCTTTTCAATTCACTTCATCACACTCTCCCATCACTTAAGCATTTTCCCGCGAAAAATATCTGCACCGTCAAACAGTATAAGAGCCAACCACACTAAACCCTCTATTTTAACATCAGTCACAGAAGCTATATTCCACATAATTGTACCTAAAGCATGCTATAACGAAAAACACAAGTTCGAGGAAACCTATCATCGTATATAAAGATGCCTACTCAGCCACTGCACCACTATATTAACACAATAATATATGAACCAGACTTCAACCGTAAAGGCATACCGGCAGGTGATTTATACCTTTTACGGCAGTGGCTGCGGTGCTACACTCTACCTCTACCGTAGAAGCATCACGCAGACTAATGATTCGAGTTTACCTTAAAATCATTAGCTAACCACGCACATCCCACTTCTTTTCCAGGCCTTGGGCATGGCATTCGCGGGACAACAGTTGTTTAAGTGGCTTTTGCATTTCGACCTTTTTGCCGGGCGTGACGTCTTTTTGGTATGGTACCTCTTCGGTGCCATGCCCAGATAACATCCTTTTCGCCAGGCGCTGCAACCTGAGGGAGTAGGACCTCCTTGTCTTTGAGAGGAAAATTTTTGCTACAGGGGGCGCTGCGGAGGCACGGTGTCCTCCAGACCCGCTGTATGAAGAACAGAGGCATGAACAGCGAATTTTGATGTAGCCGCCTGGGCTTTTACAGAGGCTTTGGTATTCAAATAACCACGAGGCACCGTTTGATGTTTTGTGGTTACGCCAGGTTCACACGCCTGTTTGGAATCTAGAGCTCTTCAAAAGGCAGCAGAAAGTTGTCTACGTTGGACCTCGGCGCTAAAAAAGGCTCAGCTGTATCCCATGTCTCTATATCACCGTGAGACTGAGCTGCCTCCCTGTGCGTCGCATCCAGCTCCACGAGCCGTAGACGTCGTTGCAATAATGGTTTTTCAATTTCCCTCCGCTCCATCTTTAATGCGGCCAGCTCTTTTGCCACATGGAACTCTAGAGCTGTTTCCTCGCGCCAGCGGTCTTGTTCTTTGAGCAGCCATGGTCTTAGCTGTTCGCCTCTCAAGCCTAATCGCTCCTAAAGTTCCATTACCCTTGCGTGTCTATAAGTTCTTGCGAGTACTCCACAAAGTAAACTAGTCTCTTCCTTCCATGAACGCCGATTATTCTCAGGTTCTTAACAATAACAAATTGAAGAAGGAACTCTTTAAACAAGATTATGTGTGTATATATTACCCGTAACACAAATAAATACACACAACAGACACGGATAGATTGATGCAAGACTACCAACAGGTAAGCGCAGCTCCAGTGCAAACAAACTGGAAAACGTCTCAGTCCGAACCTGCGGGAAGACTCTAATTCAGGTCATGAAAAGTTTACAATATGTGTTCGCTGGTTGAACGGAGTTGCCCTACCTCACGTCCCAGAGGCGCAGTCAAAGTGTTTTGGTGTTCAAAGGTCCGGGTGCAGTGTCGAGGCGGCTGTGGTAGGCCGCTCACCCAGTTTCCGTTGTACAGTCATGGTGAACGCAGCTCTGTTGCGGCGTCGCTTTCGCCTACCAAGGTCCGGCCCCCTGACTTGATTGCGGCAAAGACCTCCTGGAGGTTGCAGTCCTGGAGGACCACTTGGGGCACAGCACGGGTCCGCCCGCCCGACCACCGTGCTTACTGGTCACGCTCCGCAGTCTGACTCTCTTCTCTCTCGGTGTTCTACACGGGATGGCTTCTCCTCCCTGCCGCTGTCTCTGGCAGCTTTGTATTTGCAAGCGCCCGTTGTGAGCTCCTGCTCTTACCTCGAGCGTTTTGCGCCGTAGCTCTAAGTGATGATGATGGTTCTCTAAGGGTGTTTGTAACGTACCTTACAGTGTGCGTCTTGGTTATCATCATCGTCTTGTTTTACGTAACTTCATCGTAACATTTGGTTACCGGCAAGCTCCCACTATAGTGAAAACACGCCGACATCAATTTGATACCAAAACCCCGTAAGCCAGTAGCACCCGCAACACTTGTGTTAGGGAAGTTTTCATGAGAGATCAGATGGGCGTGCAAATGGACATTTTTCTTTTTGACAAATTTATTTGTAGCTCCTTGTGCACAGGAAAAATATATGGGAAGTAACTCGGCGAGATTTTACTCGCAAGGACTCTGCTCAGTCATGGCACCGTTTTATAATAATTGCCGACAGGGGAAGAGAATTCATGGCGCCTCGTCTGTACAGAATTCACGATGCAACTGCCAAATGCTGAATTTGACGGGCACGTCTCACCGAAAAGCGAAGCAGATACCCCCGGCAGACAAACGAGCTAACGAAACGGCTTAAGAGAACCATCGCCGACATTTATTTATTTATTTATTCATTCATTCATTTACCTACATTTTGCCCACATGGCGTTACAGTAGGGAGTAAAAACACATTTTCACACACGAAATGTGCCAACAAAAAATAAAGTAAGCAATAATAACAACAAAACAGGGAAATAAAAACAGAAAAACATACATATACAAATATACGAAGCGTGTACGTCGATTGTGAGCAAAAAGCGTACGATGTAGTTCTACGATACGTAGCGTTTGCGTATGACACTAAAACAAACTAGAAAACGTAAATGACGCCGTTTGCACTTCCTGCGGTAGAGAGTTATCGAACATGCTTCACACCATGCTTATTTCCAACATCAGTGATGTCCCAGTTACCCTTGTTCATGAGTTTGGATGCCGCGATGAAGACTTGCGAGCTCTGGCCCGGCATAGAATACAGTAGCACTATCTGTGAAACCCCACCCGTTTGGATCTACGGCATCAACACGCCGCCTTCGTTCCTGGTGATCGGGTATGCGTATGGACCCCAGTCAGACGCCGCGGTAAAACCGGAAAGCTTATGCGCCAACACTTTGGCACGTACACAGTGATACAAGTGATTCAAGCCACGTATGAAGTCGCACAAACTTGCACTGGCGTAGCGAGATGTTCTCGAACTCACCCCGATAGCTTGCGCGTTGTGTGAGTGAAGCCATGCTTCTTACAATGACCGACCTCTTCGTCAACTACACTTCTGCATCGAGTCGATGCAGAAGTGTAGAGGACTAATGTCACCAGGTGAATATTAACGGCAGGGAATTATTGTGGCGCAGCCATTGGGTAATTGTCGATATCGCCGCTATTCCCCGTGTGGATGAGTTCACGGACTGTGGCGTGCTATAAAAAAATTCGCATATAAAAAAATTCGCATACTATAAAAAAATTCGCATACTAAAAAAATTCGCTACTCAGGAACCCTGAGTAGTATGTGAAGCAGCCAGGGGATCGACTAAAGTCGACTGCGTTTAGGTTGTCTCCCTGACATCATGGTGACCTCGTCTATGATCACGCATTTCACGTTGCGGAAGACCACGCGGAAGATGTTCAACTCGCTGGCGCTGAGGCCTCCGTCCTTGTTGGAGACAGTGCCAAAAAACAGTGTTTTTTTGGCAAATCTAGGCCAATCTCTCGATGTGGTTATGCTTGGAATGACAAGCAGGTGGCGGGGACGCCACGCGGGCGCCGCGGGGCACGTACACCAGAGGGAACAGCATTTTCTTGTTTGTTATTATTGCCGGGAGGTCTCCGCATTCTAAGTGGGTACGCGGGGCTTGACAAACGTTTGTAGGGGACGCTAGGCTGTCGCCACGTGGGCAGTGCGCATGTACTCGCTCTCGGCAATTTCTTGGTCGACACAAAAAATTACCCTTTGCTAAACAATCCCTCCGTTCGAAGAACGTGCTCAATGGTACGTACTATATCAAATTCTTTAGAGTGCTCGGCCATGGCCGCACAAATGCTAGGGAGGAAACATTAAGTATGAAGGAACCTGCTTCATGTGAGAAAGGTTCGCGACCCTCACCCCACCAGACGAAGTGACGCCGCCACGAATGAAAGTCGAATCACCGCTTTATTCCGGGACAGCAAAACAAAAATGACATGAGTAGAAACAGCAGCTCGTAATACATATGGTCATGTAAACAACGATACACTGAAAAGCCGCAATGCACCGGTTGTGCAGAAAAATAATACAGCGCTTCGCCCTACGCTCATGACAACGTTCGAGTCTTTGTACCAAGCCACTCCGTGTGCACCCACCACATGTACTGGTTAGTCCGAGCTGGCCAGGGCTCGCCGGTCCCGGCGCCTGTCTCTTGGTGCTCCCATCATGGTTCTATTGCCGCCGAGCTGTTCCGTCCAACTCCCCTCTACCACACCCGTGACAGCAGTCTTAATACCAGACGGGGCCGTTGTGAGCATGTTCCGAGCTTGGTATGCACCACACGTGTTCCTTGTCCGCTAACTGTTTATCGCACACGAACACACGGGCACATGACGCACTGATGTCACTATCGGTGTTCTAAGCACGCTATCTGCACTGTAATCACCATACGCGGGCGCGCGTAGGCGTGCGCCCCTATAGGTATTATTCCTTTAAACTGTGCTAGTTGCAGCCATCCCACCAGCTAAAACGAGTATTTTGTAGCGTAAGCTACACAGGCCGAGGTTGAGCAGTTTCGCGTGTACCTTGAAGAGCCGTGCTGCGCAAGCCCGAGGAGCATTGGATATGGTTGGATTGAATTTGGATTGAATAAAAATGAACTGTATCAATCAAATCCAATCCAATTGAAATATTTGCAGATACAATCCAGTACAGTCCAATTGGATTGGATTGGATATTCAATCCAATTAAAGTATGGGTGTGTAGAGAATTAGTTCTCCATATTCACGGGTCCGGGCATTCCAGAGGAGTGACGTCATAGCCGCGGCAGGCGCACTGGCGCCGGCGCGTGCCCAGCGATGCGCCTTCTTTGCGCAGCAGCCAAGTCTGAAGCTTCGCCGGAGCCGCTTGATAGCCGTTTTGCGTGGCTCCTCGAGAGCCCTGCTGCGCATCCGCGAGGAGCAGTGACTGGACTGGACTGGACCGAACTAGACAGGACCGGACTGGACTGGACTGGATCGGATTAGATAGGGTTGGAAATCGTTTTAGAAGCAGTATGCATGATAATCAGCTAATCCTAGACAACCAGGAAACCTAAGAATAACCATCTGAAGCTTAGCTCAGGCTACGCATATCCTGGCATACACGAGCTAAGCCACTGATATTTTTTTTGAACAATGCTTGTTCAGTAAAAGTTTCGGTTGATTTTACTTCCTTCACCTGTTTTCATTATTCTCCTTTCCTTAACTGTTATGATTTCTTCTGGCGTGCCAGTCGCACGCCAGCTTATTCACTTTAAAGCTCCAGCGAAACGAAATGAGCGAAGCGTCGCATGTGCGCTTTTTTGGAGCTACTTTAACTTTATCGACTTTTCTAAGATGGATACCTCCTGCAAACAAACTACTGCCACATTGTTACGAGCAGAAATCTTGTCGTTGCTTAGCTTTGACTAGCGAACGAATTACTACAACCAGCTGGTGGCCGGCCCCTTGGCTGTATGGGAGTGTCCGTGAGACTCGCAGTACTGCACCCACGCCTAGCCTTTTGGAGTAATTTCATGCGATACGTTGTATAAAATCGGTGAGGAGGATGCATACAGGATTTCAGCACTTTCAAACGGGCGCAGAATGGTCGAAACATAGCCTAAGGTGTCCATATTTCAAATTGAGCAAGTAATCCCACCGTGCTTACAAATCACTTATGTGTCCCGTCAAGAAAGGGCTTTAATTTTTCTCTTAAGAAGCCGATTGCATTTTCTGCCCTGCCTAAACTCTTGAGTGGTCAACAACTACCTCAACATAGAAGCCATTTGAAATACAATCAGCTGGCTCGTACTAGATTCACTAAAACATCTTTTTTACGGATCATAGAGGTCGGTTTACTCGCAGTACAAGATGAACAAAAGTCTCAGTTTGGCGAATATATACCACAATGCTGTTTACTACTGCCTAAAGTTTCTTTTTATAAAAAGAATACTTTCACCAACTTGGTGATTGCCTTTTAGAAAAACATCGCTGGTCACAAAAAAGAACGCAGGAACATTGCGACGCATTTATGGCGTGTATATGTAATTTTTATTGCATCTGTTAGGGCAACAGGAGACAGGCAACAGGGTTCGGTAACATGGCTGACCGGAACTGGCTTCTGAGCTTTAATGACACGCTTGTGTATACAATGATGACAATAATGTTGACTGCGCAATGCGACGAGGCTGCAAATGGTACGGCAAGAGGAGGTACGGCAAGCACGGTTCGGTGTCATGGGTGACAGGAAGGGGGTTCTCTAAGGTGGCCTCCAGTTTCGATATGTGGTGATTCGGTGATGACAACATTCGGTCTGCAGCAGCAAGAATTCTTTCGCAATCAGCACGGATATGCTTCCGCAACAAACGCAGAGCGTCCAGCTCACCAGCTTGCTGTTCGGTAGCCGTACTGTGTGTGCCTAGCATGGTGGACTGAACGAGACGTGGCATGTCTGCATCGGTTGGAGGGTTGCGGACGGTTTTGATAAGAGCAGCGGGGATGGCCACGAGAGATATCGGTACAGTCTGAGTAGTTGCCCCTCCCTCGAGGCCGGTGGTAGGAATGTCAGTGTTGGCGTCTGTGCATTCGAGGGAGGGAGTGGATGTTGAGCGGTTCTTGGGCTCACTTGCGTGCAGCAACTGGCATCCCTGCTGCTCTCCCCGTCGGTCGCTGGCCTTCTTCCCGGGTTTCGACACGAACTATTAGAGGAAGAGGAGACACGTAGCAGGGTTCGGCAACATGGCTGACCGGAACGGGCTTCTGAGCTTTAATGACACGCTTATGTATAGAATGATGACAATGATGCTTACTGCGCAATGCGCATACCCCATCGGGAGATTTAACAGCATCATTAGAGCGAGTGTCTCCTGAATACATTAGTCAGCCATGTTTTGAATATAACATTTATTGTGTACCAGAATGGCATCAGAAAGCTCAACGCACTTGAGGCATATCGTCTTCATGGTAAGAAGCGCACGCATAAAAATATGAAGGCTTGTCTTCAGAAAGTGTGAATACCAGGCATACAAATTTTATGCCTCGTCTTACTTACCCTTTCCTATGAAGGTATAGTAGGTTGGTGGCCCAAAGTACTCCATAGGATGACCTTTCTGCTAGAGGTAAAGGAACTTCCTTTATTTTATTTTTTAAGAAACCAAAAACCTCCAAGACATGCTATGAAACAGCGCATTCACAGCTTCCTTAAGCTATCTCGGGGTATTTTGCGGATATCTAAGTTCGCGCTTGACCTTATTTGTTAAGTCAATATTTTAGATTCTTGTCGCTATGGAGTTCGAGCGACGACGTTTCTTTTTTTATGGTTGTTTATTTAAACTTCGTTGTGCAAACGATTGGCAAAGGGTAAAGTTTAGGTGAGCACATGTGATAGCAAAATACTTCTCCAAAGGACGATGTATGGCTGTTTCCCCTTTAACAAAAAATGGGGTCTGAAAACAGTGCATTGCGAACTGCCATAAGCGCCACTTGAGGCCAGGTTCCCTATTCCTCTTTCGTGCAAACCCTTGCATTCACGTGGAAAAGAGTCACTTGTACCTGCGGCCGAATCAAAGTAGCTGTGCTATATATGAATAAAGCTGAAGTGCCAAACAATGGGAAGAAATATTCCAAATATTGTCTCATTAAAGCCACTGGTGTATAGGTTGTATAGGTTCCTCTTCATAAAATTTTTATTGTTGAAACAATAAATGAATAATTGAAAATATGCAGAAATTCCAAGTTTGAACCGCAAATACGGGGAAATGTCTTCTTATGCACAGCTGTAAGACAAATAGATCTCACAACTTAACACAAGCAATTAGAATAAATTCTGCAAGGTGCGATCAGACGTGTTTGTTGGGATCAATAATACAGCTGGACATCAAGGCATCCTTTTGAGTTGAACGGCTTAATACGGCAACAAGGGTGCAGCAGTGCTTTAACTTAATGTTTGGCTGGTCTGTCTGTCATTGGGCGAGAGTAAGGATGATGTATAGTGCGCGGGGCGGCTGCTGTAAATTTACTGGGAACATCAGACTCAGCGCCACCGGGACGATGTATTTGCAGCTGTTAGTAATTGATGTGTGCCTCAGAATAACATGAGGTATATGCACTCTAACGCCCAGTTTCGCGCCCTTTACTCACGTTAATTTGACGTCGGAAGGGCAGATTTTTTAATTGTGGTGCAAAACATAGCGGTGCGCAGCGATTCTAGGTAAATGTAGGACGCCATCATCGTTTGTGAAACAATGTCAGTATTTTGAAAGAGGAACATGCTAGATACTGAAAACTGTGTGGGCGAGATAACATAAACTTTTGCTTGCAATGCTTGGCGTATCTGCTACTAGCAACCGCTGATAGGTAGCGGAGGCACCAGTATTGACAGTACTAGTTTGTAGGATATTTTTTGAGTTCTAAAATACTTTTGTCTTCTGTTACCTATTTTTTCTGAAAAAACCGGAATAACAACCTTCGCTGAATATAATACACAGCCAATTTTCGGGTGAGTTACTCACCAATCGCGGCGGAAAATATTAGGCTGCTACATAAAACAAAACTACCAAGTAAATTATTGGGCTCCAAATTTGTTCCTAAACTCTGTAAAAGGCAAAAGAAACATTCCTTCAAGAGCATACCTTCTAAAATAGATCACAGAAATAGTCAATATAGAGATAAGTTGCTTCGATTGATTAAGGCGGTGTCCTTGTTGAAGCTGCCTAAAAAAATCTCCTTCCGAAATAATAAACATAATATATTTTTGGAAGTTTTTGTATTTTGTTATTTCGCTTTAAAACATGCTTGCTGCCTCGTATTTCGATTCTTCCTAAACATACAACGTAACACACCTGCTTAAGAGCTTCCCTAAACTGCTACCTTGTTGTGGTTGGAACTATATCAAATTACTTAATCATGACAATTTTATCATGTCAAAACAGTAAAACAGAATGCACACGTTCCCGTACTGGGTGGATATAAATAAACCATACAAATTAGAAGATCTTGTTACAAACATGTTTAGCAGTAAAAACGTACAACACCCATATATTGAAATTACAGTTCAGATCGACGCTTCTCCAGCTCCGAATATTCCCTCGTTCTGCTTGAGATCGGGGTACAAAAAGTGAGGGCAACCAGTAAACAGTACGTTGAAAAGGGTAATATTTATTAGTTAGCATAGTACCCACAGCACTATTTCAAGGCATTACAATGCGGGGGAGGAAGTAGAAATTTCTAAAAATTATGGGCAAAACAAAAGTATCATTTAAAACACAGTAACAAGCCAAAACACTGCATGTTCAACGAAGATACACTGCAAAGAACACAAAAATACGTCACTAGACGTAATTGTCAAAATGTTTTTGGGTAGCTTTTTCCATTCGCTAATAGTATTGGGGAAAAAGCATGCTCCAACAATTGCGTTCTAAAATGTATTCATTTTATTTTACAGAAGTGACCTGTCCTTAGTGGAACATAGTCTGGACTCTTAAATAACAACTTCTGTCTATCCCTGTTTTGTTATAAAATATATTGTGAAACATTTTTAGTCTGGGTACTCACCTACGATACTGAAGCGAATCCCAACCTAGGATGCGCTTAGCAGTGGGCACTAAATTTCCCCGAGTGGCCAAGTTTTGCACTCTTCCTAGTTTCACGAACTGCCACGCCGCTTTCTGTATCACCTAACGTGGTGGTGGCACGTAAGTCTACACGTCTTCGTAACTACTGTGTAGATAATATACGGGGAGCGTTAACAATACTTGTATAGTATTTCCTACATTGAGACCCGTAGTGGATGTCGCATATCTGTCACTTAGAAACGTGCGTTTGTGTAGACTATCACAATACGTTTTTTTGTTTGCTGCACTTTTAGGCAAAATTTTCTCAACGTACACATCCAGGCTTTTCGTGTGTTTGTACTGGGAGTAATAGGCTCCGCGTTAGAAGATGCTGATTAGGAAGAATAAAAAGTCATTACATGACAGATCGTTCTATATCCCGAGCTCGAACTCGGCAGTACAGAGGGTTTGCCAATTACGCCAGTAGACGGAAGATGAAGAAATGTGAACAACGCAGCCCAACGAGCCAACATACAAGAATCTAATTAGGCGGAATAATTAAAAGCAGAAAAATATGTGACAAAGGTAACCAACTGGACGTCTATGTAAGGGCTGCAGACATAATGATGACGCCAGAAGAGAATTAATAATATGCCGAGGGTTGCTTTGTAGGTGAACACCTGGCGAGACTTATCAACGCCTTCTTTATCGCTATCGGTTCTTTCTGTTTTTCGCGTGAATTACTTTGACAGGTCGACACGTAACCATTACCAAAGCGCTACGGTGGCTTGTGACATGGTAGGCACTGGTCTACTTTACAACGGTCAAGGTGACGTAATAGTCAATGAAAAAAAATATTTCACTGCAAATTTGAATATTCTAATTGCGTTGCCCTCTTTAGTGAATTAGGGAACACACCAGGGGAAAATGTTTCAACGGTTATACTGAATAAGCTCTACATTTATTGTTTTTGTAGACTTACTCATGCCTTTATATTGTTGCCAGCAATCCGAATTGCCGTGCAGTTATAAGCTAAGAGAGGGTTGTTGGATGATACCCGTTACCTGACTTGCGAGCCCTTTCTGATCACCAGACATTTTCTCAAGCTCACAAATACGATTTTCCAATGATATATGCTGAGCACGGACACTGCTACTATATTCGGCTGTAGGGTTGATGCCCGGTGCTACCTTAAGAAGTATAGCCTTCGAACGATAATATCATAGGTCGCTGGAAACGAATGTTAAGGAGAAATGTCAGTACAGAAGCCACTCAAATTCCTTCCGCCTTTATGTCTGCAGGAACAAATTTGTGCCTCGAAATATTATAGCAACCGAGTAGAAACACTATAGTGACCAAGCAGAAATGCTATAGCAACCAAGTAGCAAATATCATGCGTCTGAGCATTTTCCCTGCTTATTGTTCCCATATTGACCATTTCAGATAAAGTCAATATTTCTAGTTTTTTTATTGAGTTAGAACGGTGCCATTTCACTGTTTCCGTGGTGAAATGTATTCTTCGTGATACTGTACGAACAATCATAACGGAGTAAATTTATCCATACTTAAGTTCCCACGTACACTGTACTGTAAGAAAACAACAACGTAGTTTTATGAACCCCGAAAACGCACTAGTTTATAAATAAAATAGTGCATTTGGCAAAGAAAAGTTTTTTTGCTTATAAAATATAAAAAGACACGCAGCGCGCCTCTCAAGTCTCAACATGGTTGATTCAAACGGCTGAGAAACGCGGCGCAAGTTGCCCTGATGATGTGAACGCTTGTGCAAGAGCGCAGTTAGCGGACACATCATTTCTTTCCATATAAACTTCGGAATATCAATCGCAGAGTTCATAGAAAAATGTTTCATCGTCATCATCAACAGCCTACTTCGGTTCACTGCAGGACAAAAACCCCTCCGATTGCCCTCCAAACGCAATTGCCCCGCGCTGTTCAAGTCCCCTCTTTGAACCTTAATGTTCCTATTTCGTCCTACCTAACAGTTACTGGCGTTCTTGACGCGTCTCTCGGTATCCACTATGATACCCTCACGGTCGACGATTTGCCGTCTTGTCTAACTACATTATCAAGTAAAATGTATGGCTTTTTGTTTATTCCAAGAATAACATCATCTACTTAAGTTTGTTGCCTGATCCAGCAAGCTCTTTTCTCTCCCCAAGTGCAACCCTCATCATTCTTCGTCCCATGGCGCATTTAGCAGATGTAAGTTTGTTTTCCAGTTGTATAGCAAGAAGCCAAGACCCTCCTTTATGTCATCACGGTTTGGACTGATTGGGTGTATATTTTTATTTTGAGTGATAGTAGTAGCTCTCATTTTATTATTTGAGAGTGTTTTCCGAATGCACCCCAGCCCACACCTAATCTGCACCGGATTTCTTTCACGTGGTCGGGTTTAGCGCATAGGACCTGACATGGGTAGTTTTGCTTAACATTCTCCTTGTTCTATAGTTTCGTTACGTATGCTGAAGAAGGCACTTTAGACATGTTTGTGTAACATTTCTTTAAATTTATTCGTATTTATTTCTTGCCCTTAACCCTAAATAGTTTCCGTATTGTGCGTTTATCCGTAATCTTGTGCTTATAATACAGGCTTTCTGCAACACCCCTCCATACAATCTGTGAACACTTTCGGCTGGATTTTATCTCCCCATTGCACTTCGTTTCGTATCGGCAGTTTGTCGCTTTTTTTGTGAAGAATCGTCTTGCCCGTACATCCTTTATATTGGCACGAAGCGAAAGATTAGGCAGTCGTCTCGAAGGAAAAGCACGTTTAATGGAGCGAACTTGCGCTCCCCTAACTCAAAAATTCCCCCGCATTTCCCCGAGGGGGAGAATGTGAAAGTGCGAATGCACGGTTGTCGGCCCGCTTGCGGCGCTTGCGCTCGGCCCCCGCAGCCCACCCCCTCGCCGCCTTCTCTTCCATCTCTCCCATCGGGTTTGTAGTATCACGTGTACACCACGCAGTTATCAAGCCGCTATAACGCCGCTGAGTCGCCAACGCACGCCGCTGACGACGTAGTTTGAATGCGTTAAAGATATAAGGCGCGTCTAACACTGATATCACCGTCGCGTCTGTGGCTTGGTCGGTAGCGCGTCGCGCTGCGGCCCGCAAAGTCCTCGGATCGAAACCTTTAAAGAGCACTGCGGACGCCGCCGCCGACGCCGGCGGTGGATGGTTTGGGGTCGCTTATAAAGAGCATTCGCTCTTAAGAAGTACACAGGCGGCGAAGCAGCATTCAACAAAGTGACGTGCGTCAGCGAGCGTCGGAGAGTCGAATGAATGCCGTGGCGTCTGCTCTGCTGGCTCTTATCTTTCGGCGCGAGTGTTTCTCGAAACGTGGATTTATATACACAACATTGTAGATCAAAGAAGATTATTTCAGGCCAATTGACATTCGGGCAAAACGGTCTTCTTATCCGAATGAGATAACCCGTGCGGCATAAAAATAAAGAATGAAACATGTGCTCCGCTTGGGACACAGATAACAGAGCCGGGTGCAGCCGGGCAATAAAAACAAACCATAAATAAACAAACCAAATGCATGGCTCACGCCAATATAGGTCGTCTTCGAGAATTATGTAGGTTTCCTCTATGTCATGATCTTTTAATGTCTACCACTGGTTGATGTCTACTGACTCGAAGGCTTTTTATAGTCTATAATGGGAAGCGCAATGTAAAGGGGTTCAGTGTACTCTTCGGATTTTTCTTATTACTTGACTGGCTACATGAATGCGAGCCATTGTCGAGCGTCCTTTCCTTAGCCGAGCCTGCTGTTTCGGTTTCTAATTATCTAGTCTGTCACATTCTATACAACGTAGAGTGGGCGTATTGGTCTGTAATTGTTAGGGTCTTAGGTATCTCTCTTGATGCGAATCAGAATTTTGTGGACGTTTTTCAAAGCTACGGTAACCTTTAGTGCCCTGAAGCATTTTGAAACAGTGCAGCGAGCTTTTACCGTACAATATCTCATACCCCACTTAAACCATCCACAGTTCTTCCGTGTTTACCTGCAGCTTTATTCAATTTATTTGCTTCGCGAACTTTTTCAGCTTCAACTTTATTTACTACTGGCATATGACAAGCTAAGCCAGTACACTGAGAAGATTTCGCTTGTCTAACGGCTACGGCGTATAGCCTAGTGTAGAATCATTGTACTGCATTTATTATCTCGTCCACGCTGTTTGTAATATTGCCCTTCTCATCTCTGATAGTGTACAGTCATAGACAATTCAAATACGAACTACGCAGCGCATGACAAAGGTACCGCTGCCGTCACCTGGAAACGACCGTCGAAAACGCACGGACATGCGTAGTTGAGATGGGGGGAGTGAGGCTGTGTGTCCCACTGCGATATGTTGTCCTCAGATAGCTCGCATGCTTGCCTTGTCGCCATCCCTGAAGAGCGCTGCATTGAAAGTACTACCGCCGCTTCAGCTGAAGGTATTGGTCGCGTTGAGAGCAATGCGTGGCATAATTGCCTGCACCGTCGGCAAGTGCTTCCGCGGGAACCGCGTGCACGCTTCGTAATGCATACTGCTGAGCTCATCGACCTTTGTTGAAGAAAACCAGCGCACAAAAATGGAAAAAAAAAATTAAATGCGTGCCGCATAAACTTTGATGGCACTGCAATGTTTTGCGTTCGTGGGGCAGTAGCTTGGGAATAAAAAAATGAGCTGGCCACCAAGAATGAGCCTTTGTTTAACGGAGTCATGGCTGAGTCATTTCGCGGGTTCGGTGCTTGTAGCACGCAATAGCTATACCACCAGAATTCGTCTTCAATAATATAAAATAACTGCAAGCATTGTGTGGGCTGGGAAAATTACTGGCAAAATTTTAATATTAACTTCAATTAAGATAGGCAGGTCCAACCATAATAGGGGCAGTTGCCCTTGCACAACAATTTTGGGGGAAGATTTTTTAATGTTTTTTTGGCAGGCACCCCAGTGCTTGTCGAAATCTGTGGAGCGGGCAGCGCTGATCATGGTTTGGGCGTGACCCAGGTGTCCATCGTTTTTTGTTCATTACTCCACCCAATACCCAATGCTATGTCGGCAGTGTGACGCCGGCGCATACGGAAAGCAGGCGCTCGTGCGAACGGAGCACACAGTAGCCACAGGTACTACAGAGTTTTAGCTGACCGTTTTTGACGCTCCGCTATGCTCCCGACATCCCGCTCAGCACAACCGGAGCTTCAGCAGCCGAAAGGCTTTTAGCTAAGCGATAACCGTATCTCTCTCGACGGGGAATGATTCGCGTGCCTGGTCGTTTCGCGTGCGCCTGTAAACCAAAACTTCAACCTAAAGGAAACATAAGATTTGGTATTTGGTCGCCCAAACAAAGCAAAATACCGTGTTTCCTGGCCTCATTTAACCTTTTTTGCATAATGTAGTCGCTGACATGGTATAATTTTTCTAAATAACAATAAACAAGGCGATAAACTTTAGAATAGCCAAGCCAAGGCTGTCTTTCTCGGCGCTGCATAGAAGCAGCCCCGCGCTTCGGTCGACATTTTTCGCTTCCGTTCTAAAGATTTTTTAGGTGTGTGGCACCATTGCATATTCGGAAGCGCTTTCGCGGCTTCGTCGGTGGTGTTTCAACTGAAGAAACGAAGTTCGCCGTTCCGCACTCGCATCACGGGGGCAGCCATGTTAAAATTCCGCACGGTAGCGTAAGCTGCCGCGACGGTCCGCTAAGAGGCCCCGGTTAGCGGAGCGGGGCCCCGCTCCGGTATACGCCTCGAGCGCTGCCTGTAGGGGCGCCACTGAAATCCCCCTAGCGGCTCATTTCGAAAGCAGTCGCGGGAGTGGCCGGCCCACTCACCACTGCCGCCGTTGCTTTTGAGGCACGTTCGCGACTGATATTTTCCGTTTGTGTGCGTTGGAAATACATATTTATGTGGAGCGATCACTCCACATCACTCTGCGATCACTCTGTTCGCAAACGTGGTGCATTTACGAGAGTGTAAATGCTTCTGACGCGATCTTACTGTGGTGCATTCGGTCCGCATAAGCTCCAGGTGAGCGTCACAAGCTGGCGTCACGAAACCGGCATATATGCATGGATCTGATTGTAATTACACTGCCCAGAAATTTACTAACAGTAACTCCGTAAGCAGCGTTCGTTCAGATGCTCATTCTACGTCTTTACACTGCGATGTAAATCGGTTTCGTGTGGTTTCATAATCTAGCAGAGCACTCATACCTGACAGCCCACCAGTTACGCTTCATATCTCGGATATTGATCACTACCCTGAACAAGCCAATGTGGCATAAATATCACGGTCATTCCACGCAATAAGTACGATGAATAATGCAAAATTACATGTGGGATCCCACATGTAATTTTGTCGGCACCAAGAATTTACGGCTGGGTCGTCTTATCGCGAGGTGAGCTTCCCCAAACAGTCATCGGTTACATAATCCTCCGCTTATATCCGCGACCGTGACTAAACGCTTTTTCGAAACATCATCATATGAAACAGGGAGCCTGACGAATTTAGCACAAAAGTGAAGTCAGGGGACCCCACTGAATCCAAAGACACCTTTTATCGCTTGTGAACTTCCTTACTGTACTTCAAAAAATGTGTCCGCCGAGTGATCCGCTGTTCGTTAAAGTCGAAAAACAAAATAAAGGTGAACGCGCAGCTTGTGTGTGATTTTCTAAAACAGTCTCTCTTTGATTTCGTTCCGCATTTGTACACAACGATAGTAAAGCGCCCCTCCTCCTCCTCCCCCTGTCTTGGAAAACATCAGTACATTCCGCATATAGTTGGTCTAGTGAGTGCAGCCATATAAACTAAGACGAACGTTTCTGGGATTTGAGAAGCTGCACTGTTTTTTTTGTTGTTGTTTTTGTTTTTTTCACTCTCGCACGAGCTATTACATTGCTTCCGGACTTGGTAGACCATTTATTTTTCCGTGGTTTCATTGACTCCCTTTGGCCCGTTCTATCAGGCGGGAGTGGGCACATATTTAGCGACCCATAGACTTGGAATATACTCAACATGTTCGCGTGGCCTCTATTTCTATAAAACGCACAAGTTATTGCCAGGTATATTAGGTAATCACCTCCCCGAATGATATTTTTGGACGACGTATACATTCAAAACAAGGCCGAATTCGTTGTCAGCGCTGCAAAACAAAACCTACCTCTCACTGTGTCAATATCAGGTCTAAACGAGGCGTCAATAGAATTCACTTGCGCCTGAGATATTCGGAGGTGACAGTGGTGATATGCCGCTGCCGTCGCCGACTTCCGTAAGAGCGGCGAAGAAGCGCGCAGTACCGCATCCCCGGTTAGCTCTTGTCGGCGTTCGAGCTCTCTAACAACTCTAATCAGGACGCAGCTGTTTTTTAAAGTCCCCTAAACGTACGATTTGCGTACAGACATCAAAATAACATGATGTTTAGGGCGCGGAAAGGCAAAAAGAAGTGAAAGACAACCAAAACACTGCATGGGCCGCTATCAGCTGCGCTGCGGACATCCCGTAAGCGCCGCGGAGAAGCGGCGGCAGGCGGCGCAGCGATCGAGAAGCTCGAGGCGTATAGCCGGTAGCGCGCTTGCGTGCCACGCATGCGCAATGGCGCTCCCGCTTGACATCGGAGCGCAGCGGACCGTCAGGAACGGTCAGCTAAAACTCTCTATTATCTCGCGCCGCATCGCTAACAATTTTTATCAGTGCTATAGCGGTATGGCAACAGGGCAAGCATGCGAGCGAGCAGAAGGCAAGATATCACAGTTGGACACGCAGCCTCGCTCCTGTCATCTAAACTGCGCATGCCCTTGCGTTTTCGATTGCCGCTGCCAGGTGACGGCACCGGTACTTTCGGCCGTGCTCTCAGCGGTTTGTATTTGAATTGTTCATGACTGTACATTCTGTCTTGGCTTAGAGCTGCTTACTCTTAGTCGCTTTCCAGCTTCCTCCTATTTCCAGGGTTGCGTCGATAGCTGCCTTGTTGTAGGCCGCAATTTCGTACATCTTACTTCTGTGAATGAATTTGGACAGCTCAGCTAATTCAGTTTCATCCGCTGTATTTTACACTTTTATGCGTCCACGTTTAGAGTTTCTTTCTTTTTCTTTCTCAGGCAGTTTTCCATTTTATTAACTTCATGCTGCTTCTCCCACAGCTGCTGGTGGTTCTGCGGTTGCCGTTGGTATGTTGTCCTTTAGCCTGTGTGCACTATTATATTCATAATATTTATCATCATAATTCGTCAGTTATTGTTCCCTTAGAGGCTCCTTTTGGGGTGTTACATAGGGGGGGATTATATTGCAGAGTCAGTAATTCACTAAATTTCGAAGGGTCTTGCTATGCAACAATGTGATACTGGGAGGCAGTTTCATTGTTTATTGTGAAGCGAAGGAAAGATTGGTTGAAACAGTTGTTGGAACCGTGTAGTCTTTGGATGCTCAAAAAATATAGGAGGTGGTGTGATGGGCGAACGGCTAGAATTACAAGCGACCAACGAAGGTCAGGGTAGTTATAGTAGCATGTATGAGGTAGGCGTTATCGTGAAATTTTGCGTCTTGTTGCTAAAAGGCGCAGTCTGATATATGACTTCTGTTAGTAACGCTGATAATGTTACCATAATGTTATGAGATAGGACTTGTAACGTGGTTTTGAAAGCTTCTAATATGCCAACCTAGTACTTTTGCTGCTGGTTGAAAAGGTTGAGGCATACTCTAATTTGATACGGATGAAAATTTTGTATTCTATTTCACAGGTGTGTGGAGGAGGCTGGCTTAAAGAACTTCTAATGCAGCTAGGGTATCTTTAGGCACTCGCTGTTAGTTTTAAAACGTGTTTCAACCACTTTAGCTTGTTGGCGATGATAACGCCAAGGTAGAGCTAGCTGTCGACCTCACGTAGATTAACTGAGCCTGAAGAGTAGAAAAAAATAGTTATACAGCGCTTCCGAGTTACGTGCATTATCTTGCATTTCGTAATATTAAAATTCATCATTCATTCATTCATTCATTCATTCATTCATTCATTCATTCATTCATCTATTCATTCATTCATTCATTCATTCAGCTTTATTCACTTTTGTTTTACATAGTTTTTTCTCTGGTCTGCCTAAGCACCGAATGCTTGTTGGCTTTCCAGGCAATTTTCATTCAGCATGAGCACCGTTAGTCAATTCCGGCTAGGGTGTTTTGCACACGGTATTGATCGTTGCTGGCAGTGACGCGACGGTAAACACCATCATCGGCAGAAAGACGAATTAAATATGTAATGTCTGATGACAGGTCGTTTAGAAATGTTACAAAAAGAAGTGAACCGAGTACGTATCCCTGAGGAACATCGGGTATTAGTTTTGCTAGTATCTGAGTAGTGATGGCCAACACTGCTGAACTGAACGTGACCATTTAGGAAGCAAGTGATCAGTGACAAGATTAGTGGGTCGAGAAGAAAGCACAATTGTTTGGACACTATAGTAGTTTGTGAAGGAAGCAAACGACGGCCTTTGAAAAATCTTACGTGAGTCTGAACTGAAGAATGCGTTTAGTTGAAGATTCGTGGGAAATCCAAAAGGTTGTGTTTCGCATGATAAGCCTGGACAAAAGCCAAGCACTGTACTAAGAAGAAATGGCACGATTGCGGAAAAAGAACGTTGGAGATGTTGAAAACGTTTCCCCTGAGAGGTTGTACAGGTAAACAAAAGTCTGCGCCACCGTTGTGTCACATGTGAATTGGAAAGAATTTGATGATCATACCCACCGCGGTGGCTCAGTGGCTAAGGCGTTGCGCTGCTGAGCACGAGGTCGCGGGTTCGATTCCCGGCCGCGGCGGCCGCTTTTCTGATGGAGGCGAAAAGCAAAAACGCCCGTGTGTACGAGATTTCGGCGCACGATAAAGATCCCCAGGTGGTCAAATTTAATCCGGAGCCCTCCACTACGGCGCGCCTCATCGCCTGCGTTGCGTCGGCGCGTTAAACCCTACAATCAATCAATCAAATTTGATGATCATGGGAGGGATAGAGCAGGCACGGAGCGTTGAAAGGTAGAATGATGGCGGTAGTAGTGGACGTAGGACAAAGATTATGGAGCCAGAAACTAATATGAGAGGTGGCGAGGTCCCCGCTACATAGTATGGATGAAGTGAGGAACGACAAAGGAACGTCAATTTGCACTTTTTCTCGCTTCTAACTCGGAATAACTAGGGTAGTCTATATTGGAGGGTACTCCCTCGAATATAGACTTTTGAATTCTTGTAATCACTGCCTTTAAGTCAAGTGAGCGCTGCGACGCATCCAATTATCGCCGGATCTTCCTTACCTGTTTTGCCTGTATTGTCTTGTAACATATGAGGTGTTTCGTTTTTGAAATCAGCCAGATCCAGCTCAGCCGAATTTGAGGAACAGGCGGAAGTTTGTTACAAGATCTAAATGCAATTCCGTCAAAACTATATGATATATTTTACATGTCAGCGGGGGGAATAAAGTGGCCTCTAGATATAAAAAAGTATCCCGTGAATTTGAGCAATACTGGGGTCATAGGTTTGAATTCGGCTCGTGCTCAATCAAAACACTTAAGTTAATGTGTCATTTCTATAAGAACTTTATTTAAATGGACTACCAAGATTGGGGCAATTGAGGTTTGGTAGAAAAGGCACTAGAAATACACATTAGGGCTTGAAGAACCCTAGTAGTATACCAGGAGAGCCGGTGGGTCCTATTGGCCCATTAGCTGCTCTTTTCGAAATTTTTCAGTGTAATATTCTTGGCCATGCCTGAAGGCACTTATGAAGTAACTAAGTTTTCCATTGCTTTGCGATGAATATCGAAAACGCTGCACAAGAAGGTTGCTCATGTCTTCTTTACCCTAATGAAGTTGATCATACTGTCAGACTGAAAGGATATATTTGCCATTGGTTGTAATAAGTAATTTATTTTTTGTACATTTAGTTCAATAAAAAAACGGGAAATGTGGGCGTAAAAAATCAATATAACTAGAGGTTTTTTGTAGGCACGGGTGAGACGAAATCAAATCATTGTTTGACATCACTGAGTTTCCTTTTGTCCACTTTCTCCTCCGTTCACGTCGTCATTGACATCGAGAGTCAGACATTTAGCCGATCTCTTAATGACCGTTTGAATTCATAATAAGCCAGCTCCCAAAAGCAAAAATAAAAACTTCTTGAAACGCCCATGAAACATTCTAAACAGTCGAGCCAAAAGCAAACTTCAATTGGGTGAATGAATTTGGCTCATTTCGGTCCGTGAAACTGCACGATCTGGCTCATTTTCGATACGAAATACGATCTGCGTAAGGTTTTCAGGGCGTTATCTCAACTATTTTCAGGCCACCCCTTTTTTAGGAGAAAGTTGCCGAGTTTGTATGGTCAGTGTCGTTTTATGGGACTCCGTTTCGGTTGCTGGAATTGGCTTATTTTGAAAAAAAAAGCGCCTCTGATATCTTTGCACATAGCATCCCACCTCGACAGCACTTCTTTTTTCTTAAGCAAACACCATTTCCTGTCAGTCGTACAGATTGCTCCATCTGCCTCATTTTTACCCTCCCCCGCTAAGTCTTTGCTGGTGTCACTAAACAAGGTTTTAGAGTATCGGCAGTTTTCTCCTATTGTTCCGTGATGCCGCCAGGATCATTGGTTCGCATTACGTGACATTTGTTTACACTGCGACGGTTCATGGGCTTCGCGATTTTTTTGCTTGTGCGTTTTTATTCGGTCAACTGTGGTAGTTCTAGCTATTCGCTCTGTCGCTGCGCGCGACCACCGTTCCGAACGTGAATCAAACATCCTGCGCTTGGCAAGCTTCGCAGCATTTTGTGGCAGAAGTCTGTCCGGAGATCGCGTTACGCTGCGGCCTTGGCTGTTTGAAATCCCAGGGTGATGGAAAACGCTTCATAGGCTTCCCGCTGGGGAAAAAGGACGGTGAGCGGCTACGCGTGTGGCATTAACTCGTCAGCAGCGGTGAATTCGTGCCCACCCCGTACTCGAGGAATTGTGAGGTGAGGTTTCTGAAGTGAATTCGCAACATAGTATGTAAGCATAGTTTAAAAATAGGTACCGCCATCCGGTTAAGTTATTTCTTCCCCACCTCGGGCGTTTGCATGTCGTGGGACGTTGCATTCTCTGTGGACGACTGCTATAGCGGGAATCCCAAAAAGGTTTGATAAATTCAAATAGGACAGTTTAGCGTTCACGGACCATTCATGGTAATTTGTGCATACCTCCCTAGCACCTTTTGAAAATTTAGGTGTGATGTACACCGCGCACTGTCACGAGTGGGAAAGCGCTTAAGCTTTCCAAATCTCTTGTCTTGTTTCGCCGTGGTCTTCGGTGATCAAAAGTGCGAGGCGGCTGGGTGTCTCGATTGATGCTGTGGTTTCCGACATGGGGCCCAGCAACAAGGCATTGTGGTAGATATGCAGGATTTCTATAACTCGCTCGAACAGGCCTGCGGTGCCGTGGAAGTATCTGGGTGCGGCCAGTACGGGTCGGCAGCTGCACTTCCTACCTGACGCACCCCAACTGCTTAAGAGCATTAGGAATCACCTTGTCAAGACCCAGTCCTTGATTTTCCCTGATTCAATGAATAAGTATAAGTTTCCGACTAATAAGGTGGGTACGAGCATGAATTTTATACATTTTGTACGATAAAACCAAGGAAACATTCCTGGCACATTCTATTAAAGACAATTCAGGGTGATGCTATAACCTTCTTATTTCGACTTTGCACTGCCGGGTAATGCATGTTTCTCCCCTGCCAAGTTTTTAATAACGGTAAACGGTAAGTGAGAATATTTAAGTTTAATGTCATTTTAGGTAAGTGAGTTTTGCTAAATATTCACTGGTGTCATGAACTAGGCTGTATTGCGGTGAAAACATTTCTATAATTCTTGCGGACGATGGATATAATTCAATGCTTACCAACGTTGGATTTCATTTCAGACCCATTTTAATTGAGATCACCTTAACTGCGTAGTGTGACAGGGAATTTGTGTTAGTGATTAAGCTGGGGGACTTTATAGCAGGTAAATTGTGGGATATGAGGGGTTCCTCGGGGACCTTGCCCGAGGGTTAGGCCCCTACACTAGCTCCCGGCGTGTCAACCACGCGGACTCCCATGCCTACGGCAGCCCAGCAAGGTTCCTTGATACGAGAACACAGTAGACAGTAGTGGCGAAACAGAGCTGTTTATTTGGGGAATCCAAAAGCATGCGAGCACAAGGCTTGACGGCGTTCACGAATCACGCCGTCCGGGTCATGATCGCGAACGGGAGGCAGGCACTCACGGCGCGCGACAAAGTTCCCACCTGAGATACATGTATCTGCCACCGCCGCGATGTTCCGCCGAATTAGGCCCGACCGGGTCTCCCCCGAGGCTCACCCGACTCCTGCGCGCACACGTTCGCGTCGCCGGCGCCCGCGCGCCTATGCCCGCACAGATCGGTGGTGCCATCTCTCGAGGTACGCCGGAGAGCGCCATACCGGTTTCAGCGCACAGGACTCTCCGGAAGCGCGCGCCGGCTCGGGATTGCGGTTCTCCAAGATTCCCACACTTTTCCCCTCTAAAAACTAGACGCCACTTGAGCTTGAGTGACGACACGTTACACCACACTCGTCATGACGCCTCAAGTCAGCGAAGCTGCCACCAAACGCCCCTCCTACGCCAGTCCACACCAATGTTCGCCACACGATTCCGTCGTCGCGGTGCTCGCCTCACGAACCCGCAAACACATTGCACAGGTTCCGAGTCCCTCGCTGTTGGGCAGCACAGCAGGTTGGCAGGCACGGGGGGTAGCCTGCAGCCGCAGCCGACGAACGCCAGAGTAGCGCCATGATGCGACCCACCACTCCCAGCTCGAGGCAGCAACAGGAACGGCCGGGCCCACAGCGGCTGCCCCAAGGCTCGCGCCGCCCGCGTAGGCGCAAGATCCCGCCGCCTACTGGGTTCCGTGGCCGCTTCGGCCGCAGGTCTTCCCAAGCGGTTGGCTGCCACCCGGACGGCCGGAGCAGCCACTGGCGGTAGCTCCGCGGGCCGCGCTCGGCCCCGCGGGTGGTTCAGCAGGCCATCCTCGCTGTCCGTGCCAGAGGTGACTGGCGTGGCTCTCTGTGGTATCCGCTTGCTGCAGGTCTCACTCTCACCGACTGGTGCAAACGATTCCCAAACTTGAAGGGGGGAGCAGCGGGACTCCGCAGTCTCCTGTGACTGGCCGGAAACCTTATCGACGACCTCGCCAAATAGGGTAACAAAAATGCCCTAGGGTACTCCCCCTTGCACGTTCGCTTACTCGCGGAAGCACGAGTCCGGCAACTGTGCTTCAGAACCCACCCCCGCCTGGAGGCAGCTCGCCTGACTATTACGGGTTGTCGGCACCGAAACACCCGTCCCAGTTATTTCGGCCTGGTGCGTTGGTCGGCAAAGCTGCGTCAGCACGAAGCAGGCGGGGCTCCTGCAACTCACTCGCAGCAATACAAGCAGCCATAGAGCCAGCACCAACCGCAATACCAACGGCTTACGGGCGCACATCACCGGTATAGGACGCCTGAGAGTCCGTCTCTTACTAAGACTGCCGATCTTTCGCGACCAAAGAGCCCGGTGCCGAGCCTCGCGAAGCTCGTACTGCCTAAACGAAATCTGGAGCCGAGACTTCACGGCATCGAGACGCACGCACTCCGGAAGCGCGGAGACAACGGTCCCATTGCTCCCGCTTCCCCCCGCAGCGAGAGGAGACTGATTCTTCAGCGTTCCCCCTCGCTCTTTTTCAGGCGTCAAATCGGCTAACACTCCGCCTCGGATTCGAAACGCAGTAGCGGCGGGCTTATCGTGCGGCTTGCGAACTCCCAAACGCCGCACCTTCGCTCGGTAGTGTCCGCCGCGGCTGCGGGAAACTTTAACCGGCGGCGCCGGCGTGGCTGCGCGGGGACGGCCATGCGAGGAAGGCGACCCGCCGCCATGTTGAAACAAGGCTTACGTACCTCCCGTTTCGCAAGCGGGCCGCGACTTCGGTGTTCGGAGGTAACCTTCTGACGTACCGCCTGGTGCGTATAGGAAGGTTTACCCATTTGCCGTCACAGCTGTATCGGGCATCAAAACTGTCTGCCTGCAACCGACTGGCGCGAGGCGTTTCGTCCGAGGTCTTCGGGACAAAGCCTAGCGGGATACGACTGCAGCAATGACTTTCTCAGGGAGCTAGCAGACTCGAATTCGTCTGAAGACGAGACCCACGTTCGGGCGCCTTGTGGGATATGTGGGGTTCTTCGGGGACCTTGCCAGCACTCTTGGGTAGGCCCCCACGCTAGCTCCCGGCGTGTCAACCACGCGGGCTCCCACGCCTACGGCAGCCCAGCGAGGTTGGCCGATACGACAACACAGTAGACACTAGTGCCGAAGCACAGCCGTTTATTTGGAGAATTCCAAAGCATGCGAGCACAAGGCTCGACGGCGTTCACGAATCACGCCGTCCGGGCGGTGATCGCGAAAGGGAGGCAGGCACTCACGGCGGCCGACAAACGAAGTTCCCACCTGAGATACATGTATCCGCCACCGCCGCGATGTTTCAGCGAACCAGCCCCGACCGAGTCTCCGACGATACTCCCCCGACTCCCGCGCACACACGTTCGCGCCGCCCGCACCCGCGCGCCTATGCCCGCACCGATCGGTGGTGCCATTTCTCGAGGGATGCCGACGAACCAGCCGAGCGCCGGACCGGCTTCCGCGCGAAGCGTCTCTCCCAAAGCGCGCGCCGGCTCGGGATCGTGGGCCGAGGTTCTTCACGATTCTAACAAAATGTATCCCATTTTCAAATACGTTCTCTGTATCTGACAGGTGTCAATCGAGCACATCAAACAACTTGCGGATATTGATGCAGAACGAGACCTCAAGGTGCCCCCCCCCTCCACCTCAAACCGGCCTACCTAGACTAGGACCATTTTGCCAAAATAAACGTGGCATCTGCAGTTGCAGTCCTCAACCACAGTATCGGTGCTGCTTTACGCGTGCTAGTAAGTGTTGCACTGATGAGGGAGGAGGCCATAAAAACGGCGTGATTTTTTGAGCGGGTGTACCGCTGGTTCATCCTGATGAAGTTGCGGTACATCGGCACCGGTAGGAGCACGTCTAAGTAGGGTGCTCGTAAAGAGGCAGTTGCATTCCTCAAGAAGTTTATTCAGATTTTCGATCATGTCTTCATAAAGGATACCAAGCAAAGAGAAAAGTCGAAGCGTGTCCACGCGGGTGTACTCACTAGTAAAACAAGTTGTCTCCACATTCAGTACCGATTTCTGAGTGAGCACAAGTTTAAGTTCGTGCGTCTGTGCACTCACTCACGGTGCCCTGGAGAAGCTGTTCTCCTGCAGGCGGTCAAGGCACCTGGCGCCGAGGGCACTCCAGTTTAAGCTGATCCTCCGGCTAATAATGTTGAGCCAGTTATTTAAACCGAGTCGCGAGGACAGCTGCTACATTGATGACTCTGTGGACATCCTCGAGTTTTTTTAGATCAAGAATGGAGCTCAGAAGAACAGTGTGGAGGCAGCAACAGTTGGGCTCCTAACTGACAGCCTTCTTGACAATGATGCTCCCCCACTTGATGACATGCAAATGGAGTCTCTTGCCTACGTCGCGGGGTACATGACTCATAGTGTCAGCAAGAACTTTAGCTATGTGACATGGGCATGGGGTGTCTCCAGGCAGAGCCCGTGGAGCAGGATGGCCAGCTTTTAAAGCTGAAGTCGTACCGCTCACATTCACAACCCAACCCTCTCACTCGCCCATCATGTCAAGTCGTGAACTTGCTGCAGAATGTGGCGAGTGCTTTCTGTGAGCATAAACACGAGGCTTAAACAGTTTCTCTCGCATCGCTCAGAAATGCTGCCTTGGACAAATGCCAACTAGCAAATAGTTTTCCCCACTGCCACGACTTGGAGAAGCGCCTAACAGAGGCTTTCCTCATGCTGCGGTTGTGAATCACCCGACGAAAGCTCAGCAGCAAGGCAAATACTGCAAAGGCAAAATGTGGAGCGAAAAGTGTTGGAATGAGGGCAGCTGTCTGTCAGATTCGTTTCTGCGTAACTGCAAGCAGTTTGGAGAACAAAAGGCAAACTTAAGGCACCGATGTACAGCTTAGGATGATATATTGATTGCGGGAGTTTACGTCGCGAAACTATATTTCGCGAATGAGGTGCGCTGTAGTGGACGGCTCCGGATTAATTTTGACCACCTGGGGTAAATTTCAAGGTGTGCCGAAATCTCGATCGAACACACGAGCGTTTTCGCTTTTCGCCTCCATCAAGAGGCAGCCGACGCCGCCAGGAATCAAACCCGCATTTTTAGGATCAGCAACGCAACGCCTTTGCCACTCAGCCACCGCGGCGAGTCAGTTCACGATGAATTTAGGAAACCTCGAGATCTTCAGTGTGCATTGGGGTCTCGTACACTTACGAACTTATGTTTGTCACCTCCTTCAGAAACAGCTGCTGTGGCTGGAGTATTGAACCGGCTATGTCGTACTCAGCTGCACAAATTCTTAGCTCCCCGACCCAGTTCCGTCAGTTGAAGGAAGAGGAATGCAACCAGCAGTGTGACCGGGAGTGTGACAAGGTGTGTGATGGGGAGAGTTAGAAATGTAGCAAAGATGAGTTCCGCAAGAGGACAGCTCGAGAGTGCCCATTAGTAATGGAGTGTGATGGGGAGAGTGACAAGTGTGACAAAGAGGAACGGAATGAGATGGGTACTATGGGCTTGGGAGTGACCACGCGAGTAATAAATATGTCGTAGGGAGTGACAAGGGCGAATAAGTAGAGTGCAAACAAGTCGTATGGGCTTGGGAGTAACCGTGCGTGTGGACCAGATGAGTGGTGGTGAGCAACAAGAACGACAGAAGGTAGTGCAAACAGGGGGCATGGACTTCGTAGTGGCAATCTGTGTGATGAAAAGGATGCGTGCGATGGCATGAGGGAGTTCGTGCTTGGTAATGTCGACAGGGAAGGCATCATAGCGATAAGCAAACACAGCTCTTTCACAGCCCAGGGGAAGAATGTTTCAATTCTGAGTGGAAAAAAAACGTCGAGCAGCCACAGGACCACACAAAATGCCAGCATAATGCACAAATCTGCTATGCCTGAAACACTTTCCTATTACATCAGGCATTGTATTGGTCCTCACATACTGTCAGCATGTGGACTGCGCTAAGCAGAGTTAGCTCATATTGCTTGCTCGCCTCTATGTACAGCAGCATGCATTTGAGAACTTGCCTTTGGTAGCGGCCCTTCACGTGTTGTGTGTTCAGTAGCAGAAAAGCTGCTCGATGTGGTCGAGCCCCGACGCCTTTGTGTGGGTGCTGCAATTGTGTAACACAAGCAGCAGCTTCAGAGCCTTGACCTGAAAGCGCTGGTCTAGTTTGTGCAGCGAGGCATGAAATATCTCGGAAATCATTATAGCATTTCAATTAGAACGGTGATCGAGTGGCAGTTGCTTGATGTTTTTTTTAAACATCTTGGCTTTGCAATTTTTTCTATAACCAGCCATGGCAGCCGCTGTGTAAGAGCGTTTGCCATTGTGTCGTTTTGCTGTTTATCGCTGTGATCGTTCACAATACGCGAAAAGTCCTTCCGGAACCTTGGTGTTACGCTGTACGATGAACGTTTTGGATGATTTACCTTCATCGGTACATATAATAATTCGCTGACTTTTCTACCGCCTTCAATTATCTTTAGATATTTCTACTAACGTACCAGTCAGCGAAGCGTTGTTTGGCGCTTGTGCACTGCTTGTGTGGAGCAATTTGAACTTTGAGCTTGAAAGATTGTACAAACTAGCAAATAAAAGTTCCCTCTTAAAGAGAGAAACATGTCGTGGCTTAGTTTCAACTGCGTCAACAAATTGCGACAACTCGTCGGCAGCCAATCGACTAAACGCTGGGCCGACCGTTGGGCTGACAGTTTCTGTCACAGGGTCGGCGAGCCGGGCAGTAGCGCAGTCAAGTCACGCCATTTGGGTTTGACGTAATACGAAACACCTCAGAAAATGGGTGACGATGCAGAGAGAAGGAGAAGCATTTTTAATTGACTTTTCTGCTCAATAAAGTCGCATAAACACAGAGAGAGTGATCGAAACATGGACTTGAGACTGCAGACTACAATTTGCACTAGTAATTCTGCAATTTTTACAAATCCCTTCAATGTCCCTTTAATGTTCACGCGTTTCGTTGTATGAATGTATGGGCTGCAAAAGCCCATTCCACTGCTGCAAAATGGAAGGGGCCAATTTCGTCCCGGAGATGGTGTAGTTGTGCTGCAATTCGAAATTGATTGCCAACTTTATTCCTTGTAGCACTTGCATACATGTACCCGTGTCAGGTATACTTGCCTCACAATAATCACTTCTCAAACAGTGCATAAACTCTAGTTTTGTCGTTTTTTTATTTGCGATCAATACATGCTTAAAAGGTTTCGTTTGCATAGTTCAGTAGCAATGTAACTTCACTGTGAAGTAATGTCCTTTCAGCCTCGTGTTAACACTTTTCAAGCTTGACAATTAGATTTTCTCATGGGTGCACACACAAAATTCTTCCTAGTGTTACGTTGGCCAAGTACTGATGTGCTACCGAATGCCTAGTCACATTGTACGGAATATTGGTTGGATAAATTCGTTGTGTGTGTGTGTGTGTGTGTGTGTGCGTGCAAGTCATGGGGTCTTTGCTTTCTACTTTTTTGTACCAGTTTTGATTTCAATTAAGCAATAAAATAGCAGAGTTTTCATTTTTTCTACCAGTTTTGAGTTCAATTAAGCAATAAAACAGCAGAGTTTTCATGTTTATATGGTAAATACTTTCTTTACTTTCAGGGCAAAGTGGGATTTTTCTGCTGCTATCATAGTTTTTATGATCTGGAGGCTTTCTTTTAATGGCGATAGTATGGCCTTTGGCAAACGTGCAGAAGAAAGTGGTGATGGGGCCTCCAGAGCCACTCCTGTGGCACATGATCTATTTTTTAGGGGCAGCCGCAATTTCCGCAGAAGGACTTGCTAGAGTTCATAAAGAATTCTTCGAGATTTTTCAACTGAAATTGGTTGTGTTCTTTTTTTGGGGTAGTTTTCTTCAATTCCCTTTCATTTTACATTGAGTTGTTCCTTTTTCCCCAGTCTGCTTTTATATGCTCATCGTTGATAGCCTTCTAATAGTGATTACTTCGTGCACAGTAGAGTCTCTGAGGCGAAAATTGTTTTATGGAGTTGTCGTTGCTAAAGTTTTACGTTTTTATTTTTATTTTCGCAGTGAAAGAATATTTCCAGAAAATGGGACGCATTTCTGCACTCTATTACGTGGAACAAAAATGACCTGGGAGTTGGTGCTGAACGGGATGAGTTGAAATCACGAATGTTCAAAACTTGTCACACTAAAGGAGAGTTCTAGAATCCTTCTCTATCACCCAGCTAGTAACGTCTATTATCAGAAAAATAGGTCGTTGCAGTAGTGAATTTTCCTTAGCCGATTGTCATGGGTCAGGGCACCCCCCGAGAGGGGATGCATGGAACCCCTCGAAAAATAGAGGGGAAAAGTGGCGAGATGGCCATATAAGGATATAGCAGAGGCGAGAAGCCAAGGGGGGTGCGCCACGGGAGAGCCCAGAAGGTATAAAAGCGGGGCGCACAAAGAAGAGAGGGGAGGCAAGAAACAGAAGACAACCAGGAGGCGGCCGGAGCACGTGCGCTTCAACGAACGAGCCAGGGGGACGCGGCCAGGCCATCGACCACGCCATCTGAGCCTGGGCGGGAGCGGGCCGACTGCGCATCGGCACCGTCATCCTCGGTGCACCACGAACCTGTGTCTTCGTGGCCCCAGCGGCATCGGTCGGACACCAGCGGCCAGCGTCCACGCTCCGTCGACGTTCGTCTCGACGGCCCCGAAAGGCGACGTTCGTGCCAAGCCTACCTGAGACCTCCAGCGGCAGCGGCTACCAGGGGGTAGCCACCGAGGAAGCGCGCCGCCGAAGGGATGACCGCGCGCATCCAACGCCGGCATCAAGGACATCCAGCGGGAGCGGCTACCAGGAAGTAGCCGCAGAGGAACGTCAGGACGCGCGGAGCCCACGCCGTCCAAGTAGTGACCGCGCGCATCGAACGCCGGCACCGAAGCGAGAGGAGGACGGCTACCACCGGGTCGCGGCCACGCAACGGGTGCGACGCGTCAGCGCCGACGACAGCGGGGTAGGCCAGTCCAGTAGGGACGTAGTTGTAAGGGACATAACTAGGGAGTTGTGATACGAGAGAAATGAGCTAGAACTCGATTAAGGAGTGTATTTGAACTGAGAGTGTAGGACTTTATGGTAGATTTTTGGGTTTTGATTTGAATTGTATATTGACCTGTGAAGTTAGGGGTTTGTATTTGAGTTGTGTTTTGGGTTAGTTAGAGATGTGGGTGTTTATCGTTTGTGTGTAGTTTAATTATTGAGTGTTTTGTGTTAGGCTTTTTTCAAGTGCACATTAAATGCATGTTGTTAAAAACGTCAACGGCTTCCCCGTGTCCATTTCTTCGAGCCGGTAAAGACCACCCCACCATCCGTTCACGTGACAAATAATTGGCGAGCCTGCCAGGATTGATTTATCCTTACCCAGGATATTTCCATCGGGCCCAGTCACGTGTCTAACCAGCTTGGAGAATGGATTTGGAAAGGTTGTTGACGCTTGTTCAATCGCGAGGTTTGAACAAAAGGCAGTTTTTTGAATTGTTAGATGAAGAGAGTCGCCGAGCGGAGGAGGCGTTTGAGATAGAAAAAAGAATATTGGATGCAGAGATGGAAGAACTGCGAAAGAAGGTAGCACTAAAAGAATCGAAGCGGCGGTTCGGGGAAAATAGTTTCTACAAACAAGGAGGGAGCGTTGAACCCGCCGCACGTGAAAGTCAGGGCACGCGCCTAGCACACGGCGATGATGCTGAAAGCAAAATAATAGAAAAAGAAAAGGGGCTCTCGCGACAGAGCGCCCAGGAGGAAAGACGCAAAGAGAGCGGTGAACGTGCCGCACGTGAGACCGAAGGCGCGCTGAACGCCGACCGAGATCAGGCACGTGAGACAGATAGAACGCAGGTCGCAGATCTTGATGAGGCCGCAAATGAAAAGGAACGCAAAGAAAACGATTGTTTGTTTGGACAGCCCGCTGAGCAAAAAGGCGCGTTCGAAGCGCGACACAGTGAAGTAGCCGGGCGTGGCTTAACCGCAGGCCAGGCACTTGAAGATAGGCGCACCGAGAACACGCCAGGCACGGACAGCTTTCTGCCGCCTAGTAGCCGTGAGAAATTAGTGGGTGTCCCGGTCGCCCAAAGATTAATTATTGAGACCGATGTGGCTGCCGCTCCGTGCACTGGTAGGAATTGCATCCCGCCAGAAGGCTTTATTGCCAGTGCGGTAGAAAAGCCTATGACTCTTGAGACTATAGTTATCCCGGAAAAAGACAGTGAAGCGGGGAGCTCAGCATCTGTGATTGTCAACGCGGACACTAGGGTGCCGCTAGCCACCGGCATTTCAGAACAACCAGGACAGCGCCCTGAGACCGAGTTGATTGCGCTCGATGAAGAGTCAGGAGTAGAGCAGTGTGGCAGGAATGCAGTGCAGGGGCTAGTGATCTCAGGCAAAAGGACGCTGGGAGCTTCGAATAAGCTAGCGGAAGCACACTGCTGTAAGGCGAAGCCTACACATAAGCAAAAGAGAAAGCAGTGCAGGAGAGCAGAGTCGCCCATGAGTAGTCTGGTTGTGAGAGGTAAGGAGAATACCAGATTGAAAGGCGGTCTTGCTCGAAAATTTGCTCAGATAAGGCACGAAGATAGGCAAATGAGCAGACGACGGGGCAAGAGGAGGCAGGGTGATAAAAACGCCCACAGTGAGCACGGCAAGTCAGGTCGCTCAGGGCAGAGAAGACCTACCGCGCTAAGAGGCTTGCGAGCTAGGTGTCAAAGGAACACTCTCTATTGCCCAGTACGAGGTGAGCTCGCAAGGCTTGGGCGCCTCAGGCAACCATTCAGCCTGGCTACGTGCCGCCGGCTATCCAGCGGGGTGACAAAAGTTGATTGTGTGAACCGAGCCGACAGTGTAGCAAAGGGTGCTGAGTGGCTGAGGCGGAAGAAGGTGAAGATGAAGGCGTAGCTGAACGAACCCGGTTGAAATCATGGACTCGACTTGGCCAGAAATAGGACCCATAACTGTAACGAATAATTTGTGTGCGGTGGTAGAGCATAAATATGGTAGTATAGTGAAAAGGCAAGCTTTGGTGTAGATGTATACAATGGAAATATGATTGATGTAGTGACGGAGTTAGGATTGAGACAGTGGTGTCAAAGATTACATTATTGATGCGTTTGGTTGGATGATGTGTTCGAGTAGTGTAAATATAAAAGAAGTGGTTTCAAAGTGTCGATTGAGGAGTAGGAGGAGGAAAAGACGTTTTTTGATGTGGATTGAGGAAGGCTTGTTGAATAAGAGATGATTGATGTGTTTGATATTTTATGATCTGTTATATCGTAGT
This sequence comes from Haemaphysalis longicornis, assembly GCF_048455015.1. Classification (NCBI taxonomy): domain Eukaryota; kingdom Metazoa; phylum Arthropoda; class Arachnida; order Ixodida; family Ixodidae; genus Haemaphysalis; species Haemaphysalis longicornis. The sequence goes on from NW_027526306.1 coordinate 4,384,379, forward strand.
GTTGTAGATTGGTGTTCGAGAAAGTGATGTATTGGTGATAAATCGGGAAGGTGGTGTGCACGTGAACGGATGGTGGGGTGGTCTTAACCAGCTTGGGGCAATGGACTCAGGGAAGCCGTTGACGTTTTTAACAACATGCATTTAATGTGCACTTGAAAAAAGCCTAACACAAAACACTCAATAATTAAACTACACACAAACGATAAACACCCACATCTCTAACTAACCCAAAACACAACTCAAATACAAACCCCTAACTTCACAGGTCAATATACAATTCAAATCAAAACCCAAAAATCTCCTACACTCTCAGTTCAAATACACTCCTTAATCGAGTTCTAGCTCATTTCTCTCGTATCACAACTCCCTAGTTATGTCCCTTACAACTACGTCCCTACTGGACTGGCCTACCCCGCTGTCGTCGGCGCTGACGCGTCGCACCCGTTGCGTGGCCGCGACCCGGTGGTAGCCGTCCTCCTCTCGCTTCGGTGCCGGCGTTCGATGCGCGCGGTCACTACTTGGACGGCGTGGGCTCCGCGCGTCCTGACGTTCCTCTGCGGCTACTTCCTGGTAGCCGCTCCCGCTGGATGTCCTTGATGCCGGCGTTCGATGCGCGCGGTCATCCCTTCGGCGGCGCGCTTCCTCGGTGGCTACCCCCTGGTAGCCGCTGCCGCTGGAGGTCTCAGGTAGGCTTGGCACGAACGTCGCCTTTCGGGGCCGTCGAGACGAACGTCGACGGAGCGTGGACGCTGGCCGCTGGTGTCCGACCGATGCCGCTGGGGCCACGAAGACACAGGTTCGTGGTGCACCGAGGATGACGGTGCCGATGCGCAGTCGGCCCGCTCCCGCCCAGGCTCAGATGGCGTGGTCGATGGCCTGGCCGCGTCCCCCTGGCTCGTTCGTTGAAGCGCACGTGCTCCGGCCGCCTCCTGGTTGTCTTCTGTTTCTTGCCTCCCCTCTCTTCTTTGTGCGCCCCGCTTTTATACCTTCTGGGCTCTCCCGTGGCGCACCCCCCTTGGCTTCTCGCCTCTGCTATATCCTTATATGGCCATCTCGCCACTTTTCCCCTCTATTTTTCGAGGGGTTCTATGCATCCCCTCTCGGGGGGTGCCCTGACCCATGACACCGATAAGTGATGGACACTCACTAAAGTTTACTAAATTCAATGCGTATATAAAATAGCACTTGCATCTGTTTTTTGTCATCAGGTAGGGTTTACTGGTAATTTTTATTTCCTCAAAGTGCCCATTTTGGCACTTCATCACTGAGTTGGGTTTTTTTTGTAAAAGAAACTAGTGACACCTAAAACATGTTCCAAGTCCCTTGAATCCATTTATCGAAATGTAGCCGCCAGTGGTGTCACAAACTTTTTAGAGGCGTAACAGCTAGTGACAATAGCGCAACCAGGAATGCATTTAGCATTTTAAGCAGGCCTTGAGAATAGAGGCATACACAGATTTCAGCTAGTTAAGATACCATGCGAATCGCCATCCCCTTCCAGAATGAAAGGGGAGGCTATGAGGGGATGAGGGAAGAATCGTAGGTATGTCCCCTAAGTTGCAGATAAGAAAAAGGGGACCAAGCTATACTAAATCATGTTTATGAGTTTATAATATTGTTAACCGAAATAAACTTACGCTTCCTGCAAACAGCGCGAATTGATGGGTAAAGGGCAGCGTCACTGCATAAGGTAGTTTAGAGACTAGCAAGAGTAGGGATTGTGCACAGCATACAAGCATCTTAATGCCATTCGCAGTTTCCCCTGAAAAGAAAAAATCGAAAGCATGGGGCGGGTTCAGCGCGTATTGTGTGTTCTTGATAACTGGAATGCCAGCTTCTTCAAAGTGATTTCCAAGATGACTGCCAGAATCAGCGGAAAACGTGTTTTTCGGACGGCAACAGACAAACTAGCTTCATGCTTACAAACCGACGCTGCAAATCAAAGTGAGACGTGCACCCGCTTTAGTTGCGAACATTCGGCTTGGGGTTCCTTATGGCTTGCCTCCATATTAAACGGTCGTTTAGCTCGATCGTAACGGTTGTAACAGTCGTAACTCGCCAGTACAACGAGCGTTATTTTAGATGCGACGCTGAGAGAAGCATCTCTTTCCGGCGGCCCTGTCCTTCCTGCGTCGTCGTTGTCCGTGTCCGCACAGCTGCGTCTCTCCTCCGCTCACCCCCTCTCCTCTCGCCATGATAGCGCGCCCTCTCCCCCAACATCTGTGGCGCGCGCAGTGCGGCGCCCTCTCTCACTTCGCCGGTGGGCGGCGCTGCGCGCGGCGCAAGCGCGCTGTGTGCATGTGCAGCGCCCTCTCTCTCCGTGGTCTCCTCTCCTTCGGGCGCGCTGTGCATATAAGCGGAGTGCCGCGCTCCGGCCGGTCTCTCAGTCGACGGTCTTCCACGCTACGCTTGCTCTCTCTCTCTCTCTCTCTCTCTCTCTCTCTCTCTCTCTTTCTCTCTCTCTCTCGCATTACCCGACGATTGCCCACGCAATTCGAGTAATCGACCCAACGGAAAGGCACAATGGAACCCCCTTCAGCGTCGCATCACACCAGGGTTCCCGCGAGAGGAGGTGGGCGTAATTTGTTATCTTAGCCGATGTTGCGTTTGCGGAAATACACGTCTTCCGCTCATCCGCAGCGCCCGTATGCGATATTTCTGCCGCGAAAGTTATGCAAAACCGTCCAGAAAAATGTTTACTTTGATCTACTGCAAATACTTGCGTGGTGTTGGTACTTTGTTACAATAAAAAACTTTCAGTGCCCTTGACAGATTCTAAACAGGCAAAAAGCGAAAGCGATCGTTTGTTCGAGATTTCGGGGCCCGACAAATACCCCCAGGTGTACAAAGTTAATCTGGAGCCCTGCACTACGACGCGCCTCTTCGCCTGTGTAGCGTCGGCGTGTTAAGCCTCATAATCAATCAAAAGGTTGTGCGTATGAAATATTATTTCGAGACAATTAACTAGTAGCTACTGGCTACGAGGCACGACCGCCGGCACCGCCTGCAGCACGGCCCCACCGTGTTGTCTACAAGTGATGCGGTAGCGTCGAGAAGGTAGAAAAGACAATCCGGCAACACTGATAAACACAAAATGTCCTCCGCTTCTCACTTGCGTGCCTCAGTGACGGTACTCTAAGACCTGTGTTAGTGGCACTAGCCCTTTTCTTCTACGTGCTCCACATTTTTATTGCATTCTAATGCATTTACCCTTCTCTGTCTAACTCTCTATAGACCTCAGTATTGGCAAACGTCCTCCCTGCACGTAGCACTCACCCGTTAGACCTTGTAGAAAACTGCGATAGTAATTCTACTGTGCATGGAGGCATGTTTTTCTCTGTGCGCATGTGTGGAAACGGTGTGCCCTGTGTATCTTCGCAATTGCGCACTCCGCGCAATCACTCTTGCGGATAATTATGCCACTGGTCCGGACTATTGCAGGTAACGGTTGTGAGCGCCTGACGGAGGGATTCTTGCCCAGAGACAGGCACTCCCACACAGCACCAGCTATGTTACCTGATGCCTTCAGCCCTCCAACAAGTGCCGCCGGGTCTTAGGATCTGGTTTGTACCACCGGTCTACGCCCGCACTGCATGAGCCGTGGTTACCGTTTGTGAACACTAATCGTCGTCAGCCCCAGTTGCTGGGGACCGCATCGGCGGCCGCACATGAGTGCACGAAGCGCCAGCCTTGAACCCTATGCCGGCGATACTGCAGGACGAACCACCCGGCCTTTAAAACCGTTCCTGACGGCGAATTTCTATATCTAGTCCTCAACGGTTGTGACTAGGGGGTAAGCCGCTGTGTCGTTGAACGACTGCGTCAGCGCGCATTCCTCGCCAGTACTACCTAGGCCGAACTGCTTCAACCTTACGTTGATTGCTTTACTGATTGTTAGCTTATGGTGTCTCCTTCTTACCGGGACGATAAGTTGTGTCGTAGCATTAAACTAGCTTATGTATGTGTGCAGATTTGATTTGCCTTGGTTTAGTTTTATTCTTCGCAAGACAAAACAAGCTCGTACACAAAGGGAGCAGGGAAAAAAGCCATGGAACAGCTTGACTAGCCCCAGCCCCACGCTGTGACATGCGGCAAGCGGCGTTCGCCAATATTAACAAAAATCAACAAAGGTTTACGCAATATATACATTGACTATAAATAACACTGAAAATACACAGTCAACAGGGCTTGGAAAAATACGAACGTACAAATAAAGTAGCGAGAAGGAGGAAAATATTTACTCTTGTAACAACAACATAAGTTCAGTATAAAGATGCTGCGTATATGGTTAGAAGGAATGGTAGAAATTTCTGGAAAATTATTTATTGAGGACGGCAACCTGTACCGCAACATTTGTTCTCCATAGTTTGTTGGGTGCTTTTTACTTTCCAGAGTACAGGGCTGCGTGTAGAATATACCGAAGGGAGCTTTTCTAAACCAGATAGATTAGTGAGCCGTTTACTACAGCTTGTTTGCAACATCTTGCGCTGCTGAGCACGAGGTCGCGGGTTCGATTCCCGGCCGCGGCGGCCGCTTTTCTGATGGAGGCGAAAAGCAAAAACGCCCGTGTGTGCGAGATTTCGGCGCACGTTAAAGATCCCCAGGTGGTCAAAATTATTCCGGAGCCCTCCACTACGGCGCGCCTCATCGCCTGCGTTGCGTCGGCGCGTTAAGCCCTACAATCAATCAATAAATTGTTTGCTACATCGCGAAGTTTAAAAGTGTAATATATCATCCATGAGATTAGAAAAGAATAAAAATAACGTGGCACAAGACCAGTCGCGTGGGATAATTTCTGGGTTAAATAGTCAGTGCGTTAATTCTGTGACACACTTTCTTCACAATATACGCATAGTGTTTTTAAACATTCAGTATATTGAACTAGAGCCTGAATGGTTACGATAGGATTAACTGCGCAGATTCTGTGACGCTTATTTTTTGTAGTGCCTTTATATTCTTTCGTGCTTTTTATCGGCTTGCCGAAAGTGAATTCTAACCGGTGGTACCTTGTCTACGCTAACACACCTGTGCTTTTGCACACTCCTGAATATTTGTATTTTTTGTACACTGGTATTTCACCATGCTGTGCTGACACTGCGTCAGTGATTGTTTTGTTAACAACCAATATTCACAACTTTTCAGTACTAGCTGCTTTACTCTCACTCCTCCCTCTTGTCATGCCCTGCTGCTACTTCCGTTTTGCCATCGCTGTTCCTCCACTTACAATAATGCTTCTTTACATTCTGTCGACGTTCCGTTAACATTCTACGAACTTTATTGCTATCCTACATACTCTTACATTCTATTGACAGTTGTCTGTAAAAAGTCTATTGAGTATATGTTGACACTCATCCATTGACTGTTGTATATAGAAAGTATACCTAATTTATGTTGACATTTGTCTATTGACGGGCGACTCTAGGATGACCCCTTAAACTGTTTTGAGACGCTTTGTCGCAAGTTGAATGCAAACATCTGATTCCTTCGTTCTGGAGTCCGATTTGAATTAATTCATATTGTTTTACTTATGGGGACAAACTATTTATTTGACTTCAACCAAAATATGTTACTTTGTTCGAATCAGGTTTTAAGCAAACTTACAGGCACACACGCACGCACGCGCACAGACACACACACACTTAACTTTCTCTCTCCCTCTCTCTCTTTCTCTATGTATCTTCACACTTGTGCTTTCCAAGAAAAAAAGTAGCAAAAGGGTGCAACTTTCACTGTTCGTAGCTCGAGCCGCGTAGTTTCTCCCTCGAAACAACCAGTTCGTCCCTCAGCCGCACAGGTTGGTCCTTCACAACTTGCTCACTTTCACGCTTCACGGTGATAGCCATGGCAAATCACCGGTTCCGAACAAGCGCCAGACAGCGGCATTAACCACTTGCAACCGCTCGTTACTGTGTTTTGATTTACGCAAGGTAAGTGCTACATGGTTAAAAGGAACGAATTATTTGCGTAAATATTTCGCAACACACAGCTGGACGCGTCCCTTACGACGGCGATAATAGAAAATCGGCCGCTATGCTAACCTAATCCGGCCGGCGCAGATGCTTTGGCTGCTCTCGACCAACCGCCACCGTCGCCCCTCCCTGTTTGCGTCCGGAAGAAACGCGTCAATCACCGGAGGCAGCCAACACGCGGCGCCGGCACGCAACCAATTCCAGTTTTCCGTTTTGCTTGGTCACAACTTGCCGCTATAAATTAAACAAGAATGTATGTGCAATCGTTTACGTCCCAGTGTTTCCCGCATTGTATTTTGGAAATAATAACACGCAGTTTCGTAAACATGCAGTGAGAGGCATGCCTCATCGCGGCTTCGGCATCCTGCGGATGGAGGCTATATATACCTGAAGTGCACAGCTAAAAAGTGTGCGGTGATGGTGCCGTGGTTCTTTGCGTTTGTGCTTTTTCGGCTATAGTACGTTTCCGAGGTGGGGTTGCGTTATGTTACATTTCAGAGAGTGAGCGTGTGAATGTATGCCTCCGAAAAATGTGAACGCTTATCCCTTGATGAACCCGATTAGCCTAACCAGTTGCTGTTTCCTTTTTTTTCATTTTTGCTGCCACTACACGATCTTTTAGAGAGAAATAATGACTACCTCCAATTAAGCTGTATAGACAGCAGGGCCTACGAATGGTCGGCATTTCCTACTGCATCATATTTTGAATATCCTGTCAAAAACGCTTCGGTTAGCAACAGCGATTGAGTATAAAGCCTACACAAAACATTCTGTAGAAAGTTTACAGAAACATTTCAGTTCAAACACGGTGGCCAATGGTTGACAAAAAGTTGGTAGGCTGTTGCTAGGAGGTCTAAAGACAGTAAGTAGACAGTCTACTCAATGTTGGTAGCTTTTGTCGACTTTTGTCAACAAACATTGAAATAAATGTTGGTAAAACTTTTGATGAGGGAGATCCACTCCACTCCTGCATTTTACCCCCCGTCCCCCAATTTCTGCCTCTCTTTGACTCTCTCTGCTTTCTGCGTCATTTTGTTGCACTCACCCTGCCTGTCACCGTGCCGCTCTATCCACACGGGTCGCGTGACGCGGTGGTACACATTTGTAATGTATGGGTAAGAAGCTAGTGCGTCGCCTGTTGGTACTTTGAAGGTAACCCAATTCCACTCGGTGGCCCAGCTGCTAGTTGCAAAGCCTTTGACCCACCTGGAAAGAGAGAGATTTGAGGTGAATGGCCGAGACGTTACCGCTGTTGGAGCAGAAGTAATTCGTACCCACTCTCAGTCATCACTAGCATCCGGACCCGAAGTAGCATTTCTCAAATGTCGCGCGATAGGTCAACGGACATTCTGAAACAGTGACCGAATGAAGGACACGCCGACGAATGTTCCTCTTGTATTTACCCGACGAAAGCCTATCCTGTTTTTTTTGCGATAGAGTGCCTGTTGGCATAAAAAAGAACCTATTTCCAAATATACATGGGCCCCCGTTTCTCGAAGGAAGTCAAGAAGGGCACGGTGGTGGGGTCCCCAGAGCCACCGCTGAAGGTCGGGGGGTCTTCCAGGATGGAGGCCTGTACCTCTCAGGTGTCGCTTTCTGGCTGAGGCCAGTGAAGGACACGTCCATATGAGATGGTCCGCGTCAGCGTGTGTGGCCGGAGCTGTGCAGAAGGGGCAGGTGTCGTCGAACGGGGCATGGTAGCGTGGTGGCCACGCCCGGGTCACAGCAGGTGAAAGCGCCACTCCAACGCGAAGTCTGCGCAGCAAAACCTCTTCCCAGCGAGCAAGTCTACTGGGAAGGTCCGTTCCACACGGGGGGATGAGGGCACGTGTGGCGCGACGCAGATCGTCCTTCCGTTGGAGAAAGTTTTCTATCGGACCGGTTGCTAACATTGGCAGCGGCCGAGGAATATACGTCGGGTGAATATCCACTGCAATGTGAGCGGGGAGCGTATTCCGCCTAACCCACACCAGCCTGAGAGGGCAGGGATACGTGTCTAGTAGTGTGTGGATGTCCATTGAAATGGTACAATTATTCGATACTTGGCGTAAATCGGTATCGCCGCGGTGGAGTCCGTATAAAGATGTAGGATGGAACCGACGGGGGCGCACTGTAGGGCCGGCGTTAGTGCCTGTAGGCCATCCTGGATGGCTGTCCGCCAGTAGAGAGGGCAGGGTGAAGGTAATTTGGTAGAGGCAAGTTTGAGAGGCGTCAGGATAAACGGGACACTGCATCGCCGTAGATAAAACGCCATCCTGGGCACCAGCGTCCACGAAAGCCTCTATCGCCTCGTACTGGGTCGCAGCCGTCAGTAGTGCTCCTCTCGCACATGATTTTCCGGTAGTTCGAGTGTGCAGTCTAGTCAGTGGTCGGTTGTCGGTCACCTGGTGATACCGCCGTGGCGGCCTGGTTACAGGGCGATCTGGTGAAGCAGGTAGGGAACAACCCATATAGCTAGCCAAAGCCGCTGCTTCCGCAACAAAAGTACGTTTGTGTATGCGGGCTGAGCGACGTTGTTCGACGAGTTCGTCCAGCATGTTAAGCTGAGCCTCAGCTTGGAGCGATGTTATCGGGGTCATTGCAGGAAGGCAGGTGATGGTGCGCATAGCGGCTCTGTTGATAGCCTCAAGTTGGGCCCACTCCGTCTGAGTCATGTACTGTAATTGGGCCTGATAAACCAGTCAAGGCTGCAGTACTGACCTCACCAGGAGGCGAGCCATCTTAGAGCAGGATCCACCAGACTTCTGTGAGATGCGTCGAATTAGGTGAAGCATCTGTCCTGCTTTTTGTCGGGCAGATCGAAGCCACATGGCAGCCGACCCAGACGCAGAGATTTCCAAACCTAGCACGCGAAGACATGCGGCGGTGCGTACGTTTTGGCCGGAAAGTTGCAGTATGAGGGGAGAAATCGCTAGTTTGCGACGGCCCCAAGCACTGCCCACAGGCAGAACGGCTGTTTTGTCCGCTCAAAGTGTCAGTCCGGCGTATTGACACCATGTCTGCGTGTCTCTCAAGGCCTGTTGAAGGCACACGTTTTGGCGATGCAGGTCTGGGTGGACGGTCCATACCGTTATGTCGTCCGCGTAGACGAGGAAATGCAGGTCCGGTATGGAGCCCAGATGCCAGGCAAGCGGCAACATCATAATATTAAAGAGGAGGGGTGAAATACCTGACCCCTCAGGTACTCCGCGAACTGGTGTGAAGTGGCCTTAGCTTCCCCGCCGATTCGTACAGAGAAGGATCTTCCAGTAAGAAAGGTTTCGATGAAAGCGCACACCTTGTCTGGTAGATAAAGACTTCGGAGAGTTTCCAGGATTGCCCCGTGGCTGACGTTGTCGTACGCCTTGTGGATGTCCATAGCAAGGACTGTCCGCACTTTGTGTGAACGACCTCCCAGTAGCACCATTGACGACAAACGCCTCAGCCCATCCTCTGTACCCAGATGAGGTCTAAACCCGATCTGGGCTGGGTGGTACCATTGGAAGGTGTCCAACCACCATTGAAGGCGGGCTGCCAGCATGCGCTCCAGAAGCTTGCAAAGCGTGGACGTCAAGGCGATTGGGCGCAAGTTGGGAAGATGGTCGGGTGACTTCCCTGGCTTCGGTATAGGCACAATGTCTGCGTGAAGCCACGACTCTGGTATTTGGGCGTAGAGCCAAACCTCGTTGATGTAGTTGAGGAGATGGCTAAGCGCTGGCTCATCGAGGTTCTTGTACACCTCATATATAATGCCGTCCGGTCCCGGAGTCGTCCGAAGTTTTGCGTAGTCAATCGCCTAGGAATTCAGCCATTGTAAAAGCAGATTGAATTCCATGAGCCGTGTCGTCAGAGGGCGGTGAACCAACCCGATGTGACAGAGGAAACGGGCACGGGCTACTGGCTGGAAGGATGTCATAGGCAGGGTACAAGGCGCGGGCAACATCGGTGGCGAATTGGTCGGGAGTCTTGCCCGATGCCAGAAATGCACTGGTTGCCGCAACCGGAGTGCGGCCTCCCCTTTCCATCGCCCGAAAGGTGCGCCAGATGGATGATGTAGTCGCCAATGGGCCGAGTGATTCACACCAGCTCAGCCATCGCTGCCTTGACAGACGTTTCTCATGACGCCTGGCAGCCGCAGTCAGGCGTTGCAAGCGTATTCGAGCCTCCACAGACGAGGGATCTCGTGAGGCAGCCAATTCAGCTTGCTTGCGCTGGGCCCATAGCTACAAGAGTCGGAGGTCAGGTTTTGGCCGGGACTCCTCTACCCACGTTTTCTGAGAGGCGTCATTCAGAGTATGCCTAATAACAGCGATTGGATCTGGGATGAGCGCCGTGAGGTTTGTGTTGGTTTTACCCCGAAAGTCATCCCAATTCACAACCGTGCAGCTACGCCGAAGGCGACGCGTCGAGCTCGGGGTAATGCCAAACGTAATGGGGTGATGGTCACTGCCCAGCAGTCTGCTTCTCGCTGCCATGATACCGTATCACCCCCAAGCCACCATGTTAAGTCAGGTGAGTACGGTGGCATCCGAGGATGAATACATCGGCGCGTAGGGCACGAAATGTCATTAAGAAGCGTAAAGTCAGCATCACGGAAGTGTTCTAGTAGCACTTGCCCGCGTTCACTTGAGGTGGGGTACCCCCAGTCACAATGAGGAGCATTGAAGTCCCCAGCCACAAGTATGGGACAGGCTGCGTTTGAACGGCGTAGAGAGGATAGCCAGCCCAATCGTAGCCGAGGTGCACGTCCGCTGTGTGGGCGCACATAGCAGGTCACAAGAATCACAGCGCGGGCAGTTGCACCTTAACTGCCACCACTTCTTGCCACACTGTGCACCACGTGTGTAAGGGGATCGGAGTTTGTGGCAAAGACGTGAGTTCATAAACGGCAGCTTTGCCTGGCAGAGAGCTGGTGGGGCCACAGCGACGATCAGGTATGGATGGATTAGCGTAAGCGGTGAAATTGGGAAGACGAGGCAGGCAATTGGTCTCTTGTAAGAGGAAAGCCCAAGCACTAAGTTTGCCTAGGCGAAGACGTTCCCGAAGCTCTCCAATTTTTGTTGTCAGCCCGCGACAGTTCCACTGCACTAAGTATTCTGGTTCAGGCATAATGGAGTTGGGCTGCTAACACCGACACCAATTGCTGTTGCTGCTGCACCACAAAGTGTAGTAGGTCTTGGTGGTTAAGGGCAGAGGAGACTGGCTTTGCCGTGGTCAGGCTGGCGGGTTAGAAACGGGTCTTATTGGAATGACCTTGTTGTGGAGGCTGCTGGAGTTGCGGGCGATGAATTAGCCGAGCACGGCGCTGGGTGAGCTTCGTGACCTCAGCTTGCAGGAGGGCCAACTGATGGTCTACCTCAACCAGCTCGTCCATATCCAGAGATTCCTTTTCACTTTGATTTTGCTTATTCTGGTGGCGGCGGGAGCGGTGGAGCACGTCGTGGTACGTCGGTCGGGACAACGTTGTAGTGAGAGATTGGGCGCTCTCCGGAGGATCCACATTGTCTTCCTCCATTGTGTCCTGCTCCTCATCCTCCAAGCAATCGAACCGGTTAAACGTAATAATTCCGGTGGGACCAGACTGGCGCCGCCAAGCCTTTCGCTTAGCACGAATAGCTTTGCATTTAGTGGGACATTTTTTATCCGTGATCGCATGGTCATCTGTACGGCACAGACCGAAGCACAGACCGAAACTCACAGCACAGACCGAAACTCGGTCTGCGGCGATGCAGCCGACTGCGTAGCTGGTGGCTCTGATGCATCGGTAGCCGGTGGTTCTGGTGTAGGGAATGGGCACGACTTGCTGATGTGTCCCTGACGAAAGCACCGATAACAGTGCACCACTCCGGCTTTGTATAGACGTGGGCGAAGTACGCACCCGTTGTGCAGGAAACGGTCAGGTGGCTCCAGCGGGCCTCGTAGAGTAACAAGGCACGTACGGCCGGAGCCCATGTATCGCACAAGGAGCACCTGGTGGGTGGCGCACCGGATGCCAGACCGGAGGTCTTCTGGATTTTCTCCTGGGTCCACGCCGGAAACGACATAGCGCCTGATGTCAGTTCCTGATAGCAGGTATGCTTGTATAGACATGCTCTTTTCAGGCGTGAGAGGAATACAATCCAGGGAGCACAATCGCTGTACAGCCTCAAGAGATGGCAACCATACTAATATTGAGTTGGTGCGATTGTGGTACGAGTAGCCGGTAAAACCAGATGTTCCTAGGCAGCTGACGAGCGTCTGTTGCAATGTCTTCGTTGGAAGCGAGGAAATGTTGAAACGCTCCCGAGGCTTGATAGCAACCTTGTACGTCGAGGGGTTCGTAGCCTTACCCGTGGCACCTTGGCAACCACCGGCCGCTCTATGGGGTGGAGGGGCAGCCCCTGACGTAGCTTGTTCACCCAACGGTGGGAGTGACGGGTTTGTGGCTGGTGTACACACCCGCTTGGCTGCAGGCGCAGTTGTGTCCACTGTCGGGACTGCGGGTGCTGTTTGGTCGGTCTGACAGGCGCTTCGGTAGACTGGACGGGTCAGCCGGAGGTAGTGGGAGAGGTGGCGTTACCTCCATTGGTAGTGAGCCGTCGAGTGCCATGTCAGTAGCGGTGTCTGTAGCAGTGGGGGTCGCCAGCAGATTCGTGGATAGAGCTACGCCGAGCTTCTCCGACGTGTGCGACATAGCTGCACGGCGCCGAACACGGCAGTGGTACACCGACTGGGCTGCTAGGCCTAGCGACCGGTGAGCTGGATCCAACGCAGCGGATGGCCCCGAGGGGTCATCCTGTTGCTTGCCGACGGACCGTGGATGGGCCAGGGATGTCGCAGCGTCGATAGAGAGCAGTGGATGCAGTCAACCAACGGAATAATACTTGCTCAGGCGAAAACAACGAGCATAGAAAGAACATGGAGGGGAAGGGAAACCCTATCCTGTAGAAAACGGTAAAAAACATTCAAAACTTCACCTAGTCCAATGCATTGTCTAGAACACACGTGCTGTAACGGATAAAAGGTTTGTTCCCAGATGCCGCAACAGTTTAGTGGCTATGGCATTCCACTTCCGAGCCCCCGGACACGGGCTCAAATCGCAGTCGCGTCGGCTACTTTTATACAAGGTCAAAAACAAAAAGAACCATATGTGTTGATTTTGGCGCACGGTAAAGGTCCCCGTGGTGGTCAAAACTAATCCGGAGTCCTCCACCAAGCCTCCACTCACAGCCCCGATGTAGCGTCGGCGCGTTAAAGCACTAATATTTTAAAAGCGAAAGTGTTTTACAAATCGTAATTTTTGTGGGCGCTGTTAAAAAAACTCAGAAATTGTGAGCGCGTGCATGTACGTGCAAGCGCGTGAGCGCAGCCTTCGCGGAGACCACCTGGCAGTTGTCGAAACCAAGAAAATGTCTAGCGCTCGTGTGTGCGTGCGTGAGTGCCTCACGACGACCGCCCGGCGTCCGCTCCGCACGTTCGTAAAGCGCAGCACACCTGCTTAGGGAGATTGGCTAAAGATTCGGCGACAGCCCGGCAGTAAAAAAACGAAGAACATGCTGAGCGCTCGTGCCTAGAGCCTCGCGGCAACCACATAGCGTCCCCGGCAGACGTTTTTCAAGCAAAGCCTACCCGTCCACTTAAGGAAATCGAACAACAAGACTGGCAAAAAAACTCCCGCGCTCACCGTAATCGTGGTGACACTTAATCGCAACGAGAAAGACTCCAGTGTTCAGCGTATTCGTGGAAACACTTCCTCGGAATCTGAAAGACACATCGTAACGTATGGCTCTCCATGGGGATGTTCAATAATTACCACTTCAAAAAATGAAAGAGGCTTACACATAAAGCAACAGTGATGGTGTAATGGTCATCCCGGCAGCAAAGATGAAGTAACTCGGCTACAATCGTGGGCCTGAACCTTCGTGATGGTAGTGAAGGTTGCGTACGGCATCGCTAACGTATAGTATTACGCGTTAGTGTGAGTTTCCTTCATTTTTTATTTTAGAAATTTTGTCATGAGCGTCAAAACAATACGCGACAGTTTTGATGCTTTGAGAGTGATGGAGCACTCAAGGAAGCGTGAATTTGTTTCCGGTAAAGTTTTATGGTGTCCTACAGCAATAACGTGAGACATGAAATCGCCGATGGTACGAAATGACGTGATGATTGTAAGGGCACGTACCCCAAGTTTTTATATGTCCAGATAAGCAGATACGCATGCCGGTGAACGGCTGCGTTTGTGCTGGCTAGTAGACAAGCGCATAAACTTCTCCCTTCATTCTTATAAAATGGCTCGTCTCACCTGGCCTGAAACGACGTAGCACGATTTATGGGAATGTTTAAAAGACGGGACAACATGCACGTGTACGATTGAGCCAGCACGAAAGCAGTGACCCTTATGGTATACGTCGACGAAGCAGAGAAACGCCCACATGATTTATTTAAGATATTCATAGTGTTCTGAAAGACAATAGGTGACGCCAAATAAACGTGCATGGGGACAAAGAGCTCAGCGAGGGGTTCTGCTGTGACATTTATGACGTCTCGAACAAAACATATGGCGAACCGCTAAGGAATAAGTGGTGAGGACAATGATGATGATTCGGAACCACTCAAAAGGGGCTAGTGATGAGAACACCAATGAGTGTTCGTCCGTATAGGCTTTATACATTAGGCTACGCCGGTTTCATCAGAGCGGCCAACAAAAATTGTTCAAAGTTGTTTCTGCAGTGCACAGTTTTCAAGTTTCCGTCTTCTTGTATATCAATATTTGTGATAGTAACACTGCTATTACGAGCAGCTTGTCTGAGCACGTATTAAAGTACAAATCTGTAGTAATAGGTCACCTGTCCATATTGCCTAAACAGTTGGTGCTGAACAAAGATATCAGGCATCAGGAGGGTCCTGTAACGTTAGACTAGTCAATGTGTGCCGGAGTTAAAACCAAACTTATAATTTACAAGAGTCTGCAACAATTATTCTACGAAAGGGTTTACTTTTACAAGCTGCCATTGTAAATGAATGCGGTGTTAGAAGTCATGCTAGGATGTACAAATGCTCTTTCAAAGCTTATATTAAACTGATATCAACGTAAAGTAACAGAAATACTCAGTAACAGTGTAGCAGAAGTGAGTAACAGAACTAGTGTTCTAGTAAATAAGAACACAGCTAAAATTCAGAAGCCCTCGTGCGGAATTATACTTTCGAAAGCTGGGCTGACTGCGGCCTTTTTAGCTTCTTGCTTGGGTAGAGTACAAAAATATTCCCGCGCGTTATTTCTGGTAGTGCACTTCAGGGCAGTCTTTAGTGCCATTTAATTTAGGTTCGGAATCTAGGGGTAATGTCAGAGCACGTGGAGCGAATTACCGACACATACCCAAAAGACAGTCCGCACCTTTTTAAAGGCAATTTTCTGTTTGATTTCTAACAGACTTCGATGTAAGCACTGCGTTTAAGGAATATTATACAGTATCTAGATCACTTGGTTGCCTAAGAAATGGTCGAATACAAATATTACAACTGTGTAGCAGCAATGAGAGTAGCTACTGTACTCTGTGCCCTTATCTTGTTTTTCCATGTGTCTTCCTCCGAAGTGAACAACACCGATGATTGCAACGGTACAGCCTCTCCGCCCACTCCAAGAAACGAATCGGCTTCACAGTCACAGGAAGAGGAAATAGTGACGCCGGTCGAAATTACTTCCATAGTAAACAAGAGTGACGATTGCACGAATTCTACAGCTTCCTCAATATCAACCACCGAATCAACATCCAGCGCACAAGGACAAGAAACGTTGATTTCGATTATGTCAACCTTCCCATCAAACAACAGCGAAGATTGCACATCTACAGCCTCTCCGTTGATACCAGAAAGCGAATATACATCACCCTCGACGGAAGACAGCGTAGCCTCTTCTAGCCAACCACCGCAAGTAACACCCCTACCACCGAAAGGCAATCAAGAGCCCCCAATGAATAATTATCCGGTGAGTAATGAAGCATAAAACTATTTGTTATAGTGTCAAAACTTGATTTGACGATGTTGTGGGGAGACCCGAATTATTTCGTTAAATGAAGAGATTCGTCAATTCAAGCTAGGCCTTCCTTGGTCACTTTCTTTGGTACATTCGACTATATACAGTAGCAGCATCCAGTAAGCTTACATGGTGACACATTTGTCAGGCGTAAATACTCCGAAAATGAATTTATGGCACGTGCCTATTGGATTAGACGGCAAAAATCGTTACATGAACAGGAACGGCTCCCGCAGGACTACAAATTTATATCCCACCAAAACCGTCGGTGATGCTTCATTGGGTGCACTTTGTAAGCAACGGCTACGCGAATTTTGCGTACGTTTGTAGTGTGTCCACTGCGTCTTCCGTGTCCTGGTGCGCTCCGGCTAACATGCGCAGCATATCAAGCGCATTCATTTCTTGGCCGGTTCTCGGCACGGGAGCTTGTATACCTCCAACATCTTCGTCCGTGTCTGCACTCGCCACTTCCTCCAGCTTCCTACAAGCCGCAAGATATCTCCGTAATCCAAAACGTCCGTAGTGGCTGCGTGTGCGTCTGTGCTTACGCAGACGAAGCTTATATTGAGGTGTACTTCATCTACCGAACGAAGGCGCTTCCAGACATCTTCTTGCAGGTGCACGGGACTCGCGCAGTCGGGTGAGGTTCTGAGATTGACCTGGCGTGCAGAACATCAGCAGACCTGAAACGGTTTGCAATTGCCGGCTGCATTCAAATGAAAATTACAACTACCGTTTTGCGCCGCGCACGTTTGTAAAAGCGGGATAAACGGTGTTCCGCGAAGTAAAGTTTGCCACGCAAGGAATCAATTTTGAGGCGTTCTCTACAGAATATACCAAAAATTAACACTTTCTGGTCATCATGTTTCAGAAAACGTGCAATAAACCGGGACTCTTCATGATGTTGCTTTCGTTATTTCGAGCTAGTTTATAGCATTGCGCTCGCTCTATGGACGTCTAAGGGGGTACTGGGATACCTTCGTTATATCGGGACTATGTTAAATGGGGTTCCCTTAAATCAAGTTTTCACTTTATAAACTTGACAAGAAGAGATTTTCGTAATACATCACCTGTGACAAATGCAGTACGTCGGCTTTTATAAGCGTATTTTCCTAAAGTCGTGCTTTTTTCAACGTTAAGTATACAAGCTGTGCGCGGAACAGGCCGAAAATTATACGTCCACCTGCGCTGTTTCCGCCAGTTCAAGAAACTGGTCAGTGCAGTAAAATGTAAATAAGAACAGTCATCTGTGATGCAACAGAATTTCATTTCCGGTCTGCGCAGTAACAGCCTAGTGCTCTGCCAACTGTGCTATCTCTTTAATTTGCCAACGCGGAACAAACGTTGTGGCCGTTGTTGTTCCTTTCTTATGGGAGATGCGTACTTGAGGTATTCGGTCCAGGAATGAAATCAGGATCAACCCAGGAAAGAAAAGTTTTCAGGCACAGCATGCCTGCCTCACAAAATTGAAAAGTCTATAAATTTGGACACACTAAGATGTAAAGTATCGGGTGCCACACGCGACGTTAACAAGATGACAGGGAAGTAGAAGAATTGTGCACCAGTCGCGCAGTCCTTTATTCTAAGAAAGATGTGACAAAAAAGAAAACCAGAGAGAGATGCAAACAAGATGAAGCAGAAAGAAAGGCAGGGGACATATTCTCCAAACAGCAAAACGAACTAAATAACAAAGCTATGCAAAAAATGTAGCAGTGTCAACGTTCCTAATAAGGCTCACTCTGCTTTTTCCTGAAAAGCACGTCCGCTGACCTAAGTAACCCGGGGAAGTTTCAGATCCAGCCAAGTTTGACAGGACTATGCCTTAATTCCCGGAGTGCATTAGGTTTTTTGCGTCACTTCTAGGATTTAGTAGTAGTATGTTTATGTTTATTGGCGCAAGGGTGTCTACGAACAAAGAGCGCCAAAACTTAATTAAGCGGCCCTTCAATGTCACGGTTGCGCATGAAATGTGTATGAGATGGGGATGGTGCTGCCTAAAAAGTTGTATATATGGCTGTAGGGGGCCCTTAGATTAAAACATGAGACGTTTATAATGGCACACGAAGGGGACTATGGTTGATACGTGACAGCGCCCAGAGCCTTAGAGTGTGCTGTGCTACGGCTGCTCCCTGTGCGTACGTAAAATCTTCAGGAACTGCCTCAAGGATCAGAGGGTCTCAGGGCACCCCTTGTACGATATGGGTTTTAAAATTAATAGATGCGAGATATTTTAAGGCACATTTATAAGTGAATATTGGTTCATCTCCAGGAATAGTGACGGGAGCAGTGGAATCTTGTATGTGTAGATTTTAGGAAAGTGTCGTGTTCCTGAAGGATTGCGGGATGTGCACTCAGTTAGCACGTGGAGCACGGAGAGCCCTTCCCCACACTTGTCACAAACTGTAGGGAGTGTGCCATTCAAATGTTATGCGTGCGTGGCGTGAGTGTGGCCTATTAGTAATCTGCGAACAGATGCTTCACAGGATCTCTCTTGTTTCTAAGGGAGGTACTTACCGATGTGTGGATTTATTGTATGCAGTTCTTTATGTGATTCTATGCTCCACTCCTGCTACCATAGTTTGCGGAGTCTCGGTCGTATACCATGTTTAATGTTGCAATGCAGCACCAGAGGTTCACCCAGGCCAGTGCGAAGAGCGCTGCCGTAGCATACTGGTAGGCGGTGTTGTTTCCTTGAATGCTACAGTGCCCTGGCACCCAGTATACTATTATCGTCATACTTGATGCATAGGCCAACATTAACCTAGTGATTTGCGTACGACAGGATTTCTACTTGGTTTTCCCACGTGTAATGCCCTCACGACAACTAAGAAAATCTGTAGATTCTCTGTAAAGAATCTGTAAAGAATGTTGGATGCTGATTTTAATGATGTGTTCTATCCTAATAAAAATTCAATGTTCTTGTGCTGTAAAAATGCTATAGTTCATGTTCGGTGTGTCTTGCCGCTCGGCGTCTCACACACAACACACGCGCCAAGCTTCTTCTGCGAACTCCGTCCCGCACGTGGCTGCCCAGTGCACTTGATAATCTTGCGAGGCGTAGCCAGGTGTAGCACCAATGGCTCCGCGCGTCACGGCAAGACCGGCGTGCGCCTGTGAAACCAGCTTAGGTCTGGGGCGATTAACCAGCATGCGAGAATATATTCTTTGTCCTAATGCACTTATTGTTTATTTGTATAATGTGTGGAATAAACGTCAGCTTATCCTTTATGACAGCACCAAAATAGTTTAGCTCTTTTTTAACCGGGATGGCCACACCATTGAAAATAATTTCGGGATCTGGTCTTATGCAACGCTACCTGGACAACACAACACAAGGGCTGTTTACAACATTTACCTTAAAGCCATTCACATCAGCCCACTTAGCAAGATTTCTCACATCCAGTTGTACGTGCCGCTCACAAATCGACACGTTAGGAGATTTGTTACTGATATGAATATTGCGATATATACATAGAAAGAAATTGGCTGCAGTGCTCTTGTAAGGGATTCATCCTAATGATAAAAAGTGTATAGCAGAGTACCCCACCCTGTGGAACTCCGTTTTCTGGTGTGTGCAATTCGGAGAGTCCCACGCCTACTCTTAATGGAAAGGTACGTTCATACAGGGAGCTTTCTACTGTGTTCAGAAAGTTTGCTAATATACCAAAGTTTTTAGGTTGCGCAGGATACCGCAACGCCAGGCAGTGCCATACGCCTTTTGCAAATCTAAGAAAAAAGACACGCAGTACTGCCTGTGAATAAAAGCATCGTTGACACATTACTCCAATTCCACCAACTGCTCAGTCGTGGACCTCCCAGACCTGAATCTTGCCTGGCAACCATCAACAATGCCATGGTATTCCAAGAAATGCATAAGTGTCAGGTTCGGGGGACAATAATAAAAATAGAATAAACTGTGGGAACGAGACTTTTTGTTTATGTAACTCGAGACCCAAACAAATACACACAACAAACAGAGATAAACTAAAGAACAACGGGGAACTAATAAACACTGAATAACGGTGAAAAAGCGGTATAGAACACAGTAAAGAATTCACGCAAACGGGTAATAGTCAAAGTTCGGAAGTCAAGGGCGAGGAATTAGTACGGTAATGAAATGTCCAAAATATTTGTTCTCTGCAGAAACGGAGTTGCCCTACCTCACGTCCCAGAGGCGCAGTCGTAGTGTTACGGCGTTGCAAGGTCCAGCTGATGTCGTGGCCATGGTGGTCGAGCGCGCTCCCAGCTTCCGTTGCAGAGAGGTCAACGCAGCTCTCTTGGGCGTCACTGTTTATCACTGACGCACGGCGAGCCGATATCCTTGCAGAGAAGAAGTCCTGTAGGCTGCAGTCGACTTCTTGGGGCACGGCACGGGTCTGGTCGCCCGACCACCGCGCATCCCGGTCTCGCTCCACCGTTCACAGTCTCTTCGGAGTTCTTCGATGACCTAGCTGAGCTTCTGCTGGATCATTTTTTCCCTCACACCACTACAGTGTCTACTAACAAGTACCCGAAGACGTCACTCCCACAACCATCAACTACGGACATTGATCAACCATTCACAATTCATGAACTGCAAAACGCCCTACAAAGCATCCGAAGAAATACAGCTCCTGTACCAGACCAAATTTCGTATAAAATGCTGCAGAACCTACCATACAACCACTTAGAAGCCCTCCTAGGTTACATAAACCAAGCCTGGGAAAGTGGCCAAATCCCTATGGCGTGGAAAACGGCGCATGTAGTTGCTATTCCTAAACACGGTAAATCACCTGATGACATTAAGAATTTGCGCCCCATTTCCCTTACCTCCTGCATAGGCAAACTCATGGAAAAGATGGTTCAGGCCCGCATTGAATGGGCTCTAGAAGAAAACCAGGCTTTTAGTTATACGATGACCGGTTTTCGCCGACATGTCTCTGCCCAAGACACCATACTGCGCATTCATAGAGACATAGTGGAAGTGAAGAGCACTGCCCAAACTCGTACCATAGTCGGGATCGATATAAAGAAAGCTTTCGATACCGTCGCTCACGAGCCAATACTCGAAAAAGCAAAACGCAACAAATTAGGACCCAGAACTATCCAGTATCTTAGAGATTTCCTCACTAACCGGCTCGTCAAAATCAAAGTAGAAGACCACATCAGTAATGCCCGCAAACTTACAGCAGGAGTGCCCCAAGGAGCCATACTTTCTCCAACTCTGTTTAACCTGGCCATGAGCGATCTTCCACCCCTTCTGAATGATATCCCGGGACTAAAACATTCCATCTATGCCGATGATATTACCCTTTGGTGTCACACGGGCTCTCCTGGCACTCAAGAAGAGACGCTGCAGCGAGGCATAGACGTAGTAACTCAATACACGGCCTCTATTGGACTGGTGTGCTCTCCTGAGAAGACAGAATACACGGTAGTCATCAACTCCCGCAAGGCTCACGCAAACGATATCCGGGGACTCATCAGGCTGCACCTAAACGGCAAAGAAATTCCGCGAAAACACTCCATACGGATCCTCGGCTTTCACATAGATCAGGACGGCACAGGTACAACCTGGCTGAAAACCATCACTACTCAAGCGAACCAGATCCTCCACATGATAAATAGGGTGTCCCGCAGCAAGTATGGTTTAAAGGAACATGAAGGTCGCAAGGTGGTGGAAGCTCTCCTTATCTCACGGATCATGTACGGCCTTCCTTACTACTATCTGACAAAAACTCAGCACACAAAACTCGAAGTAATTCTCCGCAACGCAACCCGTATCATAACAGGCACCCCAAGATTCACCCAAAATGACCTATTATATGCCACAGGCGCGCTGAATACACTCAGTGAGAAGATTGACACGCACCACCTCGCCCAAACCCAAAGACTACAAACGTCGCCCCAAGGTCGTCTCATCCTCCTTGATCTGGGCCACAACATCTCGCAGCTCCAGCATATTCCACCAGAGCCGCCACCATGGTCATGTCCAGCCAACATAACCTTGAAGCCCATACCCAAAAATATGGGTCCAGACCAGGCAAGTCGCCGCGCTGACAGGGCAAACCACTACAACAGGAAGACATTTTCCCAGGGAACTACGGTCATTTACACCGACGCTGCGTACAACAAAGACACCAAAATCGGAACGACAGCTTTTCATAGCGACGTCCTCTCCGCAGTAGCCAGGTACGCCCCCGCACCGTCGTCGACATCTCTGGAGCTTCAGGCTATTGTAAACGCCATAGAAGCACACCAAGATCAAACAGAACTGGCAATCATCACGGACAGCAAATCAGCAATTCGCAATCTACGGGAGAATCACATGCACCCCCACATGCGCTACACACTCGCCAGCATCACACGTAACCACCCCGAGCTTCATACCACTGTGATATGGGTCCCTGGACACGCAGGTGTAAAGGGGAATGAGAAGGCCCATGCCTTAGCCCGAGCTGCTCTCTTTGATCCGGGCACCCCAATACCCTGGCCTCGCTTCTATGACCCAAAAGAGCACCGCCGAGAAATGCATCAGACTCGTAGAAAGTACTTACGGGACGTCAGAGATCAGAGAACCACCCTTCCCTACCCCCGAAAATTCGCCCGCCCTGACGCTGTTCTCATTCGACGTGCACAAACGGGCACGCTACCAACACAACACATACAACACTACATAGACGGGCTTCCAGGCACACCAAAATGCTCACACTGCGACCAATACCCCAACAATGAACACACCCTCTGGACATGCCCAAACATACAAAGCACCCTGAGATCTTCCCTGCAACCAATTCCTGCCACAAAGCGCCCTACTTGCTGGGAGGCATGGGTCACACCCCCTAAGGAGCTTGAAGAGCTCTATTGGACCACGCTGGTGCACCACGTTAAAAACACGCCAGGACTATAGATAGCCAGGACTATAGTCCCTGCAACCTAACCAAGAAGCCGAGCAGTCCTTTGGACACAGGCTTCAAAATAAAGTTTATCTCTCTCTCTCTCTCTGGCTCCCCTCTGCCGCCAGCAGCTGTCGCTGGCCGCTTCCGATTGCTCCGCGTCCGGCGCAAGCTCGTGCTCTAATCTCGAGCGCACATCGCCGTAGCCTGGGCAATGACCTTGGCGCCGCGTGCCTTGCGTCGTCTTCTTTGTCAACTTCTCGCTGAGTTTCAAGTGTTTTCTTCTTGGAGTAATGTTTCCTGTGGTCATGTGATTTCTTCGCATGACACGTCCCCCCACTGAAGCAGTTTTCACTGAAAAATGTTCACACCCCGCGCACAGTTAAATATCACTTCACAAAAATGTTCGCAGTCCTACCACGCACAGTTACCAAAACTTCACGAAACTGTCGCCGGAACACTCACAATATAGCTCGCCTACTCCATTCCTAGTCTTTAACAGCATCATCGTACTAAACAACGACACACAAGCACAACTTAACCCACATGCTGACCAACTGTAGTCAAATTTCCTGAAACTGAACGTACACCAAATGAGCGCCAAGCCAAAAAACAAGAAAACAACATAGCAGTGCTGTTGAGCGTATCACAGTGGATTTGGGGGCTTTCGCCGTTTAGAGTAAAATACTCTGCTCGGATACACAGGGAGCCATTGGCTTGATAGCCGCCTGGATCGTCATCGTAACCGGCATTCACCTGTTCTCTGGCTACGTCTTTTCTCCGAAGTTTCAACGTGTTGCAGTTACCGGGCGATCCTGTTTCTCGGCTCAGTCGCTTTGGACTCCGGGTAAGATCCTCAAAGTCTTGTGCCCCTCGAACATTGCCAATGACCACATCGTACAGTGGAGATTTCGAAGAGCTTACCAACGCCATTCCAGTGAAAAATGGAGACTCGATGAACACTTTCGCTTCTGGGGCAGTGACACATTTTCCATTGGCTAACTGTAACATGCAAGAGGTGCCGGTAAGTGCCGCTCTCGGATCGAGAGACTGGCGAACGATTACTGTGTTATTTCCCGTGTCTCTTAAAATAATAGCCGGCTTCTCTTCGACTCTGTTTTCCGAAACAGGCATATTATGCATTCCTGCACGGACGTCTAAGACGTCATTAGTCACCCTTCATTTTTCTTTCCTTACCCCACCCGGACCGGGATTAGCCTGCCGTTCAACGTTACCTTCACTCTTTCCCGGGTTTCGTTCTTCCCGGTATTATCATTAAAAACAACAAATGGTTCTGCTTTTGGGCATTCATAAAACGGTCAGCAGCGGTCGCGGTCTCAGAGAGTGTTTTGCACTCCCTCTCCCGTACGAACGTGGCGAGTTTTCTGTGGCAGTTAGAGAGAAGTTGCTCAGTGATTAACAAATCAGCGAGGCTGTCGAAGGTTTTGTTCATGCTAGATAGTTCTACCCACCGCTCAAAATAACCTTTCAGTCTAGCGGCGTATTGTTTAGCGGTTTCGTCCTTCTCAGGCTTTGAGTGACGGAAGCCCTCCCTGTAGCCTTCTGCGGTGAATCGAAACCGCTGCACTAATGCAAGCTTGACCTGGTCGTAGTATAGCGACTCTTCTGGGAAAGGCGGCCGTAGACTTTCGGTGCCTCTCCGATAAGACACGTGCTAATGGCGATGGCCCATTTTGACTTAGGCCAGCTTTGCCTTTGGGCTACGCATTCAAGCCGTTTAAGGTATGCGTCGAGATCATCTCGAGCATCCTCAAAAGGCGGCAGGAATTTGCGGGGTGGCAGCCTAAGCCTGACCAGTGGTTTCTCCCTCGCCATCTATTGCGGCCCCCTCTCCTCGCGCTGAATTGAGTTCCGCTAAGCGAATCGGCAGCTGAAAATTGTGTACTTCGACTTCTGCACGAGCCCGCTCCCGCTCGGATTTCACCCGCTCGTGCTTGCGTTCTAACGCTCTTTCGTAGCGCAGGCGCTTCTGCTCCGCCTGGAGCCACTGCCTCAATTCCTCGCCACTCAAGCCCAAGCGTTCGCCCATGGCAATAAGCTCCCGTGTATCCACTGTGGGTTTTATGGGTATTATAAAACGAACTGGTGTCGTCCTGCCGTGGACGCCAATTATTGTCAGGTTTGGGGGACAATAATAAAAATAGAATACACTGTGGGAACGAGACTTTTTGTTTATTTTACCCGAGACCCAAACGAATACACACAACAAACAGAGATAAACTGAAGAACAACGGGGAACTAATAAATACTGAATAACGGTGAAAAAGCAGTATAGAACACAGTAAAGAGTTCATGCAAACGGGGAATAGTCAAAGCCCGGAAGTGTAAGGGCGAGGACTAAGTGCGGTAATGAAGTGGCCAAAATATGTGTTCGCTGCCGAAACGGAGTTGCCCTACCTCACGTCCCAAAGGCGCAGTCGTAGTGTTACGGCGTTGCAAGGTCTAGCTGTTGTCGTGGCCGTGGTGGTCGAGCGCGCTCCCAGCTTCCGTTGCAGAGACGTCAACGCAGCTGTCTTGGGCGTCACCGTCTATCACCGACGCACTGCGAGCCGACTTCCTTGCAGAGAAGTCCCGTAGGCTGCAGTCGTGGAGGACTTCTTGGGGCACGGCACGGGTCTGGTCGCCCGACCGCCGCGCATCCGGGTCTCGCTCCACCGTTCACAGTCTCTTCGGAGTTCTTCTCTGGCTCCCCTCTTCCGCCAGCCGCTGTCGCTGGCCGCTTCCGATTGGCCCGCGTCCGGCGCAAGCTCGTGGTCTAATATCGAGCGCTCATCGGCGTAGCCTAGGCAATGACCTTGGCGCCGCGTGCCTTGCGTAGTCTTTTTTGTCAACTTCTCGCTGTGTTTCAAGTGTTTTCTTCTTGAAGTAATGTTTCCTGTGGTCATGTGATTTCTTCGCATGACAATTGGTCGTCTGCTAATCGTTGTTTCCAAGTACCTCGCTTAGGCAGATGTTCAAGGCAATGGGGCGGTAACAAGGAAGAGAGCATGTATCTTTTCTCCCTTGCACAATGGGCATGACAACTAATTCTCTTTACGCCCGTGGAAAGCCTCCGAGAGACCATATTTTATTAAAGAAGTAGAGAAGAGTGTCCACTGTGTCTGCAGGGGAGGCGTCGGATCATGTCGCATGAGATCTGGTTCATACTAGGTGTTGAATTTTTACAAGTCGCGAGAGCAATCTGAAGCTCCTAGATGGAAAATGGGAAGTTGGAAGAATTTTTCGATGGCTGTTTATATTTATGCTGTTTATACTGTTTATAAATTTTATACAGTTTAAGTGTACTTGTGTAGTAGGGCGAACCTTATGAGCGTTCAAAGTGTTTTGCAAGTGTGTTGGCTTGCTGCTCAATCGTATCACCAGTGATGCTGACAAGGTCAGATTGTTTGTCGTGTATCCGTTAGGTTTCCTTATTCGAGTTCATAATTTGGTTGTCATCATTGTCATCGTCATCATCATCATCATCACCAGCGTATCTACGCCCACTGAAGGGCAAAGGCCTCTTTCTCCCTTTGATCTCCAATTACCCCGGTCCTGTGCTAGCTGCGAGCTATTTGTCTCCGTAAACTTCTTGATCTCATCTGCACATCTAACTTTCTGCCGCCCCCTGCAACGCTTTCCTTCTCTAGGGATCCACTCTGTTACCCTTAAAGGGACCCTGCAACACTCTTCGTGCTGTGCAAGTAAACCTGCGCGACGTTTAAATTAGACATCCCGGAACACCCGAGCCAAATATTACATTTGCACGTGAAGCGGTACGCGCGCAAATCGCCGTGAAAGACGCGGAAAAACGAACCGCGCTCTCTTCAATTCTCCTCATTATGCACCCCTGACATGGCCTCTGCGACGTCCATCGGGCCATGGCTGTCCTGGCTGTCCTATTGGCTGTCGCTGCTCAACTTCGCGGCTAAATTCTGGCATTTCCTGTGACAATGAGCTATTGTCGGCGTTGTGTATGAACCTCTTTTATGTCTGAACCTGTCCGCATGCTTTTGGTACTTCTTTTGTTTTGAGCGCGCGCGGAGTTTGGGTGATGAACTAAATATTCCACTTTCACCGAGCCTACTCGACAACAAACGTTTATTGCTCCAAACACGCCCTACCAGCCTGAGCGCTTGCCTGCGAGCAGGCCACCATGCCTGCTTTTTTGTGGCACCAGACCGGAATGAGACCCGTCCACGTTTCGGGGAAAAGGACGAAACCACCCGGCCTGTGACATATCGAAGGCCGCAGAACAGAACGCCAGTCGCCGCCCCCCTCTCCGTGAGAGAGCGCGCAGCTTTCGTCGCGTGATCCGCGGTTGAATTGAGAGGGAACATTTATGCGCGATTTTTCATCGCGTGTAGTTTCGGTGATAGTGAACGTATTTCTATAATTCTTGCGGGAGGACATTACTGGGGCAATAAACTTTACCCGAAAATACATTCCGAGAGTCGATGGTAAGTGCTTCAGGGTCCCTTTAATGATCAACGGTTATATTGCCTTCGCATTACATGTCCTGCCCACGCACATTTCTTCTTCTTCTTAATTTATAGTGATATGTCCTTGACACGCATTTGTTTCCTCACCCACTCCACTCTCTTCTTGTCCCTTAATGTTAACCCTATCATCTTCCGCTCCCTTGCCCGCTGAGTCGTTCTCAATTTAAGTCGCACCCTTTTAGTGAGCCCCCAAGTTTCTGTTCCGTAGGTGAGTACAAGTAAGATGCAGCTGCCATACACTTTCTTCTTCAGAGACAATGGTAGGCTGTCATTCATTAACCGAAAATGTCTGCCGTTTGCAATTCACCCCATTCTTATCCTTCTAACAGATCTCTACCTCACGGTTGGGATCCGGGATCACAACATGGCCTAAGTAGATATATTCGCTTACCACTTGCACTGCCTTGCCGCATATCTCAAACCTCTGTGCTGTCCCCAGGTTATTGATCATTACTTTGGTTTTCTACATATTATTTTTTAGGCCCACGGTTCTACTCGGTTTGTCCAGTGCCGAAAGCATGCTTTACAATCCGACCCCCCGAAGTACTTAGCAAGGCAACTTCATCAGCAAATCATAGGTTACTGAGGTATTCTCCATTAACCCTTACTCCCTCCTGTTCCCAATCCAACGTTCTGAATAGTTCTTTTATACATGCTGAAATAACATTGGAGAGATAGGGTCTCCTTGTCTGACGCCCTTCCTTATAGGTATTTTACTGCCTTCCTTATGGAGGATGATGGTAGCTGTGGACCCGTTGTAGATATCCTCTAGTATTCTTACGTAGTATTCTTACAGAATTCTCATCTACCTCTTGGTTCCGTAATGCCTAAACTACTGCTGAGGCTTCTACCGAATCAAATGCTTTGTCATCGTCTATGAAGGCTATCTATAGGGGTTCAGTATACTCAGCGCACTTATGTATCACCTGATTGATCGTAGGAATATGGGTTATTGTTGAATAGCCTTAACGGAACCCTGCTTGTTCTCTAGGTTGACTGAAATTTAAGGTTGCAGAAATTCTGTTGTCGATTACCTTGGTAAGTGCCTTGTAAACGACTGACAGCTGACGGCCTGTAATTTTTTAAGTCCTTCATGTGTGTTTTGGTTGTATCGGTGTAGGAATTACAAGAGGTTACGAAGGACCTCCAGCTGTTGGTTTGTGTCTCTCGGCGAATGCGCTTTCGCATGGCTTTATTACGCTTAAAACGTGAAGGATTTTGGGCAGTGGGCTTCTACGAAGAACACCCTAGGCCTTATTTTGAGTTTGTCGTACCTGCCTACTTTCTTAGTTCTACCAAGGCCTCCTAGGATTGCGGATGACACAAGAGGTTGGCGGAATGGACTTTTCTGCAGCATTTCCACTCGGTGTCTGGAGCCCGAGAATCAACTTACGCCACTACAGTACTGTACATGCACAATCTGTAAATATAGCGTAAATTCCACCCAGGAATCTTCTGGCTGAAGAACAGCGTTTCCGTGGACTTGTTGAAAACGTTTATTAGAAAAGACGGGAAGGAAGTAGGGCTAAAAAGTGGAACGATGGGTGGCTATCCTCTTCCGGTATGCCGTGGGATGTGCCTGCAGTCTGTGAACAGAGGATCAGGGCTTTCGGTTCTTCGAGCTGGCTTCAGTGTAGCGCGCGTTCCCAATGCTCAGTAGAGTGTAAATTCAGGTCGTTACATTGCGTAAGTATTGTGTAAATTCAGGTCGTTACATGGCTCGCCATTTTCCGTAATTTGTTTGATGATTTTCCCATTTTTTAGTGTTAATAATTTTTTTCTACCAATTATCTCATTTACGCTTATATAACGATTGTAGGCAGAACTTTCACAAAATTTGATTTATTGTCCGTACGCAGGTCGTTATGCGCTTTGCCTTTTTCTGTAGTATTTTATTTTTGTTATTTATTATTTTTTACATTTCTCTTTCATCAATTATCGCCATGTACGGTATCAGAGCAATTACATTTGGAAGTTTTGCGAAATCTGCTTTATAGTGGAAATGCAGTGCAATACACGGTTCTCAATTTTTGGTAATTAGGTTCTATTTTTCCTATTTTTTTATTTTTTGATATTTCGTTCGGCCAATGATCTTCATTTACGCGATTATAGCGATTACAGCTGAAACGTTCGCAAATTCTTCAATATTGTGGAAATGCCAAGCGGTAACGTTTCGCTATTTTCCGCATTTTTTAAATATTTTCTGATTTTTTACTTTTTCAAATTTCCCTATACCAATTATATCCACTCTCGTAATTCTAACGATTGCATTGCGAACCTTCGCGAAATCTGCATCTTTGTGGAAATGTCCGTTAAAGGGTACTGGCTGTGGGGGTACTCGGCAAAGAGCGCTACGCATTAAAACCATATCGCGAGCTGTCTTTTTAAGTATGACGGGGTGCGTCCGGGCATGCGATTCTGACAAGCAGACCAAAAGAGGGCGAGCTCTACTAACCACGCAGGTGGTGGTGGTGCTGGTGGTGAAAAAAATTACACCATCTTCCCGTGGGTAACCATGAGGAGGATGCGAAGGACCATGGGGGTTCGGTGTAGGTTCCATTGTGTTGCTGTTGTGTTGTTTCATTTATCGGAGCACGAATGGGAACGTAGTGTGAACCCGCATGTAGAGACAGAGAAATGAATAGAAATGTAGAGACAGCGAGGAGACCGACACCCGTGTTACCTGATCGAACACCTCCTGGTTCTCGTCTTTCTTTAAGGGCGTACTCACACTCCTATCCCACTGCACGCCCTCTACGTCCTCTTCTCTGGTTGAGCTGTAAGGTGCGTGGCGCTTCCCGTCACAGCTTTCCCACGGGAAATTCAACATCCTCCTCCAAAGCTTTCAGTTCGTCGTTCCCGTTGACGCTCAGCTTCGCGTGCCTATCAGTAGCTTCTTGACGTAGTTTCTATGAGTGAAGGGCATAAGGCGCGTTCGTAGCACATGCTCCCGTCTCGGTTGTAGCGCCGTGTTATTGAAAAAGGGCCCATCTCCCCGCGAGGGGGACTCGAGAGTAAATGCGTCGCATAGGGGGTGGGTGTATTGAGTTAACGTTTAGTGTTTGGGGAGTTGGTGGTAGCGAATGCGTTGTATCAGCAGCTTCTTGACGTAGTTTGAATGAGTCAAGGATATAAGGCGCGTTCATAGCCTTTCATTCTGTGTCGGTTTTGTGGCGCAGTGGGAAGAGCACCATGTACCTCGCGTTCCGCCCACACGTAGTGAATGCGTTGTATGAGAACTTCTTGACGTAGTTTGAATGAGTCAAGGATATAAGGCGCGTTCGTAGCGTTCCATTCTGTGTCGGCTTTTTGGCGCAGTGGGTAGAGCACCATGTACCTTGCGTTCCGCCCGCAGGGTCGTGGGATCAAAACCAGGCGCCGGTAAGTATTATTTTTTTATATAGTGTAGGGGGAGGGGTGCGGACCTGTTGTTGAGAGCGAGGAGGGTAGCGTGATGCGGGAGCGGAGGAGTGGGGGAGAGGGCGCACCTGGAATGGCTGTTGCGGACGTCGAGGCACGCCAACGCCGGGTGACATCGTGAGTTAAAGAAATGCTCTGCATTTAAAAAATCGGTTTGTAGCGCAGTGGGATGAGTGCCACGTACCTCCCGTTGCGGTCGGAGATTCGTGAGATCGAAACCGGGCGTCGCCTAACTATTTCTTTTTATAGTGTACTGCGCTGACGTCAGGCCAAACGCCGACGGGGCTGAAGAGACGCGCATGCGCAGTAGAGTGCGGACGGCGGACAACAACAAGGGAGGGAGGGACACAGCCTCGAGCATGAGATGCTTCGCATCTAAAATTAGTCAAGTAACCGAAGTTGCCCGTTAAAGTGGGAGAAGCCCTTATTCCAGGGCCCCTGTAGCGGCTACGGTCCTGCGTGCCCGGTCCACCAACTGCCGCTGGTCCTCAGGGTCTCAACTGCACAGCGCGGCCTTCCACTGCTCAAGTGTGGGCGTGAATAATGGGGGCTCCTAGTGTGTTTTTGCAAGCCTACGTGGTGTAGTACAGCGTTGGATGTTCGCTGCAGTGTGGGCATGTTGGTGAATATATTGTGGGGTTTATGATATGTGGGAAGATAAGGCGGGAGGGATATGTGTTTGTGTATAGTTACCGCCAGGCTACAGTCTCCGCTAGGGTGAGCTCCTGGTGCGGTGGGGGGTAGGGACATCTGGCAAGACGGTGGTGTTGTAGGAGTGCACGGCACTGCTGCTGGAGAGGCTCTCGGTCGCGGAGCGACTGGTGAGGTGCCCGGCGGGTGAATGCACGGGCTGTAGCGTGTGCTCGCTCCTTTCTGTCGAGTGACTGGCGTCTGTCTGTGACCTGGCGTCCATTTAGATATAGTGGGGTTTAGGGTATCCAGTGCTTTTTTTTTTGTCGGAGGGTGGATGTTGAGATACGACCGTTGCCGTTATTTCTGCACGCCTGTTGACAGCCTGTAACTATGTTAATATGTTTATTCGAACTTGGAGACTGAATCGCCAGTGCAATTGCCGTTTCTTTGGCTTCAACGATGTTTCAGGTTTTAACGTCGCAGTGCGAACCACATCGCCTGAGTTGTCAATGACGCTTACTACTCTGCCTGGATGGGATGCGTACTGGGCCGCGTCCGTGAATCGCACATAGGGATTACCAGAGTACTTCCCTTTCAGGAATTGTACCCGGGTTTGTCTCCGCTATGCGTGATGCTCAGAATGCATGTTTCGCGGGAGCGGAGCAGTCTTGATGAGCGTACGGATGCCTTGTAAAACAGTTTCCGATCGAGGGTGACTGACGTCCGCTACCTGGTGGCCGAGCTGCGTCAGCACCGTGCGGCAGGTCGAAGGTTTCCACAGCCGCTCTAGTTAGTTGACAAGGTTGGCCCCAATGATCTGTCGCATCTTGTTGTGCGCCCCGAGCGCTTCCAGCTCACAAGTGGGGGTGTAAGGAGGTAGGTCTAGCTCTTGTTCGTGCCCCTTCCGCAGGAGTATGTGAAGTTTGAACTTGGTCTATTTACCTCGGTGTCAGAGGGAGGTAAGGAGTAGAGTACACCACGCGGTGGACAACCAGTGCTTACACCAACTTGATCACATCATCCTCCTTCATACCCTTGTGCCAGTTTGTGACTGTACTTTCTATAGGCATGATTCGCGAGGTAGTGTGATTGAGGAGCTGGATGGTAAGCGTTTCTCATCCGTCTTGCTGGACGTAAAGTTCCAGTATGCGGATGGTTGTGACTATGGGGATGTCGCCAACCTGCAGCTTTATTTAGATTCTGGTGTGTTTTATTGGCGTGCCACGTGGCTTGTGCCTCAGAATGATGAGCTCGGCCTTCTCCAGGCAGCATTGAAGACTTTGCACACTGGCGTGCTGTTGGATTGCCTCAGTGGGTTGCTCGAACGCATCCTGCATGTCGCCTTCTGACCCACCAGTAGTTTAAATCGGGATATCATCTGGTTACAGCGCAGGTTATTCCCCGGGATGGTTTTAAGGTGTTGCGGGAGCTTCATCAACGCTATATTAGGTAGTGTTGGGGAAAGCACCGCTTCTTGTGGCGTTCCATTATTCGGCTAGGTTTGAAGGGCCGTTCACAGTGGCCCGATGTTTACAGTCGCTGTGCGATCCGTGACGAATTCCTGGATATACTGCAACATCCCTTTTCCACTGTCAGTGTCACCTAAAGTTTCGAGGATGGCGTCGTGGCTCAAATGGTCAAACTGTCATTTTAAATCGAGAGCGAGGATCTCGCTCCTGGAGTAAGGAGAACTGTGTGCAAATACGTCTTTCTTTATTGAAGGAGGATGTCATGAACTGGCAGGCGGGGCCGGAATCGGAACATTGTGTGGGAATAAATGTCTTGTGCTTCTGTGTGTGGTTGTAGGTGGTGGATGATCACGCGCTCAAATGCTTCCCTACGCAGACGTTCGTGACATGGGGCGCAATGTGGCTAGCTTCATAGTTTTCCTGGCTTAGGTATGCGCACGATTTGAGTACATTTTCATTGAGCCGGTACTGTGCCCCGCTACAGTGCTCACTGAAATACCCTGTTAAGACTTCAATGCTCCTGTCGTCGAGGCTCCTGAGTAGCTTCTTATCGACCTTGTCTTTACTCGGAGTGGCGTTGCAGGTCAGGGCTTGAAGTTCCTGCCAGGCTTCCTGTGTCGCTATTGGTTTGTCAGCTCCGGTTCTTTTTTTTTTTCAAGGAGCTTGGCTGCTCAACCACTTCCACAGGGTGCAATAGCCCATGTTTTTTTTTAATATTTCACGTAATTTTACGCTCCGATGCAACACCCCGACTATAAACAGCGCCTTGGTTAAGGTATGCGGATACATTTGGACAACCTGGGGATTTTTAACGACATCTTGAACTTCAACACACAAGCATTTACAAGCAAACCCGGTGTTGCTGGCGGTAGTATGGTGTCGCTAAAGATTGATTTATAGTTAGTTACTCCCGCAGTTTCCCGCACCATGAGCACGTGTTTTACAAGGATCTCCCAGCTTCGTCCAGGCTTTCAAGTGGCACCCGCAAGAAAATACCACGAAAACAGTTTACGTTCGTTAGCGCCTCATATGGGGAGAACAAGACAGCACGTGCTACAGACGACCAGTTCGCGAAGCCGGTTACCGCTTGTTCTAGGGCGTGCTGTCGCGTTCCGCTTTCAGAGAGATGTGAAAGCCTACGCAATAAACGATACAGGTTGACCAGTCCTGCATGAGGAAGACTAAAATATAATTAAAAATACATGATGGAACATGTAAATGATTCATATAAACATAAAGCAATGCGTGGTGCTCTGTCCTCAAGAGCTTGCATAAAAAGAAATCCTCCAGAGTTCCTTGTGTTGAAGCCCTGCGCGACTTAGATGAAGCGTCCCCATTTTTTGTTTTGTTCTCCATCTTGCAGGCGTTTTAACTAGTTTATGCAAAAAAGCGGCGTGATTGCGGGCGGAAGATTTAAGGACGGAGTTTCACGAATTTAGAAAGGTTCAGTACAACATGTTGAAAAGGCAACTTCCTGTAAATTCCCTTTTAGCTCAAAATGAGAAAGAGCCCAAGCGATGATTTTTTATGTGGGTGCTGATGTTACTCGCACGGGATTTAAAGCGAGTGAAGGCTATTTTTATGCTTTATGTTTAATTCACAATTTAGAAGCGTGCTGCTATCATTCGGGTAAAGTATATATAACAATATCCCGAAGTACTAAGGCGATCTCATAGTACAAGCTGCAAATTCTATTCTTAGCTCTGGCCTCGGTTGTCTGCCAACTTTTATGCTTAGGAGCCAGGTATTGTGCCCGAACCTAGGTGAAAGATACATATATAGAAACTCCACAAAGGGTATGCGAGTCGAGCTGAGCGAGTGTGGATATCTGCCATTCTTAAAAATTCGTAGGGTCTTTAATCTTGCGTAAGGTTAATAAAAAGGCAAATCCTGAACTGTGATAGAATAACGACATGGATATTATTTTGTTTGTTGCAGAATATCACTTCGGACATTCACGTAGACCATCGATAGCTATTCTTTTTCTTAGGGTGTTACAATTTCACTGTAAAAGCTCAGATTGAGGTACTTATTTCCTTTACCATCCACGTTTGCCCACCTTACTGAGCTTGGTTACGCTATAAATACGGCTGTTTTTTCGCAGCTGTGGTTGCTACAACCCAATAGCTCACCAAAATAAGTGATTTTCTGTCACTAACTTTATAACTTTTAGGTTCTCTGCAGTAAGAATCGAAATCCACTTGGCTTGCACAGTTTCGCCGAAAACAGTGAGATTGGCTATAAGGTGTTGCAGACTTGCAGTGTCTGACATGACTGCTGTATAAATGCAAATACTGGCGAGTGTCCGTACGTTTCCTATTGAGATTAGTCTGAAGCCTCCTCTAAAAACTGTGACTGTAACATCCAGGAAATTTATGCTGTGCGTAGAGTAGGAATGAGAGAGGGAGATAGTAGCATGCGCAAGGTTAACAGCGTCAATATACGTAAGAAGTACAATTTCACCATGCTGCCATATCATGAATCTATCGTCGGTATCCCTTTTGCAGTACAGTAGTTTCAAATTTTGGGTTGCGAAGAAGTTTGACTCTAGACATCCTATAAAGATGTTCGCGTTGTCGGGCCCGATTTTGGTTCCCATTTGCGTTCCGCGGACTTGCGCATAATTTACACCATCAAACTTAGAATTGTTAAGCTCAAGGATAAAGTGACGAAAAGTTTCAAGCATGAGTGAATCGGTAGGTGTGTCACCCGCTGACTGCTCATAAGCACATATTACAGCGGTGATTCCATCCGCATGCGGAATGTTAGTCTATAGTGACACGACATTCAGGGTAACAAGTAAACAGTTAGGAATTTCAATCTTCATGATATCCGAGAGAAACTCATTTTTATCCTTAACAAAGAATAGAATGGGGGGATGTCGCGAATAGGAGAGTCGACATAGCGCGAGAGGTTCTCGGTGACAGTACTAACACTAGAAAGAATGGGGCGACCTGGGTTGTTATCTTTATGAATCGTATGGGGAAGGTTGAATCTACTGGCTACTTGGGTTTAGGAAATAAGAGAAAGGGCAGTTGTTTATGGTTGTCGCCTGACTTTGAACAAGCTCAGTCAGTTTATCTTTCAGAATTAGCTTATTATCATTAGTGGAATCACTAAAGAGTACTTTGTCGATACTAATACTGATACTGATAGTCATGAGGCTCTTTGGCATAGTCAGCTTTGTCGAGTATCACGATGGCGCCTCCTTAATCGGCCGGTTTGATTTCGGGGCAACTTGCGGGGGAAACTTGCGAGTTCCTCCAGGGCTTCCTTTTCCTTGTTAGAAATATTACTGCCCCAAGAGATTTGCTTTTGGTATGCTCCTCGTACATCGCAATGAAAGGCTTTATTGTACATGTCGAGGCATGTATCGCGCTGCGTGGGAGGGGTCCAGTACTTATGGCTAGGTAGTGCAGTTCGGGCTCCGTCGACTGGAGGCCGTTCATGGAAGCATTCTCGGAGTCTCATATTCATGGCGAAGTTATAAAAGTCCTTAAAAAGTTGAATATTGTCGAAACCGCCAGTTGCCTGAGAAAAGTTGAAAACTTTTGATATTTCGCTCATCGGACCTGCTGACAGTGTAATACTAGAGAGGTTCATAACATTTCCAGTGAGATTTTGGTTAGCGTTGATAAACTGGAGAGTGAACAGAAGGGGTAAGAAATTGGTTTTGCGTTGGCAGACTGGTTAGTACCAGCGCTATTATGAGCGGGTGAACGGTCAGTATTTGAAGCGTTATTCGCGTTGAGGGGGCGATTTTTATGTGCATTACCAGATGATGGACAGCCATTAGTAGTGGGGCTAAGTTTAATCTTACGGGCGTAGTCATTGCTGGGAATATTATCTCGGGAAAATTTGCGGACGTTTATTTCGGATATGACGGATGCCTTTTTAAATTCGTAGCGGCGCAGAAGGCTCCATTCTGTGCTCCTGACTATGAATTTACTCTTCCTGACGGAGGGAATGGGACGTAGTCTCGTAGTGATTACGAATTATCTGCGTTATATTTCCAGGATGCGTTGTCTAGTACCTGTTGCCACTTCGTGATGTTTGATGGCCAGAGTTCGACAGTTGCAAGTCTAAGCCCAACTCCCGAACTAATGGGAGCTACCTCGACAAAAATTCGCTGAAAGTTTGGAAACTTGCCATTCGGAAACTATGCGATTTTCAGTAATCTTTTTTAATGTTGAGAACTGTTTTGCCACTGGGTAGGAGGCTGCGTTACCGGGTTTTCTAAGACCTAGTCACTTCATTGGCTCAGAAGACAATTTCTTGCGGAGGTTGTACGGGGCATGGGCTGGCTTTGGGGCGTCTGAAGGCCTTTGATATCAGGACCGCCCTAATATTATGACGAGCCCTCCACCCACCTAGATCTTGGACTCCAGATGTAGCTCAATCTCCAGAATTAGATCTGTACTTAAAATCAGTATCAAAAGAAATACTGACAAGAACCAAGCAATCAAACAAGCGCAGGAACCCAGCTCCTTCGGAAGAAGTTACCCTGAATAGCTTATCAGCCAGAGCCGACATAGTCATAAAGCCAGCCGACAAGCGTGGTAGCCTAGTTGTTTTACCAATGGGAAAATACCACGAAGAAGCTTATAGGCAGCTCAACAACCCTTGCCACTACAAGCGCTAAGATAATGACCCGAGCCAGGCGTGCAGCATAACACCTTCAGAGCCTCACAGACCAGTGATCTAGAGAAATAATACGAATCAGTGACATGAACTTCATGAAACCGAATATTAAGCAGGGACGATGTTTTTACTTCCTCGCAAAAGTTCACAACGTCCTCGTAGAGTCATTATTTAATGCCGGAATTCCTGACAGACCCATAGTTTCGAATAACAATACCTGAACTGAAGCATTATCTCTGTTTCTGAATTATTACCTATCCGACATTCCGACTCTTGTTCCATCATTCGTTCAGGACACCCACGACTTGCTCCGCATAATAGAAGAGATAAATAGGCATGGGTCGCTACCCAGTGGAACTCTCCTTGTTACTCTTGACGTTGCCACCTTGCATACAAACAACCCTTTCGTCGAATGAATCGAAGCTATTTCAAAAGCTTTATCGGAGAACCCGCACCAACATGTGCCAGAAGTGAACATCACTGTGTTAAAAGTACTTTAAATCTCAAGTATTTTGAATTTGACTCGTCTTACTTCTTGCACGTTTTTGGCACCAGCAACGGTACACCATTCGCGCCGACCTCTGCCAATATTTTCAAGGTGCAACTTGAAGACACCCTGTTAAAAGTTTGTAAACTTATTTCCATATAAAATTCTGGTTTATCTCCGCTACATAGACGCCATCTTCATGATTTGGGAACACGGTTGGGCGAGTGTACAAATGTTTATATCCCATCTCAATTCTTCGCATCCGACTAATAAATTATCATGCCACCATTATAAATAAAGAAGTAAACTTCCTGGATACTACCGTCATTCTAGACAGCGGTAAACTTAAAACCACACTTTTGTAAAAACTGACAGACAGGCAGCAGTATCGAGATTATAAAAGCCATCACACGAGACACTGCCCACAAGGGATTGTTGTAGGACAAGCCACCAGACTTAAAAGGGTATGCAGTGATGACTATGACTACGTAAAGCATCTAGACAAAATAAAGTTCACCTTCATGAACAGGAACCACCCCAAAAGATCACTCGATCAGGCGAACCAACATGCATCTGATCTCAAAAGGAATGACGTCCTCAACCAACCGGGACAAAACGAAATCGCCAGGCGCCTGCCTTAACAACTCAAACTTCAAATGCTCTGACTAACGCAAACCACAACGTGTGGAAATACTGCCATATCTTATCCAGTGATGACCTACTTAAAAAGGCATTCCTTGAAGCACCAAGGCTTACCTACCGTAGAAATAGGAACGTAAAAGATATTTTAGTGCATGCTAAAACAGGGCCGTCGAACCAACCAGTCATAGCCAGCTGCTTCCGCCCCAGGTGCAAGATCTGTAGGCACCTGCAGACAGAATGCAATGTAAAAAGCACAACCAGAGATTATGTTGACAAGATTATTTCGTTTTACGTGCACTTCGTCGAACACTGTGCATATGTTAGAATGCTCACTGTATCACAAACAGTACATCGGCGAAACAAGTCGACCTATGAGCGTACGTCTTAACGGTCACCGGTCAGACACTCTTAGCAAATCTTACATAGCTGTCGCGCAGGATTTCAATCAACCAGGCACTAACTTTGATAAGCTTAAGTTGTATACACTTCAGTCAAACTTTAAGTCTCCTAGGGACAGAAAATACAGAGAATCCTGCTTAATTCACAAATTCAACTCCCTGCAACCTGCTGTAATTCATGCGTCTAGGCGCAATTTGGAATCCTTTCGATATTCCCAGGGAACAGAGCATTACGCATTGTCTTGCTTGTACCTTATCTAAAGAATATGTCGCCTCCCTATGCCTCCTATAGGGTAATCCAATCCCTTTTTTATTTCAACTCCGTAGCTTCAAGTTTATTTCGCGTAGGCATTCCTCCAGCCGTTGCTCTAGAATTTTATTTTTTCTGCCTTTTTTGCCCCGCTTGGTCTTGCACCCCATATGTGCTTTTAACTTGATGTTTTGTTATGAGTTTCATAAAAAGCCTGCTTCATTGATGTTGATGTTTCATTGATGTAGCCAGCACCACTGGGACTGCTCCGGGTCCGAGTGGCGCTGGCTACCACCCTCAAGCGCAGGAATAAAAAAATACCTTAACATAAATACCCGCAAAGGTGGTGGGGAAACAGCCCCGCCGGTAGCGTAGTGGCTATCGCACCAGATTGGTGTTCTGGAGGTCGTGGTTTCGGATCCCACCCAGCGGAACTTTTTTACCCACTTTCTGACACAAAAACTTTTTTATCTGTTTCTATGACCCACTACAACCTCCCCTTTGCTTTCCGAGGTTTTCTTGACTGCCAACCTTTATTTTCGGTCTTATTTCACCGAGCCCCTCATTTCCCATTACTGATTCTCTACATGCTTAGCGAGGGCCCCTGTTCTGGCAGTCTTGGTGCCAAGGGTACTTTAAAGGGAGAGATAATCGATTTTTGTCAAGTATATATTCTCTATCCCAAATGAAAGGGCATCCCTTAAAGCACCTTTACGAGAAATGAGAAATGGTTTTGCTGATTACGCCCTAGAACTTTTTAAATCGAAATTTTTAGATCTGCGAGCCGTATGTGTCCCTCCCGAAAATGATGCTGGCAACCATGCAATAGAGTAGCTCGGCAACATATTTTTTTCTGTATGCGAAATAAAAAACGATATTTAAAACTTGTTCCCACCTAAAAAATTTTGAATCGAAAGCTTTCCTGTTCCGTTATGTGTTTTTTAATGCAACGGTCTAGTGTGCATGAATGCGCCATCGGTTGGGATCGACGATTGGTAGAATCTGGCTTCACGTTCTGCAGGTGGGAAGTTCGATTCTCCCTGGGCGCGACGTTTTTTTAGGCTGCCGTTGGCGTATTTGGAAACCGAAATGAAATATTTTGGCAGAAAAAACGCCTCTGCCTCAGGCGGAATCGTCAAAGCTCCTTCACTGGGTCTGTTTACTGAACGCTGCCGTTGATTCTGGGCATGGTGGCTCAGTAAGCCACACAGAGAGCTATCCAGCGGCAGCAGGCGGGGTGACTTTAGAATTTTCAAAATATACTTTTGAAATACACATACAATTTACCCTGTACAAATACTTGTGTTAAAAGGTTTTCAATACGTAAAAAAACGTTTCAGCAGTTGCAATAGCTGCCAGGTTTGCAGGTCACATGACAGGGACACATATTGTACTGCCACGTTTCAACACTACGAACCGCCACCCTTCCGATTTCAGGAAGTTTGCTTCCAAATTAAAATTATTTCCGCCGATTTGTTTAGAAATTGCTTGTGGTTACCGGGCTATATAAAACGCTGGCTTTCATATGAGCTAGAGAACAAATACGCGACAAAAATCGATTGTCTGTCCCTTTAAGAGGGTTCAACGCTGATCGACCACTCTAGACATGTCGTAGGCACACGAGTCAAGGCCCGGGGGTTAAAAAGAAGGTCCCCTTCACCCCTTCACCCCCTTCACCCCGAGTGCGGAGAGCATGCTTTGCAATTCGTCCCCCGAGTTACTTATCAAGGCAACGTCATCAGCAAATCTGAGGTTACTGAGGTATTCTCCATTAACCCTTACTCCCACCTGTTCCCAATCCAACGTTCTGAATACTTCTTGTAAGCATGCTGTGAATAACATTGGATAGATTGTGTCTCCTTGTCTGACACCATTCCTTATAGGTATTTTACTGCTCTCGCTATGGAGGATGATGGTAGCTGTAGACCCATTGTAGATATCCTCTAGTATTCTTACATAATGCTCATCTACCCCCTGGTTCCGTAATGCCTGAATGACTGCGGAAGTTTCGACCGAGTCAAATGCTTTCTCATAATCTATGAAGGCTATATATAGGGGTTCAGTATACTCAGCGCACTTCTCTATCACCTGATTGATCGTGGGAATATGGTCGATTGTTGAATAACCTTTAGGGAACCCTGCTTGTTCTTTAGGTTGACTGATATCTAAGGTTGCAGAGATTTGGTTAGCGATTACCTTGGTAAATACCTTGTAGACGACTGACAGTAAGCTGATCGGCCTGTAATTTTTCAAGTCCTTCATGCCGCCTTTCTTATGAATTAGGATGATGTTTGCGTTCTTCCAAGATTCTGGTACCATTGCGGTCATTAGGCATTGCGTATACAGGTTTGCCAGTTTTTCAAGTACAATTTCTCCGCCATCCTTCAAGAGGTCTGCGGTTGTCTGATCCTCAGCAGGTGCTTTGCCCCCTTTCATTTCTTTCAAAGCCTTCCTTACTTCTTCGGTCGTTACTGGTTGGATGTCTATCTCCTCTGAACTACTGTCTCGTTCGGCAGTATCCTGTATGTCCCGGCTACTGTACAGATCCCTATAGAACTCCTCGGCCACTGTGACTATTTTATCCCTATTTGTGATGACATTGCCTTGCTTATCCTTAAGTGCATACACCTGATTTTTCCACACGCCAAGACGTCTCTTCACTGCTTTCAGGCTACCTCCGTTTTTTACAGCGTATTCGGTCCTCTCCATATTATACTTCCGTATGTCAGCTGTCTTACGCTTATTGATTAACTTCGAGAGCTCGGCTAGTTCTATTCTGTCAGCTGCGGTGGAGATTCTCATGGTTTGCCGTTTCCTGATTAGATCTTTCGTCTCCTGTGAAAGTTTACCAGTATCCTGTCTAGCCATAGTGCCCCCGACTTCTACTGCACACTCCGGGATAATGCGTGTAAGGTTGTAGCTGGCTTCCTGTTTCGTAGGCTCGGCTTCCTCGTTAAGGGCAGAATATCGGTTCTGCAGCGCGATCCTGAATTCTTCTACTTTACGTCTTACTGTTAGTTCATTTATCGGCTTCTTTCGTACTAGCTTGTTGCGGTCCCTCCTCAAATCTAGCCTAATTCGAGATCTTACCATACGGTCGCCACTACAACGTACCCTTCCTAGCACTTCCACATCCTGCACGACGCCAGGGTTATCGCATAATATGAAATCGATTTCATTTTTGTGCTCCCCATTCGGGCTCCTCCAGGTCCACTTCCGACTCTCACGTTTACAGAAGAAGGTATTCATTATGCGTAGGTTATTCCGTTCTGCAAAATTAACTAGTAGGTCCCCCCTGCTATTTCTACAGCCCAGACCATAGTTCCTAACTGCGTTGTCTCCAGCCTGATTCTTGCCTACTTTAGCATTGAAGTCCCCCATAACTACGGTATACTGTGTTTTTACATTAGCCATTGCCGATTCCACATCTTCATAGAAGCGTTCCACTATTTGGTCGTCGTGGCTGGATGTGGGCGCGTAGCCCTGCACCACCTTGAGCTTGTACCTCTTATTGAGCCTTATTACAAGACCTGCTGCCCTTTCGTTAATGCTATAGTATTCGTCTATATTGCCAGCTATGCTTTTATTGACTAGAAATCCCACTCCCAGTTCTCTTCTGTCCTCTAGACCACGGTAACATAGGACGTGTCCATTTTTCAGCACCGTAAAGGCTTCGCCTGCCCTCCTAACCTCGCTAAGCCCTATTACATCCCATTTAATGCCCTCTAATTCCTCG
The DNA here is from genome assembly GCF_048455015.1 of Haemaphysalis longicornis. Classification (NCBI taxonomy): domain Eukaryota; kingdom Metazoa; phylum Arthropoda; class Arachnida; order Ixodida; family Ixodidae; genus Haemaphysalis; species Haemaphysalis longicornis. Next base: position 4,427,392 of record NW_027526306.1, read on the forward strand.
AACAACACCTCGAGACTTTCTTCGCTAGATAAGGTTCACGCGTTAAACGTTGCCAGGTTCAGATTCCAGGGAGGCGGCGATGGCGTAGAGGTAGAACACCCGCCTCGCGTGCAGAAGGACCGTGGTTCGAATCCCGGCGCCGGACAATTCCCACCGGATTAAAAAAAATGATAATAATATTCCGCGTATTGATGGAATTGCACAAAGGGGCTTGGGGTGTGGCCTGACCCCGGCGACCATTTCCGGCAATGCACTCCCTCACCACAGCAGGATTGGCCACCCTGGTGTAGTAATGGCCACAACCTCCCATGAATACGCCAATTAACCCTCGGCCCTCAGTCCCCAGCGGCTGCGAAGCAACTGACCACGGCGGCGGTCAGACCTGTGATGCAGCAGAGGGTGCTAAGAATCCCTGGATCCGGACAGGCCGCCAATGGAATCTGAACCCTATATTTATATATATATATATCTAAATAGCGAATGAGAAAATGAAAATGACGGGCTAGGTGAAATAAGACAGAAAAGAACTGGTTGGTGGTGGGGCATGAGGAGCGTGTCCTGAATCAGGAACGCCGCCCCACTTCGTCCCAAAACCCCCAAAGTAAGTGCGGTGAATGAACTGATTCGGTTAATTGTGTAATTATTGGTACGGACCATGCTTTCATCCTACTTAATAGAAGCAGTGACATCGCTTTTGCACCGGTATGCGTGGTCCCTCTAAATATTAGAGGTATTGGAACTAGACGGTTCAAGTATCAATTCAAAAGGGTTTTGCTGAAAAGCGACCTTGATTTACTTGCAGTGCAAGAGACGAGATATTGACAGCGGGATGGGACTGTCAGCATGGTTGAAACCTTCCATGATCGTTACTATATAGTGGAAAACTCAGTGGAAAACTCTGCAACATGCCGTCTGTTTTTGCGAAATTCAGCAGGCATTGAAGTGTAGAGTGTTGTTTCTTGCGGTTCTGGGCGTTTCGTTGCCGTGGATTTTATTTGTGGGAAGAAAAAATTTAGAACTAACTGTGTGTACGCGCCAACAAAACGAAGGCACGTAAGAAGTTTTTGAAAGAACTGACAAAGTTCTTTGCATGCGATAGGAACACAATTTTTACGAGGGACTTCAATTTATCCTCAGTAATTGTGACCGCTCAAATAGGAATACCCCTGCGGAACCTGGTGCAGTTTTTTGGGAAGCCAGTGCACTCGAAAACATTTTGCTTGACGTAACTACGTTTGTGGCAGCTCAAGGCGATGTGAAGTTCAGCCACTTCTAAGGATTTAGCCATGCACGTTTGTACCACTGTAAATGTCTTCAGACCTGGTCTCACTCTCTTATAATTACCGGAAATCGCCACAGACGTTTAGTGACCACTGTCTGCTTTCCGTATCACTGGGGGCAAAAGTTAACCCTGTTTAAGTCCTCAAGGTTGATTCCCTACCCAGGGTTAGCCCTCGCAGTCTGGAAATGTGTGGAACTGTGGAAAACAAGAGATGACAGGACAGGGGTAGCAAAGAAGTTCGGAAGGTGAAAGAGCTCAGAGGGAAGGAGGAAAAGGCGACTGGCTGATTCCCCCCGTGCGGGTCAGACCGGGGGCACCGTCTGAGAGAAGAAGGTGCCAAAGTGAGGTGTTTCCTTTACCGGAGGGCTGTGAAGGTCTAAAACAACCCCGGATTTGGCTCAGCCACCAGGATTGCCTTTCCCCGGACGCGGCTAAGCCATGCACAGCTGGGGTGTGGGTGGGTCCGCCCCACATTGGATTGGGGGTCCACGGTGCTGCCACTACCGTCAGCTTGATTACACAAGGTGTCACTGCGGGCAATTGAGTAATAAATTGACGAATTGATTTGCTTCGTTGAACGTAGAGCTGTTACGTATTGAGAGCTGAGGGCAATTAATATGCTGAAAATTGAATTCGCCGAATGGGAAGAGAGGAACGTCGGGAAAATGTTTTGTAATTTGAGTTATGGATTGCCTGAGTAGCTTGAAAAAAATTCGCCGCTATCCGTAGGTCTGCAGCATATGCCGATAATAGTTTTTGCAGGGTGAGAATGAATCAGTGCCCGTGTCAGTTCAAGCGAGTCGTCGTGACATATGAGTGATGAAGCTATGGTGTTTGTGATTGAAATGAGAATGCCTCCTTTCCTGCGGACGATTCGGTCACGCAGCGCCAACACCTCGTATTTTTTATATTTCGCGGGGTTTCTTTGTCAGTCAAACAACGAGTACGCGATTGTCGGTGCAAATACCGCAGTTAGATGCCTCTCCTGGTTACCTACGCGTGCCTCGTCGACACTGTATTGATTAGAAAAGAAGTTCTGGAGCTAACTAAATATTTTAAATGATTACTGTCTTATTAACGAAAAAATACTGTCCGCTTCTCAAAAGTACTGCATACATTAGGCACTAGAATTTCTTCGAGTAACGGCATAGCTACATCTCTGTGCGTGATTGCTGGAACACAATTTATATAATATTAGTGGTGCGCTTAGAGCTACGGATTTGCTAGATCTTCAGCAAGCACTCGATTGGTAGTCTTGCTCATCTAGGCAAATTTTCCTGGTGTCCTAGTTTAGATTTTAGCTTTTTTTGTGTAATAGAGGTTCGCTTTGCGTACAATTGTCTGGTGGAAGACGCTTAGTTAATAGTTTGGGTGCGCAGATAAACAGGTGGCAATGAGAACTAACGAGATATGGACACGGACACTTTCATGTCCAGAAATATTGAAACAATGCTTCTATGAAGACTGCTCCTAATGGGATATATTTAGGCGTCTTAATCTGCAAAAAAAGTTTACCTTGCTGCCCAATACAAAACACAATCGCCACTACGAAGAGATGAAAACTTTACTATCCCCTACGAAAGAAAGTTGAAAAAAGCGCGAGAGCTTTCCTACATCAAACCTTCAGAAAAGGTGAATCGAGCCTTTGATGGAAGTTCGCTCCATCGATCGGCAAACAATGAAAGACCCAAATCGCGAACGAAAAACGAACCCGTGTGACCTTTTCTCGCGCACTAAGTGAATATATCTACGAACGGTGTATACGTATACATGGATTATGGGACAAACGCGTATTATTGCATCCCTTCTCATGATCGATGCTTCTATTGTCTTATCTGGAACCGTTCCCGTTTTGTGATTTTAAAGTAACCCTTTTGACACAATAGAAGCCCGCTTGAACGCACCCGCCATGTGTATAGACAACTTATTAAAGATTTTCGGTGAACCAACTGGTCTGCGGAGAAATACACCCTTTTTAAAGGACGCCATCTGTCCTAATAAGAAAGCTTCTTCCTTAAAAACCCATTTTGGCTTGTGAGCAATTTTAAGGCGTGTCGCCGTAGCAGGAGCCGTACACAGTGCAATAGCGCTAACTGTTGTGAGTCTTCTTGGATGCTCAGGAGCCTTATATGCATCGCGACCGGAAGGAGGCAGCAAACCCGCTGTTTTAAACTGCTCGAACAAGACCGCCTTAGAGTCCGAATAGTGCAAGTAGGTGAGAGGTTTCAGGCTACGATCAAACAAAGGGAATTTGCCTGCACTGGTTCACTGGTGCTGGCAGGGGAATGATTTTTTAGATGGCGCCAGGAAATATGCGAGCGATGCACACGCATAGAAAACGGTTGTACTAAGGTAGACCAATAGTTTAAGAGTGACTGATGCAAAGAATTTGATTAGAACATGAGGACACGAACAGCTATATTTCTCGTTATATTGTGGTGGTGTAAACTGTTGCTACTGTACCATTAGTTAGTACAAAGATATTACCTGTTACTGCGCTCTTGCGCGAAATCTGTCCATTAAAACAATGTGAGCTGCCAGTTCCCACCTTTCATTCTAATATAGTAAACGTGAAGTCGGGTGAATTTTAAGAGATTTCTGTATTATATTGAAGCGCGCATGTGCAGCTTACACACGTCTGACTGTTTACACGTGCCTTAGGCCGCTACATGTCGTTCTACGTCGTCATTCTTATTCCGGACTGCCCAAAGAAAAAGTGTTTTGTTTATTTTTGTGTATTTATTTGTTTAATATTTATTTATTTAATAAAATTGAAAGCGTCCATTGGGATATTACATGTGGGAAGGTCATAATTAGTTAAGAGATTAGCAATCCAACAACAGTCTTGAGCTGATGTGGGTCGGGGTGGTGCACGCGAATGCAGACAAGTTCTTCCAGAAACGTGCTGTTTAAAAAAAAGAGGAACGAAGAAGAGCAGTATTTCGTGCTGGCGGTGCACATGCGGCTCTGTGAAGGTTTGTACGGCTGGACAATCGATGAACAGGCAAGATACCGGGAACGTTAAAAGAAACGTGATAACATTTGTTAAAAAGACAGAGTCTAGATATATGACGACGTGATTATAGGTTGTTGAGGTGTCCACTAGCTTTAAGTTCTGAAACGCTGGAATGACAGAGGACACAGAGTAGAAGAACCGGGCTGTGTGAGTTTTCACAAATTCGAGTAAGTTAAATTACATTGATGAGGTTCTTAAACCACGCATTCGTACTTCAGTTTATGGTGGACAAATGTGGTATAAGCTAAGAACTTCACTGACAATGGAACAAGTTTTACCTTTCGACTAAGTAAACCCAGCCCACGATTAGAGATCATGCTACGTTGTTAAGGTGGGTCAACCGGGTAAGGTTGCTTGAGAATGTTACGCCGAGGAATTTATAAAATCCTGCTCTTAAAATTACGGAGCAGGAAATGGTGTAAGTCCCTTGCCTGTAATGTTGCCTACGGTGGAATTATATTAGCGATGTTTATTTCCGTTCAGACATTAGCCGATCACAGCACCAGGATTCAAAAAAGGTTCTTTTGGAGTATAAAAATATCAGTGGTCTTTTCATTGGAAGGTACACGACGCTATCATCTGCAAACAGGTGCATATTTGGTGAAATATTAGCTGACAGGTAAATATTATAAGAAAAAGTAGTGTGCGAGTACTGTGCCCTGCACGGCACCAGAGGCTACGGCAAGCTGCCTAGATAAATTTTTGTAATTTTTGTAATTGGCTAAAAAGCAACGAATCCAATTGAACGTCAATGTATTAATATTTAAGAAAGAAAGTTTGGGGAGTAGCCGTTTATGCCAAACATTGTCAAATGCTTTTTCAAAGTCTAAAAAGAGAGCACCGGTGGGTACAATTAAAGCATAGCTGTAACCGATATCATTGTAGAACGAAGCAAGTTGCCTTTTCCACGATAACCTTGTGCGAATGCCATGCTGACTTTGGTGAAAGAAGGTGTTGTGCTTTAAGTACTTTACGACATTAGAGTAAATCACATGTTCGATTAGTTAGCAAATGCTAGTGATAGAGATATGACGATAGGTGCTAGGCTGGGATAGAGGGCCCTTTTTAAGGACTGGGACAATCTTACCCACTTTGTGGTCTTCCGGCACCACTCCTGACGATTGTGATTGCTTAAATACATGCCGTAATTATACACTAACAGTGAGTTTTGTGTGTTTTAGCATTTTAGCTTTGCTTCTATTGGCGCCACAAAAGGCCTAAGCTTTTATTTTCACTGAATTAGTTTGGTAATGCCCCGTTGAGAAAACGTGATGTTTGGCATCATGTCGTAATCGCGGTGACAGAATAAAGGTAAGTTGCCGTTAGTTTCAATAGTACACATGGAAGAGAAAAAATGATTAAGTTTTTAGCGGCTTTATTATCCCGGACTGGAGGCTTCTGATTTGCATACAATGATAGTGGTTGGGAATTTGTAGAGTCGATAACGCTCCAAAACGTTTTCGGGTTATTTGTCAGCATAGCCGGCAAAGTCTGTGAATAAAAGATAAGTTTTTCTTTGATAGCTTGAGTTGACTGAATGTTTTTTTCTGCAGCGTAGTAGTTGTTCAATGCACGGTGTTATTGGATCGTTTTGCTGATCAAAAGTATTTTTTTATTGTATAGCCGTTGTAACGTGGCAGTGAACAAGCGGGACGCCTTTTTTTAGGTAGTGGTACTGGTGGGCACATATTTAGGAACAGGTCATGGATTTTATTTTTGTAGAGTAACCACTTAGTCTCGACAGAGCGCTGTGAAACATTACCGAGAAGGTAACTTCCGAATTCTGCGAGTTCATCGTTTTCAGCGGAATACTTCCCTTTGTCATGCAATTGTATTGTTTTTATTTTGTATGAGCGTGTTAGGTGACAGGGGTTGCAATCATGGGTCACTGAATGGTCTCCTAAACGATGCAAGAACATCATCTTGGAAACCTTCTTAGGCGTAGAAGTGAGAATAAGATCAAGAAGATTGGAGGATCTAGCGTTGTGACGTGTGGGTTGTGTGACGAGTTGCGTTAATACAAATGTTAGGCATATGTTCACAAAATCGCATTCATGACCATGCTTGGCTGCTGTGCTTGCCAAGTTCGTCTACGATAGTGATGGAAAACGTACACCACGGAAGAGAAGTATCAGATAATGAGTGAAAGTTTAAGTTAAGCAGTGAATAGTCTCTTGGAATGTGGGTACAAAAAGGGGGTCAAGACCGAGAGGGTGGTAACAAACTCCAAATATTGTGGGGGGGGGGGTAGTAAGCATTGCAGACAGTGAACGTAATGCCTAACCACGACGATACACAAATATCTGTACATTGAATGCTTTTATGACTGTCTATCAGCACTGCACCGCCACGTTTGTTTATCAGTAAGTCCGGGAAATATTGCAGCAACTCTGAGTCGGCAATTGAAGGGTTAAGCTAAGTTTTGGTTTTTCTGAATAAATCTGACTCAGATAAGCTAATTAGGTTTTGCAAGTTGCCAACTTTCGGAATAATGCTTCTTGTGTTAGTTTAAAGAAAGGAGAAGAATTTTCTGAATAAATTTCCTGACTGCTGAGGCCTATGTTTTCAAAGTGCGCGGGATGACTTCCTTAGTGTTACAATCGTAAACGAAGGTTTCGTTGCCCATATTAATTTTGTCATGTCGGAGTTTATATGGTTGCTGCTGTACCGTTCCAAATTCACGGAGAAGATTTCTTGCTTTAAGTTAGTTAGGTGAGTAGTTCTCCGATATACAGTAGTTCACATCTCTTAGCTTGCAGCCACACGAAAGAACTTCTCTATAACCTTAAAGTGTGCAAATTTATTGATGACTGCTCAGATTTTTTTTACATATCCAGCGCATCAATTTGGTGTTTAATTGTATGCCACAAAATTCGAGCTCTGGGGCTTCTGATTCGGCCGATGTCTCACGCTCGCAATCTTGTAAACCAAAATTACAAGGTTCCATCGATGTGCTCGGTGTTCAAAGTCATTCAGTCTGGTCATGGTTGCAGTGATATCTTGCGTATTTTGATCAGAAGGCGCACTTAAATTTTTAATTGCGTTTTATGTGCACTACTGATTCACAGTCTTTTTCTATTTAGTTAATCTCCGTGATAGCGTCATCGTTTTGTGACAGTTTCTGCTGGATAGCCTTATGATCTTATAGTATAGAAGCCTCACCAGTTCTTGACCATGACACAACCTTTACGTTGTATTTTTAGATTTTCTGTTCCTGCTTTTTGCAAGCGAGCGTCTTTTCAACCCCACTATTTTCACTATATGTTTGCTCAGCACAATTGATAAAAAATTTCTACACAAAAAGTAGTTATCCTGTGTTCCTTTCAAAGTCGTTCCATGCAAGGGGGGTTTTTATTCTTGAAAAGGTAAAAAGCGCGACTTGGACAACGACAGTAGAGAAGGACGACGGGACAAGCGCTTGTCCCGTCGTCCTTCTCTACTGTCGTTGTCCAAGTCGCGCTTTTTACCTTTTCAAGCATAATGCACCAACTTGCCCAACAGATTTGTTTAATGGGGTTTTTATTCTCTATCTGTTACCCATTTGCTCAATGTTCAAGAATCCTGTAGAAAAAAACAGCTCCAACAAACGAAAAGAAATCAAATGTTCATCCTTGTCATCATCATAATGCCATCTTCGTGGGCTGCTGGGAAGAGGTTTCTCTCATAGATCTCCAGTTATCCGGTGCTGTGCTACCTGCGACCAATTTATCCCCGCAACCTGCTTGACCGCATCTGCCCGTCTAACTTTATGCCAGCCCGTGCCGCCATTGCCTGCTCTAGGGATCCACTCTGTTGCCCTCAATGACAACACTTACCTTGCCTTTGTATTCATGCCCTGCCCACATCCATTTCTTCCTAATTTCTACTAATACGTCCTCAACAAGCGTTTGTCACCCAGTCTGCTGTCTTCTTGTGCAATAATGTTACACCTACTATCCTATGCTTATTGCTCGCTCAGTCATACTCAATTTACGTTAAACCCTATCAGTGAGCCAAGTTTCCACGTTTTGGCCCCGAAGGCGAGTACCGGTAAGATGCAGCTGTCATACACTTTATTCTTCGGGGACGATGGTACACAGCACTTGATTATGTGAGGATGCCTGGCGAATGACCTCCACCCTATTGTTTTCCTACTAATTCTTCCTCGTGCTTAGGATCCTGGGTCACAACTTGGTTTAGGTAGCCACATTCACTTACCACTTCCACTGCCTCGCCACCCATCTCAAACTGCTGGCTGTCATTGTTTTGGTTTTCTGCATAATAATTTTCAAGCCCACGGTTCTGCTATGCTTGTCAATTGGCGGTAACGCTCTCCCTCACCAGAGCAGGATTTGCCACACTGGTGTAGTATTGGTCGCACACTTCTACGAATACGCCAATCAAATGGTAATGACGATGAAAACTATTTTTATATTACAAGTAGCCGGATATTTCGATGACTGACGTGTTGAGTTAACCTTACACTTTGGAGTAAAACTAAACAATCAAATGAAAGAAACGGTTCACGTACTCTACAAGTTGAACGAGCTTCTTCAAAACTTCTTCAAAAAAGTCACCTACAATGAGAAAAGTACAACGGCTCAGCTTGTCGGCATATATGCAGTTTTGGGAATTGCTGGTTCTCTAGAAGGAATGCTTTGTATCCGAATACTAACGGAGGCGAGCCCTTAAATTCTTACCAACAATCTTGCCTGGTCAGAAATATTAACCTCAAAGGATATACGCTGAACAATTACTAACATTGGTACTTAACTCGCATGAAGGAATATCCGGAATATCAAAAGATAGCACACTGATCGAGAAATGGTATGAAGGTCGTGAGTTAAATACGGCGGCATGATATGTGATGTAAAAGTCACCTGAAGAATCCTTCAGGTTTCGATGAATCAAATTATGCCACCCGAAGTACAAGAAGTATTAACAACTTTGGGATATCGTTGTGGCGCTGGCCATGAATCTTCGTTTGTGACAATGTCTTGTAAGGTCGGAATGTTAAGTGGTTTGCGTTTGAAGGCAAAACCTCCGTGTTATTTATTGTTTGTTCGGTGTGCAGCGCCACTGAGGCAACTATCGTACAAAATATTGACGTATCCCATGTATAGGTGCACGTTGACGTGAAGCAACGCTTCATATTTGTGCCGCTTCGATCTCACACCTCACAAAGTGTTTTTCGAAGTAATAATCTGCGGTGACAAACAAGACGTGGTGCTCTAGCAAGCCAAGGGGACGTTGGTATAGTAGTCACTGGTGGTAGTCTTATTAGCACACCACTCCGTGTACCGTGGCGCCGCATACGTGGCACGCACGCTGTCCAGACGCTTGCTTAGAGCACTGACTTCAATTTTCCTTCGGCCGACAACCAAAGCATGGTCGGTGACTCTTCCACGGCTCCACTAATCTGTTCGTATGGTGACCCAATCGGAGCCGGAAACACTTCAACCGTTAAAGCGAATGTATCGGGAGGGTGTGATGGAATACAGGCTCCTAACAATCCCCAGCATTACGGACGGGAGAATAATGAGACAGGGCACCGGAACATAGAAAAGAACTGAAGATAGCACGCTTTTTAGGGTTGGGTTATCGCAAAACACGCGTGGTTGAAAGGCGAAGGGAAGAAAATAAACAGGGCAGCTAACAAAAAAACACGAGTCCGTTGTAACGGAAGTCCAGTTGGAAAACCTCAACAGTCTCGCGGGTTGGATGAGCTGCTCGGGAAGGTGCAGGTTGGCTGGAGCTTTGTCGGCGCGCCGGCGGAACTTCCTCAAATGTGCTGTAGTTCCCTGGCCGTTGCCTTCTAGGCCATCGCAGGTGAACCATGGCCGCGCACCCGCTAGTAGAACAGCGGCGTCTGGTTTGCAGGCTGCCCTCTTGCTCACGACCACCGCCTTGCAATCCGGAACACATCGTCCCCTCCTCCGGAATTGTCTAGCACGCCTCTTCTTCCTCTTCGAGGCACACAGAACCCCACGATAGAGACTGGCCGTCTTCGTTGACTAAATTGTGTTTACAACCGAACGTTACCGGTATTTCCTCACAGAGGGGTATGAAGCACGTTCTGCGAGTTAGCGTCCGCGCCTCGAATTGGTTGTGTGTACAAGGCGTTGTCGTCGGTGGCGCTTCTTTCAGCGCCGCAAAAATGCACGAAGTGCTTGCTTGCTTTTGCTGTGCTTGAAGGTCACAGGGCGCTCTAGGTGTGTAAATCACGGACAGGCGTGTAAGCACGCCTGTTCGGGATCTCTATCTGGAGTAGTAAGCTTCCCCTGCATATCAAGCAATGAGAAAAATGGCATCAGCTCTACTCCGTGGATAATGGAAAAAGTGCGGAGTATGGGTACTCGAAATGACATCCAAGCTGCGCCTCGAGTGACATCCGATTTGCGCCCCGACCGCCACTCGATTTGAGCTGAGTTGCACCTTAATTATTCCCTAAATGAAACTGCAACTCACGGCTCAAGTCAAATTTTGCTGTGATTTTCGCTTGATGGTGGTGTGCGCACGGATGGACACGGATGAACATTGGAAGGTCGTAAGGTACTCCGCAATGTTACAGGCGAGGGAGCTAGACGTTTGACTCTCGGGCACTAACTAACGGTCGCAGCCGAATGGGTATGACGACTGACAATAACTCTGTCTGGCCTACCAGACACAGGCTCAAATCCTGGTGGTGCCTGTTTGATTTGTTGCGACTGTAAATCCTATGCGCACGGACGTAGACTGACATTGTGCGGTCTTAAGGTACCCCGCACCTCAAACGCATCCGAAAGAGCCAAGACACAAGAAGCTGTGTTAGTTAAGCAGGTGAATTTGTTCAAAAATATGAATTAGTAAGCCAGCCTGTATAAAGTGCATAGAAGGGAGGTCAATAAAATGTTGTGGCTGCTAGAGAGAGACGGATATGCAGAGGAGGAACGTGGCAAGATAACAACTAAGCAAATGCTCCGGCATTCAAGACTGCTACGTGCTTCCTAGGGGAAAGCCTGGCAATACCTATCAAAGAAATGTTTGCTAGTACACCGTATTTTCGTCCATTTCCATGCTTACTCTGGTTCGTTGTGTATTTTTTGCGAAAATAATTAAACAGGCCGACTGGCGGTACACACGACAGCTTCCTCTAAAATGTTCGTGCTGCTTGGGTGCACCAGTTCCCGTCCACAGCGGTTACTTAAACTTGTCACGCCGAAAACACTGGTTCAGGTTACAACTTGCATCCAGCTGAGAAAGCAAATAAAACATTTTAAAACAGCAATACTTCATGTAATCACGGTGCCTAACATAAGTCAGAAACGCTCCTGGGAAACGCATCGCTTAGCAATTCTCCTATGTGAGCTTTATCCTAATGGTCTCCATATCGTTGCACTCTACCACGGCCTTTCCAGCAATCGTTATAGTCCTTTGGTTACAGGCTGACTGTGGGTCGTTGGATTCCACCGCTGGCCTGTCTGGCGAGCGCTTTTAGATCTACAGGCAATGTGGCAAGGCGAAAAATAAGGTGTTCAAATGTTACATGCAAAGCACAGACATTCTCACCAAACTCGAGTTTAGTTCAAGGAGGGGCTGAATGATAATAAATTACGAGAAATAAACATGAATTTTAATATGTACGCAAATAAGGGATAATGCCCGAATTCTCCCTATATTTGCAACATTGGGTGCAGTGACCACTTCAAAATTATGTGGTCAGGGCAGTGGTGATGACAAAACAAACAGTGAACAATAAGTGCTGATGTGGTCAGTAATAATGCATTGAAAATGGAATTTGTATTGAGCGCCTGAGTGTGGGTTTCCTAAAATAAAATTAGGCCATTTTCGTCCGTGTGGTGCATACTACAAAGATTTTGTTAAATTGTCGTTTCAACTTGATTTTAGAAATCTCTGTATTCGTGTATGGGAACATTTTTGTTTGTGTTTGTTTTTATTACGACCTTTTATCACTCCTTTTAGTGTTACAACAATTTACTGGTTTTAGAACACTTGCCAGTCTAGTGGAAAGGTTGGGTACTGGACAAAGATATCTGTCAACAAGAAGGTACATGCAGGAGCCACAGCACAGCTTAACATCTGGTTATCGTCATTTGTTCATACCAAGTGCTCCCTAAATTCATTCCAAGAAAGATATTACGTTTACAAGACGCCAGTGTGGCTGCCAAATCATACGCTTATATACAAGTGCCCTTTTGAACGTAATCCTAAATTTTTATCAACGTATAACGAGGCCGCTTGAGGTTTCATCTTCTGGAAAAAGACATCACCAAGAAACCAAACCCGCGTGAGCAAACTTGCTTTGCAGAGGTCAGTTTCATGAGGCGGATTCTTGCTTCGAAGAGAAAAACGCGGTCTTGAGCGCTCTTTCTGCCATTTCGCTGTAAGGGAGTATTTGTGCGTGTTTTTTTTAGGTTGAAAACTTAGGGCTAAAGCCAGGGCATATGGATCAAATTACCGACAATGTTCAAGAGACATTGGGCATCTTTTGCAAAAGCTTTTTTTTATGTGGGTGGGTGGCAATCCAAGTAAAAGATCTGAGTGAATATTCTGCATTTAAAGCGCTGCTCTGGATCAGCGGTGTTTGAGTCCAAATATTAGAGCTGTGTGGCCACAATGAGAATGAAACAAACACTGCTCTGTGTCCTTATTTTGCTCCTCAAGGTGCCTTCTACCAATGAAAGCAACACTGAAGATTGCACAGGAACAACATCTTCGTCAATAACAACAAGTGGATCAACACAAACCTTCAAGGAAGAAGAAAAAACGACCTATACGCAGACAACTTCTTCAGCAAAAAGCAGCGAAAATGGCTTAGATACTTCACCATTGTCCACAGTACCACCCGAAGGAACATTAACACCGACGAAAGAAGAAGAAACCTCCACACACACACCAACCACAGTAACAGCAAAACCTCAGGACTGCCCAGATGGTAATTTAATGGATGGTTATTCGGTAAGTCGCATTCTAAAGCCATATCGTACAAAGACTTCCAGGAACACATCACTTTGTAATACGCCCCAATACACAGGCTTATGTGTTTAACTTCAGTGTAGATTAGTGCTCTAATGTAGTTCTCAGGTGATTTCAAATTTTGTGTATAAATGCACTGCCTCGAACAGGACAAAGCTTTTTTTGCTTCGAAGTTGCTTCGAACAATGTATTCAACAATATTAGCGGACCGTACAGAATACATAAAGAGGGACTCCCGCCACTGCAGGATAAGCATTAACTCTAAAAGGACCTGAAATCTGGAGGGGAATTTTTTTACTTTTGAAAATACACATGCGCAATAAGAGGAAGGAGAACTTCCCAAAGAAGGCAACGTATGCTGCGACGGTTTTCAAACAATCACTTAAAGGAAGAAAAGGGAAATATAAATTGCGCCACCCGAAGCCATTTATCTGTCCGCTTTGTATCCTCTATGTCACGTGCCTGTCGGTGTTTGCGCATTTATGCCAGGTGAACTTCTGGCAGATAAAGCAGTCTAGGAGTGTTGAGAGGAATACTAAATCACTTTTAAAACGTTACCTTTCCTTCGCTTTATCATTGCGCGTTTCCCTTTCTTACACCAACTTTTACTGCAGAGCGTTCGGGCACTTTTCACCGAACAGATATTTTTGTGGTCTATTTTAGCCCCTGTTTTATTTCGTAATGAAGGCGAAGTCAGGTTTCGCTTCGCCGATGTCACTGCAAGTAAACAAATTTTAGCAATCAGCATAAAATAGACGCATTTAATGGCTCAGTGATAAGTAACGGCCAACTGATATAAGTGTCGCCTGCACCAAAACTCTTGGTGTTACTGGGTACTATTTGACATAGATTAGGTTTCTGTCTTTCATTACAAAGAAAACTGTCCGCCTCACCATTTTTAATATACTAAATGCGGCATCACCCAGGTTTTGTTTGTGTGCTTATTGGGAAACGTCAGAAGAACGTCGATAATTCAGAAAAGTGATGCTCATTGACCTAACATTTCTGCATTATTACAATCTTTTATGCTGTGATAGGAAATGAGGTAGACGGAGGCGTTTTAAGCTGTCTCTTAAGCTGTCCTAATGCGTTTTAAGCTGTCTCTTGGTAATTATTTATCCAAAGGGAGCATGTATTTATACATTCGGTTTTGTTACCAGCGCCGCCTCAGTTCTTGCATGCAAAGCGATGTGATTTGAGCCTACCGAGGGGACAGATACGCGTTTTGTGGAATTTAGAGTAACACCAAGCTGGTAGAGCCATCAATACTGATTGGATGACATTCTGCGTATGCATGCCCTGGCAGTTTAGAGTCACAGGAAAATAAACACCACGCCTAACATGCAAAGGAAAACGCTTAACCAAAGAGTACATATGAGGCGTTTTTTTTTCAAATTGAGGCAACGCCATAAACCAAAACTAAATCAGGTAAAACTGCCATCAGAAGAAAAACCTGGCAACTGTCCCCTAAAAAAAGGGTGGCAAGAAAATAGCTGGGATAACACCCTAAAAACGTGTACGCAGATGGTAGTTCGTATGAAAAATGTACCAGATCCTGCTTTTCCACGGGTGGAAATGAGCAAAGTCAATTGGCCCAATGGGAGTTTGCTTTTGGCTTGGCAGTTCAGATTGTTTTGTGAGTGCTTTCGGTTTGGTTTTTGCTTTTGGGAGCCAGTTTATTCTAAATTCAGGCAGTAATTAGGAGATAGGCGGAAGATCTCCTACAGATATCAACAGTAAAGTTAACGGAGGAAGTGAATGAATTCAAACAGAGTTGTGAAATCATTATTTTATTTCGTCTCTCCTGTCCCTACAAAAAAACTGAGGTGATATTAACCTTCAACTCGCGTGTTTACCATTTTAGTACTTCACTAAATAACCGCCTGTTACCATCCCTGGCAATACTCCCGCGACTTCTCATAGTAAGAACCACTTCATTAACGTGAAGAAGATATTAGCAAGACATCTTGCGAAGCGTTTTGGTAAGTCATGGCAAAACAAAGGAGAGCTTGGTTACTTCATGAGTGGCTTCAGGCGTGCCCAAGAAAATTATTCTAGGGAAGAATTTTAAAAGAGCTGCTAATGGTGCCAATACTCTCCGTGTATGGTTGTACTGTTCTAGCGCGGTTGCATAATTCAATGCGTTTCCCACGAAACCTTCATTGCACCACGCTTTATTGTCAATATAAATAAAGTTCTCACAAGGAATCACGCATCAAATTCACTTTTTCATTTGCATATGTGCCAAACCCTAACTTTTATTCCTAATATTGCTCAAATTCATGGCATAATATTTCTTTATTTGTGGCCATAGACTTCCCGCAGCTGACATTAAAAATATATCGTATAATAGCTTGGAGGGCGCTGTATTTGAATCCGGTAACAAACTTCCACTTGTTGCTGAAATTCGCGTAAGGTGGGTCTGGCTGATCGAGAAAAAAAACGGCTCATATGATTAGTTGAATGATTCGCTGAGGAATAAAGGCGCTCTTTAAATTTCAACATTCATTCTGTCGTGGGCTAGGACGTGGGATTTTGTAGCTTCAGGGTGGAAAAGATGCGTCTTAAAAAGTTAGACTGAAACAACCAAGTGAGAGCGAGCGTTGAAGCAAATGCATTTTTTCACTGGCGCCAAAGTGGAAATTCTCCCCTGCAAAGTGAAAATGAAAGATGGCACAATAAAAGCAAACCCATATCGTCGCACCTGTCCGAGTTGTGTCTCAGCTAATATATGACCTAGGGGTTCACGTATTGTGTGGTTGAGAGGTGACTAACAGTGGCAGAGCTCTACGAACAACCAATGTTGCTGCATTTGTTAATAGTTTCAGAAAGTAGACTTGCCCTATCTGTTCAAAGCCAATAAATCCAAGGTGTCATTCCAGTACTTGCGTGTGTTGCCCGGGATGCCAAGTGCATGTGGCGAAGTGCTGGGCCTTGAGCGTGGCTGGCTTTTCAAAGGATTTTTACTGACATTCTATGTACCTGTTTTGCAGCGGGTTACATATGTGTACTACCTCGCTAAAGAACGTATCTCTTTTGTACGATGTCTCTAATTCGAGTGATCCTATATGGAGCAGGATCAAATTAAATTTGTCTGTTGCAATTGGTCCCCCTCTTAAGCTATATGATCTTTGCTCTTCTATAACCATTCTTATAATCGCTTAGGCCTTCTCTAGTGCATTGAAGTGTACTCTCTCGGTGCTACAATTAAACTCAGGGTTTTCGGAAGACAAATGTTTCTGCTATATAGATTTGGACAGATGCCACCACAATTCCACAAAATGTGCGCAATCCCTTAGGTTTGTCTTCATTTTCTGTATACATTTTCACAAAGCTTTGTCAGATTATGCAACTTGCTCTACCTTCAAAGAGGAAAGCACTGTTCTTCCAATTACTGTAAAAAGTCTCCTTTCAACTGTGAGATTTCTCTATCCATACATAGCTTGTCGGTGACCGTGCTGACGCGAAGTGCGAGGGCCTCAGCAGCCTAACCTTACCCGGATACGACCACTTACAAGGAGAAATTTGCCCGGGATAAAGGGGGGATTGGCCAGGGCTAAGGGGGGATTTGCCACGGATAAAGTCTTGACGAAATAGAACTAGCGGAGCTTTCCAAGTTAATTAATAGGCGTAAGTCAGCTGGCATGCGGAGGTATAATATGGAGACGATCGATTACGCTGTAAAGAACGGAGGTACAATCAAAGAAGTGAAGATGCGTCTTGGCGTGGGGAAAATTCAGATATATGCACTCAAAGACAAGCAAGGCAATGACATCACAAGAATAGATAAAATAGTCACAGTAGCCGAGGAGTTCTATACGGATCTGTACAGTAGCTGGGACACGGAGGATTATGCCGAACGAGAAAGTAGTTCAGAGGAGATAGACATCCTACCAGTACCGAAAGAAGAAGTAAGGAAGGCTTTGAAAGAAATGAAAGGTGGCAAAGCACCTGGTGAGGATCAGATAACAGCAAACCTCTAGAAGGGTCGCGGAGAAATTGTGCTTGAAAAATTGGCAAAGCTTCATATGCAGTGCCTAATGACCGCAAGTGTACTGGAATCTTGGAAGTACGCGAACATCATCCTAATCCGTAAGAAAGTTGATATGAAGGACTTGAAAAATTGCAGGCTGATCAGCTTACTGTCAGACGTCTACAAGGTACTTACCAAGGTAATCGCTAACAGAATATCTGCAGCATTATATTTCAGACAACCTAAAGAACAAGCAGGGTTCCGTAAAGGCTATTCAACAATAGACCATATTCACACGATCAATCAGATGATAGAGAAGTGCGCTGAGTACACTTAACCCCTATATATAGCCTTCATAGATTATGAGAAAGCAATTGACTCGGTTCATTCATTCAGGCATTACGGAACCAGGGTGTAGATTAATATTATGTAAGAAAACTAGAGGATATCTACAATGGGTCCACAGCTACTGTCATCCTCCATAAGGAGAGCAGTAAAATACCTATAAGAAAGGGTGTCGGACAAGGAGACTCAATCTCTTCGATGTTATTCACAGCATGTTTAGAAGAAGTATTCAGAACATTGAATTGGGAAAAGGTGGGAGTAAGGGTTAAAGGAGAATACCTGAGTAACCTAAGCTTTGCTGATGACGTTGCCTGGTTAAGTGACTCGGGGGAGGAAATGCAAAGCATGCTTACCACACTAGAAAAATAGAGTAGAACGGTGGGCCTGAAAATTAATACAAAAAAACTAAGGTAATGATCAATAACCTTGGCACATCGGCGCGGTTTCAGATAGGTGGCGAAGCCATGGAAGTGGTAAGCGAATACATCTACTTAGGCCAAGCTGTGACCCCAGATCCCAAACATGAGGCAGAGATAATTCGAACAATTAGAATGGGGTGGACTGCATTCGGCAGGCATTGTCAGATAATAAATGACAGCCTACCATTCTCCCTTAAGAAGAATGTGTATGACAGCAGCGTCTTACCGGTACTCACCTACGGGGCAGAAACTTGGAGGCTCACTAACAGGATTCAACCTAAATTGAGGACTACTCAGCGCGCAATGGATCGGAAGATGATAGGTGTAACACTAAGGGACAAGAAGAGAGCGGAGTGGGTCAGAGAACAAACGCGTGTTAAGGACATATAATAGAAATGAAGAAGAAATGGACGTGGGCAGGGCATGTAATGCGAATGCAAGATAACCGTTGGTCATTAAGAGTAACACTGTGGATTTTCGCACTAGGTCACGCCACAATGGGGGCCAAGCATTAGCCTCATTCCTGCCACGCCACATCACAGGTGATGTCGCTCGCTACGATGGGGGGTTCATTTTTGAGATGTGCTTGGGTATGCAGCACCTTGTTATCTGGAACGTACATGACGTTCCTGTTGAAGAATTGCCTACAATAATGCATACTAAATCATATATTTCGGTTTGCTCTTAGAAAAATAAACATCTGTCGTTTTATAGGTCAAAGGTTTTGTGTTTTCACTTGTTCATTGCCTTTTGCTTTTACAGTGAAGCTGTTAGCCAACAGTTAGAAAATTTTGTGTTGTAAACAAACTACCAAGGCAGGACCCAGCAGTTCTCGCCTAAAATGCCTAGTTCATGCTGTAAGCTAATAAGTAATAAAGCATATAGCTCCCTTTTTGATGAAAACCGCAAAACAAGCATCTAAACCGCTTATGAATGATAAGCCGCCTGTGGGCAATGCTCCCACCACCATGGTAAAGGTTATGTTTGCTCTTACGTAGAAGCCTCCGCTGGACTAGTGCAACTACGTCGAACAGTTGTTTCCCAAGACGCCGAGCGCGTGCGTCAGGCTAGGCAGTACTTAAAATTTGTTCGCAGGGAAGCCGAGCGAGAGCGACAAGCCTTCCGGGACGACTAGAAACATTTCATACCCTACCCCATGAGACATTTTAGTGGTTTATTACAGCTTCGCTGTGGATCCACTTTCGCATGCCGCGATGACGACTTTTTTGCACAATTGTTTTCGTGTTTTCTTTGCTTTAATTGCCTTTCTCTTCCGGCCGCTTTCGTTTTCACTGAGGTCAAGCTTCCAGAGCACTCGCTTCCGGAGGGAAGGGATGGTATCTTTTGTGGGAACGTTTACACAAACAAGTAATTAGAACATACGCACCATTATTTATATACACATTCGGAAAGCGCCTCCTAGCATCAATGTGACGTTTAAGATCGTGCAAGGTCAAGTTGGTGGCTCGTGATTTTGCGCAGTGAAGGCTTTCAAATGGCTGTTAGTTCATTTGCAGGGCTGCAGAGAAACTGGAAAAATGCAGCTGCGCGTGCAATAAAAAAATTAGGAAGGCAGTTGTTTGCTTAATTTAGTTTCACTATGCATAGGCCATTAGACCGGCAGTGCTCCAAGCAGCGTGTGTGTTCTGTCGTGTGGTGCAATTCTGCGGGATTTATTCGTGTGGTCGGTGGAAAAACCAAGGTATCGCTCTAGAAACACTATTTAACACGTTCAACCAGCACCGTAAGTTCTTTCAGGCCTCTGCATTTCCTATGTCTATGCGGCTATTCCCCTAATATTTCATTTGTTGTGTATGATAGCACTTTCCATTTTATCTCCTTCAATAGCATCCATCATACCACAGGCGTTACTGTAGAGTGTATGCACTGATAAATAGTAGCTTTGTTGCGCTTGGCTTTGTCTAACAAATTATTTCACTCTTCAGAACACCATCCACTAATTTTCCTGCTATCAAATTACCCAGCCCCATTAGCTGTGATGTCTTGCCGCTAGATCGAATGCTTGTTCGCCCGCAGGATTAGTATTTTGTCTCGGCCAACTGCTGTGGGAAGGAAAACCTGCTTAACTTTTTTTTCAGTACAACCTTCTCAAATTTATTTCGTATCCGCAGTAATTTGGTTGCAGTCGCCACCTCCAGAGATATCATTTACTTTGTTTTCCTAGGCTTCCCACTAATCCCTTGATAAATATACTGCAATGCCTGCTCACCAAAACATTTCGCCTCATCAACCCCGAAGGATTGTCGATAATATAGTTATTAATATTTTGCATTTACATGGTGCCCATGCGGCGATCCATGCGGCAAGTTGCTGTTCATACGCCAGGATTCACAGCTACTTGAAGAGCTGGAATTTGAAGGGGAGCAGCGGCGCCGTATTTGTAAACACCAGAACTGGTTAGGCCGACGCAAATGTGTCCGGCATAAACAGAAAACCCCCAGCGCACGTGAGCGCATGCTTCACGGCGACCGCCCGGCGTCGTCCAGGTTTGAGCTTGGGCTTACGTCACATGAGACAAGGAGATTGAGAGCGAAACATTATTGAACCAAGTTCTGCAACAGGGATGTGGTGGCCGCTGGCTTTAGCCGACGGCAGCCGTATTCATCAGATCGATGACAGCCCGATTCATCACACACAACCTTGAACCTCGGGATCGGAGCTACCCAGCGCCCGCTCCTAGTGATCGTCACAGATTATAGAGGGAAATGGACCATTGGGACAAGCACACATCGTGTGTGGTAGGGCGGGAGGAATGGAGCATGATGGGCAGTTCGGGAAGGGACATATAGACGGGTGATTGTGATGGAGGAGCGCGCGAAATCGGGGGCTACGTTTCTCCAGTAGATGCACGTCTTATACGTTGACAAGACTGATGTGAGCAGGAGGATATATGGGGCGGGCGGGGGTGAAATGGAATGCTACGTCATGGTAGCTAAGCGCGCTATCTCTAGCTGAGTGCGCTGTCTACGATGCTGGGGCTGGCTGGGAAAGTCAACTCTCGAGCAGCAGAATCGGCCGCCTGATCACCTCCCAGCCAGGCGTGAGCACGAATCCAGATCAGTTATGCGGAGGTGGATGAGAGATTTTGAGAGAGAAGTTGGAGTGGCTAGGGGGACAGAAGCCCCGTGGGAAAATTTTGAATGCCGTTTTCGAATGCCGTCTGCCTGCCTCCAATGGTCTCCACCTGTCATATGTCCTTCACTTCAAGCCTAACGGCTTCACCGCACCTCACAAACTTGCTGTTAGTAATAGTGCTGCCCTATTGTGCACGTTCAGATTCACCGCCTCCAGCACGGTTCAGGCTGCGATCAGCGCAGTTTAGGCCATGCTCTTGAAACCATTGACCCTCTTCGCCATCTCCTGACCAATCTTCTCTCATCTGAGTTGATATCATTACGCTTCCAGACAATCATCACAAGGTTTCTACTCTTTCTGTGCGAGGCGAGCTGCTTCATTGCTCTTGCCATTCCAGTCGGCATGGTTTTACCACACAAGCAACAAGCGTTACCAGCTTATCCCACCCTTCTCTTTTTATTACGGCTGCAGCGCAGCTGAACATGTTAGAAACCCCCGCAATGATGACGCTATCTGCAACCTGCTATACGCCCGTTTTGTCATGCGTATATTTAGCACAGGGGAGTACCCATCGCCTTTCCTTCGTTCCGCTGCATGTGCCGCCTGGCAGTAAGATACTGCTTAGTTTTCTCTGCCGAGGAGTTCGAAATGTACGACGGTGCTCCCTGATTCTCTTCAACTGCTTCTAACTATCACTCAGAGATTCTACGGTATTCACGTTAAGTAATGAGCATTCGCTCAAGTTCTTTGACTCGTTTAGGTAACCTGAAGTTATCCGCTTAACTTCGTTGTTTAAACGATATCACACATGCCTACTTTTTACTCTGCCTTGCCCCGAGCAGGTTGAAACTCCTCTCCGCCTACTTTTCGCGTACACCTAACACAGGGTACAAACTTTCTACGCTGCAACGTTATCTGCAGAGTGAATCCAAAAACAACGACAAAGACCCATGCACGTGTATACTCAACTTCGTGCCTTCCGCTGCCCCTTCGCTTATTCGCAACCATTCACTGGAGTCGAGTACACGTTGCTGTCGGGTGAGAAAAAAATTGGCGCAGCTCCCATTGTTGTTGGAAGGTTATAGAAACAAGAGAGCTGGGGGTCTCTCTCCCTTCCTCGGAGACCCGGCTGTTGAAGCTCATATGGATTTCCCAACTTTCCCCTGAAAGTTCTCCTTGGCTGGCTGGCCGAGATTGTTTTGTCCGGAACCTTTCACCTCTCTCCAAAAGACAGCCGCGGTAGCACGCCCTAGAGCCCGCAGCAACCACTTTCGCGAACTCGGCGTCTGTGGCGCGAACTCGACGTTTTTGCTCCCCCCTTCAGGCGCGAACATACGTGAAATGCCGAAGAAGAGGTCACGATAGATCACGCCATGAGTGCGTCGCAGAGAATTTTTGAACGTCAAGCTGGCCGACGCAGAGTGCTCCACATAAGGCGCATGGTCACCCCAGGTTGGTACATTTTCATCGTACATTTTCTGTAACGCGTAACAGCGCATATTACAATCTTAGACAGCTTTGCGGTTAAAAAACGATTGCCTTGTTGGCTGCCGCCCCAGGTTGAAGTGAGCGCCACAAGCCATAACCCTTCGCACCTATGAGCAGTTGATGAGACGCGCGCGCTTGTTTGATTAATACGACCGGTGATGACGACGCTGTGGTTGTCCAGGTACACCTACGCTGAAGGCACATATGAAAGGGCGCGCGGCAACAAAACCTGCAGAAAGCGATAGCGATTCCCGAGTATTAGAAAAGTGGTTCTGTGCACCGTCAGTGCTGCTGCAAAGTTTTTTCATTGCTGCCATGACAAACCTTATAACGTGTAGTGTTAACAGCAGGTCACTTCTGTCGCGTCGGGCTAGTTGTGAGCTGATATAAAAATAGGTATGTCGAAGACAGAGGTTCGAAAATTTCGGAATATATTTGTCGATGTTTGTGTATATATATATATATATATATAGTAAGGAAATGAGGGGCTCGTTGAGGAAATACAGAAAGATAGGTCGGCAGTCTACAATGCCAAAGGACGCATAGGGGTGTGGTTAGGCTCTTTTCTTTTTCACTACGGTTAATTAAGTAAACATTTTTTTTAAATATACAGAAGAAATAAAGAAAAACACGCGCCCAGAGTGGGGACCGAACCCACGCCTTTCGATTACATGTCGAATGCCTTACCAATTCGGCTATCTGGGCGACTGTGTTCTCCTTCACTTTCTGGGCTAATTATATTTAGTAGAAGTGTATCTGACTCTTGAGGGTGGTAGCCAGCGCCACTCTGACTCCACGGGGAGAAGGGGACCTTCTTTTCAACCCCCGGGGCGTGACTAGAACGTCTACAGCCTGTCATGAGCGGGTTACTGGCGGGAAGCCCTCTTATGCTACCTAGGCATCAAGGCTGCCAGAACCGAGACCCTCGCTAGGCTTTCGCAGAATAATATAGTAAGGAAATGAGGGGCTCGTTGAGAAAATACAGAAAGATAGGTCGGCAGTTTACAATGCCAAAGGACGCATAGGGGTGTGGTTAGGCTCTTTTCTTTTTCACTGCGGTTAATTAAGTAAACATTTTTTTAATATACAGAAGAAAGAAAGAAAGAAAAACACGCGCCCAGAGTGGGGACCGAACCCACGCCTTTGTAATCGAAAGGCGTGGGTTCGGTCCCCTGGGCGTGTGTTTTCTTTCTTTCTTTCTTCTGTATATTTAAAAAAATGTTTACCTAATTAACCGTAGTGAAAAAGAAAAGAGCCTAACCACACCCCTATGCGTCCTTTGGCATTGTAGACTGCCGACCTATCTTTCTGTATAGATATATATATATATATATATATATATATATATATATATATATATATATATATATAGTGAATCAGAATAGCAAATGCGGGCCTCGTTGACAGTAAGACATAAATAAGGGTTGGCAGTCAAGACTGCCTACCCTTATTTCTGTTTATATATATATATATATATATATATATATATATATATATATATATGCGTGTGTGCGTGTAAGGAACAGTGAAACTTGGAACATGGTAGAGAACATAAGAAAAGAAAACTTAACCGCAGCATGTCCGATGAGGACCAGGTGGGTCACCTGCTCAAGGAAATTACTGAGCACGCGTGCAACGTTTTAATACCGAAGGAAAACCTTGCGTCTGCACAGGACGTGATTCGCCAGTGCACGGGAATATTGGCACAGAAAATGCGGCGTATTGCAACCAAGTTCGGTCGTCTAGCAAGCGTCACCCTCGTAGCGAGTGTGGACTTCAATTCAAACCCTTCAAAAGATATCGCGTCACTGGTTCGCAGAATTGTTAGAGATGAGCTTGGCCAGCAAAGCGTCTGCCGCGACTTGCCCAGACATCTTTGCATCGCTCCAGTCCGCCCCGTCTACCATCAGTGTGCATTGCAAGAGTCACCAGAAGAGCCTGTTGTGCCTTGGTGTGAGGCACAACAGGCTCTTGGTGTGCCCTGGTGTGAGGCACAAGAGTGAACCATACTGGGGTAGCCAGACACAGGCGGTGAGGAAACGGCCGAGAAATGGAAGGGGGCAAGGTTGTCAATGCTTGCAAGGGCCACGGCATGTAACTTATTCTTTGTAACGAAGATTTGGTACATCATGCAGGTACTGCATTGTTCGCGAAACAACGTCCAAAGGCTTCACCGGGTATTTGCGGTGTTCGTTTGGGGCTCAACATGGGAGAGGTGCAGCAGAACAAACCTGTTTCGGAGAGTCCGAGATGGTGGCTTGGGGCTGGCGCACCTTTATGTGCGACAGCTGGTAAACCGGTTTTGGTTTTGGCGAGATGTTCGTGACTCGTTCTTGCAGAGTGTCATGAAAGTACGGCTGGCGCGTGCTATGCCGGAATATGTAGTATCAACATGATGCATGCCAGGTGGCGTGTATGGGTATTTTATGGAAATAGTTAAGACGGCCCGTTTTCTATTCGCACGTTTTTCTGGCGAGTACCTGTCCTCTGTGACACGCAAAAAACTGTATGAGGACATTTGCGATGTTGTTTTTCCCGTCCCTATGTATAGATATAATTACCTTGGTGGGCCAAGCCAAAATGTGCTAAAACGCGTCAAAAGAATGGAGGTTCACCCTGGTGTGAAAACCTTTTTCTTCACATTACACACAGGCACCTTTTCTGTTGGAACCTGGATGCAGGATACAGGGATATCTGTGCCATGGGGAACTCAGTGTTCAATGTGTAAACAACTAGAAACGATAGAGCACGTTTTTCTGCATTGTTGGGCTGCGGTATGTTTCTGGGATGTCCTCCAAATGTTGGGCTGCGGTATGTTTTTGGGATGTCCTCCAGATTTCCCGCTGAGCCCCCATGGCATACGCTATCTAGCGGTGGAAAACGAGGAGGGGGCGCCCTTGGACCTCGTTATGTTGGTGGCCTTGCATAGCATATGGCGGTCGCGCATGGCCTGGCTCCACGGTGACGTGGACGCCCGCCCTACGCGGCAATGTTTTCATGAGTCTATATCCCTGTACGTAGAAGTCCAGAAGCGCAAGGCATGCACTCCTGAGTGGCTGTCAAGGATAGAACCCTTGACTACACTTAGGGAATTTTAGAGAGACATCAGCCTTCATATAGGTTTGTGGCTTGTCGCTCGAGTTGCTCATGTGAATAAGTTTGTTTTGTGTTTCTGTGTTGTGTCGAAGACCGGCATTAAAGAAAAAAAAAGGTATATCGAGCTTCGAAGTGGGCGGGGTCCTCAGTCCAGGACTCCGTTGGTGCGGCCTGCCGTCTTTGCCCTTTCAGCGAGCCAAAGCTGCTTCCTTAGGTTCGAGCTGGCAAGTTAACTCTCCCACTGCTCCTATGTAGCTACGCCGATGTCTATGCTGCTCGCCAGATATCAGCGTCGACGCAGCGCCAGAAAGCATCCGAAAGCAGGCGATATCGTCCGGATTCCATGTCCATCTCCTGGTTTGGGGTCATTGCGTTTGCAGAAAACAATCATTTTTTAACGTGTGGTAATTTGGTGCCTTGAGACAAATAACAAGCTATTTCTGTTCGAAAGTGCGCAATCCTCCGTAGCTAGCTTGGCTTTCATCGGGGAGATCGGGGGTTTGGGAAAGCTTCTTGCGAGTTAAATACGGGAGCTCTGGTTACATCGCTTGTAGTGTTAGCATGGTGGGCTTGTCTGCAAGATCGGTGCGTAACGAATAAAGTTTATCAACGCCAGAAATCTAGCGGTGCATTCAATGTTATTCGCGGCTACCGTAGCTTGCATAGGGGGAACGATGAAGCGCGATAGCTTTTCTTGGCCTAAATAGGCGAGCTTTGGTTACATTACCTGCAGTATTAGCATATTCGACCTCGCCTCCACGATCGGTGCGGAAGAAACAAGCGCACTGCAGAAATTTGTCAAATACGACTAAGACCAATCGCCCGACAATATTCGAGGGCAGCCTCTGTCAGGGTACCAAATTCTTGGGTCCACGCATTGCTTTGCGGCGTGGTCGAGTGGATTGGAGCTTAGGTGCTGGTGTTGTGTTTTGAAAGTCTATGTTTGGAATCTTGGCAAAACCTCACGGATTTTTTTAGTTTTTTTAGGGTGTCATCCACTTTTTTTTTCAAGGCAAAAAAAGGCAGGTACCTTGCCGTTTAACCTACAAGTGACGTTTGACGGTAACCTCAGTATCAAGGCCGCCCCGAAATTTGCTTTGCTTAGACTTTGAATTCATAAAGCTGCAGTCGGTACGTAACATCAAGGTTAAATCAAGTAGCAAGTCAAGTTGTGCTAATTGCGTCTTCGTGCATCATCCCAACTTATTTTGTTCAGATTTGACGGCAATGACCCCCACCTCCTTTCCCCCCCACCACCAAAAAAAACCTTACGAGGCTCGTTGGCAACGTCGCTTGTAAACGAATTCTGCACTAAGTCTCTGCCTCCTTCCGTGAGGTTCGGTATTGGGCTACTGTTTTGAAGGTGAAAGGTTCAAACAATAGTGGTGGATTACAATACTTGCACAAAACCCCTTGGTACAAAACCCTTACAAACCACATACAAAACCCCTCGGTAAGTTCAATAGAGTACGCCTGCGGAGAGTTTGAATATAAAGTATAGCAAATATAGCTAAAGTGAATGTAACTGAGATAGACACGTTCGAAGTAAAAAACGAACATACCAGAAACATCTGAACAACGTCAGAAAAATATGTCTAAATACCGTCTCCAAATGAAGCAGCAGCAACATCGAGAGTACGTCTTTAACAATGTAGAAAGAACGTCCGACACTAAGGTACCAGCAACGTTATCTCAACATCCAGAAATTTGTATTAAAATATTGCACGTTGTATAGATGTCTAATAGAGATACTGCTAAGACGTAGACGTTCGGATCTTTTTGGGACGTCGCAGAGATGTTAGTGGTTTGCTGGGCCGTTTTCGAGACACCCCTGATTCGCCTACCACTAGTACACATTCTCACGAAATATATATATATATATATATATATATATATATATATATATATATATATATATATATATATATATATATATATATATATATATATATATATATATATATATATATATGTATATATATATATATATATATATATATATATATATATATATATATATATATATATATATATATATTTATATATATATATATTTATATATATATAGCAATTCAGAAAGAGGGAAATGAGGGGCGGGGTGAAATAAGACAGAAAAAAAGGATTGGCAGTCAAGAAAACCTCGGAATGCAAAGGGGAGGTTGTGGTGGGTTATAGAAACAGACCGCTCCATATTGCTATAGAAGCAGAAACAAATCGCTCAAACGATCACCCGGCTGCCAGACAAGGCGCTGACCTCTTCCTGCGAAGATAACCTGCAGCCCCCTGCAAAACAGCGCACTTCCACAGGGATGGCACCAACTCTGGAAAATATCACGAAAATTGTACATCGGGATATTTAGGCAATGGCCCGAACTTGATTTCCGCATGACGCCCAAAACTCCTGCGTGGTCCCTGTACCTCTCAAAGAGGCAGTCGTGCGCGAAGAGCTGCTGGACCTAGTGAGTGCAGCCAATTTGCCCCGTCAGTCACCCAGGTGTTCGTTATGGTCCTCCCGTCAGCTGTTCTCGACGCGACAAGATGCGGCTGCATTGCCTGAGCCGTCTCGCCGATTAATGACGGACTCCTGACGACCGGTCGACATGTTCAACTGCAGGCGTGTAGGTCACGTCACTCGATACTCCCAAGCCGTTCATTTCCGCTCTGCCAGAACAACTTCTACGCGTACGCCAACGACCCTCCTCGACGCTTCTACTCCTGCCGTCAGCCCCAACAGAACACCGCCGATTCCGCCAGCGATCGCTGGCCTGGTCGTTCCCCATCGCCTGAGCGTGGCCAGTCCCATCTCCTGGCCGCTTTTCCTCGCCCACCCTACCAACCGGCTACTCCGGACCCTCACAGGAAAACCAGAGGATGCAGCCCCCGGAGGTGAGGCTGCATTTTCCGACCTACCTGAAAATCCTCCAATAATACTGCAAGCCGAAAAAAACTTGTTGAACGTTAAAGTTGATGGTTTCGATGAGAGCGCACTCATTGACACAGGGGCGCAATAATCGGTCATGAATGCGAAGCCTTGGTGTCGTCGGCGAAAAGATTTGACACCAGCCACTTTGTCTCTCCGGGTCGCTGACGGAGTAACCCCTGCTATCGCTGGTATGTGCACCACGAGTGTCACTCTCGCTGGCCATGACACAACAGTCTTGTTCGACGTTTTAGACCACTGCACTCATTAGCTATTCCAGGCCAAGATTTTTTGTCGTATAATTCATTGCTCATTGATTGTTCTCTCAACGTCGTCCACCTCGGCCTTCCAGTGTCACCAATCAGCATAAAAGAATCCTTGCCGCATCTGTGTTGCCTCGAAGATGTTCGTTTACCGCCTCAAGCATTCACTTACATCCCGCTGTTCATCTCTTTCCTTGTACCGGACGGGGACTACATCATCTCGCCAACCTCAGCTGACGCACTGGAACGCAATGTAAAACTATCATACATGGTTGTCACAGTCAAGCAAAGCAGAACCTCTCTTTCGTTTCTAAATTACAGCTTTTCTGGGCAATCACTGCCCAAAGGCATTACTCTTGGTGTTCTGTCCCCTTTGGGACACTAGAACCTTTATGGTTTAGTGGCCGATCCAAAAAACACCCCGCCAATGACATTCCTTGCGCGCCTACAGCGACCGAACCATACTCAACGATGTTTGCACCCGATCTCCTCCCTGCCCAGTCCTGTGAGCTCCGCCGCCTACCAGCTTCCTTCTGGGACATTCTCGATCTCAAAGATCGCCCTTTAGGTAAAGCTTCGTCGGTCACACATAGAATTAGTACACGAATCGCAAGCACCACTCACGAACACGCCCGTACCGTTTCCCGCGCTGAGAGGAGAGTAATCCAACAAGAAGTGGATAAGATACCAGTGAAGGATATCATTGAGCTTTCCTGCAGCCCATGGGCTTCACCAGTGGTGCTTGTCAAGACAAAAGATGGCACATGGCGGTTTTCTGCGCACTTTCGACACCTCAATGCTATCACGAAGAAGGACGTTTATCCCCTTCTGCGGATAGACTACGCCGTTGACTGCCTCCACGTAGCCAAGTATTTTTGATCCGTCGACATTCGGTCGGGATATTGGCAAATTGCCGTGGATGAAATGTACCGTGAGAATACCACCTTCATAGCACCTGATGGTCTTTATAAGTTCAAGATGATGCCCTTTGGCCTCTGGAACGCCCCAGAAACATTTTAATGCATGATGGACTCACTGCTCCAGGCATTTAAGCGGTTCACGTGCCTCTGGTACTTGGATGATGTTGTAGTTTTCGCACCTTCGTTTACAACGCATGCCGAGCAGGTCTCTAAGATTCTGGCACTTTTCCGTTGGGTGGGTCTCCAGCCTAACTCCTGAAAATGTCATTTCGGCGTAGACAAATCGCAATACCGGGGCACCTTGTTGAAGCCAGGGGAGTTCAACCTGACCCGGATAAAGTTAGCGCAGTCGACGACTTCCCGGCACCGTACTCAACAAAAGACGTTAGAAGCTTTCTATGACTCTGTTCATACTTCCGCCACTTTATCAAGGACTTTGAAACATTGCCCAACCATTTACCGGCCTGCTGAAGAAAAACGTTCCCTTTTCCTGGGGCTCCAATCAAGCGGCCGCTTTTACCATCCTAATTTCCATGCTCACCAATGGTTCCCTTCTGGCTCATTTTGCTCCTTATGCTCCAACAGAAGTCCGCACGGATGCCAGTGGTTACGGTATCGGGGCTGTCTTGGCGCAACGACAAGGTCGACTGCAGCGTGTTATCGCCTATGCCAGCCGTCTTCCTTCCACCCCAGAGCGCAACTACTCCATCGTTGAAAGAGAATGTCTCGCTCTTGTGTGGTCAGTGACCAAATTCCGTCCTCACCTGCACGGCCGCTTGTTTACGGTTGTGACCGACCCTCACGCGCTTTGCTGGTTCTCTTCGCTAACGGACCCCGTAGTGCGGCTAGGTCGGCGGGCATTGTGTCTCTAAGAGTACATATTTGATGTAAAATATAAATCTGGATGTTTGCATCAAGACGCTGATTGCCTGTACCGCCAAACCTGTCAACTCAGCTGACTATAATAAAGATGACAGTGCATCGTTTCTATGTACTATATCTGGCCTTATAAATATTACGACAGAGCAGCGTCAAGACCCGGAACTACGATCGATTAAGACGACCTTTAACTCGGCCTCACCCGGCACTTCAACGGCAATGTTCCTGCTCCGTGACAACATTGTAAACCGTCGCGAAGGCCGTCCTGGGAGTACTGAGCTGTTGCTAGTGGTTCCCCAGCACCTGCGATCTACTGTGCTCGACATGCCGAC
Organism: Haemaphysalis longicornis; assembly: GCF_048455015.1. Taxonomy (NCBI): domain Eukaryota; kingdom Metazoa; phylum Arthropoda; class Arachnida; order Ixodida; family Ixodidae; genus Haemaphysalis; species Haemaphysalis longicornis. The sequence goes on from NW_027526306.1 coordinate 4,458,376, forward strand.
TGCTGGGCATCTCAGCATCTCTCGCACTTATGATCGAGAGATTCGAGACCACCGTCGTTTCTCCTGACCTTGCCTATACCGTTCCATACGCCGCTACGCCAGGGTTTGCGATTAATGCCACCATAGAAAAGCACCAACGTCGCTTCCAGCGCGACAACTCCATCCTCTTGACATCCCGGCAGAGCCTTTCTTCCATGTAGGTCTTGGCCTGCTTGGACCTTTTCCCTTGTACTCATCGCGAAACGAGTGGATTGCTGTCGCGACCGATTACAGCACTCGCTACGCAATAACGCGTGCTTTGCCGACAAGCTGCCCTACTGATGTAGCTGATTTTCTGCTTCGAGATATATATCTCCAGCACCGGGCGCCTTGGCAGTAGCTCACTGACCACGAACGTTACTTCCTCTGCCAAGTAGTTCACGATATTATTCGCTCATGCCCTGCTAAACACAAGCTATCGACAGAATATCACCCCCAAACTAAAGGCCTTACGGAACGCCTCAATCGCACCCTCAGATATGCTCTATTGCTACATTGCTGCAGATCATCGCGACTGGAACGTTATGATGCCTGATGTGACTTTCGCTTATAATTTATCCCGGCATCATACAGCCGGGTATTCACCAGTCTACTTTCTACACGGCCGTTATCCCAATCTACCATTGGACACACTCTTCCCCACGTGGGAGACCTAGCGCTGCGGCGGTAGGTCTCCCGGTAAGCCGTTCCTCGCGCTGATCATGCGCGCCAAATAGCCCGCCACCGACTTTCTTCCTCGCAAGCTGTTCACAATACGATTTACCACCGCAAACACCACGTGGCCCACTTCACAACGGGGCGCCTTGTTCTTCTTAGGACACCTACAAGCAAAGTCGGGCTTTCTGAAAAACTGCTGTCCCGCTACTGTAGCCTGTATCGTGTACTGCGTCAAGTGACCGATGTCACGTATGAGATCTCCCTCGTTTCTCCACCCTCGTCGAGTCGTGTACCTCCTACGGACATTGTCCATGTTTTGCCGTCTAAAGCCGCACAAACCGTTTCTCATAAATTCTCAGTAGCGCCGCGATGGCGCTCGTCCCGCTGAGGAGTAATTCCACGGGGCAAACGGGTAGACGACGAACGATGTAGTCATGAGGAATTGCTGCACACTCAAAAACAGGACGTTCAGCGACTGGCGTTGGTAGAGGAAGACGATGAGGTCTTTTGTGGGTCATTCTGAATGTTAAAGGCAGCCCAGCCTTTCCTCCTTTAAATGGTGCACATACTTTAAACACACTTTTCTCTACCGCATCCTCGCCTCGTAACAACATACTCGATGTCAGCGCAATATACTTTACTTGTTAGTCAGCGCCTTTTTTTTGTGCTCTCACTATCGTCGTGGTTTTTGTTTGCGCTGTGTATTCAAGATGGTGGACAATCGGTTTGCAGAAACGGGAGGAGTGCGGTCAGCTCGGGTAAGTCCCCTCGAAGGAAGCGGGGTGAGGTAGCCTGCCGGATGTCCTCGGGGGTCAGGGTGTAGAGTGGAGATCTTCTCTGATTAGGTGCCTCATGATGTACACTGGGGAGGGCTGGAGGAGTGCTCTCAGAAAGGGCGAAGCCACTCGTGCAAATAAAAACCGCCACGGCGGAAAAAGGTAGGCCCCTGCTGCACAGGAAATAGATTGTATTTACATTGAAGTTTAGCGAGCAATTTGTTCTCTTAGCAGCAGTAAAAACCGCAATGACATTGCCCATCCTGTCTGCGCATGCACCCACGTCGTTCAGAAGAAAATAGGTCCTGACACCCTTCATGTGTGCCGTAACCACCCCCTTTTCAGCAGTGGCGTCAACAGCTATCAATAATCACAGTGGAATTGTGCGGTGATGGTCTACGTGCCATCGGGAACTCTCCGTCAACAACATAACATGTAGCCGCGGTTGCGTATTAAGGCGAAACGACGCATGAAAGGTTTACGGTCCAGTGCAGTTGCCTGCGAACAGTGATTGCCTGCGAACAAAGAGTCTCCTGTGCTGTCATCCCAGGTAAGTGCGCCCTATGCGTCGTTCAGTAGAAAAGCCGAATAATGCTTCCAAAGAAATAGTGATTATTCAGCTCAGGCATTTTGAAATACATCGTTTGTCTAGCAATTATTGCATGGTTAGCTGGGAGACTAGCAAAATTAACCGGTAAGTGGCAGAGCGCCCCAAAGGGAACGCGATCGCCGACAGCTGAGCAATCTGTGACCAATACCGAAACACGCCTGCTGGTAGTCAGCTCATCGGTGGTGGGGACTCCGCTCGTGTGTTGCGACAGGTAGACTTTACGACGCTGCGTGGAATATTCATTGACGTCGAGGTAATGCTTTCGAGTTCACTGCGACCCAAAACTGCTCCTCCTGGTGCTGGTAGTGCCCGAACCAACGATGCACACGACCCTTGCATACGACGTAGCCTTAACAAAGGGGACCCCGCACGGGGCACCTTGAGTAATCTTGGTGACGGTACTGGCGATACCGCGGACCCCGAGCCCCCAACATAAACTGTAACCTACCGTGGTGATGTGTTTAAAGGTGAAGGGTAGAAGCCTCAAACGGTGGCCGTCGGAGCCCAGGTCAAGCTCCGGCGGATGGGCTCCCTGTCTGTTTACCAGGCAGGGAGCTCCGGGACCTCTCAGGCTATCAGGGTAAGGTTTGAGAAGAAAGTGCCCCCGTCCCCTGCTTCTTTTACATGCCTTATGGTAAATCGTAAATCCCCCCCAAACATGATCGGCCCCTGAAAAGGGGCCGCACCGAAGGTTCATTTCCGCCACTCCCAACCCAGTCTTCCAAAGCCCGATAACTACCCCCGTTTTTTGGTGTTGGAATCTAGTGACCAAGAAAAGCCTCTTGCATCACAGTCCGTGTTCCTAATATCGAAATTTCTGGAGGGCATCATTGGTGACAAATATAAGGCCAAAAAACAAAGAACTGGAGAAATCCTGGTTGAAGTACACAACCAACAGCATGCAAAGATCCTCCTTGAACAAACTCACATAGCCAATCTTGAAATCAGGGTGACACCCCACCGGAGCCTGAACAGTACTCAAGGTGTCATCTCTGAAGTAGACCTGATCAATGAGACAGATGCTGACCTGCTGGAGGGCCTGAGAAATCAGGGCGTGACAGCTGTGAGGCGCATAACTATGAGGAGGGATGACAAAGTAGTTTCGACCAAGCACATTATCCTTACTTTTGACCGGTCCACACTCCCAGAGTACGTCAATGCAGGTTTTGTACACTGTAATGTCCGGCCCTACATTCCAAACCAGCGCCGCTACTTTAAGTGCCAGCGGTTCGGGCACGGAACCAACTCCTGCCGTGGTCGTCTGACCTGCGCAAAATGCGCTCAGCATGATCATCCATCTGATAATTGTCCATCGTCAACCCTCACCTGCGCCAACTGCCAAGGACCCCATGCCGCCTACTCTCGAACGTGGAGAAGTTTAAGCAGGAGAAGGCGATTATTAATGTGAAGGTAACTGAGAACATCACCATCCCAGAGGCGCGAAAGAGGTTCGCCTCTTTCCCCCTGGGAAGGTACGCCGACGCGGCTCGCCGGGGGGCGGAGCGGCGTCTGGTTTCGGCGGGGACCCAGTACCGCGAGTCGGACTTGGTCCCGCCCCCGCCCCCCCCAGGGTTGCCCCAGGCAGCCCAACCAGCCTCTGCACCGCTCGCTCACCCAGCAGCGGCTGTGGTGGCAACATCTGTTGGGGATGCCGCTGCATCCACTGCTTCCTCTCCACCGGCCCAAAGCACATGCAAGGGCACGGAGATGGAGACGGAGGCAGTCGCAGCGACCCCCTTCGCCGCCTCACTGCCTTTGCCGTCTGTCGTGCTCCCCACGCCTTCGGCACTGGCAGCGCAGGCACAGAACACCCGAAAGGGTACCACGCCAAGGGGGCCCAGCCCGCTGGGCACCCCCTTGCCTTCAGATGACGACATGGACGTCGAGCCCTTCCGGCTTTCATCGCAGCGGAAGGAACGGGCTGCGAAGTCCAGGTCAGTAGAGAAGGTCAGAAAACCCCTCCCAAGAGTCCAAGCCCCGAAAGACCCCATATAAACAGTCACACTCCACTAGCTCTGAACACATAATAATGGGAAGAGAAAACATAGTTCAATGGAACTGCAGAGGCCTTCTGAATAATCTTGACGACGTTTATGAGATTCTGCATGCCAATCAGCCAAGGATAATTTGTGTCCAGGAAACACATCTGAATTCCAAACACAGAAATTTCTTGAATAGTTACATGGTATACAGGAAAGACAGGGATGGCTGCACACACTCTTCTGGCGGTGTTGCCATAATCACCCACAAATCCTTAGCATGCCACCCTGTCACCTTGAACACTGTCCTCGAGGCTGTAGCCGTCCGCACAATAATATTTAGTAGATTGATAACGGTATGCTCCATATACATTCCTCCTGATGTTGCACTTACGAGCACCGACTTCGAGGCGCTGGTTGACCAGCTGCCCGAACCATACATAATTACAGGCGACCTTAATGCTCACAACTCTCTTTGGGGCTCTTCCAGAACGGATGCCCGAGGTCGCCTGATAGAGAAATTCCTTACATCTTCTGGAGCGTGCCTTTTCAACAATAAACAGCCTACATACCATAACATAGGACACAATACATACTCAAATCTTGACTTGGCTATTGGTTCGGCAATTCTCTTTCCATGTCTTGAGTGGGGAGTGGGCACTGACCCATATGGCAGTGACCACTTCCCCACTTCACTAACATATATAGGTAACGGCCCAAGCAGCTCTTCTTCCCATAATAGGTTCAATGAAGCACGAGCTAACTGGAACACATTTACAGAGACATCGAAACTACACCACACATCCATAGGACACCTACACGTTGAAGAAGCCACCCAACTCCTCACGGCGCACATCCTCGACGCCGCCGAAAAGTCCATTCCCCACGCTTCTGGTGCCCCGCGTAACCAGCGGAGGCCGTGGTGGAATGAGGACTGCAGGCGGGCGCGAGAGGCCCAGAACAAGGCGTGGGGTATCCTTCGTCGGTACCCCACGTCGGGTAACCTCATTTTGTTCAAACGGGCCAAGGCTTTAGGAAAACGTGTGCGCCGTGAGGCGAAACGAGAGAGTTGGAACAACTTCTTGACATCCATTAATTCATACACAGACACACACAAAGTCTGGACACGTATACGCAAGCTCAAAGGACAACAGACACACAGCCTGCCCCTGGTTAGCACAACAGGGGACACACTTGAAGACCAGGCTAACACGCTTGCACAACACTTCGAACACGTGTCCAGTTCAGCACACTACATGAACACTTTCATGAAACACAAAACATCTGCAGAAAAAAAGCCCTTACACGACAAAGACAGATCAAAAACTTCTTACAACTCTGAATTCACTCTCTATGAGTTGAGGGCTGCCCTGAGCTCGTGCAAACCTTCAGCTCCAGGCGCAGATAAGATTACATACACCATGATACAGCACCTACACCCAGACACTCTTGAAACACTCTTACACCTATACAATAAAATATGGCTTTCGGGGCACATTCCACGCTCTTGGAGGGAGGCCATAGTAGTGGCTTTCCTAAAGGAAGGGAAGGACCCTTCCTCTCCCGCCAGTTATCGTCCCATTGCCCTGACAAGCTGCCTGTGTAAGCTCTTCGAGAAGATGATAAACAAGAGACTTGTGTACTTCTTAGAGTACAATGGCCTTCTCGAGAGCTGCCAGGCGGGCTTCAGGGCGGGACGATCTACCAACGATCAACTCGTTGCATTAGAGTCTTATATCAAAGATGCTTTCCTCCACAAGCAGTACTGTATGACAGTCTTCTTTGATCTTGAAAAGGCGTACGATACTGCTTGGCGGTACGGCATCCTTAGCGACTTGAAGTCCTTTGGCATGTCGGGTAACATGATAAACACGCTTTCCAGTTACATGTCCGAAAGGACGTTTCGCGTGCGACTTGGAACTGCACTCTCTAGGGTGCATGTGCAGGAAAATGGAGTGCCACAAGGTGGAGTTTTAAGTTGCACCCTTTTTATTGTGAAAATGAATTCCCTGAGGAAGGCATTGCCACCGTCGATTTCCTGCTCAATTTATGTAGACGACGTACAATTATCCTTTAAGCCTTGTAACCTGTCTGTCTGCGAGCGCCAAGTCCAGCTTGGTGTTAACAAGCTAGCTGGTTGGGCAGACAGCAACGGTTTTAAATTTAATCCAGGGAAGTGCACTTGTGTCTTGTTTTCAAAGAGGCGTGGCATCCGGCCGGATCCAGACATTCAACTCCACGGTGTCTCGATTCCTGTCAAAAAGGAACACAAGTTTTTAGGTATAATCTTTGACGAAAAGCTCACATTCATCCCACACATAAAACAACTAAAACATAAATGCTTAAAAACAATGAATATCCTGAAGGTTCTCTCGCATATCTCTTTTGGTGCTGACAAACAGCTTCTGTTGCGTGTTTTTACCAGCTTGATAGGCTCACGATTGGACTATGGCAGCGTTGTCGATGGGTCAGCCACTAAAACATCCCTCAGAATGCTGGCCCCTGTGCTTCATCTAGGGCTCCGCTTGTCCTGTGGTGCCTTTCGGACTAGTCCAGTCGAAAGCCTGTATGTAGAGTGCAACAAATGGAACCTACAATGTCAGCGAGCATACACAGACCTTCTTTATGCGTTTAAAATTTCATCCATGCCTCACCATCCTTTTAAATCAGTTTTTCATGATACCTCCATGACTGAACTCCTTTTAAATCGACCATCTTTCTCTGCGCCCTTCTCTTACAGAGTTAGAGAGGAAGCGTCAGAGCTTGTTGTCTCCTTTTTAGATACCATCCAAATTTCTGTAACAGATCTCATAGCACCATGGAATCTCCGCCCTGTCTCATGCGACACATCATTCACACATGTAGATAAAAACCGAGCTCCCACATGTGCAATTCTGCAGCATTTCTTGTATTTGCAGCAGAAGTATGAGTGCTCTGAATTTTATACGGATGCCTCTAAGACTTCCACCTCTGTGTCCTGCGCGGCGCGTGGGCCCGGCCTTAGTGTCACCAAAACTCTGAATAGTCATACTAGTATATTTACGGCAGAGGCTTACGGTGTACTTCTTGTTGTCAATCATATACTTCAAAGTCACATCCCACAATCCATTATATATACAGACTCCCTCAGTGTCGTGCGGGCGTTGTCGTCAACAAAGTCTTCGAAAAATCACGTTGTAAATCTAATAGTCAAGGGTATTATGTCGGTGTATGTACGCAAGTTTGAACTGGTTCTTTGCTGGGTCCCTGGCCACAGTGGTATAGCCGGGAACGAAGCAGCGGACCGAATGGCTGCTGCTGCTACACTCTCGAATACAGTAGACATAACCACATTACCCTACACCGACGTGAAACCACACATCAGACAACTTCGCAAAACATGGCAAACGCACTGGAGTGAACAAACAGACAACAAGTTACACGTAATAAAACCACACTTGGGACCATACACCACCGACACACGTAATAGATACACTGAAGTCGCCTTGGCTAGATTACGGATAGGGCACACTCATGCAACGCACTCGCACCTTCTCACGGGGTCTCCAAGACCTCTGTGCAGCAGGTGCGGAGAGGCCCTATCCGTGATCCACATCCTCATACAATGTAAGGCACTCGACATTACACGACGAAAACACTTCCCACAACTACACACACGACATATTCCACCACACCCGTCATACTTCTTAGGAGATGAAGCCATGTTCTCTGTTCAGCGAACCTTAAGGTTCCTATCTGAAGTTCATTTCTTACAACTCATCTCTTTTCACCCATAGTTTTATCCCTGGTCCTATACACCAGCCACGTTATTTAATTTTTAACCACTCTTGTTCTTCACCCTGGCCCTTTACACCAGCCGTGCTCATTGTTTTTAACTGATTTTATTTCGTGTTCTCTCCTATCAAATCACTTTGTGTTTGGCGCTCTTTGCCCATGTCGGCCTTGCGCCAATAAAATCAATCCGTCATCATTAACAAAGGGGACACGCAAGCTGCGGCATGGCGGTGCACAGACATTGTTTCCGGCATGCGGGCGATGGCAGTGATGACATCCTGCACGAGCCGCCTTGAGCAATGAATTTAGCTACGCGAGCGACGGACCGAACAGGTAGAACCAGGCAATGGCGAGCGAGTGGAACGAGCTTCGGAGGCTGCGTGCCAGGGACTGCTTCATCGGTGATGCGCGTGGCCAATAAGGTGAACAGAGTGTTAAACTCAAGATCAGAAGAATGTTCAAGTAGCCCTTTGCTGTCCAACTGTTCGAGATTCCCAATGATACCCCATAAGTTTTCACTCTTTACTCTGCTCGGCATGAAACAACTGTGCCTTGTAGCATTTATTGGAACCACCTTAAAATTATATGAAATGCGCTGTTTTCTTAAATCTATGTTGCAACGACCAGTTTTTGTGCTTTTTACAGGTGCTATATCAGGCTCACACGCATTCCAGCCTATATTTCTATTTTACGACAAAATATAGTCTCTCACAATGCATACGCCATATTAGATCCATTGCTCTTGCTTTAGCAGATATTTTCTGGGCAGCAAGAGACACTGCGATGATGCAAGGACTGGTCTTGAAGAAGAAAAAACACTTTGTAGGGCAAGATGAAAAGCTGTCTTCCTAATGCGTTCTCTCCCTTATCGTGGGACCCACCACAGGACTTCTCGTTTCATTTTCATTTCAAAATTTTCCTTTTCTCTGATTTTTTTGTAAGGAAATACAGCATTTAATTACTTATTGCTGTGAAGTGTGTATATTAAACCCTTATTTCTCCTCTTACAAATATATCCATGAACCGTTGTCTAAAAGCACATGGAACAAATGATGAACAAAAGGACGAAGACACTTTCGTGGTGCCCTATTTCTCATTTCAGTTTTTTCGCCGGAATGTAACCTTAACAATGACAAACAGAACCCAAGAGGTTGGTAAAGGCCTTGAGATAGTAAGATGTGAGACGTCAACACTTATCGAGGACATGTATGCGTTTAAGCGTGTTAAGCGTCGTTTCTCTTACACAAACCTGATGGGATTGAGAAACGTCACAGCGGGTGATTCTACAACTGGTACATTTGACAGGTGAGTATGTTTTCTATTGTATGTCAAGTAAACCCTGTAGACTCCACATGTGGAATTCTGGAAAACTGCACTCCGTAAACGGGTCGTGACGTAAGGTGACAAATGTGATTGTAGAGAAACGATTGAAGCATTGCCTCTAGCAACGCCTATGTGTAAGCACCGCCTCGTGTGCGCTCCCAACAGCGACAACATAAGAAAATATCGTTTCGCAAAATTTGCACTTTTACAAGAGTCTGGCGCATTTATAAAGCAACCTGAATTGTTTTAAAAAACATTATAAACATTAGACTCATGAGTACCCTATCATAGGTGATTGTGACGGACGTTGGTAGAACAGGTGCACATGACAGCTCTAATACCCCTGCTACACTAGGGTCCAAATGTCATTTGAGCCATATGTCATTTGACTCAAATGGGTTGCTTCGAATGCCATTCAGACTCCGCCGTGCTACACTACAATTTCGATGGCATTTGAAAGCTTTCATAACTGTGCGCTATGCTGCAGTGGCGCTGTTGTTGCTCAGTTCCGCTTTCGTACACTAATACAACAATCAAACTTAAGAGCAGTCTGAGGCAGTAAAATTATATCAAATTAGAAGAGACAGCTGTTTTGACTCTAACGCGTCTGATGTTTGTGTTTTTTTTTGCAACTGACCCACTGGTCTTGAGAGTATGAAAATTAAATATGTTGATTTTGTATTTTAAGTAAATAAATAGTGACCGAAGTTCCACAAACAATGTTCCTCCGAACCAATTATGCTTGCAGGTGATTTTAACAAGCCTAATGTTCAATGGTGCAATTTTCGTCCGGTTGAAAATAGTCGGTCAAAACTTCATTCTGCTTTTTGCGAGCTTACCATAGTTGATGACCTTTTCCTGTTTGTTAACTTTTAAACACGACTGGGTTCGGCAAGTGATAGCGTCCTGGACCTGCTTTTTATGAATCGTAATACTTTAATGAAGTCGGTTATTCTAACTCCAGGCATAAGGGATCACGATGTTGTTGCGACTACCATAGAGTGGAAAAAGATAGAAAGCAGTAGACCTCGTTCACGAAAAGTTTTCGCATACGATAGAGGCAGGTTTGATGCCATCAATTCTGAACTTCATACTGTTACCAATCGGCCAGCGCCGCAGTACTTCCCCACATCACTCCTCGGCTGTGCTGCGAAGCCACTACGTGCGCCTTTGAAAACAGGCGCCACCATGTCGGTGACAAGTTGCGACAAGCCGCGTCAGACGCTTCACTATCGGCGCGTTTCAAAACTTCGCCGGCTGCCTGCGAGGCTCGTCTCCACGCTCTTCAAGGACACAGGGGCCCCGCGAACTCAGCGAAGGCGTCCTCTCTCCTCTCTACCGGACTCAACGCGCGCCGAGGCTATGAACGGCTTACGAACTCTGGAAAGAGCGTTGTGTGTGTCTGTGACGTTCGTGGCGTGTTGTCGCTTGTTGCGTTTTGACCGTTACCGCTTTTGGGTATAAATAGACCCCCGCAAGCGTTGTAAACCATTCCTGTTTGAGCAGCGAATCCATGCTGTTACTCTGCTCGAGTCCTGTATTGTAACCTCACCCGTCGGGGCATTGTTCTTTGGCTTCGGCTCACCTCTCGCTATGAAGTAAACAGTTACGTAGGCCTACGGCTTCTGGAGTTCTTCACGGCTGCAACAGCGGCGGCTGGCCGCTTGCGTCATACACGCTACCTCTCGTATGTCGGAGGGCACGGAGCTCGGATCGGGTGCCCCCACTCGGTCGCAACAACTGGTTGGCAGCGGTCGGGTGGCAACTTCGTAACACCTGGAGCCAGCAGTGCGATACCCAACACCACGGACGTCATGGTGGCTTCGGACTTCGCAGAATTCACGGCGGTCAAGGGTGATTGCGGGACGTTTCTTCACTGAGTTTTACCAGGCTTCTGAGGATAGCTGGTAGGGCGTGTGTTTTTGTCGCGTGGGTTATTCGCGCAAAACATTTCTGGAGGTGTGGGAAAGCAGTACTCTAGACCGGCCATGAATTTGAAAGCGTTGAAAAAACCGCAGTTGTTGGAGCTTGCAAAAGAGTTGCGCTTGGATGTTACGGACATGCTGAGAAAGCCAGAGCTGATAAAAGGTATACTCGCTGTCGGGGCTGACGATGAGGAGCTGTCAGAATGCATTGAGCTCGTCAATGGCAGGGAGACCGCGAAACATCAGGCCACCGAGGCAGAGGCAGAGAGCCAGCGTAAGGAGCTCGAGAGGCCGAAACAAGAACAGGAACGCGAGGAAAGAAAGCGAGTACAGGAGCTCGACTGGCACAAACAAGAACAGGAACGCAACTAAAGAATACGCGATCTCGAACTCAAACACGAGGAAAAGATGCGATGGTACGACCTCGAACTCGAGCGCCTCGAACGGGAAAGAAAGAGGCTCGAACGAGAGAGACTCCAATGGGAGAACAAGAACCGAGAGCACGAAATTCAACTCGAGCAGGAAGAAGTGAAGCCAGAGTTAGAATTGTTGCTCGAAAAAAGACCTCGTTGTCGATGGAAGCACCGTGCCAGCGCTGCCAGTAGCAGACGTTCGGGAGCGCGAGTCGGACGCGACGGTTGCGGCCCAGCAGCGCGGCAAGGTTGCTGAGAGAGATACCGACGGCGCATTAGCTCAGACTGTCGGCAGAGGCGGCAGAGAGCAGTGCGTGTGCACTGAGTGTGATAATGTGTAGGCGTTTGTTTTGGAGATCTCGGCGGAGGGTTCGGACGGTTCAAATTCGCGGGAGGCCGTGGGAACGGCTACGGACTTGAACGTGAACATTTCGCGAGATAGCGACGTTTCGCAGGAATGCGTAAACGATGAGGCTACCGAAAGCCAACACGAGTCCGCCGAAACGGAGGTTGTTCCTTCGGACGGTAGCACAGAAACAAGCTATGTGGTGGCAAAGCCTGCAGTCGAAGCAGCGAGCGGTTTGCACAGCTCAGTTGGGAGTAATGACGATCTCGCCACTGAGCAAGCCGATTCCGTCCTGCCACCAGCTCAGGTAACTGACCTCGAGCAACAGCCAGCTGAGCTCGTAGAGATTCCGGTGACCCGCGCAACTGAGCCGTCTTTCGAGACAGGGCAGCCTGGTTGTAGTGTAGTTCTGGCAGTGAGGAAGGAGAACGGGAACACGCTTCGGTCTTAGTGTGCCGAAGCTATGGCTGAAGGCGCGAGGGACGACGAGGTAGTGACTGTTCGCAGCTACCAGGTGTCGTATGAGCACGTCGTGCCCTTGTTACTCCCAGCTGATGCTCCCGACGATAGGCCAATATGGGCTAAGCTAGTTGAGATTTCGGTGGCGCCTGTGGCTGAGCCGAAGTCGGGAACCGACCAGCCTAGAGGAGAGAGCATAAACACGTTCCGTTGTTGGCTTGCTGAACGCGTTGGTGAAAAGGCGAGCAAGAAGGATAGAGGGAGAATTTCCGCACGTACTTGTGGCGCGTGTTTGAGTGCGGGCACGCCAAGGGGCAAAGCCGTGAGCTCTCATCGCGCCAGGGGAACGCCGCCTCCAGGAAGGAGTGCGCGCCTCACGTTCGAACGCTGGAAAATCTCGCTCGCTCCTCCGCGCGCTCGACCTTTGTCGAAAACAAGGGCTGGTGTCATTTGACTCGGTCGCAGCACTCGCTTTCAGAGAACGGGCGCACCTAAAGTGCGGTACAAATTGGGGAAATCAAGGAGCAATGACGAGAGCTCAGGTCGCGGCTCTCTGGGCGAGAAGTGGCCTGTAGACGCCTGACTTTCTCAATTTCATTATTTTTCCCGGAGCAGGTTTCGCCCTTTACGATTACGTTACTTATTGTGGGACATTTCCAATCACGCGAAATGTCACCTTTCAAGTTTGTACACTTGTCTAAGGTACTGCTGCGCTAAAATATAACTACTGTAGTTAGTTATTAGCGTATTTTATCGCAACTAAAAGCCTGGTAGAGCTTCAGTGTGGATTTGTCTTAGCACTTGCCGGCGATGCGGTTGTGTCTTCCTGTCTTGTTCTGTTGCTTGCCTGACCAAGCCAGAGACATTCTTGGGGCGCCACTACTCGTCCAGTGACCCGGCCGTTGAAACTCCAGCACGGTGTCGTACAGCCAAGGCCTGGAGTCGAGCGTCTGTCGAGCACTTCACTTCCAAAGCATCCCTCCGGACAACGGTTGAAGACCCCTATCCATCGGGATCTCGGACCCCCGGCGGAGAAGCTGTTACGGATCGGCCAGCGCCGCAGTACTTCCCCGCATCACTCCTCGGCTGTGCGGCGAAGCCACCACGTGCGCCTTTGAAAACAGGCGCCACCATGTCGGTGACAAGTTGCGACAAGCCGCGTCAGACGCTTCACTTTCTGCACATTTCAAAACTTCGGCGGCTGCCTGCGAGGCTCGTCTCCACGCTCTTCAAGGACACAGAGGCCCCGCGAACTCAGCGAAGTCGTCCTCTCTCCCCTCTCCCGGACTCAACGTGCCCCGAGGCTATGAACGGCTTACGAACTCTGGAAAGAGCGTTGTGTGTGTCTGCGACGTTCGTGGCGTGTTGTCGCTTGTTGCGTTTTGACCGTTACCGCTTTTGGGTATAAATAGACCCCCGCAAGCGTTGCAAACCATTTCTGTTTGAGCAGCGAATCCATGCTGTTACACTGCTCGAGTCCTGTATTGTAACTTCGCCCGTCGGGGCATTGTTCTTTGGCTTCGGCTCACCTCTCGCTATGAAGTAAACAGTTACGTTAGCCTACGGCTTCTGGACTTCTTCACGGCTGCAACAGCGGCGGCTAGCCGCTCGCATCATACACGGTACCACTCGTGTGTCGGAGGCCACGGAGCTCGGATCGGGTGCCCCCGCCCGGTCGCAACAATACATACCTTCCGATGTTTATCCAATGCTGTCAGCCCAATGACATTGAATTATTGTGGGGGTTGTTTGAAGAAAAACTGTTGTCTCTGGCAAACGTTTATGTCCCATCGAAAATTGTAACTGCCAATCGTCGTGGTGATAAACCTTGGATTACTAAAGATATACGTGCGCCAATTAAACGGAAGGCTAGGGTGTACAAAGATTATTGTCGCACGCGAAGCGCTGATTTATTTAGAAAGGTTAAAGCATTAGGCTCTAGCCTGAAGACGCAGATAAAGCTGGCAAAGCGCAAATATTTATCGTCCCTTAATAGCGAAATCACAACAAATCCAAAGTAAGTACGGCGATATGTTAAAAGTAGCAAAAAAGACATCAGTGGTATTCCCTTTATCATGCACAATGACGAACTTGTTAAAGATGATATGAGTAGAGCAGAATGTTTCAATACATATTTTCAATCCGTTTTTTCTCTGCCAAGCCCGATATCTCCCGTTACGACACTCAGGTCGTTAGCAGCATTGAATGATATCATAATTACTGAATCAGGTATAAGAAAACTTTTGAATAAGCTGAATCCCCAGTCTGCGCATGGTCCCTACATTATTTCAAACCACATCCTTAAACGTTGTACTGATCACATAGCTCCGTTTCTAGCCGCATTGTATGATGTATGAATAAGGTGTGGAAAATTGCCGCAAGAGTGGAAGTTACCCAATATCATGCCTTTCCACAAAACCGGTGACCGTGATAAAGTATCTAACTATAGACCGGTATCGCTAACCCCCGTTCGTTGCTAGAAACTGGAGCACATAATTTATTCTTGCCTTATAAAACACCTTCACGATAATAATTTTTTCACTCCGTCTCAACATTGTTTTCGCGCAGGCCTTTCTTGTGTTACACAGCTAACCGAATTCGTACATGACATAGCTTCATCATTCAACCAGGGCATTCAATTGAACGCTGTATTTTTGGACTTCAAAAAAGCTTTTGATGTCGTCCCCCACAGTCTTTTGCTGCATAAGTTGTCGTTTCTTGGTATTCCTAAAACCCTCATAGACTGGATTAAGGATTATCTCAGCGGTCGTAAGCAATGTGTTGTGATAAATGGTGTGTCTTCATCAACAGCTGATGTACTGTTCGGTGTGCCACAGGGGTCGCTTGTGGGACCGCTTCTTTTTTTTATTTTTATCAATGATTTTCCCACTGGGTTTGAAATGTAAAGTGAGGCTTTATGCTGATGATTGTGTTTTGTATTGCCCAGTCAAGTCTGTTGACGACGCCACAGTACTGCAGTCTGACCTCGATAAGATTGTGTCTTGGTGTGCTCAGTGGCAAATGAGTTTAAACCTAACTAAATGTTTTCATGTGCAATTTACTAACAAAAAAAGGTAGTATCCAGGTCTTATTACTTAAATTCCTGCGTAGTACAAAATGTAAATCAAGAAAAGTATCTTGGCGTAACATTCACGGCAACACTAGATTGGACCAGTCACGTAGATTTAATCACAGCCAAGGCTTCGGGCCTAATTCATTTTTTCCAAAGAAATTTCATCGACGTGCCGCAAACACTCAAAGAAACCCTGTAAATTTCAAATGTGCGTCCAATTCTAGAGTATGGTTGTGTTTCTTGGGACCCTTTCATGAATGTACTGAAAGAAAAGTTGGAGAGGGAGCAAAAAAGGGCTGCCAGGTTTGTAACAGGTAATTACGATTTCAGAATAAGGTATTCTGGAATTCTTCAGGCCCTGAGATGGAAACCCCTTTGTGGACGACGGAAAGTTAAAAGACTTAAATTTCTTTATAATATTGTTACGAGGGAAACGGAAGAAACGAAACTTGCAGAGAAGACGACGAAAACGAACTGACCGGCCGCGAGTGGTAAAGAGGAGGAAGACGTTGGTGCTGCGCGCTACTCGCTCTGTGCTCACCGCTCCCCGCCTGCGGATTCCCTGCGCACTGGCCGCCCCATCTTTAATAAAGCCCATCTCATTCCCTACGACCGTGTCAATTGGTGGAGGAGCCGGGTATCGACACCCCCTGGAAACAACCGACGACTCTTGACGGAGCAGGCGGATTCCTGGGCTACCCTCCAGACAGACCGGCATGCCGAACACCCGAGCTACTGACGCCGCTGCACCATCAAGGGTGAGCATCTGGCCCTACCCGAGGGAACCGCGCAAGTTTTTGGGGGCTCCTGATGAGGACGTAGAAGATTGGCTGAAGCATTATGAAAGGGTCAGCAAGTACAACCACTGGGACCCGGCATCACAGCTCGTCAACGTGCCCTTCTCTCTCGACAAAACCGCCCTTGTGTGGTTCGAAAACAACGAGGATAAGTTGACTACGTGGGATAACTTTGTTACCGAGATTAAGAAGTCTTTCGGGGATTCAGGCGCTAAAAAGAAAAAGGCTGAGCAAACTCTCGCGCAACGAGCCCAGGTTCCAGGAGAAACCTGCACAACCTACATCGAAGAAGTGCTCCAGCTGTGCCGCTTGGTTAACCGTAGCATGTCTGATGAGGACCAGGTGGGGCACCTCCTCAAAGGAATTGCTGAGGACGCGTACAACTTTTTAATAACGAAGGAAGACCTTGTGACTGCACAGGACGTGATTCGCCACTGTAGGGCGTTTGAGGCACTGAAGATGCGGCGAATCGCTCCCAAGTTCGGTCGTCTAGCAAACGTCACCACCGTAGCGAGTGTGGACTTCAATTCGAACCCTTCCGAAGATATCGCGTCACTGGTTCGCAGAATTATCAGAGAAGAGCTTGGCCAGCAAAGCGTCTGCCGCGACTCGCCCTGCCAACATTGTCCCGCTCCAGTCCGCCACGTCTACCATCAGTGTGCATTGCAAGAGTCACCAGAAGAGCCTCCGATGCCCTGGTGTGAGGACAGTTCGAGGTTTCGGTCAACCACTTTTCGGAATGAACGCTCTGGAACCCGGGCTAATCGGTCCCCGTTTCGGAGGTTTGCATCGTCCAATAGTGACCCTCCGCGCCGACCTCCTGATGATCACAGGCGACCCTACCAAGGGTATGTTGCGCCCCGACCGCCTCCTGTTTGTTATAACTGCGACCTCCCCGGTCATATATCCCGATTTTGTCCCTATCGCCTACGGCAGCCTCAAGGAAACTTCGCGAGACCACCTACGGCAATGCGCAATAACCCGCCTCACGACACGACTATACCGACTTCCACTTTCTACCGGTCCAGCCAGTCAAGCAACATGCGCCATGACTCGCCCGCGTCCGACCGCAGCTTCTCTCCTCCACGTACGCACCAAGCCCGATCACCCTCGCCGCGGGGAAGGCGAGGATCGCCGACGCTGGGAAACTAGCTTCTGCGACCCACGGGGGTGAGGTCGCGAGACGGTCGCTTTCACCAATTCCCCCACCTGTGATAATGTCAAAAAACAAAGTGATCGTTAGTGTGAATGGTGTAGAAACGTTAGCTTTAGTAGACACTGGTGCCGCAGTTTCGGTTATGAGTCTTTCTTTCAAGAATCGTCTTGGACACAAAGTTATGTTTGCGTGTGATCGCAACGTTCATTTCCGCGGTGTCGGGGGCGAGCATCTGCGCGCTATCGGCGTTTGTTCCGCGACAGTTACGCTTGGTGAAGAGGCATTCCGAACGGAGTTTATTGTGCTGGCGCAAGCTACCCATGATGTTATTTTGGGTATAGATTTCCTACGCGACAGCGGAGCTACGCTCGACTGTGGTACTGGTGAGATTTCTTTCCGGAGTGAAATTCTGCCCACACCAATTGACGATCCCAGCGAGACCAGCAAAGGTGTGCTTTCAGTTGCTGAAGACACCCTGTTACCAGCTATGGCAGCTTCGTTTATTCCGGTGAATTCTGCTCGTTTTCATTCGAAAAGCTGCACTATTTTAATTGAAGGCGATGCGAACAACATGGTCAAGAAAAATATTTTGGTGCCCCGAGCTCTGGTCGAGGCCACAGACGGACGCAGTCATGTGTGGACGGTAAATGCATCCAGTGAGCCAGTAGTCCTTCCCTGTGGATTCAAGATAGCCAGCTTCGACGAACAAGTCAACGTCGCCATTCAAGCGGTGAATCACAACCCCGACCATACCACGACAGAAAAACCTGACTATACCGCCGCCTTTAAGCGCATGATCAACAACTCCCTTTCGTCCGTCGAACAGTGCGAACTACTGAAAACGCTCGCTCCTTATGCCTCGACTTTCGACTTTGCCCAGGGCGATCATTCCTTTTCCGTTCCTGCCTCCCGGCTACAGCATCGAATCAACACCGGCGATGCGACCCCTATACGCCAGAAGCCATATCGAGTGTCGCCTTCCGAACGAAAAATAATCAATGACCAGGCGCAAGAGATGCTAAGCAAAGGGGTGATCCGCGAGTCCTCAAGCCCTTGGGCCGCACCCGTGATCTTGGTCAAGAAAAAAGATAACTCATGGCGATTTTGTGTCGACTATCGTCGTCTCAATGCTGTCACCAAAAAGGACGTATATCCCCTACCGCGCATCGACGACGCTATCGACTGCCTTCATTCCGCTTCATATTTCTCCTCTCTCGATCTCAGGTCAGGATATTGGCAAATTCCGGTGCACCCATCCGACAAGGAAAAAACAGCCTTCGTGACCCCAGACGGCCTATTCGAATTCAACGTCATGCCTTTTGGGCTTTGCAATGCGCCTGCGACGTTTGAAAGGTTTATGGACACCATTTTGCGCGGCCTTAAATGGGAGATATGTATGTGCTATTTGGACGACATCATAATCTATGGCACGACGTTTAGCGAGCATAACCAACGCCTTGGAATTGTTCTCGACAGGATTCAAAAAGCAGGGTTGGTTTTGAATTCAAAGAAGTGTCATTTCGCAGAACGTCAAGCAATCGTGCTCGGGTTTCTCGTCGACAAGGACGGTATTCGGCCCGACCCGCAAAAGATCTCAGCAGTTCGAGGCTTCGTCACACCACGTTCGTTAAAAGACCTCAGAAGTTTTTTGGGCCTTTGTTCCTATTTTCGACGTTTTATTAAGGATTTCGCCCAACTTTCTCACCCCCTGAATTGCCTGCTACAGAAAGACACCCCTTTTGTGTGGACGCCAGAATGTGAAGCCGCCTTTCAGCAACTAAAGTTTTTACTTACTTCGAGCCCAGTTCTTCGCCACTTCAACCCAGCTGCTCCTACCGAACTTCACACCGACGCCAGTGGAGTCGGCGTTGGTGCTGTACTCGTCCAGCTCAATAGCGGTGCGCAGCACGTCATCGCTTATGCCAGCCGAACGTTAACGAAAGCCGAACGTAACTACACCGTTACTGAACTTGAGTGTCTCGCTGTGATCTTCGCCGTTCAAAAGTTTCGTCCATACCTGTATGGGCGTCACTTCTCCATCATCACGGACCACCACTCACTATGCTGGCTCGTTGGCCTGCGGGACCCATCTGGTCGGCTCGCTCGCTGGGCATTGCGCTTACAAGAGTACGATTTCTCTGTGTCGTACAAGAGCGGACGCCGACACACTGACGCAGACTGCTTGTCACGCCTTCCTGTCCCGGCGCCTCCGTGTGACGACGATCACTTTGATGACTGTCTGGCATCTCTGTCGACTGCAATTCCCACCGCCTCCAACTTGAAGGAAGAACAACTGAAGGATACTTCTTTAAAAACCATGTTTGATGCAGCGCAGCGAGCACAGCCATCGTGCCCGTTTGTCGTGCGCGACGGCTTGTTGTTCAAGAGGAACTATTCGGTGGATGGCGCCCGCTTCCTTTTGGTTGTTCCAGCTAGCCTTCGCGCCGCCATTTTGCATGCTACGCACGACAACCCCACAGCTGGTCACCTTGGCTTTGTGCGCACGCTACATCGGCTCAAACAGAATTTTTACTGGCCAGGAATGCGGCGACTTGCGAAGCAATACGTTGCCGGCTGCCTGCAATGCCAGCGTCATAAACGCCCTGGGAGCCCTTCGCCGGGACCTCTGCACCCCGTGACTCCACCTACGTCACCATTTGAACAAGTCGGAATAGATCTTCTTGGACCTCTACCGAAGTCTTCGACAGGTCACCGGTGGATTATCGTGTGCGTCGATTACTTGACACGATACGTCGAGACGGCCTCTCTCGTTGCAGCTACAGCTGAGGACGTCTCAGCCTTCCTTCTGCATTCTGTTATCCTTCGTCATGGCGCTCCGCGCGTTATCATCAGTGACCGCGGGCGACAGTTTACGGCAGACGTTTTAGAAGAACTATTGAGACTTTGTGGCTCTGTCTCTCGCCATAGCACCGCATACCATCCGCAAACTAATGGTCTGACGGAGCGCACAAACCGCACGCTGACCAATATGCTATCAATGTATGTTGCGTCCGACCAGAAGAATTGGGACACTGTGCTGCCATTCGTTACGTACGCCTACAATACCGCCAAACACGAAATTACTGGCTATGCTCCATTTTTCCTACTCTATGTCCGTGCTCCACGTACATTTCTCGACAGTATCTTGCCCTTCTCACCACATCACCACCTTTCACTTGCCCAAACTTTGTGCCGTGCTGAAGAGGCGCGCCGGCTCTCCCGTATTCGTACTCTGAGCTCGCAAGCTCGTACCAAGGCTCGCTACGATGACCGACATCCTCCCATCGCTTTCACTCCGGGCGAACAAGTTTGGTTATGGACTCCGGTGCGCAAGAAAGGACTGCACCAAAAATTCCTCTCCACTTACTCCGGACCGTTCGTGGTGCTCTCCCGCTTCAACGATGTCAACTATGTCGTCGCCAAAGTCACGTCTAATGGTCGCCGCTCGAGCAGGACACAGGTCGTGCATGTAGCTCGCCTGAAACGCTGTCACTCTCGCACCCCTTAACTCGCTCGGCGAGCTTCGTCTGCCCCGGGGGAAAATGTTACGAGGGAAACGGAAGAAACGAAACTTGCAGAGAAGACGACGAAAACGAACTGACCGGCCGCGAGTGGTAAAGAGGAGGAAGACGTTGGTGCTGCGCGCTACTCGCTCTGTGCTCACCGCTCCCCGCCTGCGGATTCCCTGCGCACTGGCCGCCCCATCTTTAATAAAGCCCATCTCATTCCCTACGACCGTGTCAATATATATCATGGTAAGACTGGAATAAATAAAGAGCGGTATTTAAAGACGCCTAGTTATATGTCCGAACGGAAAGATCACTTATATAAAATTAGAGAATTTACCTGTCGATTGAATCTCAGTAAATACACTTTCTTTCCAAACTCTATTCGCGACTGGAATGCACTAAAAATATCAATATTCTCTGATTCTAATTTCCTAACAGCAATTGAAGCAGCATTTTGAGTTGCTGAAATAGCCCAAGTATTTAACGTTGCTTTGTACTTCTCGTCGTTGTTGATTTTTGATATGTATAATTACTGCTTTGGTTGTATAATCGTGTCTTTTGTACTGTTGTTACAATGCTGAACTGCAAGTGTTTAGATTTGTCATGTATAATGTTATGCATGATTTCAGTTCGGTCACAATTTTGCAGTTTGTATTTTATTTTCTACTGTAACCCACCTACAACAATGCCCAATGGGCGATGTAGGTACTTGAAATAATAAATAAATAAATAAATAAATAAATATTTTGTTTGTTTTGCGTACGGAAATATATTTTTTATTGCCGATCGAAGATGCTGCGTCCTAGAGTGTTGGAAATGGCATTTGAAATCCCAAATGGCTCTCTCGGTGCTCATTTGGCTCGAATGTCATTTGAGCCAAATGGCATTCGAAAACGTAGTGTAGCAACACAACTTGGTATTTGAGTGAAATGACATTTGGTTCAAATGACATTTTAACCCTAGTGTAGCAGGGGTATAGGAGCCAAGTTTCTGAAGAAGCGGCCGCGTTAAGTGGGATCGTCTGTCTGCCAAAGTAATACGCACCGAAATACAGAGGAAGCAACACGAAGACAAAAAGCACAAGAAAATTAGAAACAAACTTGCTGGAACTATTTTATTGTGTATATTTTGATAAAACAGGAATCGATAAGGACGTGTGTCTTCACAAAGCAAATTCTTTATCGTAGGGCTGCGACAGCAGTTTCAAATTTCTTGAATACAGGTGTTATACACTTGCTTTTCAGAGCTTGTTTTTTTATTCGCATATTCTTTCTGTTTGGAGTAAGTTGCCGAATCGCACTGTTCAATTAACAACTGATACAGAGTTCAATGCGTTCCTTCGCCATGCGACTTGATTTTGTTGATGGCTCACAAACGGGTTGCTGAAGCAATTTTAGTACAATAATCTTATTTTTGTGTTTGATTATCTAACTTCTTTAAGGTTGTACCCCTGCTTGCCAAAATACCTTACGCCGTAGCAGGTGTTCTGAAAAATAATTAAAAAAATAAAAGATGTAGCTTTGAAAAGTTTTTTTAATGGCCAGCCCTTCCTCTTCAAACTCCGCAGACCGACGTCAGGGAGCAAAAAACATTACTTATATATGGCGACAAATGTAGACTTTTTATACCATCCTTAGTCGCCTACGGGTATCAGAAAAACAATAAATAGCGACTAATGTTTTGTTCAAGGTTCTACATACTCATATGGTAGAGCTGCTACGGCAAAAATAAAGTGGTAAAAAAAACTCCGTACATGCGGAAAATTTGACTGTATGACAAATTAGTCCCCACAGAGCTTTCAGATTGCTAGTATGAATGTGTTAATGTACAGTAAAAAAAGGATAGTGCGCTATTGATAAGAAATCGCGCTTAGGAACTGAAATGTGTCTAATCGACAGCTGCTTAGTATTAGTGCCCAATATTTTTATTGTAACTTCCTTCATTCCTAACTTTTTGTTTTGGTTTCCACCACGCTGCTTTCCCAGAATTCCGTAAGTGATGGCTTATTTATTGATGAATCAGTTTAGGGGCCTTACATGCGGAATGGTCTGCTCCGAAATAAAATGTTTCTTTTGCAAAATATGGGCTGTTTCAAGAACAGTCATACACTGCACTGAATCAGTTTTTGCTGCAATGAGCTAAGACATTTATAACAAATTATATTTCAAACAGGCCCAGTGCCACGTTCATCATGCAGTACAGCTCCAACAGAACACCGCCGGAGGGTCACTACAACCACATGAAATCGGCAAAGCTTGACAGTAAGTTAGTATGACCAATGATCCTATAAAACGCGTAACAGTATACAGCTTAATTGAGAGTAACGAAATTACGGCTGCTGACATATCTGTATATCTATGTGAGTCAATTAATGTTGCCGTTAGTGTCCTTATAAGCGCCAGGTGATGTTCGTAGCATAAAAAGGCATAAAAAGGCTAACTTGCATGAGACGAAAAAAAGTGCTAATTGTTGTATGGGGTGTTATGGTACAAACTTAGAAGAAACGAGCTTTGGTTAGTGGTAGGTATTTGCAAGCTGGCGAAATTGTAGAAAATTTTTTTGGTAAAGGCAATTCTAAGCATCAGCGCACTATGTTCAATCTTGTGGAAGCTTCAGGGAAAATTGGCATTTTAGATGCATAGTGATCCCGCAACGTTTTTTATAAGAAGGCCCTACTATGTGATAAAGTACAACATAAAATTAGCGTTTTTTTCAGCATATGTTCTAACAAAGCCAGCTGTAACTGCAATCCGCGGAATGGTTCATTATGAAACAACGAACGCCATTAGAAATAACTATCAAGTTTTATGGCCTGCCTCTATGACATGCTCATTTGTGAACTTTATGCCCGACCCTCAGAAGGAAAGCTGCAAAATCGAAACGGATTGTTCCACATTATAACTCTTTCCCTGAAAACAGCGCCCATAATATCGGTTCCGTTGCACAACACTAAACCACTACCATAACTAATGCAGTACAACTTACACTTTACGGAAAAGTTCAGCTATAGTTAAATTTTAACAGCCGCTCGCACTTTTGTGGTTGTTCGCACTGCTGCCTTGGTTCGAAGGCACTATCCTTGTTATTGACCCGTTACTTTTGCTCACTGTCTTAGGAGCATCCCACTGAGTGCCCCCGTCACTGCCGTCAGCCGTTAAAAGTTCACCAAGTGCACCCATTTTGTAGAGCGAGCAATCGTTTGTTCGTTCAATTAGTGCTATGCAAAAAGAGACGTGTAATGGTGCAACAGAAACAAATGCCCAGTTTTGGTTCTTAACAATACTGCTTTGTCCAGAAAAGAAATATACCAATTTTATTGCAAGGTTCGACGTATGTTTTACATAATAGAGAAAACTAATAAGCCGTAACTGACACCCGCGTCACCTTTTGGTGAGGTGTCTGTGACGCCACAGTACCTTGTTTATCTGATTTCCTTCCGCCACAAGCACAACCCACAAGAAACACGCCTCTGGTTCCATTGACTTGTATCACTTAAATGCTAATGTGCAGGTAAAACACTAAGTAAATTTTCAGTGTGCCAATTTGGCGTCAATAATCTCTCTATTGCATCCCGGCTAGCATCTCCCAGAGCAAACATTCCATGTCTTCTATTACCACGCGCGTTTTTGTTCCGGCTAGAAAACATCTGTGATGCTAGAAAATGGCTGGATGAGTTATCGAAAACTAGTTATTCTAAACTTTACAAAATTGGAATTTATCTTCATAAAAACACCAGCAACAACAGGTTGATTCCCACATTTTTTTATCGAAGACAACTAGGATCTTAGATGTAATCAAGGTAATGGCGTAGATGTCAACTCAATGAAGGAACTCCCGTCGATGACTGCCTTCGACAGTGTAAGGACTTCCAGAGAGGTACGGACTGTCTGTTTTCTAATGAAGAGACTCGGGCACGACCGCCCGAACTATGCTGCCTAAGCCATTTAGTTTTTTTTTTCTCTCCTTCTTTCGCAAATTCAGGGGAAAACGCCAAATTGTTTGTCATGATCTCAATTTGGTGGTATATTGTGCCCTTGTATCTCACGGCAGATTGCAAACTGGTGGAATGGACTATATATTAATGATATGAAAGAACGCGCTTACGGCCGGTGGACGTAAACCGCAGCAACGCTTGCGCTCCCGCCCGCCGCCGCCGCCCCCCTCCCCCTCCCCCCCCCCCCCCCGCCTCCGCTTTTAAATGCAGACCACGCTTTGAAATCGCTGAGTAGCTTAGGCCGCTTGACATTTCAGAGGATTTCTAGAGCACAAAAGTACGCTGCGAGCGTACCTTCCGTTTGAGAGGCGTTACGGAGCGCGCAGTTAGACATAGCAATAATATGTACCGATAGGGTAGTTCCTAACGTGCATGATGGGTCACTTTGTTCAGGTATTGTGTGTGTATTTTATTTTGACCATGAGTATTGTCATGGATCTTACCAGTTCATACTAAATTGTTGAGACTGGAGGAAGCATGGGGAAGCTGCATGCTTGAAACGAAAAGATTATTGTTCCATCAGTCTGGATAGCCAGTAGCCTGACTTTTTAGCACCCGTTCCTTCTTAAACGTTGAGGGTACAATACACACTGATTTGCAAGCAATGACTCTGCAAAAACTGCACCTCCCTCGCCGGTGATAATGACTGTCATCATCACCAACCTATCTACGTCCACTACAGGGTAGAGGCCTCTCCCAATAATCTCCAAGTGCCCCAGTCCTGCACTAACTGCGACCAATTTATTCCTGCAAACTTCTCAATCTTATCTGCTCATCTAACTTTCTGACGACCCCTGCTACGCTTGCCGTCTATAGGGATCCACTCTGTTACCCTCAATGACCAACAGTTATCTTGCCTTCGCATTACATGACCTGCCCACGTCTATTATTGACTGTAAAAGTATTTAAGATGAACCTATCATACCCGGACTGAGTGCGCTTAAAAAATACTTGGAAATGCTGACAGCAAATAGCATTAGCCGAAGCTATTGTGCATATTGTGCGGGCCCCGTAAAAAGTGATCTACCCATATTGCAAGCATCAGCATCTGTACACACACTTGTTAGATTATCAAAGACTCTTCTAGCCTGTTAGTCAAAAGTAGTATTTTAGTTTCTAAATGTGAAGCATCTGTTCACTTTAAAATAAATAAGTAAAAGTGCGGAAGGTTTTGTTTTTACAAATATTACACATGGTCAAAGGAATTACGCACTAGTGAATGTTACAGGGCTTACGAATCATTTCGGGTCTACAGGAATATTTTCAATTCCCATTTTTCATAGTGGCTCAACAAGATCAGAGCGCGGATGGCTTTCTGTTGAATTGCGGAGATGTTACATCGTGCTCATTGCCCAATGTGCATTGCAGAATATTTACACTACGAAATTATTTTAGGTCATCTAACTTTCTCACTGCTGTCATCAAGCTGGGACCACTTGTACACCGATGGAAACTGCACAGTGGTGAAAACATACTCCAGGAAATCAAAACGTAAGGGTAAGCAGAAAAGGTATACGCCCGAAAAATGTGTTGTAGAGCACCAGGACGTTTTTTAGCATCGATACGTGGATGCAGCGTTTTGCTACGAAGCAGTATACAGTCGAACACGGATATATCGAACTCCAAGGGGATCGCGAATTAGTTCGATATATGAAAAATTCGATATAACAAAAATGGGCTCTGAGACCTCACCTATGGCGGACGATCGTCGCATTCAAGGATGACAAATAATTCCGCCCTCACGACGCAACAGGACACTTTATTTCCGTGAAAAAAAAATCGCTCATCTTGGCCTGCTTCTTCGTCCTGGAAATGAAATTAAAGACGCTGGTCTCGATCTTCTCGAGGCCGCACAACTAGAAAATTCCAGCAGCACGCTGCGCCTTCGCACACCACGCACAACACGTACGCAAAAGAACAGCGCGCACGTACCACAAGAACTTTGAAGGTAACAATTCCAAGGCTCTCTGAACGGACTCCAACAAAGCACTCTCAATGGTCATCTCCGAGAGAAACAGTGATTTCCGAAAGGTGCGGGACAACTCGCCAAACAGCAGCAACAGCAGCAAAATGCAAAAGAAGGAGGAGGCCGCCAGCGCCTTCGTTCCCTCTTCCCTTTCCCGAGACGACATCTGGGGAAGACAGACCCAGAGAGAGAGAAAGAAAAACTCTTTTTCGGCAAGCGGGGGAACGCACGCAGCCGAAAAAAAAAGGACGTGTGCAGTCGGGGCAGATGCCTACCTCGCAATGTCATATTTTCCGAGCGTTAGGGCTTGTGTGCCTAGAGAGATTTAGCATACCGGGCTCCGTCCGCTAACGCTACGGCGGCCGGTAGCGGGGCCCGACTGGGCAAGCGCAAATTCGTCCCGGTAAAGGAGATTAGTTACGCGAGCCAGTCTTCGCCATGCCCGCGCATTCCTCCACATCCTCCTCAACCTCAATCGGGAGTGCAGCGACCACCGAAGAGCACCTTCCAACTCGCGCGGCGTTCGATATACCCAATGTCGGGAAAAATACGGTTCGATATAAACGTACGAATTCCTATACTTTTACACAGAATTTTCAAGGGGATAATTTATGAGTTCGATATACACAATAATTCGATATACCCGTGTTCGATATATCCGTGTTCCACTGTATGTCTAACCGCCACAGTTTTCGTTACGGTGAAGTCGCTTTACTCGACGCCGCTCCGTGGCTTCTCTTTCAGAACTGTTATTCACTCACCAGCACTGATGACCTATTTGTTTGACTAGTGAAGATATCGGCTATCAAGGACGGTAACACGGTTATCAGAAGATTGCCGAGAATTACCATACGCGTGAATAGGCATGAAACAACACCTCCCCAGTAGCTGCGAATCCCTCATGGTTTAGGAGCAACTTGCCCGGTTCGAACGCCGGCGTGAGCCTATAATATTTCAGTTTGAAAGGCTTTCCGAGCAACATTTTTGCGGCTGTATTTCACGCTTAAGCAAGCGCTATCACCAGTTCCCGGTATACGCGTGCACTAATCAGGTCGGAAGGATGAGGCTTGCACGCTCCCCTTGGCTTCATGCCGCTACCGATGCCATGCGCATTGTACTGGTGAGACATTTAAACACGGATGTCCTATGGCCGAATGCTCCCTGTCAGCTGCACTCTGTAATGGAGTGATTGGTTCTGGGTAAGGGTAAGACAGTAAGATGCCTAAGACACGGGAGGGAAAGAAACCGCGTCATGTTAGCCCTTTAAAATAAAGCCTGAGGCTTTTCAGGTTATAACTCGCTCTAGGAAAGACGCATGTCATTCGCTTGGAGGAAGAAGAGCAGGAATTGAAGAAGCGTCGGCAGCAACAGAAGCGCCAATGGCCGCTAAAACAACGAAAAGCCTATTCCGCCCCCGTTGACGCCTCTAGTTTCAGCTAGTTCAGTAGCTACCCGCCCCACCTCTCCCCCCTCCGGATAAAATGCACCTCTCCTGCTTGGAACGCCCACGTACGCAAATGCTATTTTTTGACATTGTTCAGCATGAGGCGCTTTCACAGCGACAGTTTCGACAGTGGTAAGTGGTAAGATATGGTCTTTCACCTTTAAGCACGTGCACATAAATGGTTAGCGGTGTATGGTTGCACAGGTTGGGAGTGGATGGAGGGAGGGTTCTCGCGCAGTTATAGGTTTCATGCCTGCACTATGATACCTCCATTGTGCTGGCAGGTGGTTTAAAAGCTGGCGTCAATCGGCAAAATGAAACATGTCAGGTGTACTCAGTGGTCGTGCGGATTTGGTTGGTGTTTTATGAAAACATTAATATGCCTACCACGCGGGAGGAGGATAATACGCTCCATATTTGTCCTCTCGAATCAAGCTCGGGTCCTTCCATGGTTCATTGAACTTTTTGGCTAAAAGTATGCTCAATCTCGACATGCAAGAAAATGTTTTTTGTTTCGTTCACTCTGTAAAGTCCGTCTGGGTTCGCAGATCGTTGTTCGTGACGGAGTGGAAGGACACTAATGTTTTATATCAGCGCTTTATTTGAAGAAATCTTCTGGTCCCAAAACACTTAATACGGTTTGAAAAAGCTTGTATAAAACGTACAAGTCTGAACATAATTATGTATCGTCAAAGGTGTACGAAACAAGTATAAGTGGTTAAAAGGGTGACGAATGTCATTAATATTTAGCCGGAAAAAAAACTAGGTCGCATTGGATTGAAAAGTGATATTTCATAGAATACCAGAATTACGATATTTAAAAAAACAAGCTTTAACACGAACCTCGCCATAACAAAAAAACATCTGGGTTTAAGTGTGGTGTCAGAAAAAGCAAAGATATCAGCATGACTGAAAACGTAAAAGAAATGTAGCTGTTTATACTTAAGTTTATTCTTTTTGAATGAGGAAGTAACATGTTTTTGCCTGGTTTTGTTGACGGGTGTTCGGTGCAGGACTACTATATTCAACAACGTCGCCATCAGACTCACTTCAGCTAGATACTGCCGAATCATGCTTGTTGTTGCCAAAACACTGCCCATACAAAGCCACAAAGCAAACCGAACCTCGGAGAGGTAGTTTTTATGCACCCACTTTTCTTTCTTTCATTATTTTGGTTGCGGCCGTTATGAAACCCTTCGTAAGCAATGGGATTCAGCGTGCCATGGGGTCATCATTTACGGCCGCTTTTTGCGGACGCCAGACTTAGGTATTCCCTCCTTCATTTACCGCGGGAATAAGTGTAATAAATAAAATAGAATAACCTGAATGGCAGCCGCATGCCCACTTGCGAGAAACCATCAAAGAAACGCGGTGGAATCAACATACCTTGTCACGCACTGTCGGCTTGAGTGGCAAAAATACGACTGCTGGGGGCTTTACACTGGGCAGGTGAGTTAAATATTTCCCGTTCGCCGTGTAATTAGGCAAAGCCACGGCAATTTCGTGTGCTTCGCCCGTAGTCCGCGCCGTTAATATGAGACAGGGGACGTGGTCGAGCCGAAGTTTTGTAGTGGCAATACCACACTATTCGGAGCT
The DNA here is from genome assembly GCF_048455015.1 of Haemaphysalis longicornis. Lineage (NCBI taxonomy): Eukaryota > Metazoa > Arthropoda > Arachnida > Ixodida > Ixodidae > Haemaphysalis > Haemaphysalis longicornis. The sequence goes on from NW_027526306.1 coordinate 4,488,212, forward strand.
CTCCTTTTCTGTATTCTTACTGTCACTGCCTCAGATGTTAGTTGTGGTCCGAGTGAAATGGAACGAAGGAATTGTGCAGTAGGGATATTGTAACAATGGTTACGAATGAGGACTGGAAAAGGTTATTTACAAGGCTAACAAGTGCCCAGAAATGATGCGCTGCTCGTAGACTAAGAGCTGGAACGTCGTCTACCTCCTCTTCTTTTCCTTTAGTGCCACTCGACTTCTTCTTTCTTGCCTTTCACTCGTTCGCTGATGCGTGACGTCAGTGTCCAGTCGACGCGTAATATTCAAACATGTTTTATAACACCCCGCCCCCCCCCCCCCTCCCGGTAGGCATCGACTCGATGCCGTAAGCACGCCGGGCACGATGGAAGAGAAGAGGTTCACAGAACAAACAGACGGAAGAGGAAACGCAGGTTGACAAGACGGGGACGGAAAAAAGAAAAAAAAAGAAGTGCATGAACGGCAGGTCAACTGGTAGTGTCAAATGTCCGGGCATGGTACGGTTTAAGACGTACCACGTGAAGGACTTTAGCATGTGGCTACCGTCTAGGGGAAATAGGGGCCTCGCTCTCTCGTAGAACCTCGTAGTTGACGCCTGACACACGGCGGATAACTTTATAGGGCACGAAGTAGCGCCGAACCAGCTTCTGTGCAAGCCCGCTGCGGCGAATAGGCGTCCATACCCAAACGAGATTCGCGGGTCGGTATTCCACGAGTCGTCGTCGCAAGTATATTATTGACGTGGACAGGGAGCTGGCATGCATTCAACCTAGTGTGGCAGAAGAGGATAGAGGGTAAAGAACAGGAGGGGCAACAGAAATAAACAAAGAGATAAGAAAAAAAAGAAATAAGGAGTTATATCTGGCTAGCCCATCAGTCGGTCCAGGTATGTTCTGTTCTGACTTCGCATAGATTCTACTTTCTATGCTTTTTGGCGCTATCAAGGCTATTCTCCATAACTTTCTGCCCTCCCGAAGGCTCCACTAGGTAGAATCTCTTTTTCCTTTGGAGGCATTAGTGAACGCCCCGTTTCAAACGCTGCGCGGTTCTTTGGGGGGCACGTTAGGATAAAAGATACAGCTTCGGACTGCCACTTTACAATAATCGAGAAAACTGGAATGCGCGCAGCATGCGCAGATAGTGCAGATAGCTCGGAGATAGCGGAATGCGCGCAGCATGCGTGCAGAGCTTGCCGATTTTCGCTATTGTGTGGAAATTTACGGCTTCCTATTCAGTGCTATCTCTGAATAGCGTGTGGGCAAAGAATTTCGGATATGGGGCTACCAAATATAGCACCAGAGGGAATTTACCGGATCAAGCCTACTATATGCGGCCTTTCGTGACGACATGAGATTCGCTGCGGTTGCCGTGACATCACACGATAGAAACTACTATGCTAGTGCCACTACGGTTATCGCCCGTCAAATTTTCTCTTTATATTAGCTGCCTATAACGAGCTAGGCGCTGTTTTGGACATTACATGGCCAGACAATCTCGTTAGGACTACTTCCGCACCGTACATAACTTGAGGTGACAAACAGCCTATGTTGCAATGTGGGGGAGCACGCAAACAAATGCAAGTGCTGATATTGTACTTACCCATGTTTTTCCGTCATTGAATGATGGCAGCATAAACTGTGCCCAATCGTCACGAGCTGCGTTGACAGGTCATTCTTCGCGGCTGAGTTTGTTGGACGAATAACATAGACCACTGACAGAGAAACAAGAGGAAGTGACCACCACACTATTGTTATAACCGCACTCGACGCTTTGCCATCAACGCGCCTTGAGAAAGAGAACTATACGAAATGAGACGTCTTTCCCAGCTCTACGAGCAGATGTGTGCCTGCTCAGATTGCTGAGGACGAACTCATAGCTGCGATTGCGTTTTATCTGTGCAAAACCACGCGCAGCATAATCAAGCACCGCAATATACCCAAATGATCTCAAGTATCAAATGCTTTCCACTTGAAAACGGTGGACTTCAAGTAATTATAGTGAAATAGCAGACCAGGTCCTGTAGCTGTGTTAATATGACCTGAGAGGAGCCTTGTTGCTACGCAGAGCGCTGGGCAGCCTTTAAGACGCATACGGCGCGGTATTAGTGTAAGGCACAAAGGCAGCCAGCAGCTACATTCATTCAATGCCCTGTGACTCCATGACCGCGCAGCTTTAAAAGAAGTATTCGAGGAATATAGCAGGTATCTCTCAACGCCATCAATGACTCCACCACGCCTTGTACGTGTGTCTTCTATACGAATGGAGCGTCGAAACAAGCTCTTGATCTTCCTTCTACCATACAGCAACTTTCTTCGCTCATCTTGGATGTAAACAAGTGCTCCACAGCAGGCCATAGCATCATCAGCTATGAATTATAGCTCCTTTGTACTGAACCTTTAAGCTGCGTCTCATGGAGTTTTATATTTCAACGTGGCAAAGAGGCGAAGCGCCTACTGAGTGAAAGCTTACAAAAAAGCTTCCCTTTTAATACCTGGGAAAGCGCCAACAAGTTACGCACCTTTCCGGCCTATCGCTTTGTTCAGTTGTGTTGGAACGTAATGTAAAAATGATACATTCAAGGATGACCTTGTTTAGCATGAAAATTTTTCTAAAGGAGTTAATGGTTTCTGCCAGAACAGTTCAGCGATAGATGACAAAATTGGTCTAGTATCGTCTACCGAGGAGTCACTCCTTTGTGACTAAACACAAGCTGCCATTTTGCTTGATATCACAGCGGCCTCCAACTCGGTCCTCCACGCAGGAATCCTTCCTGCTCATGAATATCCTGGTTTCGGGGGCAGCACATCAGCACAGAAAGGAGGCTACCTTGATGCATCACAATGTTTTATGTTTAATCCAAACTGCACCTCTTACGATGCTGTTGAAAAGGGTGCACCACAAGGTTCCGTGTTAAGACAATTGGTATTTACGTGACACTTGTTTCAATCTAGCGAATCCTGTGGGGTGGAGTGAGGATCACGCTATATGCAGACATAATTTGTATCTGGTGTGCCTGACGTTCTCGACGATAAACGAAGCCATTCATAGCAACTGCAGCTGCGTCGCATCCCGCGTTCTTTAAATCTCACCAGATAAGAACGTAGCCATTGCGCTCACACAGAAAAGCATGAATTGTTATGTACTGAAACTATTCTGCAAAATTTTGTGTGGACGAGTACAGACATTTTATGGAATTTTAATAGACCGCAACTTGACTTTGTCCCCTGAGGAAATGGTTAGGGGCCTGGACTTTCTCGGTTACTAGGGTTGTGAAGTGTCTTGCAGGTTTGCGCTCAGGCAGTGATTTACACTCAATAGTTATGCTGCCCAAAATATGTGTGGATGGAGTACTGAGGTACAGACCAACTATGCTACATCGATTATCGGAAATAAGGAAGAGTCTTGAACCAGGTACAAACCACAATTTACGGATCTGTCGCGGGTGTCCAAAGGGATCTTGGAGCGTCGGAACCCTTCCAGAAGCACGTTGTCCGCGTTTTATTTGTAATTAGCCAACAGCAGACTCCGAGTGCAGCCGAGACATTGACATCGTGCACGAACCACTTCCTAAGTTGCATAATTGCAAGCTGCTCCAGCTGTGGATTTGGAAAAGCAGCTGGCAGTATATCGCTATTCATTCCAACCCAACTGATACAATTAATGCCGCCAAATGTTGCTGTTTGGAGCATCGCACCCTTTTAAATTCAGTGCCGCATCCTTGGAATTGGCCCAAAAAAGGCAATGCAACGGACTGAAATCCTACACATAGAGCTAGAATGCAGGTATAGAATGTATTCAAATAGAACATACACAATTACTGATGGATCATTTCCGCAGAGCGATTCCTCTATATTGTGCGAGCCACTCAGTGGTGCACTTTTTTCAGTTCGTTTCGGCCTACCAACATCGTCTACAGTGGCTGAGCTCCATTCCTTGAAAGAATCGATTATTTACATTCTGCGCAACGTGTCGCACCAGTGCAGCATCTTTACGGACTCCAAGGCATCGCTGCAAGTTTTTTTTTCCCGGAGGAGTACGTCTTCCCCCAACTTAAAGGAGCCATGAAGAGAAAACAAAAGTTTGTTTTATTCGGAAGATTAGGTGTTTCATAGTACCCCAAGCGCTTTCCCGGAAGCAAATGATGCTTTATTCACTGAGAACTAAGGCAATTTAAGCCAACATTTTAAATCTACCGCTAAAATTGAACATTCCGTGACGTGTACAATGGCGTCATAGAGCCGGTCCATGAAACAGATACTTAGTACGTCGACTCCATATAGCACCCACACGCGGGAGTCGATCGAGACGGCGGCCATTTTAAAAATACTAGTAAAACCTAGCGCACCCGCAGCCCTAGTCATGGAATCGCCTGATCCGGAGAACAAAACTCTCGCCGAGGAGCTCGGGCTTGCATTTAACAACCTCACACCACAAAAACGCTCAATGCTTTAAGTGCACGAGCGGCAAGAGTTGTGGTATACGCGGTGGACGGGAAAGCGACCATTCCGCGATAGCCACAACAGACGAACGCCCAGCCGTCGGCACCGCTGCCTCGTCAGCCCCGTCGCGACGGACGAATATAGACTGGTACGTACGTGCCGTATTTTGATTACGGTTAATAATAGTTCAATTTCAGTAGCAGTATCGCTTATGCCAGTTGGCCGGTGTCGTGTATGGAAAGCCGTTCGCGCGAGCTCTCTGCTTCGACCAGAAAGATACGAGCGTCAATGCGCGGTGTTTACGGCATTTTTTTCCCCAAGGTCAGAGCGATTTGACGAAGTCGGCGACGAGCGCCAGCATGTCCCAGGAGTGAGCTAACGTAAGGGTCCCTGCCGTAATCACTTCGTCGGAAATGAACCGAGCACACTCGTACTTCCTTTAGCTCCATTTCTCCTCCGTTTGCAAAGTTCACAAAACGTAGCCACTTGCTTCGCCGAGGTTCGTCCTTGGGCAGCACATGAAAGGAGATCTCTTCACCGGCGGGGATGTCGCACTCCCTCGACGATTTGCCCGTACTACATCGGCATTTCAAAACGCAGCAACGAAATTTCATTGTAAAGTACTCGAACAAACTGAAGTTTTCAGTGGTTGTAAACTGGAAACGAGCTCGTAACGACAGCAGCAAGCCAACACCATTCGAAACTTACGCGACGACTGGCACTATCTCGTCGCTTCTTGCTGTTCCTTTCTTCCCTCGTTTCGATTTTTACCTTTGCTGGTTGGCGATATGACGGCCAACCTCCTGTGAAGGGATTAGGATACGAAGCAAGGTCGCGGCTGTGCGTGCTGGAACGGTTCGTTGGCCCCGAAGAGCCTCGAACCCGAAAATTCGTCTGCGCGACGGCGAGATGTCGAGCTCGGCCGGCGCTAGTTTCGTACGCGTTGGTGCACATGCTTGCGAGTTCGTTCGGACCTTCAACCGTTTACTCCACCGTTCTTTGTCATAAAAAGAATGTGCAGTATGTTTCACGGGCATTTAGCTCGCTATGCAAACTGTTAGCCCTGCCTAACATGCGTTTGCTTTTGCCGGCCTCCGCCAATCGCAGAGCATTCCCAAGTGACATCACAGGTTCTGTTGCGGAAAATGAGCTGGTGGGTCGCATGGTCATTTCCTTTTTTCCTAATTATGTAGCTTATTTGAGCGAAGTTTGCGTTATAAGTGGTGTCGTTATGGTTCTAACGAGGCAATCTTTCGAATGAACCAAACTTGTGTTTTCTCTTCATGGCTCCTTTAAAGCAGCCTGTGATGTCTCCCTCCACCTGCACCTAACTTGCATTGCTGGACACAGTATTAACTGCAACAGATATCTCGTCGAAGTGGCATTACTGGAAATAAAAAAGCCACTAAAGCAGCCCGTAAGGGCCTTTACAAGAAATACCTCAAAGTTTTCTTTCCAAAACAGAGTCTTCTACCGTGGCGCACCATTTTATAGTATGTCAAAGAAACCGGCTATGGTGTAACCAGTAAAATAACCACTGCGTTTTGCACACGACTGACACTGAGTTAAAATCAAGACTTCCAAGACAGCTCCTTCTTATGCTGAAATATTATACCATCGCCTACGATGAATTCAGTTACCCAATAAGTTACCTTCTTTGCCTTGAACTTATAACAAACCGCTTTTCGACAATTGTTGTTTTGTAGAAGCCGCTGCCACATAGTATTAGTATGTGCCGCCTAAATGAAAGCAAGTTCACATTTTTAAGGCATCAATCACCTTAAATAAGGGCAGGTAATATAGAACCCTATTCTAGGAACATGGACTACTCCATCAAAGCAGCGCCAGCCTTCAGTCAAGTTTGCTGTCCTACTTGTAGGAAAATGGTGACATTTGAAAATTTTGAATTCTGTGCGCAATTTAAAAAAATAGCCCATCGAGTACTTCAAGCCACGCCAGTTCTTTTTTCCTTCCTTCCCACCTTTTTCTAGGATTTTTCCCTATATCCGCAAACCTAAACAGAGAAGCATGTAGGCGGTTGTATACACCGGCAAAACGCTCTGCATTTTTGATAAAAAGCCTTCTCTCTCGCTCTCTCTCTCTCTCTCTCTCTCTCTCTCTCTCTCTCTCTGTCAGTCCAGGCACGTCAGTCAGCAGCACGTCAGTCCGGGCTAAAGCCGCTGCGTGAGTTTGGTCGCCTTGAAGTATAAGGGGCAGCTGGTCGAAAACGTTGGTTGTTTAATTTTTTTTTATTTATTTATTTTTTTATTTAAATACGTTAGGAATAAGAGCCAACTAGATATTACATAAGGAGGATACATACAGGAGGATACCCAAAGCATCGGTAAAACAACTTGTCAGGGAGTAATACTAGTAATCTAACTGATCAATAGCACAAGCAACATTACTAATAACACGGTAAGTAATAAACACAGTAAGCAATCCGCCTTAACAGGAAACATATTTCAAGAAATAGCAATAAACATTCTCTACGCATACGTTACACATTAAATGCCAATGGTAGCTAGAAATTATTGTAAACTTCTAAGCTGTTTGGCGGCCGGCACTATGCCGGCATACTAGGTAGCCCAAGACGGCTCAGAAAAGCTTCGACACCAGAGCACCTACCCTGCTTCTTCCACCACAATCCTCAGCGCCGGCAGAAGCAGAGCACGTTCCCAGCGCCTCTGATTACGAAGAGTCCGCACATGCAGGGGATCCAGTCTTTGGGCCCTTGCCTGTGCAGGCACTCCGCCATGTTGCCGCAGTAAAGCCGCATTCTGAACAGCCGGCAGCCGGCGTGCCTTCTGATAAGCGTAGCAGAAGGCCGCAGCGGTTCGCCCTCAAATCACCTGGGTGGGAGGGGATCATATGGCTCATACGGGCCAGGACGACGCAAATATTGTGGAAGGCGGTGACACCCTGGGAGATTTGGTTCCGTCCAGTTTGGCCTCCCCGGGCAGGGTATTTACGGGGGCTAGCATTGAGTGCAAAAGCGCTGTGTTCCGTATCCTTTAAAACACAGACTGCTTTTTGGCAGGATTCCGAATCCTGCTAATCATTGCCACGACGACAAAATGCACCGAACAGACACAACTGCAATAAAATGCAACGCCAATGGGGTGGAGGAGATGAGCAAACCGGCTCCTCTATATACGATGGTAGAGTGCAGTGTTTAAATGTAGTCAAACAGGACGACAGTATGTAAAAAAGTCTGGTTACAGAGGGGTTGTAGGCAGGTCATTGGTAAATACATGCTAAAATGGCATTATCGTCCCGTGTTCGCGCAGCGTATGACCCCTATCGCATCTATTTTGCCGAAATTTTCCGACGACCTGCACTTTATGCACTATGTATGCTCGCTTCATGCTTGCGAAGTTCAACGCCGTAAATATGAAGGGGGAATGGGTTTGTTGACCCTTAGGCATGGGCGTCCGGAAGGGGGGGCAAGGGGGGGCAACTGCCCCCCCCCCTGGAGTTTCGGATATTTTCATGCACTACATAAAAGCTGCACATCTTTGTTGGCCTGTAAAAGATAACTTTGCCCTGAAGGACGAAAGAGAGGAGAGAAGAACACCGACGTTTTCTCCTGTGTCCAGTCCTTTAGCGCAAAGTTTTTAAAATTGTGTACGTGAACCAACCAGCCCAACAATCCACGCTATTCAAATGACAGCACACTCAGGTCCTGGGTATCCGTAAACGCCATTCAGGACTGCGAGTCAACATTGCTCATTAAACACTGACTAACATTGTCACGGTCATGTCACGGGAGTGAAACAGACTGCCTGTGTTGGCTATTGATTGATTGATTGTAGGGTTTAACGCGCCGACGCAACGCAGGCGATGAGGCGCGCCGTAGTGGAGGGCTCCGGATTAATTTTGACCACCTGGGGATCTTTAACGTGCGCCGAAATCTCGTACACACAGGCGTTTTTGCTCTTCGCCTCCATCAGAAAAGCAGCCGCCGCGGCCGGGAATCGAACGTGTTGGCTATTGAAGATAGCGAACAGTTCTAAAGGTTTTACGTTTTCTTTATCTAAACTCTAGATTTATGCCGCCTCTCCGTAGCCGGGGAACCTCGCCACAGCGGCGGCTGCGCGTAAACGGTTCCGACCATCCGCCCACTTTGCGGCGGGCAATACCCCGTGTTAGGATCGGCCAACGCGGGCCTGGGAAAAATTCCCCGCAAGCTCTCTAGCAAGGTCTACGTGGACCCAGAGGCACGAGGCAGCAAGAACCGCTGGCGCCAACGGCGGCGGCGACGGTTTCAAGTTGCGGCTTCTACCCTCGGTTCACCGGACGCTGCAGGCCACTTCTTTCCTTCATACCCGGACAATAGAAGGGTTCACCGAAAGGAAGCTGCGGTTTCAAGTGCCCAAGCTCTTCGGTTTCCAACCGTCGGCGAGAGCAAGAGGTCAGTCCTCTTCACATGCTGGGAGGCGAGTTGAGATTCCGTTCTCACGGGGCCTCCAAAATCAAGACTTGCGCAAAGTGGTGCAACTCCGGCACAAGGCATGATCGGTGACGTGGACATTCACCCTTTCCATCGACCAAGTGGCCCGTGTGCATCAGCCCCGCCTCATGTAGTGGGCGGTACATCAAGTGCCGTCAACTGCTCACCTGATTGGACAACTTGTGTGAAGCTGAATTCCCTAGCTAGGGATATGGGGAATACGAACTTTATTTGAACGACTGTATTTGTGCTATTCTGGTACTCCTGTCTCGACCGTCACCATGTGAATAAACCTACTGTACATTTTCCTCCTAAGCAGTCATCTCGAGTCTCTAGTCCGACACCACGCCGAACCGGGACCTGTGGGCCTGAACGAGTCAGGCAACCTAATGGCCCCTCATCTCTAACACCCGTTTACAAGAGCCGACACGGAAACGTGTTTCTGAGCTGCACATTGTGGCGTTCCTTCGATAGTAAGCCCCTGCACGTGCGTTTCTGTGTGTGTTTGTGTGATTCGGTGTTTTTAAGTGTCCAGCTGTCAACGGAGCTGGGAACAACCAGGACAGCCGACGAGAGAACGACAGTGGCCAGCAGTGTGTGTGGGTTTGCTCGACTGTGTGGGTGCGCGAGCGAGATCGAGCGACATGTACGAAGCTGTGAGCGTGTAGTTTAGCCTGTAAATAAGTTTTCCCTGTAAATGAGGCGCTTTTCTGTTTTCAACTCCCGCATAACTATTTATCCATCCACTCAATCGGCGTATATTTTCTAATATTATCAACCACCAGGAACTCTCTAGCGAGATTTACCTTGTGAGGGCCTAAATGACGGATATCCGACGCTTCTTCAAGCGTCAGCGGGTGTCTGACGAAGGGTTATCCAGCAGCCGAGCCGAAGAATCTAGTGTGACATGTGACAGCGTTACACCACTTGACCAGAGTGATGCAGACTTTCATCAGCGGACAGTAGCTGAGGTCGTCGACTCCATGGAAGGGACTCCGTCATCAGTGAGCTCCCGTGACGTAGTAAGTCATGATGATTCCCTTTGTCCTTCCTTGGGATTGAATTGCGGTGAGAGTAGCAAGAAAGCAACCAACTTGTCTCAAGAACACGGTTTAGGAGACTTTCTGGGCAAAGCTAAACACACGGACATTTCGGACTGTTTGAAGTTACGCCTTCTGACTAACCCATGGTCGCCAAATGTTACATACGACTTTAAGAAAGATGTCTGACAAGAGGACATTTCGCTACCAATGGCTGGCAGATTACGCCCCTTGGCTTGCGTATTCAGCGACATTAGACAGATTTAGTTGGGCGCGCGCTCCGGACGAGCGTACGCCCCGGCGGGGCGGCTCGCGACTGCGCATGCGCAGTACGCTACGTAAACGCCCCGGCGATGCGGTGCTACGCACGCAACGGCTGGGAGCGTATGCTCCGGGGCGCTTGCGGGGCGTTGCGGACCTGCTGGGAGGCCCCTTGCTTTCAAAATGGCTGCTGCCTCGGCGATGTCGGCGGCCGGTCGTGGCAGGAGGTTCATCGACTGAAAACGCGGACCGTCGCGTGTTTTTCTCGTTGGGCGACAACGTTTCAGTTCCGACAAGCATGCAGACCAGAAATGAGCGACCAAGGGCAACCTGGATGGCTCCCGAAGCGGGCGGCGGTGTTTGTGTGCGTATCGCGGCGGTGGAATGCGTGCAGTGTTGGTGCAGATCGGCGGCCTCCATTTAGGGAATTCAAGAATTTTCGCCTGCGCCGTCGTCGCGCCCTCGGGTGCGAGCCGAGGACGTTGCGCTACCGTGTGAAACGTGACGGATTTGTAGTTGGACTGCACGAATAAGAGGAAGTGAGTAATAGGAACGCATCGTGTATCTCAATGAGTTGCTACACCCGGGTGAAGTGTATCACTAAACCGCCGTGCCAGCCTACCCGCTGTTTCATTTTGCGCGTCGCATTAGCGTCGCATGCCATGCTCAGTTGTATTTGTCGCATGGTCCTGCCATATTTCAGAGCTGAATAAAGTGAGTATCCCGAGCACTGCGTGTTGCTTCAAAACTTCGGCGTCGCGCGGTTGAGCAAAACAATCGCGACGGGTGTATCATATTTTTCCCTAATACTGAATCAAGGTAAGAGGGTATTTTTTTATCGTACTTGCAAGATTTTTACAATCGAAACCAGCGTGAACGTATTGAAAAAAAAAAAAAAAAGAAACGCCGTCCAGCTACAGTTTGCCTTGGTTAGCCACGTAAAAAAGTTAAATTTGGGTACTTCGCGTTGGGTTCAACAGGTGGCGCCGCAAGGTTAAATTTGGGTACTTCGCGTTGGGTTCAACAGGTGGCGCCACAAGCGGTAGCGCACGCTACGAAAAACGCTGTACTAAAACTATACATGGGCGCGTCGCGACGAGCGTACGCTCCGCTTTACGCCCAGCAATACGCTAACGCCCAGAACGCCCAACTAAATCTGTCTATTGAAAGGCGCCCTTTGTCATTTCTGCGTCATTTTTCCGCCGAATGCTCACCGGGGTACCCAGGGTAGTTTTATCGTGCGCGCTTTCACCAACTACAAAAAAATTCACAAGGCTTGCAGGGATCACGTAAAATCCCAATGGCACCAGGAGGCAATGGCAGCCTCACAGAACTTTATGGATGTGATGACAGGCAAGCAGCTACCCATTGTTCAGCAGCTCAACAGATCACTCCAAGATCAAGCTGAAAGGAACCGCCAGAAACTATTTCCGATTGTTTCTACCATCATCTTTTGCGCAACGCATGACATGCCAATTCGCGGGAAGCAGTCTGGCAGTGGAGTCTTCAATGATCTCCTTGACTTTCGGGTAGAAGCTGGAGATATTCGTCTTCAGGAACACTTCGCATCCGTTGCTGGCAATGCTAAGTACACGTCCGTACGAGTCCAGAACGAGATCATCACAATCTGTGCGACATCCTGAGAGAGCAGATAGTGTCCGAAGCTAACACAGCGTTTGCGTTTTCGGTCCTCGCGGATGAAACCGCAGATATTGCAGGAAGAGAGCAGATGTCTATAGGTATTCGCTTCATTGACAAGACGGGAACTAATGTATACGTTCGAGAGCAGTTTATGGGATTTGTTGAGCTGGAGCAACTGAACTCTGCTTGCATCGCTGCTACGATCGTGAAGTTTTAAAGGACGCCGGGCTGATTCTTTCAAACCTCGTTGGGCAAGGGTACGATGGATGCTCTACAATGGCTGGAAGAGAAGCTGGAATCAACAGATTAATACAGAACGAGCTTCCAAAGGCACTGTTCTTCCATTGCGCAAGTCACAAGCTGAATCTCGTGATCAACGATTTGAATGAAGTGTCTGAAATTCGTAACACAATAGGGGTTATCAAACAAACCATAAACTTCTTCCGTGAGAGCGTGCTTCGAAGGAAATTAGTGCCCAACATTCCGATGCTCTATGAAACAAGGTGGTCTGCAAAATACAAGTCAATTAGGATCTTCTCTCAGCATTACGTGGCCATAGTCGAAGCACTCGAACAGCTCGCGTCAATGGAATCAACATCTAACGCTGCAAGTAGGCAACGAGCTCACATCCTCTACTGTGCAATAACAAGTTCATCTTTTATTGTCTGCTTGCACATTGTAGCGAAGTATAGCGCACGGCTGTAACGGTTACGAACGTTCTGCAGAGCGTATCCATGGACATCCATTCTGTACACGACCACATCACTGAGTTGCAGAATATTTTTGGTGGCCACCGGACTAACGCTGAAGAGCAGTTTTCTGACATCATGAAAACAGCAAGTGAGGCAGCCGATCACCTAAACGGGTTGATATCTGTGCCAAGACAAGTCTCTCGTCAGGCCCACCGACAAAACTACAGGATTCAGTCACCGGAGGAATACTACCGCGTGGCAATATATGTGCCATACTTGGACTCGCTTACTGCTTCTTTGGCTCGCCGCTTCTCTGAAAGCACTGCGAAGAGTTTTAAACTCCTCCAACTGCATCCAGCAAAAATGAAGTGTTTGAGCTGCGTTGAATTTCATGGTATTGCTGAAGAGCTCCAAGGCTTTTACAGCATTGAAAACTTCAAGGAAGAAGGCATCTCTTGGTACGAAATGTGGCGCAACAAAACGGGGGACCCCTCACAAATAACTTACGCCGAAATTTTGCTTCAGGCCAAGCCATTCTTTCCTGCTGTAGCAAAAGCAATTGAAGTAGCACTTGCCTTGCCAGTTACGACCTGCACTGTCGAACGTCGAACGCTCCTTCAGCACAATGAGAAGGGTAAAAACTTGGCTACGATATGACAAATGGCAGGCTGGACGGACTTTGTATGATGAGTGTGCACCGAGAGCGTGTAATGAAACATAAGAATGACTTCATCACACATGTCATCTCGCAATTTGCCCAGAAAAACCCGAGGCGTCTGCAGCTGCTGTTCAAGGAAGATTGACGGAGTGCAGTTGTACGTTTGTGAACGTATTTTGCTGTGTGCAGGTGATCTGTTGGCGTGAGTCGAGGAGCCTCACGCAGCAAGACGTACCACTTTTATTTACGAAGGGACAGTAACTTTTCGCATTTACTTTATTAACTTTAGTTCTTTGCTCGGTAATAAAATCCGACGTATATTCTCCAAATGTGGTTCTAATTCGCTGTTTATCATTTTTGTTTCATATGCGTACTTCAAACCACAAATAGCGCATTTTTGGTGCTACCCAACAATACCCCCCCTCCCCCCCCCCCCCAGCTATGGATGCCCCCCCTTGCAAAAAGTTCTGCGGACGCCCTTGGTGGCAAGACCAATCATTTTTGAAGAAATCGAAAATAAGTAATGATAACAAAGTTACCACCCGACACTGGAGTTGTCCCACTTCAACTCGTGGGAACAAAGAACTTTCACTTTTTAGAAGTGGATAATTGTGCATTCTAGTGCGGACGAACGCAAGGAAGGCGCAGTCTTAAGTAGTCTGGGCACCCAAGAAGCTGAGTAGACAATACATTCGAATTGGTAGCTTCGCCGCCTTCTTTTATTGTTATTTATTTAACATTTCTTCTGTGAAGCAGGCTTGCATAAAAATGCCATCCGGATCCTACGAATGTTTTAACTGTAAAGCCAATTTTTATATCTTTAATACGAACCAACCTGGAGCACTGTAAACCAGAGTAGGAGGTTCCACGTTGTAAACCAATTGCTGTACTGCTAGTACGAGGAGAAGCTTATGCTTAATTAGACATAAATTTCTTAATAGGATGATAAACTATCTAATTACTTCGGAGTGAACATTTTCGGTAGTGCGATAACTTGTTTTTTTTCGGTTGGTCATATCTTCTCATACACTAGATACCACGGCTAATGTGTATACTTACGGCATCGCTCGTCATTAGATAGCTGGTGTGCTTAAGGAGGACCGAAAAACGTCCTTTCTGCACCCCTCAACCTAACGAAATTGAGCGAATGGTATGCCGACGTCACTGAAATATTATATAACACTAATATAGGTGTAAAACAGCCATTCGGTGCATCTCAAAAGACTCATGTACGTCTCCACCGGCAATGATGTAACGCCTAATTAACGGGGCAAGACGAATTGTAGGTGAAGTAGCGCAATAAATCTTGAACGTCAAAATCAACTACCGCAGAATACTATATAAATCGTGTAATAATCCTGAATAACATGCTTCGCTCGACCCTTGTAGTGCCGTAATAGCGAGTAAATGAACAAATTACGCCGAGCCAAATTTTTTGGCGTGAACGGAGCGCCTTGAGAAACGCAGTTTATATGAAGCGGGCAACAACAGGGAAACAATTTTTTGGGCGCATATCCAAGCGTTCATCCTGTGGAGACAACGGCGCGTCAATAAAAATATTTGAAATGAACATAAAAAAAATGCATGTGAAGTGATTAGTTGCTATTATTACAGTGACGTCTTCTAGACATGCGCCATGAATTCTATAAAATGGTGAATTTTATAGAAACTGTATTTCTATGGCAGGATTTTGCGCCACCGCACAAGATGTTATTTTTGATGCCTTGGGGCATCAGTTAGTACCGAACTGTGCACATAATATTTCGATTTCCGAGGGGGGGGGTGGAAGGGTTCGGTTTATGTTAGAACAAATGCTGCGTAAGAAAATGACAAAGCAAAATAGCAAGTTAACGCGCATGGTCAATTC
Organism: Haemaphysalis longicornis; assembly: GCF_048455015.1. Taxonomy (NCBI): domain Eukaryota; kingdom Metazoa; phylum Arthropoda; class Arachnida; order Ixodida; family Ixodidae; genus Haemaphysalis; species Haemaphysalis longicornis. The sequence continues at coordinate 4,503,269 of NW_027526306.1, forward strand.
GGCAACTGAAGTTAGCAACGTTCACCAGTGCATGCCAATTTAGTGACCACTTCTCCACTTTTTTTCTTCTTGTTTGCTTCCAAGCAATTTATAAGGTGATTGCCTTATCCGCTTTACGCATTTTTTGTTATGTGCCGGATCTTATAAGAAAAAATGTAAGTGCTCCTTTGTTTGTGTAACCCAGACTACTTTCCTGTTTGTGTTTCGTTGATTGGTACTGTAACTTTTATAGTCTGGATTATTATTATTATACAGCAAAATATCCAGCCTTGTATTTCATTTGTAATGTTTATCGATTTTGCAGTTTGTGTATTTGTGCCACCAGTTACACATTGATTATATTTTGTATGTTACTCCCCCCTTTAAACCAACAGCCTCCCGCTAGAGGGCCTTTACCGGTATTGTAAATAAATAAACACATTAGAAGTTTAACCTACTAATCATTATTTTAGATGTGCAAAACACGTTTTATTTTCATGGGCAAACAAAAAATCTCAAACGAACCGGCAAAGAACGGTATCGTTTAATATTTGTGCATCAGTGATTTTTCTCATAAACAATTTTGCGTCTGCCTGCCCGGACAATGCACAGCCATTTTTACTAGGAAATACATGTGGTTGTTTTCACGCAATACTTTAGGTATAAGACCAAAACTGTGCAAAGTTTTTTATGTTATTCAAATATCACTGGACGCGCCTGCCACCCAGGCGTCGTCGCCTATTTATTGTAGCGCAACCTTGGGGAGCACGTGCTTTACTCTCCCGCTGCCTCATTCGCAAGGCACGTTCGTCAGGCCTCGGAAAAGGGTCACATACACAACTTCACTATGCACAATCCATGGAAGCCGTATCAGCCGGCGTTTTCTGTAGGAAGATGGCTGTTTAGAGGCTGCAGTGGGTTCCCTGCCATTAGAGTAGCGTTTACTTTCATTAGGAGGGGGTATTTTTTTATAACCAGCCACCACAAAGCGTCGCGTTTTAGCATTAAAACTTCAATACTTCCCCGATTTTGTCACAGCACTATTCATTGTCTCCTTGAAGCAGAGTTTGTAGAGACGATATTTTTGCTTCCACACCGAGTGATTCAAAAATACCAACCAATGGTGACGTTTTTAAATGCCGGTGATAATTATATGTTGTAATTCAGCAAACCAAGAGTCAGGCTCAATTTCTCTAGTCCTCATGAATAAATTGTTATTCATATATTTTCCGGTGAAATGGTTGCTTATCTTACTGCAATGGTATTGCATCTAAATTTTGTGCGGCTCCTAATTGAACTCTCCCATAAAAAGGCGGGACCGCGTTTGGTACCGCAATAGACCCTATGCAAAATGCGCCCCGCCATCTCACGTCGACTCCGGTAACTAGGTCCGCCATTTTGGTACGGTCGTTTGAAACCGAAACCAATTAGCAAAACATAGCAGGCGGGCATTGACCGCTCTTGGTGATTGACTACAATGCCGGAGCATTGCTTCGTGCCGCAGAGCACGCAATGCGGAAATACCGGTTCAAATGGAAAAAAGGCACCTGAAGTTCCACGCTTTTGAACGAACTTTGTGACGCGAACTGTGCCGGCGCGAGCAACCTTAGTGACACGCTGGGCGCGGTGCGCTTGGAGCGAATATTTGTCGTTGGTTCGCTAAGCGCGGGTTCCGTAGTCGCTGTCCGTATGAAAAATACAGCTGCGTTGGAGTTCTGTTGTCCAGCCTTTGTATTCTAAATGAAGCCTGAGCGTGCGCCGCCTATTCAGGCGACTGACAGCGGCGCTCGACCGGGAAAACAGCACCACAAGTTGCCAAAATTAGGCTGTTTCTTTACTCGTCCCGTGGCTCTGCACCCGCTTCATTTCATTGTTAAATGGTACCGCTTAGCCCCTACACGAGCCTTTATCTTCCCTAGGGCTGTAAACAAACTTTTCCTGCCGCACTACGCCGTCACGGCGCGGTTGAAAATTTCCTCTGTGGCGGGCGCGCACGGTATGGGAGTATGTTGTTGGTTTCTTTACGTTGCATTTAGCCGCGTGTCATTGCAGAAGTGGCGAACACTGTTTTATGATGATCTAACGGTGGAAAATTCGAGCTTTTGCACTTGGTTCCCGATTTGCCGGGCTCAAAGGTTTGTTGTTACGTCAAGTTAACTTGGTGCCCATTGTCATTCCAGCAACGATGTATTTACTGTCGAATATTTTGCGACTAAAATACACACTCACTCCTCCAGTTTGTCACATGCTGCATGCATGCCTCCGACGTAATGATAGTGGCCATTGATGTAGGTAGCTGAGACAATTTTCAAGTTTTATTCAAAAAGAAAAAAGAAAACGGCCACAGTTGCATCAGGCCGCCGCGCATCAGCTTGAGTGCTTTTGCGTGTTTTGTATCCACAGTGAAAATCCCAGTAAATTAAACTACTTCGCTGATTTATAGCGCGTGCAGTATAGCCAACTGTGAATATAAATGGAACAAACAGAAGCATTCGCGCACCCCTGCATGTCGCGGTCTAGTAAACACGATGTTGCCCAGCCTCTGCGTGCTCGCGAGATGACCACGGCGAAATGTGGCATGAATGCTTGCTGGTAGCTCATAGGTGACCCTTCAGGTGCCATGCTAGTCCTTGTTTCTGTCACTGGGGGGGGGGGGGGGGGGGGGAGGAGCGGGAGGCCAGCACAACTGGGGCAAAAAACTCATTCCCGAGGCTACCAAGTTTTCTCCCAAGCGCCTGCACGGCACTTTGCTGCTGCTCGCATTGCTCCTGTACTCGACGTGCATCGAACAGACGCATTGGCAATGGAAGGGAGGGGCCATTTTATCGCGGGCTTCTCCAGTCAATGTTTTGGACACTCGCTGGCTTGATGCCCTGCTGTCTCGGACGTCCCCACTGTTGTGGCAACTCAGTGCACGCAAGCGCCGCTGGCGCCTCTTAAAACCTTCGGCTTGCAAGAGGGCGAATAGGTGCACAGCAGCCAGGATGTGACTCCATGCTCCACTGAAACCCACTGGGTACTCGCACGATGCCTCTCCATCGCCCCACTGTCCGTCTCAAAGGTGAGGCACACAACATAGGGCCGGCCACTTTTCTTCTGGGAGCGAAAGCAGCTGCTGAGCACATGGATGAGGCCCAACCTGCAAGAACCGAGAGAATATCAGTAAATAACACTCAGGGAAGAACAGGACTAGTCCGCTACAGTTTATGGTAAAGGGACAGAGCAGAAAGAAGTGTCCACAAGGAACAGACTCAAAATGACCAGATTTTGTGTCTTGCTTAACACTGTTGCAAGGGCAATAATCTACACCTCAAACAGCAATGATGTCAAAATTGTTTGTCAAGTTCGAGTGTGTAAGTATCTCTGCATGGTTTGTTAATGCATTTTTCAAGAGAAGGAAGTTTAACATTTAAAAACCTCAGCGTGGGTAATGATACCAGTACCCGCATAATCGTGTTCGTCATAACTTAAGCAAGCAATAATATGATTATCTGGAACTCACTTCCAGAATCTTTCGAGATAAACTGGTAAACATTCGGGCTATACCGATGACCCATCGAATTAAAAAAAATCTTCTAGTTCATGAGTTCGAGCTAACGAGGTTTTACTGTATTATCTATTCGTGCACACCAAAAACATGCGCTTTAGAAATAAACACAACCACCCCACCGCCAAAAACGGAGAAGAAAGACACACAAACAGATTTTTGCGTAGAACATGCGCAATAAATAATGAAAACACACAAAAAAATAAAATTCAAGGCGTATGTGCGCTTTTGTAGTTGACTTCGCTGCAAAGCACGATTGCTTTGCGACAAACGCGCGGGTGGACGACCGTCACGGAAAACGGCCGCAACCTTTCCGTAAACATCTTCGCCAAAAATCATCCCGTAAATTCCATGTACAGCATTTGAAAATACTTAATCCACCCACTAGCGGTACGGTCTGGCGTTTGTCGCTCTCCTCTTTCAGGGTTACTGCAACAGGGTCGCCGCTACGCATTTGCGTGGTAAACAACAATGAACAAAGTGCTCTACAAATGCTCATACCGGTTAACTCGCGTCAAGTAAAAACAAAGAAGGATTTACTTACTGTGAGTCGCACGTGTTTGTCCGCACCGATGAAGGCGAGCAATGCGCCTCGGTGGCTAGGCGGCATGCCCTGCTCCGCTGCCGCTCGGATGGGTCTTTGGCGCGGCACCCCGAGTGGTATGAGTCTTCAGACACAGTCGGCAGCGCAGGCAAGTCCTTCGTCTACAATCCGCGGTCGAGAGTCGGAAAACACCGTCCAGTTCGAGCCATACCGCGTTACCGTCACCTACTCTTCCACAGTAAACAATACGAGACTTCCCGATCGGCGCCCGTACCAATATGGCCGGCGGTCTCGTTTACATCAGTGTTGCTAGATCACCAAGCAATTTCGCATAGGGTCTATTGCAGCACCCATATAACTCCTTACAGGGTTCACAATAAATATTTTTTCGCTGTAATTGCGCTTGGACTTAGTTTAACGGCGAGTCTTTTCGCTTTTATGATGATTGGGAGCGACACCAAAACACAGGACAAGAAGAAAGCAGATATAGGCAGTTCTTGTCCCGTGTTCTGGTTAGTGCTCACCATCACGAGCACCTTCCAACACACCCAATCTGCTACCGCATTTTATTTCTTGTAGTCAAGGTTTATTATACCCACTCGTTTAGTTTCTAGTGTAATCAGGTTAGTGGTAATCTGTTACCGCCAACGTCAGTTTCTTTTTTGTTTTCCAGGCGCTGAAGCAACATACAACTACCCAACAGAGGAAGAGGAATACCACTGTCAAGTATGGGTGGTTCAAAACCCTTTGCCTGAAGTGAAGGGTACAAGTAAATCAATCCCAAGTGAATGCTGTATGGCTGTTTATCAACAGAAATGCCCTAAACTCAGTATAAATGTTAATGACGATCGCTGCTACGGCTCTTCAGAAAATACTGTTGCTTAGAATAGTCAATAAACATGATTTTCCTGAGCTGGAATGTAACGGCTTTGTTGGCTTTTCGTATACTTCCAGCCCAATGTTTTATACAACAGACACACTAACACCATGGTAACCTGCAGCAAACAAGTGAGTCTCTACGTGCTCAGTATAAAATTAAATTACATTCTATTAATTTTAATTGCATACTCTGATTGGAGAAGCAGGCGAGGTCATCGAACACCAAAATACGTGGTTTTCTTCATGTTCGATCGACAGCGGAATAAATTCTTTTAAATATATGCTTTATTGAAACATGGCGCCCAAACTGAACACGCAAAATATATTTTTTCATGCAAACCACAAACTTTGTGTTCTTTGTTTTTTTTCTAGCTTTTATATTTCTTCAGTGAAAATTTCAGAAAGTGAAGAATAACAGAATATCATAAGCCAAGTAGCCCATGCGACCCCTAATGTAGTGGTCAAAACAGCACAAAAGGTAAGGCCCCACACGTTTGTTAGTCCAGTCTACGAGATATTTATCGAGTGCACAAAATACCTCCACGATAAGAATATTTTACGCTGGAGAAGATAACACAATGATGAAAATGCAGGCGCGCACCACATCTCTCGACCCGACTGATCACTCCTAACACCAACCGGGTAAGTAACACTGCAAATGCTGGAATATACCTCACCGCCATCACAGTGCCGCAATGAACAAGTGTCACTTCATTGCAGACATGTCTTAAACTAGAACAGAAAAGTCAACTAGTTGGTTCGACTCATATTTAAAGCGCTGACAGTCGATACACAAGAAGACAACACGGGCACGAAGAAGACAAGAAAGCATTCAAGTTTTCTTCTTGCGTAAAATTTGTGTGTTCTTTAAATATCAAGGTTGGAAGGTGCCCTTGCTAGCAAAAACGCACACCCACACTACACAACAAAGACCGATGCATCGCGTCAGTACAATTCATGAACACCCGCCACGGTGACCACATTTGTATGACACACCACATAGTGTGTTTTACAAACCCATCATACAAAAGGGCAACCGCCCTCAGCTTCCGTACCACATCAACGGAAGTTTCTAAGAATTCGCTATTGCCCTAGGCGCGAACACCAGAAAAGACGGCATCACAATTCTCCTAGACACGGAGGCACAGTGCCGCAACTGCGAACAAGATAGCATTCACTATATAACGAACACAGCTCATTCATTGGCACCCATGAATCGCTTGAAGACGATAAGACGACTCATGCCGTTTTCACTGACCTCATACATTCACTCGCGCCGAAAGATGGAAATAGAATAGCAAATAAAAGTACATGAGACACCCCGAAAAAAGAATAAATTCATAACCCCGAACGGCCTTTACGAGTTCAAGGTGATTCCGAGCGGGCTGTCCACGGCAACAGCAACGTCTCAAAAAGTCATGGACACCGTGCTAGCTGGCCTGAAGTGGCAAACCTGACTCATATACCTCGACGACATTGTGTTATTAGCCCGATATGTCGACGAACACCTCGCAAGATTAGAGTTTGCACTCGAGGCTATTCGCACGTCGGGGTTAATACTGAAGCCTGAGAAGTTCCCCTTGCATACGAGGAACTCCACCTTTTGGCCATGTCGTCCACGCCGCGGAAGTCCTGCCTTACCCAGAAATACATCAGCCATAGCGAACTTCCCAAAACCGAAAGGCAAGAAGAGCGTGCCAAGCTTTCTCGGACTGTGCGCATACTACCGGTGCTTCATCCCGGTACGAGAACAAATTTCAGCCCCGGAACGAGAAGGAATTATCTTTTTGTCGGCCCCGTGGACCTTGCGACGAAATTCTGGAAGCGTGCCACGACGACCCGTCTTCCGGACATTCCAGTACTACGTTTGGACCTGCCGTGACTACCACGACGAAACACGCCGTCGATGAGACCATCATCATCATCATCATTTATTGTACCCTTAAAGGCCCCTTGCGGGGTATTACATAAGGGGGGGGGCGAAATCATAGTACACACATAGCAAGAATACAGACAGTAGTACAGGAACAATTCCGACATACATTCGTGTAAAGAAAGTGAAGACCTACAGGAATTGTTCTGCCAAACGCCATCCCGTCGAGGCCCTTCCAAGAGATTGGAATGGACCTTCTGGGCTCGTTCCCTACGTCACGATCCGAGAACAAGTTGATTGTCGTAGTGACAGATTACATGACGCGCTACGCAGAGACAGCCGCTCTTCTGAGGGGGACTGCACAAGAAGTCGCGAAGTTCTGGATAAACCAAGTTGTGCTCCGACATGGGGCCCCTGAAAACGTAATCACTGACAGGGGAACGGCCTTATCTCCGGAGCTTATGCAAGGAATCTTACGCTACAGCTACACGGATCACCGATGAACGACAGCGTACCACCCCCAAACGAACGGACTAACAGAACGCCTGAACAAAACGATCGCGGATATGCTGTCTATGTACGTCGACGTTGAACATAAGATTTGGGACGAGGTTCTCCCATATGTCACGTGTGCGTACAACAGAGCGATACCGGAAACAACGAAAATAGCACCGTTCCAGCCTGCCTACTGAAGACTGGCCAGTACGATTCTTGACGCCATGCTTCCCCACGTAGTAGACGACGACCTCAAGGCCAAAGGTCAAGGACACCATCAGCGTGCGGAAAAGGCTCGCCAGCTTGCTCGACTTCACACAACGGGCCAGCAGCTGATGGGTGCCGGACACTACAACCTTCCACGTCAAGACGCCGAGTAGCACCTAGGGGATTGCGTGTGGGTTTGGACTGCCGTCCGACGACGCGGACTCAGTCAGAAGCTTCTTCGACAGTATTTCCGAACCTATCACATTCTACAACGTGTTGGCCAACTTACCTACGAGGTGATTCCCGGTGGTGATTCCGGCACATCACGGCGACGCACGTGACCCGAAGTCGTCCACGTGGTTCGCCTCAAACCTTACCGAGAAAGATGATGAATTTTAGATGAAAAGCATCTCTTGCTCGGGGCTATGTCCGGCGTCCATCAGTTGTCCGCACCTCTCCCCCCACACTATATCAAAAATTACACCATCTCCCCAAAGAGAACTATGTGGTGATGCAAAGCAGAATTGTTGGCGTCCATTCAGCTCATCGGACGGTGCAGCGTGTCTCAACCGAAGCAGCAACTGAGGAAGCGGTGCACGGGCCGGGTTTATTTTTTAGAGCAGATGAAGTGGAGAGAGTAGATGAGAGAGGGGACGCGCATGAGCGCTTATCGCGCAGCTAGCGTGTTGCCATTATGTTGAGTGGTCTGGTGTTTAGTAGCGCCAGAGGGAATTCCACGTCCTGGTCCACACCGGGGGCAAAGACACGCAAGTATTGTTGTGTTATGCCCCGCACGGGGCACCTTGAGTATTCATGGTGACGGTGAGCAGCGACACCGCGGACCCCGAGCTCCCAAACATAAGCTGTGTCCAACCGTGGCGAGGTGTTTAAAGGTGAAGGGTAGAAGCCATAAACGGTGGCCGTCAGAGCCTTGGTCAAGCTCCGGCCGATGGGCTCCCTGCCTGTCTACCAGGGAGCTCCGACAGGGAGCTCCGGGACCTCTTTGACTACCAGGGTAAGGTCAAAGGAGAAAGTACCGCCGTCTCCCTGCTTTTATACTATGCTATATGGCATTTTGAAAACCCCCCTCCAAACGTGATCGTCCTCCGAAAAGGGGACGCACCGAAGTTTTATTTCCACCTCTTTGAACAACTGTCTTTCGAACAACCGTAAACAACTATTACCGTTTTTTGTAGTTGAGTCAACTGACACCGAAAGATCTGTCGCTTCATTGTCTCTCTTCTTGGTATCGAAGTTCCTGACAAGTATAATTGGTGAGGCGTACAAAGCCAAGAAACAAAGAACTGGGCAATTGCCGGTCGGAGTCACCAAGCAGCAGCAGGCAGAAAAACTCTTGAGCCAGACCCGAATCGGTGATCTTGATATCAGGGTCATGCCCCACCACAGCTTAAACAGCTCCCAGGGCGTAATCTCCGATCCCGATCTACTGAACAAAACTGAAGCCGACCTGTTGGAAGGCCTTCGAGGTCAGGACGGAACAGGGGTCAGGCTTATAAACATACGTAGAGAGGACAAATACCTACAAAGCATCTTACCTTAACTTTTGACAGGTCGACCCTTCCAGAATACATCAGTGCCGGTATTGTTCGATTGCTGGTCCGGCCTTACATCCCTAACCCGCGGCGCTGTTTTAAGTGCCAACGGTTTGGGCATGGCACCAACTCCTGCCGCGGCCGCCTTACCTGTGCAAAATGCGGCCAACATTACCACCCGTCCGAAAACTGCAACACCCAGAGTTTCACCTGTGCCAACTGCCAGGGGCCCCACGCAGCGTGGTCCCGCACTTGTCAGAAAATTAAGCAAGAAAAAGAAACCATAAATGTAAAGGTCACTGAGAACATCACCTTTCCAGAGGCGAGAAAGAGGTTCGCCTCTTTCCCTCTGGGGAGGTACGCCGACGCAGCTCGCCCGGGGGGCGGAGCCGCGTCTCGTGTCTACAGGGACCCAGTTCAGCGAGTCTGACCTGGTCCCTCCTGTACCCCCCTAGGGTGCCTCAGGCAGCCCAATCTGTTGCCACGCCGCTTGCTGAGGCAGCAGCGGTTGTGGTGACAACCTCTTCTGTAGGGAGCGGTGCTGCTCCCGCCTCTGACTCCCCGTCCTCCAGTGCGTTGGAGGGGCCGACCGGATGGACACCAAGGGCCCCGCATCGGCTCCCACCGCCACCGCACCTCCCATGCCACCTCTGGTGCCCCGGACGCCCTCGGAGGTGGCGGCTCAAACGAAGGGCTCCCGATAGGGGGCCAAGTCCGAGGGGCCTGGTCCACCGGGCACCCTTCTGGCATCCGACGAGGAGATGGATGTCACGCCGTTCCTCCCTGCAACGCAGCGCAAGTAGCGGCCTCCGATGTCCAAGCCGACAGAAAATCCTAAAAATACAAGAGTAACATCCCTGAAAGACGACACATGAACACACACGAACACACACACTCCAGTCATTCTTTAATTTAAATAATGGGAAAAGAAAACATCATCCAATGGAACTGCAGCGGCCTCCTTAAAAATCTTGACGATGTGTATGAGATTCTGCATGCCAGTCCGCCAAGTATCATGTATCTCCAGGAAACCCACCTCAATTCTAAACAAACAAATTTCTTAAATAGTTACATGGTATTCAGAAAGGACAGGGTTGGCTGCACACACTCTTCAGGAGGTGTGGCAATTGTCACCAGGAAATCCTTAGCCTGCCACCCTGTCACTCTGAACAGTGTTCTCGAGGCTGTACCAATCCGTACCATATTATTTAATAGGTTGATAACGGTATGCTTCATTTACATTCCTCCTGATCATGCACTTTTGAGCTCTGACTTCGAGGCACTGGTTGACCAGCTGCCCAAACCGCGCGTTCTAACAGGCGACCTTAAGGCACACCGCTCTCTTTGGGGCTCCTCCAGAACGGATGCCCGAGGTCGCCTGATAGAGAAATTTCTTACATCTTCAGAAGCATGCCTTTTCAACAATAAGCAGCCTACATACCATAACATAGGTCACAACACATACTCACATCTTGACCTGGCTATTGGTTCTGCAATTCTCTGTCCATGTCTTGAGTGGGGTGTGGGCACGGACCCATATGGTAGTGACCACTTCCCCAATTCCCTAACGTACATAGGTAAAGGCCCATGCAGTCCATCTTCCCATAAAAGGTTTAATGAATCAAAAGCAAACCGGAGTACATTCACAGAAACATCTAAACTACACCACACACCATAAAACACCTACACGTGGAGGAAGCAGCCCACCTCGTCACGGCACACATACTCGACGCCGCCGAAAAGTCTATGCCCCAGGCCTTCAGTGCGTCCCGCAACCCAAGGAGGCCCTTGTTGAACGAGGACTGTAGGTGGGTGCGAGAGGCCCAGCACAAGGCGTGGGGTGTCCTTCGCCGGTACCCCACGCCAGATAATCTCATTTCCTTTAAACGGGCAAACGCTCTTGGGAAGCGTGTGCGTCGTGAGGCGAAAAGGGAGAGTTGGCGCGCCTTCCTCACTTCCATCAACTCATACACCGACACTCACAAAGTCTGGACACGAATACGTAACCTTAAAGGACAACAGACACACAGCCTGCCCCTGGTCAGTATAACAGGGGACACACTAGAAGACCAGGCTAACACACTTGCACAACACTTCCCACACGTTTCCAGCTCTGCACACTACACAAACACTTTCCTAAAATATAAAAATACTTGTGAAAAGAAGTCCCTACATGACAATAACAGGTCATAATCTCGTTACAATTCTGAATTTACACTCTATGAGTTGAGGGTTGCTCTGAGTACATGTAAACCTTCAGCTCCAGGGGCAGATAAGATTACATACGCCATGATACAACACCTACACCCAGACACACTTGAAACACTGCTACACCTATAATAAAATATGGCTTTCGGGGCCGATTCAACCCTCTTGGAGGGAGGCCATAGTAGTGGCGTTCCTGAAGGAAGGGAAGGACCCTGCCTCTCCCGCCAGTTATCGTCCCATCGCTCTGACAAGCTGCCTGTGCAAGCTGCTCGAGAAGATGATAAATCGCAGGCTCGTGTACTTCCTTGAGTACAACGGTCTTCTCGAGAGCTGCCAGGCAGGCTTTAGGGTGGGGCGAACTACCAACGATCAACTTGTTGCGTTGCAATCCTTCATAAAAGATGCATTTGCTCATAAGCAGTTCTGCCTTACGGTATTCTTTGATCTTGAACAGGCTTACGACACAGCCTGGCGATATGGCATCCTTAGCGACCTGAAAACCTTTGCTCTGTCAGGCAACATGTTAAATACCATTTCTAGCTACATGCCCACGAGGACATTTCGTGTTAAGGTTGGGTCATCCCTGTTCAGGATACATGTGCAGGTAAATGGTCTGCCGCAAGGTGGAGTTCTAAGCTGCACATTGTTTATAGTTTAGATGAACTCCCTCCTTAAGGCATTGCCACCAACCATTTCCTGTTCCATCTATGTAGACGATGTTCAAATATCTTTTAAATCCTGTAACCTGTCAATTTGCGAACGTCAAGTACAGCTCGGTGTTAAGAAGCTTGCTGTATGGACGCACCTTAACGGTTTTAAACTGAACCCGCGCAAAAGTACTTGCGTTCTGTCCTCCCACAAGCGCGGGCTTAATGCGGACCCTGAGATTGCTCTTGGCCGTGCATCTATTCCTGTTAAAAGGGAGCACAAGTTTTTCGGTGTCATATTTGATAACAAGTTCACTTTCATACCTCACGTCAAAGCACTTAAACATAAAAGCCACAAAACACTAAACATTCTCAAGGTCCTCTCCCACCAATCCTATGGTGCAGACAAAGAACTACTTCTCCGGGTCTTTACCGCCTTAGTCGGGTGCCGGTTAGACTACGGCAGCGTCGTGGATGGGTCGGCATCAAAAACCGCACTAAAAATGCTTGAATCAGTACTCCACTTGGGCCTCCGCCTTGCGTCAGGTGCGTTCCGCACTAGCCCGGTAAAGAGTCTATACGTTGAATGTAAAAAATGGTGCCTTGAGGACCAACGAACGTACATAGACTTGCTCTACGCTTTCAAAATTTCATGGATGAATAACCATCCTTTTAAACCTGTTTTTAATGATGCATCCACATCACCAGTGTTTGTAAATCGCCCGTCCGTTCCTTTGCCATTCTCACTTAGAGTTAGAGAGGAAGCTTCGAATTTCAACATCTCCTTTTCAGACATTTACACATCTTCTTTTACTGACGTTTTACCACCCTGGGAGCTTCAATCTGTGCGTTGTGACTTGTCTTTCATGAATATTGATAAAACCAGGGTACCACAAACTGCAATTTTGCAGCACTTCTTTTCCCTGCAGTACAAGTATCAATGTGCAGAGTTTTATAGTGACGCATCAAAAACTGCAACCATAGTGTCCTGCGCTGCTCATGGACCAAACTTTGATGCATGCAGAACCATGAGCACATACACCACAATTTACTCAGCTGAAGCATATGGCATCTTACTCTTTGCACAACACGTTCTTGAACACAAAATCTCGAAGTCCATCATATATACAGATTCCTTGAGCGTTGGGCGGGCATTGGCATCATACAAGCCATGCAAAAACAGAATTGTTCATATGGTTTTCAATACTATCATGTCTATATATGCCCATAAACGTGTTCTGGTGTTGTGCTGGGTTCCAGGCCATGCTGGGATTGCTGGCAATGAGGTTGCGGACCAGAAGGCCGCAGTTGCTGCACTCAGGAACACAGTAGATATAACAATACTACCACAGAGTGACCTTAAGCCACAAATTCGACAATACCTTCGTAGGAAATGGAAAGCAAAGTGGAATGCACAGACAGATAACAAACTACATGTAATAAAGCCACACTTGGGACGATACACAACTGACTCACTCAACAGCACACGGAAGTCGCCTTGGGTAGGCTGCGGATAGGGCACACCCATGCAACGCACTCGTATCTGCTGACGGAATCTTCTAGACCCCAGTGCAGCAGGTGCGGAGAGGCCCTATTCGTAGTGCACATACTAATCACATGCAACGCACTTCACACAACACGACACAAACACTTCAGAGAACTCTACAGATAACATATTCCCCTACATCCATCGTTTTTTCTAGGTGACGATGCGATTGTTTCCGTGAAACGTGTGTTAAATGCAGAGCACTTCAGTAACTCACGATGTCACCCGCGTTGACGTCCGTAGTCGTAGTCCGCACCCCTCCCCCTACACTATATAAAAAAAAGAATATCCGGCGCCTCCTTTCGACCGCTAGACCCTGCGGGCGGAACGCAATGTACACGCGCCTTATATCCTTGACTCATTCAAACTACGTCAAGACGCTGCTGATACAACGCATTCACTACCACCAACTCCCCAAATTAGGATAGTAAGCGAAAAAAAGTGGCAGTGCAATGCCGGCGCGTGCGGGTGGAAAAGCAAGCACAATAAAAACAGAACTCCCGCTGGCGTAGTTTCAGGCAGGGGGCGCGCGAGCACTGCAAATGCTGGAAATTTCAATTCATTGGGTGGCAGCAGTGAGCGGATAACGGCGCTACAGCCCATTATGGCGAATCACTGCTCTGCACTTCCGACAGCTTCCACATTAAGTGGAAAGGCTTTAATTTTTTGGGTATTTGTCAGACGTCAAGTTTTTAAACCTCATTTCCTATCACGCATAATGAAACTGGCCCTGAACACCAGCCATGCTCATTGTCGTTTTGTGATTTTACTTTTATTTTTGCTGAATTTACTTAGTGTTTAGGGTTCCACCCCTCATATATGACTATTGATTTAGCGCTCTTTGCCCCAGTTGGCCTTGCGCCATAAACATCCAACCATCATCATCATTGTTGTGTTATGGTGAGTAGGCGGTAGTGCTCAAGGCACCGAAACTAGCCCATCATGTTCTTGTAGATGTTGTCATCTCTGTGGTAGAATCGGCAGTCTCCGTCAGCGTTGGTGAGGTAAAGGTTGTTGACGTTGTTGCACTGGCTGAGTCCAACGTACACGCTCTCGTTTTCTCAGCCTTGTCTTCTTCTCCTTCTTCTTCTTCAGCGGTTCCCCTACCGGAAGATGACGACAGTGGTTGAACACGAAGCTATCTCGTGATGGGTTCTTTGGTTTGTCAATCCCTAGGGGCATCCTGCCGAAATCATCTTCAGAAGCGCTGCGGACGGGGCGAGAGCAACGTACACGCCCTCCTCTGCGCAGCTTTGTCTTCTCCTTCTTCGTCTGCAGCCGTTCCCCTACGGGAAGATGACGACGGTGGTTGAACGCGAGGCTATATCGTGATGGAATCTTTGGTTGGCCAGTCCGTAGGGGCATCCTGCCACAATCATCATCACAGGCACTGCGGAATGGGCAAGGACGCGGGACATCGCCCCGAGCAAGAGACGCTAACATCCTCCTCTAAAGTTTTCAGTTCGTCGTTTGTATTGACGTTCAGCTTCGCGTGCCTTCGTTGTATCAGTAGCTTCTTGACGTAGTTTGAATGAGTCAAGGACATAAGGCGCGTTCGTAGGACCTGCTCCTGTATCGGTTTTGTAGCGCAGTGGGAAGAGTGCAGCGTACCTCCCGTTGCGGCCAGAGAGTCGTGGGATCAAAACCGGGTGCCACTAACTGTTTCTTTTTTTCGTAGTGTAGGGGAGAGGTGCGGACAACGGACGGACGCCAGACATAGCCCCTAGCAAGAGATGCTTTGCATCTAAAAGAAATAGCGGCACCCGGTTGCGATCGCACGACTCTGTGGCCGCAACGGTAGGTACGCGGTGCTCTTCCCACTGCGCTACAAAACTTTTGTTTCTTTAATACATGGAAATTTTAGAGAGACGTCAGCCAAGATAATTGACACACAATATAAACACATAAACACTAACAGACAGCAAAGGGTAAGCGCGTCAGTCTAACAAAGGTCGGCACCAATTCAAAACTCAGGAAGCAAACGCACGCATCCAAAACATGCAGCGACTCTGGTGGATCACTCTGCGCAACATAAACGCTCCGTACCAACGCCGCCTGTTCCCGAAAAATGCACTTGGTCGGCGTAGGCGGTTCAGCATGCCGATCCGTCATGCGGCACTTCCACAAGCTAAACAAACCTAGGAGCACAGAAACGTCATATGGGACCCGATTAACGTCCTGAAATGGCAAGAAGCGAATGATGTATGGGGTGATGTCAATGTCCTTTTTTAGTGGCCGTTGCAAAACGTCCCAGAAAAACACCGCGTCACGGCACAGCACAAAACAGTTGTAAATAGTTTCTGGTTGGCTGCACAAGCGGCAATTGTCTGACCCACATTCCTTTGTCTCGCAGCCATGTTTTAACTGGACGCGTTTGCGAAGGAAGCTTAAAGAAAGACGTTTTGGCGTTTGGCGGCACGAACATACGCTTGACACGGTCTAAAATATTATTCGTATGGTCCCACAAGTATGGCTGCCGAAAAAGAGGATTAGGGAATAGATTATAAATTAAAGTGTTCATTTTAGCCGTCCTTGAAAGACTAAACAGGTACTCCAGAGAAAAGCGCGCCGTAAGGACGTAAGGAAATGAAAAGTATCCACAACTACTTTTAGAAAACCTCATGGCGCCTTTTGCTTCACCTCACCCGTAGAAACAAGGAGAAATAGGAAATGGTAACTTTTGCGCTCTTCAATTACAGTACGTAAAAATGGATCTTCCGCCAACTTGCACAAAAAAAACCGAGACACAAGTTGGTGCACAAACAAATGCATTAACCCAACACCACCAGACCGTAAAGGAAGAAATAAATTATCCCTGCGCATTGGGTACCATTCAGATCCCCACACGAAGGTAGCAAACACTCTGTGTAGAGCCTGGACTTTCGCCCGCGAACAGTGCAGTACCTGAAGCAGATAAACAAGCTTTGCTACAAAGAAGACATTGCAGACTTGCGCACGGGCAAATACAGAAAGTTCTCGCCCCATCCATGCCTGCGAGGCACGCTTGACATGCGTGAGTGCTGAAGACCAGTGTGGTCCCGAGTTCCTTATTTGGTGCAAAGGCCAGCCAAGGTACAAGTGGTACGAATGCGCCTTATGTCCTTGACTTAATAAAACTACGTCAAGAAGCTACTGATACAACGAAGGCACGCGAAGCTGAACGTCAATAGAAATGACGAACTGAAAACTTTAGAGGAGGATGTTAGCGCATCTTGCTCGGGGGGATTTCTCGTGTCCGTGCCCCGTCCAGAGCGCCTCTGATGATGATTGTGGCACGACGCCCCTAGGGACTGGCGAACCAAAGAATCAATCACGAGATAGCTTCGCGTTCAACCACCGTCGTCATCTTCCCGTAGGGGAACCGCTGAAGAAGAAGGAGAAGAAGACAAAGCCGCGAACAGGTGGACGTGTACGTTGCTCTCGCCCCGCCGGCGCGCTTCTGATGATGATTTGGGCAGGATGCCCTAGGGATGGGCCAACCAAAGAATTCATCACGAGATAGCTTCACGTTGAACCACCGCCGTCATCTTCCCGTAGGGGAACCGCTATAGAAGAAGAAGGAGAAGAAGACAAAGCTGCGAAGACGAGGGCGTGTACGCTGGTCCCAGTCGCTTCACCAACGTCAACAACCTTTACCTCACCAACGGTGACGGAGACTACCTATTCTACCACAGAGACGACAACATCGACAAGAACATGATCGACGAGTTTCGGCGCCTCGAGCACCACCGCCTACCCATCGTTACACAATAGTACTTGCATGCCTTTGCCACCCATGTGGACCCGGACGTGGAATTCGCTCTGGCGCTACTAAACACCAGATCACTCAACATACCGGCGACACTCCAGCTGCGTGATAAGCGCGTGTGCTCATCTCGTCTCTCATTTCCGCCTCTCCACTCCATCTGCTCTATATAATAAACCCAGTCCGCGCGCCGCGTCCTCAGTTGCTCCTTCGGTTGAGACACGCTGCACCGTCAGATGAGCTGAATGGACGCCAACAATTTTGCTTTGCATCACCACATAGTTCCCTTCGGGGAGATGGTGTAATTTTTTTGTTTTTTATGTTTGTTAGAATTGTAGTTTTCTTTTTTTACCGGATCGACGCACTCTAAGAGTGGGAGTAATATTGCGAACCATACATTCGGTTTGTTTATGATTTATTTTTACTGCCCGGCCGCATCCGGTTGTGTTATGTGTCCTAAGCGAAGGGAATGTTGCATTCTTTATTTTTATGCCACACTGGTTATCTCATTATGACATGGCGAGCGTTTCGCCCTAACTTCACTTGCTTAGAATAATCTTCTTTGATCTACAATGTTCTGGATGTAATTGGACGTTTCGAGAAACACTCGCGCAGAACGATAAAAGCCTGCAGAGCAGACGCCGCGGTATTTCATTCGGCAACACGAGTCTGCGCACCTCACTGAGAGGAAGAGGAAGAAGACGAGACGCGTCAGCCTTTTTCCTCTGGATCCTATTTTAGACTCGAAGCCATTTTTCACGATGTAATCCTACTGTGACGATACTGTGAGCATCCCATATACAACCCGTGGCAGGAGTGCGGCCAGTATCAGCGCGGTATAGTCTGCCTCACAGCCATTCATCAGCAACAGGACATGACCCCGAGCCCGTAATTGTTGCCGCTTTCGTTCTACATGGTCTTCTAGTGCAACCGGATGCCTCCACTCACGAGCCGAATTTGCGAGTCTATTTGGCCACCTTTACCTCCTTGTCAAGTAAGCTCAGTTATGGCCTCAGTATCTTCAAAGTCGACGTCACCTGATGCAAAGCCACAGCTACAAGAAGAAGCATATGCCGTTTTCCCAGCAGTAGAGGGTGATACCATCTCGCACTCTGAGGAATCAGACAAATTTTGCCCCCTCCGGCAAAAGCGCCCCCCTAATTCTTCACAATGTCAGCACGTCGCCGACAGAAACTTTGCTTCTTATGCTCCAAAACGTGGTCTCGTTGTTATAAAACGAAGTTCCTTCAAAACTCATCACCCGTTTCAATCTCCTTGCCGTGAAATGCGCATTGGAGTCCGTGGCTCCTGTTGGGGTGCTCCAAGTAGGACCAATTTACAGATTGAATCGACTAGCCATTGTGCCTATATTGAAACCATGAAAAGATCCCGCAAACATTCAATCGTATCGACCCATTGCGCTTTTTGGCTGCGTAGGCAAGCTGATGGAAAAAATGGTGCTGCTTCGGCTAGATTGGGATCTAAGTACTAGAAATATTTACACCCCACAAATATCCGGTTTCCGCAAAGGCAGGAGCAGTATCGACAATGTAATCGTCCTTGCTAATTGCGTCAAGCGCCAAAAAGCACTCCGTAACACCGTTATAGCGGTGTTTTCGGACATCAACTGTGCGCATGACTGTCACGCATGACGCTATCCGCTTCCAAATGCACTCATTGGGTATTAGTGGTCGGATGTACGATTGGCTGTCGAATTACCTTAGCGACAGAAGCATCTTCATGACCACGTGTGATGGAGACACATCGAAGCACACCGTAACTCGTGGCGTTCCACAAGGAGGTGTACTCAGCCCAGCGCTTTATATTATTTCCCTCATCGGCATTGAAAAATGTTTGCCACCTCATATCGCGCTTTTCTTATATGCCGATGATATATGCATATGGTGCTTCCGCCGAAATAGGCGTGTGCTTTGTGCGAGGCTTCAGCGGGGCAGAGATTCTATCTCAGAATTCTTCGCAGTGCGTGGACTCGAAATCTCGGCAACAAAATCAACAGCCATCGCTTTTACAATACGTGATGTGACACGGTGCGAGCTCGCGGCAATGAGGATACCTATACCTTATGTAAAAAATCATAAATTTCTCGGCGTCACATTCGACTGATTGTTGACATGGACACCCCATATTCGCAGTTTGAAAGAAAAGTTCTCTTCATTTTTCAACATCTTCCGAATTCTTTCCAGCAACAGTGGTGGCTGCACAGTTTACTCGCTTCTTCGTCTACACGACGGTCTCTGCGAAGGTCTTTTACGCTAGCGCCTTCCTGCGTTGCTTCCCCTCTCAGCAGGAAATCTCTAGGCTTTGGAAAGCATGAAGGAGTGCATACTCCGGGTGTGTATCGGCGTCCCAAAAACAACATCCACTCTGGCAATTGTCATTGAAAGTAGACGACTGACGCCGGTAGCGCTGCACAATCAGTAATTGCTTCGGGCATGTTTGCGTTTTGTCACGAGGCAACGTCACCATCCATTGGCTGAACTCTGCTTCAGATGTGCAAGATCTTTTACCGCAACATTCATCATCATCATCATCATCATCAGCCTATCTACGCCCACTGCAGGGCAAAGGCCTCTCCCATTATTCTCCAATTACTTCGGTCCTGTGCCAACTCTGACCAATTTATCCCCCAAAACTTCTTAATCTCATCTGGCCATCTAACTTTCTGCCGCCACCTGCAACGCTTGCCTTCTCTAGGGATCTACTCTGTTGCCCTTATTGACCAGCGGTTATCTTGCCTTCGCATTACATGTCGTGCCCACGTCCATTTCTTCATCTTTATCTCTTCTAATATGTCCTTAACACGTGTTTGTTCCCTGAACCACTCCGCTCTCTTCTTGTCGCTTAATGTTACACCTATTATTCTGCGCTCCATTTCCCGCTGAGTCGTTCTCAATTTAAGTTGAACCCTCTTAGTGAGCCTCCAAGTTTCTGCCCCGTAGGTGAGTACCGGTAAGATGCAGTTGTCATACACTTTCTTCTTCAGCGACAATGGTAGGCTGCTATTCATTATCTGAGAATGCCTGCCATATGTACTCCACCCCATTCTGATCCCTCTAATTATCTCTGCCTCATGGTTGGGATCTGGGTTCACAACTTGGAGTAGATATATTCGCTTACCACTTCCACTGCCTCCCCACCTATCTCATACCGCTGTACTGTCCCGAGGTTATTGATCATTACCTTAGTTTTCTGCATATTAATTTTCAGGCCCACTGTTCTACTCTGTTCGTCCAGTGCGGAAAGCATGCTTTGCAATTCGTCCCCCGAGTTGCTTAGCAAGGCAATGTCAGCAGCAAATCTGAGGTTGCTGAGGTATTCTGTAATAACCCTTACTCCCACCTGTTCCGAATCCAACGTTCTGAATACTTCTTGTAAACATGCTGTGAATAACATTGGAGAGATTGCGTCTCCTTGTGTGACACCCTTCCTTATAGGTATATTACTGCTCTCCTTATGGAGGATGATGGTAGCTGTGGACCCATTGTAGATATCCTCTAGTATTCTTACATAATGCTCATCTACCCCCTGGTTCCGTAATGCCTGAATGACTTCTAGGGTTTCGACCGAGTCAAATGCTTTCTCATAATCAATAAAGGCTATATATAGGGGTTCAGCATACTCAGCGCACTTCTCTATCACCGGATTGATCGTGTGAAGATGGTGAATAACCTTTACGGAACCCTGCTTGTTATTTAGGTTGACTGAAATCTAAGGTTGCAGAAATTGTGTTAGCGGTTACCTTGGTAAGTACCTTGTAGACGACTGACAGTAAGCTGATCGGCCTGTAATTTTTCACGTGCTTCATGACAGCTTTCTTATGGATTAGGATGATGTTCGCGTTCTTCCAAGATTACGGTACCATTGCGGTCATTAGGCATTGCGTATACAGGTTTGTCAGTTTTTTTAGCACAATTTCTCCGCCACCCTACAAGAGGTTTGCTGTAATCTGATCCTTACCAGGTGCTTTGCCCCCTTTCATTTCTTTCAAAGCCTTCCTTACTACTTCTTTCGTTACTAGTAGGATGTCTATCTCATCTGAGCTACTGTCTCGTTCGGCATTATTCTGGATGTCCCGGCTACTGTACAGATCCCTGTATAACTCCTCGGTCACTGTGACTATTTTATCTCTATTTGTGATGACATTGCCTTGCTTATCTTTAGGTGAATACATCTGATTTTTCCCCACGCCAAGACGCCTCTTCACAGCTTTCAGGCTACCTCCGTTCTTTACAGCGTATTCGATCCTCTCCATATTATACTTCCGTATGACAGCTGTCTTACGCTTATTGATTAACTTCGAAAGCTCCGCTAGTTCTATTCTGTCAGCTGTGGTAGATATTGCCTTGGTTTGCCGTTTCCTAATTAGATATTTCGTCTCCTGTGAAAGTTTGCCAGTATCCTGTCTAGCCATAGTGCCCCCGACTTCTACTGCACTCTCTGTGATAATACGGGTAAGGTTGTCGCTGGCTTCCTGTGTCGTAAGTTCGGGTTCCTCGTTAAGAGCTGAATATCGGTTCTGCAGCGCGGTTCTTAATTCTTCTTCTTTACGTCTTGCTTTTAGCTCATTTATCAGCTTCTTTCGTACTGGCTTGTTGCGGTTCCTCCTCAGATCTAGCCTAATTCGAGATCTTACCATGCGGTGGTCACTACTCCTTACCCTTCCGAGTACTTCCACTTCCTGCACCACGCCAGGGTTACCGCATAATATGAAGTCTATTTCATTTTTATGCTCCCCATTCGGGCTCCTCCAGGTCCACTTCCGACTCCCGTTTACAGAAGAAGGTATTCATTATGTGTAGGTTATTCCGTTCCGCAAACTCAACTAGTAGGTCCCCCCTGCTATTTCTACAGCCCAGACCTTAGTTCCCAACTGCCTTGTCTCCAGCATGATTCTTGCCCACTTTAGCATTGAAGTCCCCCATAACTACGGTGTACTTGTTTTTTTTTACTTTAGCTCTTGCCAATTCCATGTCTTCATAGAAGCATTCCACTGCTTGGTCGTCGTGGCTGGATGTGGGTGCGTAGCGCTGCACCACCTTGAGCTTGTACCTCTTATTGAGCCTAATTACAAGACCTGCTGCCCTTTCGTTAATGGTATAGTATTATTCTATGTTGTCAGCTATGCCTTTATTGACTACAAATACCACTCCCAGTTCTCTTCTGTTCTCTAGACCCCGGTAACATAAGGCGTGCCCATTTTTCAGCACCGTAAAGGCTTCGCCTGCTCTCCTAACCTCGCTAAGCCCTATTACATCCCATTTAATGCCCTCTAATTCCTCGAACAACACCTAGAGACTCGCTTCGCTAAACAAGGTTCGCGCGTTAAACGTTGCCAGGTTCATATTCCAAGGGCGGCCTGTCCAGATCCAGGGATTCTTAGCACCCTCTGCTGCGTCACAGGTCTGACCGCCGCAATGGTCAGTTGCTTCGCAGCCGCTCGGGACTGAGGGCCGTGGGTAATTGGCGTATTCATGGGAGGTTGCGGCCGTTACTACACCAGGGTGGCCAATCCTGTTCTGGTGAGGGAATGCGTTGCCGGCAATGGTCGCCGGGGTCAGGCCGCACGCCAAGCCCGTTGTGCAATTCCATCAATACGCGTTCCATCAATCAGGTGAGAATTGTCCGGCACCGGGATTCGAACCATGGTTCTTCTGCACGCGAGGTGGATGCTCTACCTCTACGCAATCGCTGCATCGCAACATTACGAGATCCCATCCCTGCCTTCGTACGCGCTATGGTTCTTCCCACCCATAAGTATTCACACAGCCCTTGCAGGAGTGACGCGAAGAGCAAATATTCCAGCTCCAGCTCTTACGTTTTGTACTCTACAACTTCTAGACAGCAAATACATCGGACATAAACATATATGCACTGATGGCTCAGTGAAAGAAGGATCTTCCACTATTGGTGTTTGGATACTTGCGTCGTGCACTACTATAACCAAAAAACGCAGTCACAGGACGTCATCAACACCGACTTAGGTCGCCGCCATGCATGCTGCTCTTGAATACATCACCCCGCAGTCGCCCAGCCAATGGGTTATCTTTGCGGATTCCCGCGGCCCTTCAATGCCTTTAGTCTTTTGATATTGACCAGGTATTCTGGAACATTTCGTTTTTACATCACCAAGCCGTCAGTGCATGCCATTTTGTCGAACTACAGTGGATACCGTCTTATTGCGGTGTATAGGGTAATCTACAGCAGGCGCTGCAGGTTCCCAAGCTCACAATTGCCAAGTGCCTACTGCGGCAATACCGTTCTCTAGGAAGGATGCGGCCGCACTTGTGTGTCGTGTTGCGCGGCACATTCAGCTTTCAATATGGGTGGAAGCGTCACGCCGCTATACCCCGCTCTATTCTGTCGACCCAGAATGTACTTTCAAGTTGCCCTCTAATCCGACCAAACACGATGCAGCCGTATTACACCGCATGCCCCTGAACGTCGCCTACACTCGCCTTTTTCGTTTCAAGCTTCAGCAGACCAGCTCACCCCTCTGTCCAGACTGTGACTGTCAAAAAGATATTCACCATCTCTTATGTGTGTGTAACCAATATGACGAACCAAGACTCTCCTTGACAGTCACTTTGGTCAGGCTACCCACATCGTGTCTTACGTTGAATGATGTGTTTGGCCCCTTGTCATGCGCAAAGATGGCTTCCCGTGCGACGAGGACCTTCCTAAGCTTCCTTCGCAGTTCAGGCCTGGTTCACAGTGTGTAATAGTGCCAAGCATTGATTTGACATGTGCTACAGGACCTTGATCGTCACCTTTGCGCTGTAAAACTCTTAGTGGTGTCCCAGTGAATATTTCGGGGCTGTGATCACCGTGACTGCTAGGTTGTCTGTCAACGTGCCGTGATCGCTTGTGGTTACTCCGCGGTTTCCTAAACTTTGCTCAAATTCAAAGCGAACCTTTATACACTGCGTGTTTACCATTTCTTTTATTTGTAACCTGACCTAGTGATCACATGACCACGTGTAGTCGCTCCGCGGTTTCCTGAACTCTGCTAAAATTGAAATCGAACATTTCACCAGTGCGGTAGAAAATTTGTCTAGTGTGTTTTGACACGTCGTTTTTTACCTCGAACTAATAAACTCTGTCTACAGACCTGATGTCGTTTTTTTTTCATTGGTGTCATTGTTCACCTGGCGTAGCATGTTAGGCTATCTGCTGGACAGACCTCGTCAGCACCAATAAACTGCGTTATCGCTTTTTCTCTCTCGCACATCACTTTGCTGGCTGCTGTTTCCACACCTTTGTATTCTTTGAGTTGTTAGGAGAGTACAAGTTCGCTCCAAATAACATGTTTTCCATGAAGACAACTGCGTCGTCTTTGGCTTCGTGACAATATGATTGCTCGAAAGGGGCAAATACTGTTCGGGACTGCAGAGAGAGAACCGCTTGTCAAGTAAAAAAAAAACTTTTCACTCACAATCGTCAGGACAGAAACGAATCTCGGCACTGTGTCTCCAGATCACAAGCGGAAACGCCGACATCCGTCGAAGATAGAATAAAAATACGTACGGGCGTACAAATGCAAGTTATCACACCTAAAGCTAATTTGCTGTATCTTTATAACAACTGCAAAACTATGTCATTATATTTGGGTGCGCCAACTGGCCCTAGGCCCTACCCTACTCGTCAAAATACTGTAGTCATCAAAGGGAACTGGAGGAAACGCCTGACAAGCCCGGAACTTGGAATCTAGCGTGAACTAGAGACGAACGCTTAGACCGCTCAAAGACCACATGACATAAGAAACTACGAACGCCCCCATTAGGCGGGTTGGCTTGCATCCCCACCTCAGCGAAATGAATATTTATCAATCATCTCAATATCAACCGTAAACAAATAACTGTTGCATGGTGCCAAGAGCAAAAAATGGCCGCTTATCTGGTTGCTTCGCCGCAAATGTCATTGAAAAACAATAGTCTTCTGTCGCCCCTGCTACAGAAATCCTCGCCTCTCCACGGCCCAACCGTGTTGCTTTGCCTCGATTTCGGTCCTGGCATGACAATTGCAATGGGGTTTTCTTTAAGGAGATTTCATTTTTGCAGCGTTTTCACTGCTTCCGTGCCGTGTATTGATACGTACACCACATCGCAACGTTAGTGTCACGTTTGGTACAGTATAGCATGATGGCTTTCATAGCAGATTTATTTGTGAGTTTGAATGCATTTTATGGTGAAGAAGGACCGCTGGCTGGGTCCGTGTACAGGCCAAGGACGTTTCCTGGACATGCTTGGGACGACGGGATCATCGAGATTAGGCTTCTCAACCTCATGTCATCTGTGGTCTTTCCCTCGCGTTTTCTGGTTACGTATTCACATTTTAGCACTTTATGACTACTGGCATGCTCGTTGAAAGAAGGAAAACGACGATTCGTGCGTGGCGCGCCTGGTGTGTGCCGTGATGTCTCCGGTGCGACTCGCCTCACGCTGTTTCGATAGCCACTCAGTCCGTTTATCGGACGAGACTGGTTGTCTAGCCTGCAGCGATATCACGAAACAAACAAATGGGCCCACCCAGAGCAACTGCCAGGTGACGCAACCAGTGCCTCAGACGTCCGAGTTTTATACAGTGGCTGTAGTGTATGATTTGCTTTTGCAAAACTGATGCATGCATGTATTTTTTGAAAACAAATTGAATACTGCAAGAATCACGTATATATAGATCTTTTGCTTGACATATGAGTAATGTTTCGCTTTCAATTAAAAATTAACATGGTTTAACAATGCCTCCAGATTTAGTAGCTTAGAAGTGGCTTTGCGTATATAGGCGTCTCGTTCATCATTTGCCTAAATTTCGGCCGGTCGGATGAATTGAGGGACAGACAGACCGACAGATATACAGACCGACCAAAATTACCGCTTCCAAGTACCGCACAAAAGACTACCGTCTTAAACTATCACAACGATGCACTAACTATGTTTAGGCGGTAAACCAGCGTACGTTAACGGCACTCTAAGCGTCCGCAGTGCTCATGTAGAGTGATGAACATTGCAACTGGCCTTAAATCGCAGCAGCATCAAAAAGTAAAAGGAAAAAATTGCCTCTAATCCGCGTCGTGAAGGTGGTTGCAAAGCAAAGCTGTAAATGATACCCACAGAAATTGCCTTTGCGACAACATTGAAATTCACACACGTGGCTCTACAAAGTGTGAAACCAGAGATTCGGCCTATTGTTACCTAAAATTAGCAGGAGTGGCATCATGAATGCAGAAGTGTCGGCTACGGCCAGGCTAGATCGGCGGACGCCGCTACTGTAGCCCGGACGTGCGTTGGCAGAAAGAAAATGGCAAGGAGCGTCATTCGAAGGGTGAGATACTGGAACCTAGCCATCCTGATGTGCTATCTCGGGGCTACATCACCACGTGGTACAAGCGCTGGTAACGAAATAATGCCGCATGTGAGCATAGTGATTTCTATTGATACCGATTTAAACTCTTTAGTTTAGTAAGTTTGAGAATAGTGACAAAGCTGAGGGAACTTTTATAGTCTCTATTTATCAAAACCAGTAGCTCCTTTCGCCTTTTCAAATACCTGTTAAAACAAAACCGAATTGGTATTCACCAATTTAGAACACAGAGTGCCATTCATGGTCAGCATTGCGCTAAAGGTAGTCTGCTCAGGCGCAGATGTCTGTATGTTGTCTCTACATTTTGTTTCCGTGCCGTACAAACCAGTCTTTAACGTATCTTCGCTATACTACCCCTTAATTCCGTCGTGTCCGGGTCACCCAGGAGGTGCTGTCGAACAATTTATTCAAGCCGCGCGAAGGAAGCGCGCACTGGACGCGAAGCTGCACCTAAACAGGAAAAAACAATCGTCGCTAAAGGGGACGACAAAGCCTGGTCGCGTCGATACGCCTGCCAGCCTAACGCGCGGGGCATGCTCCGTAAATTGGCTGCGCCATCTACAGTGTGCTTCGTAAGTGAAAACCGCTCTTCCCTCCGCTGACGCGTGGGAAATTTCTCATCCCTAATGCCACAAAAGAGCCGTTCGCTGGTAGAGGTAGAATTCTGTGCTTTAAAAGCGTGAGAATGGAAGTGGGGGAACCTACAGGTGAATAAAGTTGCAATTTAAATTGTGAAGGGCACTTTATACGGGTGAGTAGGCAAGATAGAAGGCGTAAAGGCTGCAATAGATGTCAGTGGCAAATGCGGTGACCTTACTTACCTTTTGTCTTCCCGCATGTTTAAGCGATTGGACGCGTTTGGAGTACCAAACGTATGCCGAAGTCGCGTCTTTTTCCTAACTTATTCGGTTTACAATTAAGGTACGTGGCTCCGCATCCCAAAAGTACCTTTTGTTGGCTAACTTTGCAGAATACAATAAATGGCAGGTTTAACAAATCCAGTGCGGCAAATGTATCGAGCTGAAAACAATAAACCATTCTTTCTAAGTAAAAACCATCGGGTGCATACGCTACCTGTTCTTATGCGGCCAAGGCACTTACCCCGGCTAAGCGCGACGCTGCCCGTCCCTGCATAATTTTGGTTGTACCCCGCGTGGAAGGACGCAGGCACTTGCGACAAGGGTTTCTTTCCACTTGCTAGAATAATTATGACGGTTTACACAAAGTTACAAATGCGGGAAAGCGTTATTAGTGTGGCCAATTATTGATCGTCAGAACGTGCGCGCAAGCGGCAATCGAATATGGGCCGCAACGTCAAGCCGCAAACACTCCACACGGACACCATTATGTGAGGAAAATAAAACATTCGGCCTGATTTCCTGGGAAGACAGGCCACGAACAGTGCTGGCTGATTTGAACGCTTCAAATCCACCCCCAGTTAGCGTCCTTTTCTATTGGTGCGAAATTCGTGTCTCGCCCACTACGTGCTTGTAGACTAGCGCTTGCACGCTAGCGTAGTTGTGAGCTTTCGAATAGAGTGCCCTAGATAAGGGCGCCTTAAGTAACGTTCCCGAAACCTTAGATGACCTTTTTCTGTTCTGGCCCTTCTCTATTACAAAAGGTTACCATATGCAGTAAGAAATTAGGCTGCTTGAATCAGGGAGCGAGAGAGCAACTTTATTTAGCCAAGCAAACTTGCGGCGATTACGTGCCGGATGAGGGTGTTCTCTCTTCACGGGACCTATGTGCTTCCTCGGCTCCCTGGCCCCTGGAGATCAGGACGAGCTGGTCTTCCAAGGCAGCGCTGGTTAGCAAGTTCTCCGACCGCTCGTCAAAGGTGTAGGAAGGGTGGTACAGGGCTGGGTAAGGGGTGGGGGGATGGTCTCGGTGAACTCTAACTCTCCGATGACGGGCCGGAGAGTGCCTATTTGCACACAGAAGCTGCACTCATTCTCGTCTCTCTCTTCTCTTGCTCTCCTTTCTTTCTCCGGGGAATTATGATTAGGAGCTCTGATCAGGGTGTGAGTATGAGTACTCGTGTTGAACGTGGTGTACAGTGTTTTACAGTGCAGCACTGAGCACATTTTGAATGGTCATCTTCGGGGCAAAATATCGGAAACGTTTAATACCACTATCAGAGGAAATAGATGAATCGCTGAAGAACTCTTATCACGATTGCAACAAGCATCTTCCTTGGCACCTCGGCCGAAACACCTGAACAAATTCATCGCCTTGGCTACTTTATTTTACAGTCTATCGCCCAAACGCCAGAATAAGCCTGCGAGCTTTCATTTATTGATTACAAAAATTTTTTATCTGCAAAGAAAAGTGGGCAACCAGCCTACCGACAGACTCATAAACCGAAAGGTACAGCTTCTGCGACTAGACACTGAAAATATCCCGCGGACATATATTAAGGCACGTAAATGAGAAAAATGCGTTTTCAAAAAATATGTCTTTTTTACTAAGCCAGAGAAATTTATCTTCCAAAAGCTCCGGATTATTTGGCTTGACACTTACGATGTAGACCTTTTTTGGTACAGTTTGTTATCGTCGAATGTAGCGGTAGCAGTGGTACAGTTTTTCCGTAGAGAATCTCAATGGGGTGAGTATGTAGTTGAGAGCAAATTGGCTGCTTTTATGAATTACTCAATATGTTTTCGTCCTTTCGTTATATCGAATAGCGCTTTTCGGGCAACAGTCGCCATCAGCATGGATTTTTTTGTGTGTTTAGCTTGGTGCACGACCCGCGATCATAGGACCGTTGTGTATTTTTGGTTAAAATATTCTTTTCAATTGAAACGTGTGTTTACTGACCTGTGTCGTGCATTGCCCGATACGAAACCAGTTCTCTCGCGTTCTGAATCTACTGTCTAGTCCCTTGCGCCACTCAGACATGGTATTCACACGCGAAGAACGGACACTGCGATTCCTAGGCCGCCTTCCGATTCCTAGGCTAAGGTAATTTTGAAATGGAGGCCTTGAGGACTCATGTACCTGTTTACTTGTTTTTCCGTCCATGTTGCTGTATATGAACGGTATCATTGATAGAGATTGGCGGCTTCCCGGAAAGTTGCCGACAACTATGGCGTGATAGCGGGGATGCCAGCGGCAAGGAATCTGTAGGTCATCAGTTGGTATGGTTGTTTTTTGTGTCCTGAGAGGCGATTTCTTCCTCTGGAGCGTGCGATGTATGGTTGCGGGTTATGTGCGATTTGGTTGGACTTTTGTCACAGAATTGTTTGGGGCTGATTGGGGGTGGGTTTCGGTTTGGTTAAGCTCTGGTGTGTGGTTTTGAGCTTTTGTTTGGTTTAGAGTGAAGAGTGACAAGCTTCGCTGCTAGCCCCTGTTCTCTGTAGGAGAGGAGTTGGTTTTTTGTAACAACAGACCTGTTTAGCCCGAGGCAAATCTGTCCGTCACACCAAAAACCTCGAAACCTCACGGCAAGAAACGTTTTCTTGGGAGGTGCAGGACATTGAACACAGGACGTTTGCGCCTTGAAACCAGCCACCCCAAAGGACCTAGGGGTACAGGGTTCGCAGCGGCGGGAACACTAACATGGATAGTCAATTGGAAGGAAAGAAAAATGCTTCCCATGGTCACAATCTATCCTGGGTCCCACGTGTTATGAAACCAGCGTCTATCCGATTGAACTATCGTCGCACTCTGGGCGCAGATCATTTCGTTTGGGTTTGTAGCGCGGGCGTCAGCTTTGGAACTGGCCACGGGATCTGGCACGTGCCAACGTGGTCTACATGGGGAGAGATGTAACTCCCTGCGGACGAAACCATCCGGGCCAGCCAGTTAGAGATAACTTTAAGGGCCAAGTTCTGAAGTCCGTGTGAGGTACAATAGCCGGGTCTCCGAAAAAAGGAGAGGGCCGCGAGTTCTACTCATTCTCCAGCCTTCCACCACTAGCGAGAGCTAAGCCAATTTTTTTACTTCTCCTTTTTCGCTGTTTTAAACCATACGCACACGTGTATTTTTAGCTAAACGAACCTTAATAGTATCTCTTGTGACATTCGGATGTTGATACCAACAGGCGACAGCGTACACCGAAACCCGGAAGAGCCGACGGGCGTACCACCCCTTATTCAAACAGCGTGGTGATCAACAATTGGAGGTGATCATCATGTCACTGAAAACGGGTGCTACCGAAGAGCAAACTTTTTTGAAGAAGAAGAGGGACTTAAAATCCAGGCACCGTCCTGAAGAAGCGGAGGTGTGATTTGTGTAACCCACCTCAATGAAGGGGCAACTGTGTCGGCTAAACAATGACCCCCCGTACGCGGGGACACCGGGGCACGAACAAGGTGCCAGAGGAGAAGTAAGGCCTACTTCTGGCGAGGCATGGAGGTGGATGTCAAGTTGTGCTGCAGAACGTGTCGTTCCTGTACTGTCCAAAGAAAAGGTAGCACCGCTGCAGGGGTTCGAGGAGCTTAAATCACCTTTTCAGCGGACAGCCATAAGTATAGTGGACCCCTTATCGGCGTCTGCGAAAGAGCACAAGTACAATGATTCAGTGCGGACCCAAAGAGCCCGAACAGTCACTCGATAGTTCATAATAAACATTATTCTCAAGCACATGTTACCAAGCAACTGTTAACGGACCATGGCGAAAATTTCAAGTCATGTGTCAGAAAGACGTGTACGACCTCTTACGCATTAAGAATCTACAGACCACTGTATACCAACCTTAATGTAAACGGGCTCTTGAGAGGCTGAAGCAAACTATGGTAAAAATGCCATCTCACTCATCGACAGCCGACAGAGGTACTGGGATCAATGGCTTCCTTTTGCAGTGTTTGCTTACACTACCTACGTACATGAAGGAACTTATGAGTCTCCTTTCTTCCTTCTTCATGGTCGCGACGCATCATTGCCGAATTTTGTTGGCACGCCTGCCGGTACGAGTAACGGCACAGTTAAATGTTACCGCAGAAAGCTATCTCAACGTCTCTGAGATTACATTCAGCTCGCGTCAGAGGCACTGAATGAAGCTGCGGTAAGACAAAACGAGAATTTTGACAAGAACAGCCAAATCCCGCCGTACAATATGACAGAGAGGATATACGTGAGAGTAGAATACAACACCCCTGGCCTTGCGAGTAAAACAGCGCCGAAATAGAAGCGTCCTTTCCGCATCGTTAAGAGGGTGTCAGGTGTGATATATAGAGTGAAAGGAATCCGACGTGGCGACGGAAAATTTGACATCGTCAATAAACTGAAAGCGATGATGATCCGCCCACGGAGAACTCAGCAAAGGTTGGCAGTGAACGGTGGAACATGGTTAAGTAGCACGGTAAGGGACACAGGACACGACTGGACTAGTGCTATAAATCAACTGAAATTTTTACTGCACACATAGGAGAATAGACAGGAACGGCGCATGCGTGAACATGGCCACAGTATCAAAACAAATCACGAAAAACTCAAGTGGTTCATTTTGTAACGTACGCGACAAGTTCGCAATCAGAAAATCTATTACCTTTTTGGACAAACTTTGACAAACAAACTTGCGGTGTGTAATTCTGTTGGTCCCTCTTCAAAATGCGGGCTGTTCCTTCCTATGTAGTAGAGGCCGTGCTTATACCGTTATCACCAGCTTTCATGATGCACCTGTCTTCAAGCAATTCACGGCTGGCTTGGTCCTTGAAAGAGCGCAATATCAGTGTCTTTTCAAACAGTGGAACACAGTGTGGAACGCACATGCAGAGGCAGCAATGCTCAGCTAAATGACCCCCCGCAGCATGCGCTTGAACAGCTGTACGGTGCTTCTGGAGCCCGCCATTATTGCACCTATCCGACTGCACCAAATAGCAATTTCCACAAGATAGAGACACTTTGTAAACAACACGTAGTTTGCACCCAACAAATGCGTGACGTGCCTTTTAGCACAACCATTGCCCCTTTTCTCGCCGTTCACAGCAGATCACATTTGTTCTAGTTTTTCTGGGGCGGAGTACACAAGGCCGGCACCACATTTCCCCGCCACCTTTTTAAGGCGGTGGCAGAAATTGTGTACGCGAGAGACGACCCCCGACCGGACACTTGGTGCTGACAAGACTTCTCGAGAGCACCGCGAAGACAGCTAACGACAATACCCCTTTTCAATATCTTCAAATGCGCTGAACGATTATCCCATATTGCCTTTTTCGACCGTGGCCTATACGCCCAACACAAGTGTTTTAGAGTGAAATCAAAACACAACTACAAGATCTACAAGGGACCTTCATTTGGTAATTTATAAGGGAATTTCAAGCTGTACCAACACTCCAGAAATGTTTTCTTAACCGGCTTGACTTAAAAGGTCTACTTCTTCTGGCCTCAGCGATCTAGTAAAAACCATGTAATCATCTGCATACCTAAACATATTTGCTATGTTGGACGTGGCAATACGCGTCTCCATACTCCTGTCATACTTTGATAAAAACAAATTACTTAAAACCGGTGCAATACACGACCCAATCCAGATGCCTTGTTTCTGGATAAAAAATTGATGATAAAAGTAAAAAATGTGCCAAAAAGATGACAGCAATTTGAACAGTTACGTATAGTTAAACCCGCCCGGTTTGGGAGGTACTGGCCGAGACTCTACAATTGCATCTCTGACTAAAGCCAGGCGTTCCCCTTGAGAAATTGAATAAAAGGGCTCGTCTAAATTTATAAAAACAAAGCAGGCAAGTGGTTCAACACACTTTCACCTTGTCCTGTTCGTGCCAAAGTTCGTCGCAAGGAGTCATTCATTGGTTTTTGCACAAGCATCTCAGTAGTCTCAAAGTGAACGACCGTATTCGGTCAGTAACTCGGAAGATATTTTGACATTTTTTCGGGAGAGTGAAAGTGTGTTGAACCACTTCCCAATGAAGTACCAATGAGTACCCCAGCGTCATGTAGGACTTTCGACCAAACTACTTTCTCCTTACACCGGCCCTTATCGCGTGTTGCGCCGCGTCACCGACGTTACGTACGAAATCACGCCGCACCCGCCCTCCACTGCCCAGCCTCACACGGACCTTGTTCACGTGGCTCGGCTCAAGCCTTACCACCCCAACACCTAAACGTTTGTCCCCAGACGCCGTGGCGGCGTCTTCCCGCCGGGGGGGTTGTTTCACGGAATAGTTGGAAGAAGACGATGAGGGCAGCTACGGCTATGTGCGGTTTGGGCTGAACTTTAGAAGAGGACGAAGGGCTTACAGCTACCGGTCTCTGTACTCTCTCGCTGGAAATTGCTCAGTATTGTAATTATCGTCAATACACTGCATTTGCGTAGTTCTGCCTCGTAACACTATTCTATCCTATCGCCCCGACTAGTCTGAATGTACCAAGCTTCCGAGATGGCGAGGTATGCCGAGGAGTGTCGCCAGTTCGCTCGCGCATTGGCATCAGAGGACCAAGGGCGCTAGAAGTCCCGCCATAACAGATATGCCGCGGCACCAACATTTGTGCCTGGATCCTTTGCATGTATTCAGGTTCAATGCCCCACTCCTGGTCTTTCCATGAAATTTCTTGCGAAATATCATGGCCCATATAGGAGTATCAAACAAACATTGCCCGTGAACTACCTCGCCCAGCCGGATACGCCCACCTCAGACCTTCATCGTCGAGGTAAATTGTGCAGATGGAACGGGTAACGCCGTACGACGATCCCCTTGTCCTTTCATCCCCTTAAGTTGACAGAATGGCTCCTCTTTTCGACGTGGTTGATTTCAGTGGAGGTAATAGTCCCCGACAAGGCGACATGGCATGTCGTTGATATCCACTAATCTCGCCTTTGCGGCGGATGGGGTTTCGCTGGGAGGACTATTATGCGCTGTACGATGATGGTAAGCGCAAGCTGCTGGACGCAAGAAGACGCACGAAATATATCCCGTGGTTCGGAACGAAAGCTTGCTGTAAGAGAACGTGCTGAGACATCGGCCTCTGCTGCCTTGCTTGTCTTTGGTATCCCTCTCTTCTCAAATGTCTTGCTGTCCTCCGGCTATAAAATGAACTACCTTATAATATAGCAAACCGCTCTTCCTGGCACGGCCGGACGCGGCTGCTTCTCACGCGCTCCCCATTAGGCCCTTCACATTGGGGCGTTTTGCTGCCTGCCGCCGCAAGTTGAAGGTGGCGCTGCTGGCCCACTGTTGCTCCGCCGCTGTCAAGCGCGTTCCCACGCGCAGTGTGTGCACCGCAGCCTCGGTTACAGCCACATGTGTGGCAATTTGTGACAGGAAAATTGCATGGTTTCACATCCTCAGACGAATATGGACTGTTGTACAGTAAGGTGCCAGCCTCTAACCTAGTAAATTTGGCCAGCACTCACAGTGTCAAAAACAAAAGGTGGCGTCATAAAAAAATGTCCTGAAGATCGACTGCATTGTGGAGAAATGGGTTCGGGTTTTGAAGGTTCAATTCAAGGACATGAAATGGCTGCATTCACATAGTGATCCCCTTATCGTAGTGCTGTTGCCTTCAAACAAGCTAGCATTATTTGATCAGTTGAAGCCTCATCGTTGAACTGCTATCCACTTAACAATGGGATTTACGATTTGTCGAGGAGGATTGGCAAGCTGTATATAAATATCCAGGCGTACCCAATTTTTCCGATAAATCAACCAGAAAAACTCGCACCGCGGGGTAGGAACACAGCTCTCAAGCAATGCATTTTTTAATCTGTAAGCGCAGACGCGATTATTGTAGTTGCAGCAGACTGGAAAACTTGTCTGCCTTTGTATGTTTCTGCCATGTTTAATTTTAAGGACTGCTGTTTCCCAAGTACTTGCCTGATGTACTGTATTGTGCAGATTAGGGCGGACGTCTGAGGAAAATTGTATTGCATCGTACACGTACCATGCGGCCAGAAATACGTAGAGCAGACATCACGATGCTTGAACGTGCGCTTGTGCGAGCATCTGCGGCACATGAAGAATGTGCACTGCAACTCAGTTCACATTGCCGCAAATGCGAATGCGCTCTTCTCCTAATGAGACTGTAGGGATAGCAAAGTAGAAAAACCAGCTCGCAAGAGAAACCATAGCGACGTTTTAGATGGCTCGCCTTGGTCATACTCTTGTAAGTATGCTGTTATTGGGTTTACCGGTCAAATAAATTGCGTATGTTAACGCTGAATGATTCCATACGGCCGCAACCGGCTTTCTCTGCGTTATTTTTTCTTTTTTGTGTGTGGTACCGGGTGTCACACAGTTGTCGGTTGTTGCCTAGTTGTTATCTGTACTTCAGAATACGAGCTGTGTCAAAACATACTGCCATATTGTCGGCTGACAGATGGTTATAAACGCTGCGTAATCTAATTTTTCGCTGATGTGCGCTTTTTTTGCGTAATAGATATAACCGCGTGTTTACAAATAAATGCTGATTGATTGATTATAGAGTTTAATGCGCCTAAGCTAGACAGGAGATTAGGCGCACCCTAGTTTAAAGCTCCCGATTACTTTTGACCGCCTTGGTATCTTAAACGTCCGCTGAAATCTCAAACACACGGGCTCTTGCGCTTTTCGCCTCTATCCGAAAAGCATCCGCTGTGGCCGGGAATTGAACCCGCATCCCTGAGCAACGATTAAATGCTACTTGGAAGTAGCGCTTCTGCCTGTCGTACTCCTTCGTCTTTGGTGTAATTTTTTGCATTTTACACGCACTTCTTGTAGGGAGTGTTGCTTTTTTAATCGTGTATGGATATACGGGAGATGCTTCTTTCTCAGAATGGTATAAAGCTGGGCATAAAACAAAACTTTATGTGTCACGGTACGCCTCAAGTCAGGAATGTTGCAAGCAAATATAGTACAGACACGAACAACTTTTGATCTGGTCTCATTGCGTAAACAACTGCCTTGCGTATATATCGTTTATATACCTGAACAAAAAATCTCGGCCATATCACGTACTCCAACTGCCCCGTTTCATGCGGAATGCTACCGCGAAAGCTCACTGGCTATGTTGTCGATGCTGAAGCTGCCTTCCTCTTGCCTTGCGCGGCAACGTGGCGACGCGTTGCTTGTTGTGAGGTGGTGCTGCCCTCTTGCGGTAAGCCCCTCCAACTCCGCGTGTAAAAAATCCCATAGCCGAGCCGGAATTGCGTACGCCGTAAGGGGAGCGCAGGAGAAGGAGAGTCAGGTCCGGCCATGCTCCTTTCAACAACAACTTTTACTTTATTACACCATCTGACAGCTGTATTTTCTTGATCCCCTGGTACATTCTAAATCTCGGCCAGAATCGCAGCAGGGTTTTGAAAAAGGGTGTTCATTAGCGTTACGGAGTCTCCCACCACCCTATCACTGTTTTCAGATGTTTTTTTAGTCGCCGCGTCGAAGTATGTCGCAACTTAATAACCATACAGCGTCTACCATCTCAGCCGTCCCGGTACGTTTGGATCTGCCTCGTTCGTTATACAATGCTTCGACCAAACTTTGTCGACGGTTCGGGTTAAAACATTTGAAGGGATGCAAATATTTTTCCGCAATGGACTCGACGTCGAATTACTCTATTTCTCTCTGTAGAAGAAACCCGGTTCAATTACTATTCATTTTACTACTCGATGCTCCAGCTTTCACTGTAAATCATATGTCTTGTGCCTTACTAAGCAGGCCCGATGAATGCGCGAACCATCGCAACCCGGCTTCCCTCTCTAAGCCAGCTTCAGGCGCGCCATAATATGCATGGAACTGTGGCCGCCAGCTAAAAACTTTGTAACGCAACAAGAACTGCGTACAAACTGGATTTGAGGCGGTAAATATATTCTTGCAAATTCCTAACGAACGTTTCGGTTGTCCGCACTCAATCCGCGCATCCTGACATAAGCCCACCATACCAGAGCTGTCAGGTTCATCCATGGCTGTTTGATTCATATTCCGCAATGTAGAATAAATGGGTAACTTGATTTTTAGAATGTCGTAGCGGGCGCACGCTCACTGTAAGAGTGCACTACACCATTGATTTTGAAAACCACATTTCATTCCTGAAGTGATGTTCTGAACCCATTGAAGCACAAACCACTATTTTATATAAAATTTAGTGGTAGGCCTTTCCTTCCGGTGGGATCACAAGAAGGCTTAGAAGACATAAAAACCTACTTGTGATAAACGAGAAAGTAAACGGTCGTGGTTGTGAATGTGCGAGGGATTTTACAAATTCAAAATTTTTGCTTCCTCAAAGCTTATCGTACATTTAGGCTGGGTATTTGAGCAGTGGAAGTCAATTTTTCGGGACATTTTTCTTAATCCGGACTGTTTAGATTCTTCTGCATGTCAGATGCAAGCTTTTAGGACTGTGTAAAAGATCATGTTTTTTCCTACCGTTTCTATGCCGGCGTGTCTGCCTTAACGTAGTACCGTGCTGACGTGTGGGATGTAATTTCGGCATTCCGCTGCCACACATTTTGTTCTGCAATTAAAGCTGGAATATAAAGATTTAGTGCTCAGACAGCGTTGCAATTATAGATCTGACTGTAAACCTACCTTCTGGTTAGTTGGAATTGATTGGAAGTGATGCATTATTAAGGAAAATATATCTAAGGCTCAACAATGAGGCCCAAAACTTCACGAATTTGCCAGTGATGTTGTTACTTGGGCGATCCATCCACTGAGAAAAAAGAGTGGAGCGGGGAGCCGAACAACAGAGCAAGTCCACGTTACACTACCCTACTAACATTTCTATTGTCGTCACAGTGCTTTGCCTGATATTATACGGGAACACAACAAACAGAAGAGGGCGAAAGAGGCCAGACAACACAACATAAAAGCGTACTCGGTGATGAAGGAATGCATGTGAAGTGTCGCGGCAGATGAACGCAGGCGCATGGCAAAACCTACCTCATGGATAAAAATTTCAGTTTATTTTTTGTCAGTGCTATGTAAGCAGTGGTAATTCACTTGTCTTGCTGTGAAACTATCTGGTGGGCCTCCATGACAAGAGCCCGAAGTATTTGCGCAGTTAACTCATCGACGCCTAACTGATGGTTTGACTGAAAGGCGAGTGCGTTAGCTCTGCTTTCATATTTCTGACAAAGAAAGAACTGAAAATTTTAACACGGTGGTACCTTCTACTATGCACGTGCACTCCTCTACAGCGACCATTTCGCATGTTGTTCTTTTTCACCCGGTGCTTTTATGTTTTATTTTGTTTGCCCCTTCCCGCGGTTTCTGTTCGCTGTGGTATTGTATAACGTCGGACTAATAGTAGTCAACCCCAGCGCTTTTGTTTCTCAGCAAAATTTTAACTCCATTTTAACACAAGCAGATTTTAAAGTGCACACGGTACCTAAATTTCATGGCAGTCTCACTATATAGCTTTTGGAGCTTAGTGGAGCATTGTGCGTGCAAGGTACTGTCCTGTATTTTATACGCAGTGAAGGAGATTTAAACACATTTTTGTCATATCAAATCACACTGCTAACTTCAGAAGAAAAAAAAGTTCTAGAAAATTCACTAGCACTTCGCCACTTCCCATCTTTAGCATGTGTGTTAAGCTAGTGGCGAACGTACACGATGAATTGCCAATGGTGTCAGCTTCAACCTGCTCACCTTCTAATAACGATTGTACCAAGTTGTAGAACCTTTCAGAACAATACGAACAGCAAAGGTTCGCTCCTACGGTCAGATGAGGTACTTGTGATACAATTATGTATCATGAAAAACACCCGGCAAAGCACTTGATGCCCTTCACATTGAATACTTGTTACCTATATGCTTTTCAAAGCGTGGGCGAAACTTCATGCTAAACTTCTCAACGCATGTACTACACTTCAGTTGACATTCTGAGCATTTCTCCGAACGTTGACCTGCTTCTTATAAATAACCACTTATTAGAAACGTACTTGAGATATACATACAAGCTTCTTTAATTGGGCCCCAAATGTGCTGCATAGCCAGACGGGCTGCATAGACAGATGAGGTCCTTGTGATATAATTAGCAATCGGGCAAAAGCACCCAGAAAATCGCTGGGTGCCCTTTCACGTAGAGTCACTGCTACCGTTATACTTCTCAAAGCATGTGGTAAACTTCATCCACTTTGGTAAAAAATGAAACTCGGAGAGATGATTGCCTTGTTTATTCCCGGGGAGTAGTTGACCTTACAAGCATTCCCCCGAACATTGGCCTGTTTTTGAACTCACCCACTTATTAGAAACGTACTTGAAATATACAAACAAGATTTTTAAATAGGTCCCGCAAGTGGCGTGCCTCATATTTCCCAAAAATATTCAAGCGTATAGGCCACGTTCTCAAAAATGCCAGAGCCCTCGATAACAACTATCAGCCACTGCCATCATTATAAGTAAACATGGGCTGCGGAATACCAGGTGGCCCCATTGTCACCACGATGGCTTCAGCGCTGGTATACCGGAGGCTACGGGTACTCTCTGCTCCGTAGGCTGATTTTACAGTTGAGCCGCATATGTGATTTAAAGTATGCCCTACCACGCTACCAAGTCGGGCCCTCAGAGGAGCAGGAAATCTGCCTAGCAATTTAAAAGAATATGTAAGAACTCTTACCAAGCAGCTGCAAACAATTTTTGATAGCATAAACTGCGCATGTTTTTTTTAAGACATAAAGATTATAAGCTGCTTTTGGCTTGCAACTGCGATTCCGTTAGAGATGATGGTAAGGTTTCACTGGTCTCCAATAGAGCGAGAAATGTGCACCGTGTGCGTTGGAGCCGCAATGTAACAGGCATGGTTGTACAAGAAAAGAGCAGTGGTTTCTTTTAGAGCGGAACGGCTATAGTCCACATTGTGAATAAACCTGCGTGCGCTTGTAAGGCGTGTCCGAAACATGGCGTCGACAAAATTTTATGTTTTTCAATGCAAACGTTTTGCTCAATTAACTTTCTCACTTATTGTATCTCCTTTTCTTGAAAAAAAATGCAGGGAAGCTTGAACAAATTCTCAAGACTTGAATCGCGAAGCTGCTTTAGGTGAGTACTTGTGAGTACTTTTAGGTGAGGTGAGTACCACGCCCTGACTTCCGGATCGGGGCCTCTTCCTCGGCCATGCTAACTATCCGCGGCCGAGCCACGCCGACCACTGCGAAGGCACCGCGCGCGAGCTCTTTTGTACGACACTGCGCGCATGCGCACGACGATGTGAGCTTCCGCGCGAAGTGCTCTTCTACAATACTGAGCGCATGCAAACGCTCCTCTCGAGTGTTGCGCCGGTCGCTATCATGTGTATTTTCATTGGGGAGTTGGTATTACGACATCTGCATGGCGCCTGCGGGTTAGCATTTCTCGCGGGGAGTTTTCTGCGCGCCCGAACCCCAAACTTACGGCCAGTAATAGCAGCTCCGCTGTTAAAAAACTGTGATCAAACATCTTACTAGGACGATTTTATGATTACTTCTAGTTTCATTTACTTTTAGTTCTCCTTCATAGTGAAGTTGGAAACTGAATAATTTCCGGCAGCTTCCAATACTTGCTTATATACGGAACGGGTATGGTTGCACAGAAAAGCTGTAACTCCTTCTTGAAAACTATCACGCAAGAATTGATCTAAAACTAAGCCGCTCACACTACCAAAGCATTCAGCTCACTTTTACGTATGCTTTACACATAAGGAGTTTAATGTGAAGCTCAAATATTCTGTAATTCCCATGTGGACTGAATACATATTCTTATGTAAGTTGGTAGTGCCAGAGATATGTTTACCAGACGCAAAACAACTCTGTTGAGTCGCAGTTTATCTGCCTTCATTGGCTTTATTGTGGCACGCGTATACACCTACATAATCTGTCTGACTGCTCTGGCTCCCTGAGAATAAGCAACTCCTCAAAAAGGGCTATTAGACAAGCCTAACGACAGCAAAACTGAGTGGTTCCCGCTAGGGTAATTACAAACGCCTGGGAAATGTGCTGTGTTAGCCCACACGGGGCGGGGCAGACAACAATTGAGTCTGCGGGAGAGACAGTTCATTTGGCAGTATGCTACGAGATGAGTGGCTATACCATATCGACGCCAAAAATGATTCGACGGTGGCAAAATGGCCGGCGTTTGTGGCATGCTGCGTAAGTTGTTCGCGGCAAAACAGCCTGCTAGCGGAGCAATATGCGCACGCGATAGTGGAGCTGCATAAAAGGGTTGTTGCAGGGAACGAAACAAAAAAGGGCCACGGTGTTGAGGAGCCTTAAGAGGTCTCGGGCAACCAGCAAGAAATGTCAATGCCTTCCACTACAAATCCCCCATTCTCATTGGTCATTGTCACCATATCATCAACAAC
Organism: Haemaphysalis longicornis; assembly: GCF_048455015.1. Taxonomy (NCBI): domain Eukaryota; kingdom Metazoa; phylum Arthropoda; class Arachnida; order Ixodida; family Ixodidae; genus Haemaphysalis; species Haemaphysalis longicornis. The sequence goes on from NW_027526306.1 coordinate 4,545,083, forward strand.
CCACAAGGTCAACTGCAGGACGAAGGCTTCTCACATCGACATCCAAGCGCTCCTATGTGAGTGCGCAGTACGAGTCCATTCTTTCTCTCAGAAATTGCTTATATCGCATTTTCTGGATTGATTGTGAGGTTTGATGCACTCATGCTGAGCAGGGAATGAGGCGCGCCGTAGTGGAGCACTCCGCATTAATTTTGACCACCTTGGTATTTTTATCGTGCGCCAAAATCTGGAACACGCGGTCGTTTTTGATCTTCGGCTCCACCAGAAAAGCGGCCGCCGCGGACGAGAATTGAATCAGAGTACGTTGACTTAGTTCATCTCCATCGAGTTATTGGCCTTCACGTATTTAAAGACCTGCTGTCTGCTTTCTGGTAAAGATCTGCTCCTTTAGTTCAAAATGACGTCTAAATACGATAGACTCTTTGTTCGTCGACATTTGACAAATAAATGCATCTCTTTGCCTTCCCGCTCACCTCTCACGCTGTTCCTCGCGCGTTACGCTCCTCCCAAGGTACACACACTAAGAGTTTGCTCAAGACATTCAATGCTTACCGCGTTCCACTGCTCCAGGTCGGGTGCCTCGATGCCAGCGCTGCCGTATGGCGCTTATGCGCGTGAATCGAGTCGCCCTATCTCGACAGGTACACAACCCCGCTGTTCTTGTAAGCGTGCGTTCCAAGCGGAACGTGGAACCTATCAAGTAGAACCTTCCGTAACTTTTGCTGTTTCATTTCTTGGTGTGCCTGCAGAAGCTATAGTGGCGCGGGTGACAGAAAACGATAGTGATTTGTTTTCAGCAGAGGATGTAGTATTTATTTTGCGATAGCAACAATCAAGATCCATGATTTATAATAAAAGAGCACAGAACATATCACTTATGTCTTGGTTCTCAGCCTCATATTTGCGGAATGTTTTCTTCCTGTTCAACAATGTTGACAAGTATGAACATTGCCACCGGTTTTAGACGCTTAGATTTGTCTGTGTGTATATAAACCTCTTGGGAAACTTCTTTCTTACTTTTGCCGGCTGGGTGAATGGAGTTACAGACGGAGATACAGACCTACTGAGACACCACACTTTTCGCGTTTAGGTAGCCCAAGAAAGACCAGCGTCCCTAAAAACGTTGTCAGCACGCGGTGTGCAACAGGTACACAGAGAAAATGCCAGTTACGAATTTTTATGATTGTTGGAGCCAAACGAGCTAACTTTAAGTGGTAAAAACACCTATCAAAAAACATATCAAGAAATCCCAAATGGTTACGCTTTAAAATGAGGGAAATAACCCAGGGCATACAAATTTCCCTCGTCAAAATTTGTGCGTATGGTTCTGAGTCAAATGATTGTTCAGACGTCCCAGTAAGACATTGCCATTCTATTGTTGTCTGCGCCGAAACGTGTGGGTCAGCATAAGTTTGAAATAGCAACAGCGTGTATATTTTGGATTGTTGTTTCCATTTGTAGTTAAATATACCAGACACAGTGAATGATTGTTCAGCCACACATGCATTGAAATAGGCGACACATACACAATAACATGCGAAGCTTTAAGAGATTATTAGCAGAAGCTGTGGGCTGGCGGTCTTCTCAGAAGCAGAGGAGCCTTCATTCGAAACCAAAAATTATCGAACTGTGAAGCACATTGTTTTTTACATCTACTCAGACAAGGTGACCATAATTATTTCTCGCAATTGACATGCCGAGAAAAAAAAGGCCCTCATGCATTAGCTACTTACAGTTGTCACTAAAATGACCAGACAGGCAGTTATTCATAGTTTGGATATGCCTGCCGTTTCATATTTACTCTGTGTATATATAACAAGATGATCTTTTGCATGCAATAGGTTTCGGTGAAGTTTGTATTCTGTCGTTTTATACGTGGGGCACATTACTGCCCGGCTTTTCTTCATAGCTCGTCTGAGGTTGCCACATCACGCACCCAAACAGGCTACGAAAAGACAACCGAGCCCCCTGGCCCTGATCGAACCTCTGTTCCTGTTTTTAAGAAACTATTGTCTATCGCATTGCGCCAGAGAAAACGCTTGGAATGAAAAATGAAAACTCGCGCCTGCTCTTTTTTTTGAAAGGGTACTGAGGGTTCAGAAAGTCTCGAATAATCTAAATTTATCATCCATTCAATAAAACTGATCACTACACCATTGCGGAGCAACACGTTAAAAGGCCTACCGAGTGGTACGGGTTATCACTGTTTCCAATCTTCCAGTTTTCTCGTAAAGTTGTGTCGAGTCACTTTGCTGACTGATAACATTTAGTTACTCCCTCAGATATGCCACATATCATTTCCACATCATATTGTCGCGTATTTCTTAACACCGGCGACAAGGGACGACCATAACGACAAGGAAGTGTTTGAGTACGCTACTCTGTCATCATTGTCATTCAGAGCTCTGGCTTTCGCGTTTAATACCCCGTGCTTGAGCTCTCCCGAAAAGGCTCCGGATGCTTCTACTCATCTGGTCGTCACAGTCAAGAACCCTGGCTCAGCAACTGCGTGTTTATAGCACGCGATATTGGTGGAAGTTGCTTGGTACTAGGACCCCATTCAAAGGACCGCTTCGGCCAGCCCTAAATGGTGTCGACCTGTCCACACACCGGTCCATCGGGCTAGTCGTCGGCATCGCGGACAATCTGCCCAGTGCGCTTACCTTAACTTCAGCACACCTACTATTCGAGCACCAAAACCCTAAGTAATGGCGCAAGCACCTATCCCCTCACTCCAGTAAGCCTACAACAGCCACGTACTCCGGCCACCTTTCACGGTGAGGTTTTTGATGACGTCGAGGACTGGCTGGAGCCGTTTGAGCGGGTTCCATGGTTCAACCAGTGGGGCGCTCGTCAAAGGCTCCGCAATGTGTATTTCTCGCTCGGAGATGGTGCAACGGCGTGGTGCGAGAACCCCGAAGTGAGCTTATCTACATTGGACCAACTCCCATAGAAGGTTGAGGAAACGTTCGCCCCCCCAGATCATCCGAACCATTCAGAAACCCAATGAAACCGTGACTATGTTTACAGAAGACATCTCGCGATTGTTCGAGAGTGCAGACCCTGTAATGTCGGAACCGAGAAAACTGCGCTACTTGATACAGCTCTTCGCAGGTCCCGTACGAAACCCTCTTCCCATGGCGCAGGACATTGAAGCAACAGCCATCGAGCGAGCCCAGCAACAGAGATGTCGGCAGTACAACCGCAGGAACGCCACTTCGTCGGGTACTGCAGGCACTCTAGCAGGTATGGCCAATGACATATTCTTACGAGATATAATTCAATCAAATGTAACAGAAGAGCTGAAATTCAGTAAGATAGGTGGGCTGGAAACAGCGCCTGTATCGGTTGCTGATATGGTTCGCTAAAAGATAGGAGAAGCGCTTTCAATCCTGGAGCAGAAGATACAACCGCAACGGATGAGTTATGTAGCAGCTCTCCATCACCAACTGCCCATTGCACCAACGACAGTGCCGCTCCTGGCGCGTTGAACCGACCCTGGACTCCAGAGTGCAGATTCCGCCCCGTACTCTGGATCCCAACAACAGAATTGATATGGAACGCAGATGCGCAAGATAGACGTGTGGGGCGATGACAATAACCAACCACTCTGCTATCTTTTGGGCCAAGCATGCTACGTTTCCCGCTAATGCGTCTACCGAGAAATTCGGTTTCGTGGCTTTTCTCCCGCAGCCTCATGACCTCGCACTGGCCAAAGACCTAAATAAATCGAAGCCTATCAAGCTGTCAAAGTCCCCCACCGATACTCCGACGTTCACAGTCACTGTGTAGCGGCTCGTCACCTGACCGTCGAGACGCGCGATGACCGCCGTGTGGAATAACCCGCATCCCTGCGCGGGGAAACTATCCGCCGCAACCTCAGGAGGCAAAATTGCTACCGGCAGACTTTTGCAACACCATCGAGAACCAACTAAGTCACCGAGCGAGCACACGACCTCACCGATAGAACACAAGGTGAACTCGTCGACCGAACACGCAGCGTCCCCAGCAGAACACGCGACCTCGACGACAGTACCCACATTATCCGCCCACCGAATCCCCGACGTCGTGGTATGACCGCACGGCGACTCTAATTATTATCTGTTGAACTGGCAGTGCGGACATTGTAATAACCCATAGACGTGCACCAAGTGAGTGCTATAGTCGACACTACTGTGGACTACTCCGTAGTTAGCCAAACACACCTGATCGCATAAGCAAAAGTGAAGACACCGTGATTCGGGTTGTACCTTAGATCGGCTGGTGGTTACCGGATGACGCCTATGGGTAAATGTAGCGGCAGAATTGGTATCGGTGACTCCGAGTTTGTCGCAAGTTTTATCATCCTTCCCGACTGCTGCAAAGGTTTATTTAATATTAGGATTAGGCTTTTTAAGTAAGCAAAGTGCTGTCATCGATGCAGGGGAACGCTTGAATAGATCGCCACGAGCAATCAACGCCCAAGACATGGAGTACACCGTGCGCCATTGCGTGTTGGAAACGTAGCGCTGGAATGGTGGAAATGTAGCGCCGCGGTACTGCACGATAGTTTCTGTGATCCGTAATGTTCGCGATACCGTCGATGTTATAGCCGAGCTTATGGACGCCCTCGTGCTGGATCACGACATCACAGTTGCTGGAGGCATGCAGCCCCCCACCGGCGCCGTGCGGAATTATTTGTGACAAATTTTGGCAAGAACGCCGCCACGTTGTTAAGGATGCCACCATTGCTTACTTCGAAGAAATCGTGGGCAATGAGGAATGATCCGAATTAAAAGGCATTGAACCTGTCGAAGGTGATCCTGATCCTGTCCTCGACGCCAATTCAAGCTTACCGCAGGTGGAGCAACAATCCCTTCGTGGGTTCCTAATGAGCCTTAAAGACTGTTTCTAATCATCGTCTGCTGTGCTTCAAACGCCACTGACGAACAATCGCGTCATTGCTGCCGTTGCTGTGAGGCATGGCCCCCAAAATCTGTATCCTATATCTAAGGAGCGCGAAACCATCCGAAGCCAAGTGGAACGGATGTTGCGAGATGACGTTATCCAGCAATCTCGGAGCCCGTGGGCGTCCCTGTGGTCTTAGTAAGGAAGAAGGGTCGAATTTTGCGGTTCTGCGTAGACAACAATAAGCTGAACCAAGTCGCAAAAAAAGTACGTGTGCCCGCTGTCGCGGATCGATGAGTCCCTCAACAGATTTCGTCATGCCCGTTACTTTTTGTAGATGGATTTGAAGAGTGGCTATTGACAAATGGAGGTTGATGAACGAAGCCGCAAGAAGACTGCCTTAGTAACACAAGATGGACTGTATGAGTTTAAGGTTCTGCCTTTTGGGCTGTGTACCGTACCTGCACATTTAAAAAGATGATGGACACTGTTCTAACTTGAAGTGGCAGACGGGCATGCTTTATCTCGACGAGGTCATGGTGTTTTCGAGCATACTTTAGGAACATTTCTGGCGGCTAAATTGCGTTCTTCACGCCATTCGATCGCTCGGTCTCATGCTGAAAGTGGAAAAATGCCATTTTGCATACCAGGAGCTACTATTCTTGGGCGATGTTCTCAGCCACGCCGGGGACAAGCCCAATCCTGACAAGATAGTAGCTGTGACCAAATTCCCGACCCCTGCGGAAAAAGGCTCTACGTTTTGATGGCCTTTGTTCCGATTACCTGAGGTTTAAACACAAGTTTTCAAAGATCGCGTCCCCGTTAACCTGCTTCACCCGTAATGATGTCACCTTCGATTGCACTAGGGAGCATCAGGCTGCTTTCGAAGAACTTAGGTTTTTCATACAAATGTGGCTGGTACTCGCCCACTTTGACGACAAAGCTGCGTCCAAGGTCCATGCAGACGCTAGTAACGTCGTTCTTGGAGCCGTAATTGTACAGTCGCAAGACGTTGTCGACTGAGTCGTCGCGTATGCATGCCGAACCCTTTCTCGGGTGGAGACCAACCATTTGGCAAAAAAGAAAATTCTCTGGCCGTTGTATGGGCGGTCATAAAATTTCGCTCTTACCCCTACGGCCACCCTTTCTAAGTAGTAAGCGACCACCACTTCCTCTGTTGGAGGGCGAATTTAGAGATCCCAACGGGACCTTTAGCTCGCTGGGGCCTCGGACTTGAGGAGTTTAACCTAAAGGTGATTTATGGCGGGAAAGCAACACTCTTACGCTGACTGCTTTTCACGAGCTCCAGTCGAACATGCCGACAATAAACATGTTGATGACAAGGCGTTCCTCGGAGCACTGGAAGCTACCATCTTGTCTCAGCAACAGATGGAGGACAAGGAGTTACGGCCTCTTCTAGACTTTTTACAAGGCCGGAATTCCAACGTTCCGAAGCCCTTCGCACGCGGGTTGAAATTTTTTTGTTTGCAGAACAACATCCTCTACAAGCGACACTCATCAGCGTAGCAGAAGGAACGCAGGCGATGAGGTGCGCCGTAGTGGATGGATCCGGATTAATTTTGAGCACATAGGGATCTTTAACGTGCGCTGAAGTGTCGCACACACGGGCGTTTTTGCTTGTCGCCTCCACCATAAAAGTTGCCACCGCGGCCGAAAATCGAACCAGTGTTCGCGTGCTCAGCAGCACAACGCCTCAGCTACTGAGCCACCGCATAGGGTTGTAAAGGTCGCGCTGACAATTTTCCATTCACGGTAATCTCTCCCGCATGCACAGTCGTCCCCCGCAACCACGGTAGCAGGTAAGGTAAACGCAGAAAATGAATTATAAAAACTCCCTATTAGCCCTTATGTTCAGGTTCTACTCGTTATATGTCAAAAAGTATCCGCAGCCTGCCGTTTTGCTTTTATTTTTTTATTTGGACGTACTGCTGACTAACAGTTAGAGACATTGGAGGAGTAGTCATAACAGAATACGGAGTCTGAACTAACAAAACTCATGAATAGGCAGTTACTTCAAAAAACTGTTGGTGAGCAACAATTGTAGAGAGATATCCAGGGTATTCTACAATTTCACTGTGAAACCGAAAGAACAAAAGCTTAAACTAGTTTAAAAAACTGTAGCATCTCCACTCCGTGGATGGTGGCGAAGCTGAAGAGTACAGGGACTTTGAATGACATCCAAGTTGTGTCCCGAACGACATCCCAGTTGCGCCCCGACCGTCATTCGATTTGAGCAGTGAGTGGCACCTTGATTATTCCCTAAATAAAGCTGCAACTCACGGGTCAAATCGAAGTTTGCTTGATTTTCGCTTTATGGTGGTGTGCGCACGGATAAACGCGGACGGACGATGTGAGGCCACACGGTACTCGGTACCGTTACAGGCGAGGGAGTAAGCCATTTACCTGTCGGGTGCTAACACATGGTCGTAGCCCAATGGTTAAGACGACTGACACTAACTCTGTCTGTTCTACCACACACAAGCTCGAATCCATCCGGTGCCTGTGTGATTTTTTGCGATAACAATTGCTATGCGCACGGACGGGGAACGACATTGGCGGTCTTAAAGTGCTCCGTAACCAAACTGACATGACTGGTGCGATTTTGAGGGGACTCGACCTACAGGTGCTCGTACCGAGGTAGCAAATGAAGTGGGCACGTGGTACTGATTACATTGTTCGCTATGTTGTATAAAGTGCCGATACATGTGGGTTCTAGTGAGTTTGATGATTGACGAATAGCATGAGAAAAATGCAAAAATGCTGATCATAACGGTGATATATGAATCTTATTGTTTTACGAATGTGTTTTATATGTCCTATGTCGCGTGCGCAATGAGGTGACTAGACCATTTATGCGCATTGAAGTACAGGCCGTATCAGAGATTTTTATGTTGTTAGTTTGCATTCACGGGTTGCATCTTTTAACGTTCGCTTGTAGTAGCCCAGTTTCCCTAGAACTTTTGAGCAAACTAGGTTTATATGTTTGAGCGAATTGGGTTTCGATTAGAATATGACGCGAGGTACTTGATTTCATTACATGCTTGGTGTTTTGAGCGTACGTAATACGTGATTCCTGCTTCTTGTTTGCGACTGTCGTGAATAAGTTTTGTCAAGGTAACTGCCACTTGCCAAAGAGTTTCATGTTGCATGGCAAGTACCTAGGCTTATCTTCATGACTATGTAACGCAAGGCAAACGATGACGATGGCACACACAGGTTAGGTGAATTGAGCAAGGCTTTCTCAGTACTTTACCAGATAATGCGAAATGCTGCAGCTCGAACGATGTTAGTGGGCACCCGCATTCTCCGAGACTCCATGACACACCGTTAGTGTGAACGTCAGTACAGTCTTATGGTTGCACAAAGGCGAGAGTACATGCCTGAAGGCTTAAAAATCATTTCATCTGACTCCATGCACTCCTTCAGTGCTCGATACCTACAGAGCAGTACATACGTTACGCAGAGCCAGAAGAGATTCAAGTGACCCAGCCCACTCAGCCAATTCGCCGGTCCGTACGGCTAGGGAATCTCAGGCAATTGCTGGTTAGTGAAGCCAATTTATGTATAAGCCAAAGTTAACTAACCAGATGTACCTCGCCAGAACTCTAAAACATTACCATTAGCGGAAAAGCCGAGAAAGTATTCAACTGCTTTTAATTTCACAATAAATCCTTCGTAACCTTCTTACATCAAAGCAATAGCTGGAAGCTTCGGCGGTGAGAAATGATGTTGCTACATTCAATGAGACACACGTCCACAGAATGGGGTAATTTGCGTGAAACTGGCCCGTGTGTGGAGTACTAAGAAATGGATCCTGGGGTGAACGAATTGTTTTCGCTACACAGTCAGAGGAACAACAGGACGCTCCGTGGGAGGCTCTGATTATCGCTGCGGAAATAATAATATTGATATCCCTTAGACGTTCTGAAACATTTCGCAAAGGTGTCCCGTTTACCCCTAACGATATTCAGAATGCGTTTTACCTGTTTAAAACGATATTTTTTTTACACAGTGCTCTGTCGTGTGAAAAATCTAAACTCTAGTGTAGATTAGCGTTATAAGCTCCGGTGAATAAATCAAGCGTTGGCGGCCACGAGTGCGACGCAAAGACTAATTTTATTCTCCCTTTGAGAGTTGCAAGCGTATTTCTCATACAACGGCATTTCCAACCCCAAAAAAGGAATAAGAATTATACGCGCACGTACATAGTGCATCACAAACTGTAGCATTCGAGAATCTCACCTTTTAAAACATACCTCGAAAATGTCTTCAAGCGAATGTATTCATTGGAATGAAGAGTCTATCTCATCGCGAAAAAATAGGTATTACTTTAGAACCAGTTCGGTTTACACATTGGCAGTAAATGAAATAATTTCAATTCGCCACTTTCTACTATAGGAGGTCGGAGACCTTTTCGCGTAAAAGTATACACGAATTTCTAAACTCATTTTGATACGCATATTGTCTATTTTAGGGGGGATGAATAAGGAAATTTACAGCTGCTGTTTCGTCGTCAATCCTTTGAATGCAAGTATGATTTGTATCTTATCCTTCATTGGAGATTGCTAAACGTTTACGTAGGGCCTTATACGATACTGCTATCTACCTTGTAATAAATATATAGTAAGCGAAAGTGAGTAATTCTAAGCGCTGAGCTTCCTTCGTCGTTTCCCCTACATTTATTTGCCATCCGTACATTGTCTTCGTCTTCTCACCTCACCCATTCATCATCAGCACATCATAGCTTGAATGCGCAACGCTTGATTATCATCCTCGTGGTTCCAAGTTCCTTCTAAGGTTCGGAGTGTTGCTTGCCGAATAAAGGGACTACTCGCTTTCAACCAAACACTCTCATCTGAGCCGCTCAATATTGACTTATGTACTTTCCCTTGCAGAGAGTTCCTTACTCATAGCCTGCCAAATCAGTAAAATCATAACCTCATCAACCAGACTGAAAACACCAAATTCGTCATCCACCCTGTTGTAATCAACAAAACGGACTCAAAAACCACAAAACAACCTGAACCGGTATTCACAGACTGCTGCATTGATAAGACACACAAGGCCATAAAATAATGATCAGCTACTTTTTACGCACTACAGTGGCTTAAGTTGGAAACTTAGAACACCTGCAAGCTATCTGGTCAATACATGGTTGAGTTATTCGCGAAGCTAAGATCTTTACGGTAGTGAGCATGTATACAAGGCTTTCTATGCCAAAACCAGCGAGCACACCGAAGTAGTCGAAGTTCCCCTTCTTCGCGGAACACTAATGTCAATAATAAAATCGCCTGCTATAAAGATGTTTTCGTGCGCAATTTTTCTCAAAAACACTAAAAGTTCTTCAAAGAATGAGTTGAGGGTTGAATTCACCGGCCTATACACAGCAGCAATAACAAAACTAGCCTCAGGCTTGCTTATAGTGAATACAAGAACCTCAGCACTGGTAAACTCGCAGCGTTGTTTCTGTAAGCTATGTTTCCTTTATAAATACCAGTATATCCCCTCATTTTCCGCGGGGGCACATAAAGTGTGTTGGTGGAAACCCTGTAGCGCATAAGTAGCCCATTCACAATCTGTGAGGTGAGCCTCAGTTATTAAAGTGGATCCAAATCAGTAGGCGTATCCCTTAATCAATCAACTCCACTGAATATTCCCAACATATTTTCAACCAGTGTAGTTCGCTTTGTATTGATACTGTCTTTAATCCCTGACGCTTCTCCGTCAGAACCTTTTTGATTTCTATCCCATGTCAACCTAAATGACTTGGTCTTGGCACGCTGCTGGGCTTGCCGAGATAGGTGTTTTGTTTCAGGTGGAAGAAGCTCATTATTGATTAAGTTTTTTTTTTCGTTTTCATTGCGCTGCGCTCTCCAAACGGGCTTTCGCGTTGAGCTCGTTTCTCAAACTTAAGGATAATTGGCGGTATATTTCCTTCCTTCGCCGGTGACCGGTGTTCCACCTCAATACCCTCTGTTGAAACTCAAAGATTGTCAGCTAAGGACCTCAGTACCACTTGAATGTCTTCTCTGTGACTTGGCTCTAATGTGTGGATTTCAAGCAAATTCCTTCGAGAATACGTTTCCAGGTTAAGGATTGCTGCACGCAGCTCCACGATTCCCCTGTTCTTAGCAGCCAAGCTAGCACTCAGTTCATCTGACTGTTTCTGCAAAGCAGCAACCTGACTACTTCGAACTTCAATAAAAGTTCTTATTGCCTTGTATTTTGTGGACAGCAATTCCATTGCAATTTTGATGCCTTTGATAACTCTGCCATTTTTCTCCTCATTTCCAGAACCGATTCATTTTTCGTGGACTGCAACTGAATAGCGTTAACTAGCGCAAATACGCGGGAACTAACTTCTGTTAACTTGTTTCCAAGCGAACTAATCGCTTCCATGACATGTGGTAGTGAGGGCTGCTTCTGAGCACCGTCAACCCCACCATGAGGCGGCAGTTTGTTTTCCTGCGCAGCGTGGACATAGCCAGTTTGGTTTACCTTCTTTCTTCGCGATGGCAGAACATTTTCCAGCGTGACACAGACCGTGCCACTGTTTATGTCATCGCAAAAAAAGAGGTATTACTCTCTAGCATGCATTGGCAGTGAATCAAATATTTTAAATTCGCCATTTTTAATATAGGATGTCGGAAACCTTTTTGCGTAAACGTATACACGAACTCATTAACTCATTTGATACGCATACTGTATATATTAGTAGGGGATGGATAAGAAAGTGTACAGCTGCTGTTTCGTCGTGAATTCTTTAAATGCAAGTTTGAGTGGTATTGTAACCTATTTTATTTTTTATTTAGACACTACTGCAGGCCAGAATTAGGCCAAAGCAAAGTTGAAAGCTTAAAACAAATCATACCAGGCAAATGTAAACTAGATTCATTGGAGATTGCTAAAAGTGTACGTCGGGCCGTTTACTAACTCTAAGCCTTGAGCTTCCTTCGTCGTTTTCCGTCCATTTATTTGCCACCCGGACATGTCTTCATCTTCTCAAATCACCCGTTCATCATCAGCACATCATCGCTTGGACGTGCAACGCTTAATTCCTATCATCGTGGTTCTAAGTCCCTTCTCGGGTTCGGGCTGCTGCTTGCCCAATAAAGGGTCTTCTCGTCTTCAACCAAGCCTTCTCAGCGTAACCTCTAAATATTCATTTATGTAGCTTCCCTTGCAGACAGTTTCTTGCTCAAAACCTACTAAAGCAGTAATATCATAACCTCACCAAACCAGACTGACAACATCAATTGCGGCAATAGTAGGTTGTCAAGTGGATCTCTAATACATTCGCATTCGAACTGAGTAGGCAGACGTTTTGATCAAGTCGACATCTTTTATGTTGAGGAAAATTTTATATATATATTTCATTGCTCGGAGGGAAAACAAATTTTAAGTTATTTTGTGGAAATAAATTATCTTCCTGAAAAATTCGCCCCGTATCTGCACTTTTAGTTGCAGATGTCACCGAAAGACACTCGTCGACTGGTGCCCCTGCTAAGCAAATGCCTCCCATCTCATTCCTGCTGACGTCATGCTGTTCCTTACCCGTCTTGTTCCTCCCAAGATATCTCGCTAGAGGTTTGCTCAAGGCAACTTACGTTAACCGCCTTCTACTGCTCCAAGTCGGTGTCTCGATGCCAGTGCTGCCGTACGGCGCAGACGCGCGTTAATTGAGGCAGCATACTACAACATTTACGGTGGGTTCACAGCTACCATCATTCTTCATAGGAGAGCAGTAAAATACCTATAATGAATGGCGTCAGATAGGGAGACACACTCTCCAATGTCATTCAGAGCATGTTTACAAGAAGTATTGACAACACTGGATTGGAAACAGCTGGGAGTACGGGTAATGGAGAATACCTGAGTAACCTCAGGATTCCTGATGACGTTGCCTTGCTAACCAAATCGGGGAAGAATTGCAAAGCATACTTACCGCACTGGTCAAACAGAGTAAGCCTCTGGCCTGAAAATATTATGCAGAAAACTGAAGTAATAATCAATAACTTCGGGACAGCACAGCGGTTTGAGATAAGTGTTAAGGCAGTAGAATGGGTAAGGGAATATATCTATTTAGGCCAAGTTGTGACCCCAGATCCCAAACATGAGGCAGCGAAAATTCGAAGGAAACGATTTGGCTGGAGTCCATTCGGCAGGCCTTCTCAGATGATGAATGGCAGCCTATCATTATCCCTGAAGAAGAAAGTGTATGACAGCTGCATCTCACCGATGCAGAGCCACGGGGCAGAGACTAGGGCGTTCACTAAAAAGGTTCAAGTTAAACTGAGGTCGACTGAGGGAGGAATGTAACGGAAGATGACATGTGTAACGATCAGGGACAAGAATAGAGCGGAGTGGGTGAGGGAACAAACGCGTGATAAGGTTATATTTGCAGAAATTAACTAGAAGAAATGGGGCATGCAGAGGGAATGAATGTGAATGCTAGTTAACCTTTGCTCATTAATTGTAACAGAGTGGATCCCTACACAAGGCAAGAGGGATAGGAGATTGCAGAAAGTTAGGTGGGAAGATAAGGTCAAGAAGTGTGCGGGGAACGATTGGTCGCAATTAGCAGAGGACTGGGGATATTGAATATTTGCGGGAGAGGTCTTTGCCCTGCAGTTAACGTCGAGAGGCGGATGATTGTACCTGTCCTAGTAAACAGAGCCTGGAAGTGTTGGCGAGTGCCCTAAACTAGCCAGCACAGAACGAGTAAAAGCCAAGAATTCTGTCCTGTCCCCGTACTAGGAATTTGATAAGGGACATAGTTGGAAGTCTGGGGTCTTGTGTTTAATAAGGTGCAGTAGCCGGTGATATTGCCTTGATTTCTCAGAGCTGAATGTAGGCAAAGGTGTGAGATTGTGGCATGTCGTCGGTTTTGCGGTGTACGAGGGGGCGTTGTCTTATCCGCACAGGATTAGGCAGTCGCGGTGTTAGGCAGCCTGCTGAACTGCCGGGCGATACGCAGCATCGCTTTAAGATCGTATCAACACTGGGACATTCTTTGCAAACAAGCAAATGAAATGCCCCATCAGCGATGTCCCTGAGAACGTGACTCACCTCGTCTTATTGAGACATCCTGGTCTCCACTTTTGAGCAGAAGGAAAAGACGGCTTCAAAATACGTGACATAGGAGTTGGTACAGGATTTGGCTTGCGAGGATAGATAGATATTTTACTGCATCCCGACTGCGGCAACAAGACGTGCTCAACGAATCGTACCGCTTCTCTTTGGAAAGCTCCCAGCTTATCGATTGTTCGTTGGTCCATGTCCAAAACCGCGGCGTTTCTTTACGCAAAATATGACATTCGTTACCACGAGTGGTCTCTCCTCGCGGTTATGAGCTCTCACGCGCTTACGCCCATTTCGCAGCTACGCTGTCAAACAAGAAGACATGGTGAGAGGCACAGAGACGGGCACTGACACCTCTTCCACAGGTTATGACGTGGAAACGAAGGGTATATTTACAGTATTCACATGTTAAACATATTGACGACGAAATAGAAAAAAGCGGTGGAAGTAGAGGCGGCTTCTTCGTCCCAGGAACAGCGTGCCCGTAGCACCTCCAAGCGGCCCCCTTTTGCTCTCCATAGTCAGTCACCTGAGGCGAGGCTGGGAAACTAACCTGTCCGCGCGTGGCGCGAGCCGCGACAGGTAGGGTTGGTCACGGCCAATTTACCGCCTATTTTCGACATAGTTGATGAATTATACTGTGAAGGGCGAAGCGCATGTAACAATACATACATAAGACGCCCAACGATTGGTCACGGTGGTACGTGTCTGCATTTTTCTTTTTTCGCATGGATACAAGCCGCTGAATGCTTCAGAAATGCCAAGTCAGTACGGTGATCTCACGTTGCAGTCCACCCTGTGAATGTGGCAGGGGTGCTTAGAGGTTTTATTAGGGTGATTATTTTGATTGAGGTAAAAGCCTTATAATCATCATCATCAGCCTGACCAGGTCAACTGTAGGATGAACGCATCTCGCATTGGCCTCCAATTGCTCCTGCGCTGCGCTACTCGAGCCCACAGTTTACACCCCATGTTCTGTATTTCATATCTTCATCAAGTTATTGGATTGACACTACTCCTAGACCCATCTCTTGGTAGTTACTCTGTTACACTAATGATCCACCGGTAGTCTGTTCCTCTTACTACGTGGTCAGCACAAGTCCATTTCTTTTTCCATATTTGAAATATATCTGCAAATCTGGCTTGCTCTCTGAACCATGTAGCTCATTTCTTGTTCCTGAGTGTTATTCCTAGCATAATTCGTTCCATAGTCCACTGACCCGACCTAAGTTTTCTTTCTAGGTTTATTGTAAGGCGTTAAATTTCAGCTCCGTATGTCATCACTGGGAGTATGAACTGGTTGTATAGTTTTCGTTTGAGGGACTGAGGTAGTTCACTTCTCATTATTTGGGAGTGCTTGACGAGTGCTCCCCAACCCAATACCTATTCCGAGCGGGATTTATCTCTTGTGTTTGGGGTCAGCACCACGCATTGTGTCCCAGGTAGTTCTATTTTTTACTTCTTCTCGCATTCCGTTTTTTTAGCTAAGGAAGACTTTCATGGCCTACGTATTCCTCAATACTCTATGTTTATTGAGCAACAATTGTTTTAACAATATAAACGTTTTTTTGTTTTTGGAGGCACTGGTTCGGCCGCGCACGCTGTGTCTCACGCAAAGAAAACGAACCTAGCTACGTTCCGCGACAGGGTGAACCCTTGAACGACTTTTTCTCGTCATCGCGCTGCTGTTCCGATAATTTAATCCGATAACATAAATCAGCTCGCTTGTCACATTTCGGGTGAAGCGACAGCCAGAAGCCTAAATGTAAACAAACAGTCACCGTACGTTTCTTCTATATCTTGGCGTAGGCGTCTGGGTGGATGCTGGTGAGCTGAGCTTCATGCTAGCCAGCTGAGCGTCAACGGTGAAGCTCAGCTTCTCTGTAGCAGGTAATGCCTAAAACTAGGCTTTTGTGCGTTGCTATACATCAGAGCATGGCAGCGGCATGCCTTTTCTATGGACAGAGGTCAGTGAATCTCATCAGTAAGCCAGCCTTTAAGCTTATTTTTTTAGAACCGCCACCTTAAAACCAAAACTGACAAATGCTAACTGAACATCATTACAGGCGTGCGCGGCAAAGTCGTCGGCGGTGACGTCTCTCGCTTTCTCGCCGTTTTTGTCCCTCTCCCTATGCAGAACTTATGCAGGTGTCGAGTGCAGACTGCTCCGGAAGGTACCATCATCGCAGATACCTAAGCGGCTACGCTATAAAGGTTCAACAGCACTAGCAATGGTCTAGGGGCTTAGACAGCAGTCGCTAAGAAGAGAAAGATCTGGCTACCCTGGTGTAGGTGGCCAACACCTCCTATGACTAACCAACTCAACTCTCGGTCCTTATTCCCCAGCAACTGAAGCGCACCTGTCCATGCGGCGGTGAGAACAGCGATATTGCTGAGGGTGTAAGAATATCTAGGTCCAGATAGGCCACCATTGGAACTTAACCTTGGCAACGTTTAATGCACCCACTTTTTCTAGAGAGGGAAGCATAGCTGTACTACTAGAGGAGCTATCGGACAGTAGGTGGAATATTATAGAGTTAGGCGAAGTTAGAAGTACAGGAGAGGGATTCGTAGAGCTGACTAGTCGGCATATTCTATGCTACAGTGGACCACAATAAAACAAAAGAAGAAGGGGTTGGATTATTATACCAAACTGGTATGGAAGGAAACGTGGACGAGTTTTTCGGTACTAGGGGTACAGACACGGTTCTTATGATCAAGCTAAACAAACGGTACAACATAAAGATAGTACATGCCTATGGTCCAACAACCAGGTATAATAATGAAGCCATAGATAGCTTCAATGAGGACGTCGTATCAGCAATGAAGAAGGCAACAATGCTGTTCACTCTTGTGATGGGAGACTTTAACGCAAAGGTTGGTAGGAAACAGCTTGTAGAAAAGTCAGTGGGAACTTCGGAGTAGAAAATCGCCACAGTCGAGAAGATAACCTGTGGGATTTGCAGGGAGAAATCACCTGAGGTTAATGAACGCAGTATTGTACTAATGAAGCAACATGAACATGGGCATAGAATAGTCCGGATGTCACAACCAAAAATGAAATTGACTTCATTAAATTAGTGACAACCGGGGTATCGTGGACGACTTAGAGGTGCTAGGTATGATTCAGAGGAGCGACCACAGGATGTTTTGATGCAAGCTAAGACTAAATCTCAGAAGATAAAGAACGAAACTTGGGAACACTAGGAAACCCCGCATTGAATCAGTAGGAGACGGATCGCAGTAGTTGAAAATAAGTGTTCAATACAAATTCTTTCTTTTGATGATCACAACCAGGTTTGTGTAACAGGTTAGATTACAACCTAACATCGGCACCCAGGAAATCAGCAGTAACTTTGGCAGGGAGAAAATCTACGGAACAGAGTGCAAATCTAAACAAAAAAACCAAGGAAATAATTGCCCAGCGTAATAATAGGAAATTCTCAAGTGCTGCTGATTCGATTGAATTAGTCAAGCTCTCAAAAATAATTAACAGAAACGAAACACAGGATGTTCGTGCGTATGACAGGGTAACAATCGATAAAATGCCGAAAATAGGCGGAAGCTCTAAAGCAACTGAGAGAAATGTAGCCATCGGCAAAGAGTTGATGCACGCATTCAAAGATACGGAAACATTACGCACAATTTCTAGAAGATGTGTACATACATACATACATACAAGCATACATACATACATACATACATACATACATACATACATACATACATACATACATACATACATACATACATACATACATACATAAATGCGTCCGTACGTCGGTACGTACGTACATACATAATTAGATACATACATACATACATGCATGCATACATATATACACACATAAATACATACATACACACACATACAACTTTATTTAATGATAAATTTCACTGTACATTTCATTCCCACAGAAGCGCAAATCGCTTGAGGGTGGGTCAAGTCAGACTCAGGATGCTCCATAGAGGTAAAAAACAAAAGGCAACTCTTTTCCCAAAGACAAAACAAAAAATACCGCACCCTACACAAATCGCTATAACTAGATGTGTATTCCCACTCATGAAAGTGCTCAAAATCTGCAATTTTTGAAGTTCGGACACATGTTGATGCAGTTACAGGCTACAAACAAATAAAGCAGTAGTTTCAAATAGCTATTCAAACAAATAAAACTAATGAACGGACAAAAGAAGCTGCTCGAAATAAATCACACTGATCCTACTTGATTTAATTTACATAATGTGCCAATGTTTAATTTCAGATTTCGCTTTATTACTTGAGCATAACATTTCTATATCCTCGGGCAGCTATTTGAATTAAAGAGGAACGCAGTATTCTCGATCCTGTTTACCATAGTTATTAAATTCTAGGCAATTCGTAATGCTCTGTATTGCGTAGGCATTCTTATTAATTTTTATATCGAGTACAAAAGAAGTTTCGTCAAACTACTACTTGATTATACAAATCCACAAAAGTGTCCACGCCGGCAATGTCCATTTTTACCCTTTTTTGAACGTTTCGGGGTCAGTACCATATAATATGCTATTAGATTTTCGATCCAATGACTTTTCGATAGTGTGTATTCTGGTTTCTGTGCAGCAACCATAGACTAAAATTCCATATCGCAGAATAGACTGCCCTAAAGCCCTAAAAACCAGCCGGGGCAGGTTCAGAGTGGAATTAAATTGTAGTTTACATCACTGGGTCGACACGGCTCTGAGGAGTTTGATGGCGTATTCAACGTGAATCGCCCAGGACATGTGCTCGTCAGAATAAAGACCCAGGTGTTTCACTATAGGTGAAAGCTGCAGCAGTACGCAAACAGTCTTTACAATACTCAGACTGCAATGCAATAGATCCGTTATGTGTGATTGTCTTATGCGGGTTTCGAAAGCAAATTAACGTGGTTTGGTTTTTGTTTAAAAATATTTCTTTTTATCGAGCCATGTTAATACTTTGGTTACAGTATTTTGAAGTAGCTCTATAGTATCATTGCAAGATTCCCGCGAGAAGATTAGTGCCGTGTCATCTGCGTGCTGAACAAGTTGGACATTCGATAGAAGGTTTTACATCATTAAAAATAGGTTAAATAAAAGACGTAGGAGAACTGCTCCTTGTGGCACTCCATACTTAACATGCATAAATGCGCTATACGCTTTTTTAACATCCACTACTTCAATGCGACCAGCAAAAGAACTGGTAAAAAAGTTTTGGTAAGGACGAGGAAACAATGGGCCGAGATGGAGAGTGCGCACCAACCCTCGAAGGAACGCATCAAGTGCGCAACTACGTCACCTGTGGCGGCAACGATGCTGTGCCACGTGGACTTCGTCGACTGTGCACCCCGTGGAGCAAGGTGACGTCCTTGGCCTCCCCTGTAGCAAGCCGCGCGGACGACATAAAAGCAAGCGCCACCGCCTCAACCTTCAGTGGACATGGCAGCACCGCCGTGACAATAGCGCCTTACGTGCCTCTACTTGTGCAGGTTGGTGACAGAAAGTGTGGCGTTCGTAGTAACTGTATCTGCCTGATAGTGCTGCCGTGTCCACATACTGTTCTTGGTTGCTTAAATTACTGTGTTTCAGTTATAAGCCTGTTATTGAAGTTGTCCGGTGACGTAGAGAAAAATCTTTGGCCCGATGTTGAAGAAATGCAGGAGGAAATATTAGGTAGCAAGAGTAAACTACTAGCAAAAGTTAATGAAACTAAGGCAAAGCAGATTTCTACGTATGCCAGCATTTCTGACATGCAGTTAGGCTCCAGGCTATTCAAAAACAACTGGATGGGTTGGTTGAAACACAGAAAGAACCAGCTTGCAACGATAGAATTAAGTGTTGGTCGCCATGACAGCGAATGAACGCCTCTGGCCAGGTTGATCGACGACTTAGGAAACTGTTCTAGACGCAAGAACCTTATTGTACGCGGAGTAGAATAATGAGACTATAAAAAGGAGGCAGTACTCTTAAGAACGGTGAATGATGCGCGGAAACCTATATTCTATGGTTTATGCAGCATTGTGCTTTGGTCGATGGTATGGAATGTTTTGCTTAAATCTAAAAAGTCCAAGTACTACTTTGTTTTGGTCTATATGCTTGTTTATATAGTCACTGCATTCTTCTAACAGATTAATTGTACTAAGTCTACTCCCGAAGCCGCACGCGTTGGAGTTATATTAGACAATATATCACAGAAAAACAGCATGCTTTTAAGAATAAGGCTTAGAATAGGGACAATTGAAATTGCCCTGTAATTACTCTTGACCGCCTCAAGGCCACCTTTTTGAATGGGCCTTATCATCAATATCTTCATGGCATGCGAAATTACACCAGTTTCAAATGATTCGTTTAAAATAGCACAAGCAATTGCTTAAATTTACAATATTATATTTTATGTCTCGTACTCTCAATGAGTCGTAACCTGGTGGTTTATCTAGGGATAGTGTGTCAAAAACCTTTCATAGCTCATTTCTATCGACTGTTGGCAGGTAGGTAGAAATCAAAAGGGTGGGGCCAATATGTGACAAACCCGACACCACACGACATTCTTACTTCAACCTTTCCAAAAAAGCGTTAAAAGGTATTTTAAACGAATAAGCGATAGTCTATGGGTGTTGCGGAGCAAACGTATTCTTCAGACTATCATCTAAACGTTTTTGCTTTGGCTTGTGCATGAGATTATTAAAAAAACACATTTTTTTTGTATTTTTTCTACACTTACCAGACTCTGCCGCTAAATATTGCTTTTTGCTTAGCCGTTGTTTTGCCTCGGCCTCTAACGAATTATTCGACATTCTTGCTGCAGGTGTACATCAGAAGGATCATATTTACATCGTTTCCACTGCCTATCTTTCTCCAATACCACTATAGGCATTGTAATCCATTTTTTGTTGGTTACTACTTCTTAGTTTGATCTTTTTATTTACCGGCGGAAAGAGACGTGTTATGCTGACCTATGACCTGACCATAAGGCGCTACATGGCTCGTAACTGATGGAAGGGAGAAGTGACATTTTTTTAGTACATTCATTCGTTTGTTATCAAGAAAACGTGCTGAACCACAACAAAAGGAGCTGCATGGGTACTTACAGACTGCGTTAATGAGGCACACAAAGCTGTAAAATATTGATCAGCTACTTTTTACGAAATACAGAGGCTAAAATTTCAAACAGAACACTTCGAAACTATGTGATGAATACACGGTTGAGTTATTCGTGAAGCTAAGATGGCGTAGCTAAGAAAAATCGCGAAACTACGCCTAGTGAACACATATATAAGGCTTTCTATGCCACTACCAGACAGCAAATCCAAGTAGTCCGAGGCGCCCCATTTTTGCGGATCACTAATGTGAATAATAAAATCCCCACTATAATCGGGTTTTCCTGGGTATTTCTTCTTAAAAACACTACAAATTCCTCAGAAAATGAGTGGAGGTCGGAATTTGCAGGCCTATACACAGAAAAAATAGCAAAACTAGCGTCAGGCTTGCTTATAGTGAAGATAACAACCTTAGCACTGTTAAACTCGCAGCTTTCTTTCTGTCAGCCATGCTTCCTTTATAAATACCAGCATACCACCTTCCTTTCCGCCGGGGTGACAATGTGTATTGGTGGAAACCGTGTAGCGCATAAGTAGCCCATTCACAATCTGTGAGGTGAGTCTCTGTTGTTAAAAGTGCATCCAAGTCAGTCTGCGTATCCAGTAAATGAACATTAAGAAAATCACAGTGTTTCCAAATAATTACAGCATTATTATCCACAAGGTCTAGCAACGGCCTGTTAAGGATGTTGCTGGAGCCCCGCCTAATTTCTGTCCATTCAATTCAAGCAGTCAACTTCACTGAATATTACTTAGTTTCAACAAGTCTAGCTCGCTTTGTATTGTGTAATTATCTTTAATCTCTCACTCAACTCCGTCAGAACCTTTTGGACTTCTACCCCATGTGAACCTAAATGACTTGGCCTTGTCAAGCTGCTTGGCTTGCCAAGATAGATGTTTTGTTTCAGGTAGAAGAAGCTCATTATTGAAAACGTTTTTTTCGTTTTCATTTCGTTGCGCTGGCCAAAGAAGCTTTCGCATTGACCTCGTCTCTCAAACATAACGATATTTGGCGGTATCTTTCCTTTTTTTGTCAGAAACCGGTGTGCCACCTCAATACCCTCTGTTGAAACTTGAAGCTTGTCAACTAAGGACCTCAGTACCACTTGAATGTCTTCTCTGTGACTTTGCTCTAATCTGTGAATTTCAAGGTTGTTCCTTCGAGAATGTGTTTCCAGGTTCAGGACTGCTGCATGGAGCTCCACGATTCCCTGTTCTTAGCAGCCAAGCTAGAACTCAGTTGTTCGTCTGAGTGTTTCTGTAAAGCAGGAACCTGACTACTTCGAACGTCTTTGGAACTTGTTATTTTGTGGACAGCGAGCCATTAAATTTTTGATGCCTTCGATAACTTTGCCTTTTTTTCTCATCATTTCCAGAACCGACTCATTTTTCAAGGATTTCACCTGAATAGCGTTATGTAGCCCCACTACGCTGGAACTAACTTCTGTTAGCTTCTTGCCGAGGGAACGTATCGCTTCACTGCAATCTCGTAGTGCGGGCTGCTCCTCAGCACCGTCAACGCAACCATGAGGCGGCAGTTTGTATTTCTGTGCAGCCTGGACATAGCCAGTTTGGTTTAGCGTCTTACTTCACGATGCCAGAACATTTTGCAGCGTGGCACAGACCATTGCACTCACAACAACTTAATTTAGGCATATCACGCGGTACAGGTTTCCAGAAAACTGCAACACTGACATGTTTCAACCAACCCAATCTCAGTCAGACAAAAAATGGGGAAGATATATCAAGGCTTTCGCTTGCCTGTAATCAGTCAGGTACAAAAAATGGGGAAGGTATATAAAGGTTTTCGCTTGCCTATAGTAGACAAAGCATGTTACTCGTGAGCTGACACCCGTTCGGACCGCGATCGGCTGACCCCTCTTACAGCCTGTCTTGTAGGAGGTTGGTCTGCGGTGGGTTTCGCCCGTGCCGCCGAAGAGTTGCTGGAGCAAGATAGTCCTGGGAGGCTTCGCCACATGTGCTGCTGGAAGATTGCCAAAGAATAATCACGAACAGCTCGTTATCCCGGAAAGCGCTCCACAAAGACGAGCAGCAGGGCAGCGGGCGATGCGACTATAACAGAGAAAGCATGTTACTCTTGAGCGGACGTCCCGTCTGACTGTTATTAGGATAACAGAAAGATTGTACATGACGGTGTATGCCAGTAGTGTTAAACCAGGGGCAACTACAGCGCATATAAGCTCAACGTCTGAGGTTCCACTAGTAACTATAGATGACCTTCGGAAGGCTCTCAAACGCATGAAAAGAGGTAAAGCTGCAGCTGAAGAAGGCATAACCGTAGATCTTTTGATGGAGAGAGGCGATATTGTACGAAAAAGCTTGCTTTACTATTTTCGGAATATTTGAAGACTCAAAAAGTGCCCATAGCCTGGAGAAACGCCTATATTGTTTTGATGCAAAAGAAGGCAGCTCCCAAGGACCAGACTAACTACAGAACCATCCGACAATTTTCAGTTGTTTACAAGCCCTTTACCAAAGTTATCGTTAGCCCCATATGTGAAAGCCTGGATTTATACCAACCCAGAGGGCAAGCTTGGTTTAGGAAAGGGTACTCAATAATCGATCACATCCATTTCGCAAACTAGGTCATAGAAAAATCCGCAGAGTGCACTCAACGCCTTTACATTGCTTTTGAGCTTACGAGAAGGCGTTTGATTCAGTACTCACCGCAGTCGTTTTAGAAGCAGTAAAAGACCAGGGAATAGGAAAACCTAATTAAGACCTCTAGAAGTCATATATAAGGGTTGCACGGACAGAATAACAGTCCACAAGCAAAGAGGTAACTTTCCGATCCCAAAGGAAGCAAGACCGTGAAATACCACCTCTCCATAACAAACCACGGGTTGTGTGAAGGTGATATTTAGAAAGCTTGACTGAGAAAACATAGGATTAAGGATAAACGGAGTATACGTCATCCATATCAGGCTTGCGGATGACATACACTTGCGGAATGAGACTTCAGAATACATTCAAACAATTCTTGAGAAACAACAATCAGAAAGCAAGGCCATGGGGCTAGAAATAAATAAATTTATTATGCAGTTGATAAACCGATTTTTTGTTTATTTTTTCTATCGGTAACGAAGTGATATATTTCTGAACAAAGCACACTGGGCACTTAGGAACATTTCAAAGAATTTTGAAAGCCTTTGTATCGGAACACGAGGATTTTTAAGCCCGCGAATCACACCAGTTTGTCCCACAGGAATGTCATCAGGTGAGTCCCGCTTAACGCCCCATTTTTCGAAAAATTGCGGTTGCTGTGTGCGGTCAGGGAAAGGACCACCGTCGCAAAGAGCGAAACTCCCAGCATGTGCTCTAAACTAATAAAACATGTGATTTACTCAAACGTCATCAAGTTCTCAAACCGCCACAACTTCTTTCAGCATCGTCAGCATGGGTTTCGCTCAGGATTATCCTGCGACACGCACCTTCTTCATTCTACAATGACATCAGTTCTAGCATTGACCTAAATATGCCCACTGATGCCCTCTTTTTAGTCTTCGAAAAAGCCTTTGACAAAGTTCTGCATCAACGGCTACTCCTAAACTTTCTTGCTTAGACATCAAAACATCAACATTCAATTGGATTCGTGATTTTCTAACCAATCGGCAACAATTCGTGTACGCTAACAACCATTCATCTAACCACCTTCCCGTGATCTCTGGCGTCCCACAGTGCACAGTACTCGGACCCCTACTTTTTTAATTTATATAAATGACCTTCTACCTAACATTTCATCAAATATTGGCCTGTTTGCAGATGACTGTGTCGTGTACCGTCCAATGAAAAACCAAACTGATATCAATATACTTCAAAACGACCTTAACGTCATTGAATCCTGGTGTAACGGCTGGCTAATGTCTTTAAACGTAAATAAGACAACGCTTATATCATTCCACCTTAGGCAACATTACCAGCAAGCGGCTTACACCATTTCCGGCTCCATAATCTTAGCAGCAGACTCCTATAAATACCTAGGCGTAACATTCTCAAGCAACCTCGCCTGGTCAATTCACGTTAACAACGTAGTATCTTCCGCTAATCGTGCGATGGGTTTACTTCGCTGGAATTTGAAACTTGCTCCCTCATCAGTGAAGTTATTAGCTTATACCACATCTTTTCGCCCTAAATTAGAGTACGCATGTTCGGTTTGGGACCCTCATCAATTTGCTCTATCTAACTTACTCGAATCTGTAGAAAATCACGCAGCCCGGTTCATCTACTCTGTGTATTCATCATTCCAGCGTTTCCGAACTTAAAGCTCGTGGCCACCTCAACAACCTAGAATCACGCCGTGATATATCTCGACTCTGTCTTTTTTACAAATTTTATCACGCTCGTTTAAACGTTCCAGCCATTTTGCCTGCTCATCGATTGTCCAGCCGTACAAACCATCACCGAGCCGTTTATCCACCGCCAGCAAATACTACTGCTCATCTTTGCTCCTTTTTTGTTGCAACGGCCCGGGACTGGAACAACTTGCCTGCCTTCGCCATGCACCACTCCGACCCACATCTATTCAAGACCGTTGTTGAATCGCTAATATATTGCTAATTATGCCTATTCCTCATGTAATACCCTGCCTCGGGCCTTTGATGTATAATAAATAAATAAATAAATATGATTGTACACATATATTTATTTGAGTTTACTATCGTTGTTGATGCTGTGGTTCGCGTCGGTGGCCTATAACTTCAATTACCCTATTTTGAGCAAGGACAAAGTGAGCTCCTCGCCTTGGTCAAGGTTTCCATACCTCATTCTGCACGCACGACTATAAGTCTTTAGCTGATGCTTTGAACACCGGACCTCTGGAATCGTGGCCTTTTCCTCGGCCGTACGAACTATCCGCGGTCGGGTCATGTTGAGTCAACGATCACATACCGCTGGTTCGACAAACAAGTCGCGGCCCTCCTACCATTAAGAGCGCATTCGCACGACGAGACGAGGACCGACGAAAGAGGGGCGTTGCCATGACGTGTGTTTCTCGTTCCGAGCAACTGTTGCCACGACACGGTGAACGCTGGAGTTTTTTTGTGTTCAATGTTTCCTAATCTCTCTATTTGGGTATGCTTAACTTTACGAAAGTGCGCTCGAGGCACACCGGCACAAGCGCGCTTCATTTGTCTGGTGTTTTCACATCTGCCGACAGCAAACACCAACAATGTCCTCAACAGCTTCACTCTTAACAAAATCTGGTTTGAACTGGGGTTATGTGAAGCTGGGAACCCACACTAGCAGTTCGCTACGCAACCGACTTCACTATCCCAGCACGTTCCTTGTGACAGAAAAAAGTATTTCGTTGTTCCATTTGTCGTGGCATATACAAGCTCCAAGGGATGGGCCAGGAATCGGAGAGAGAGTGAAGGAAGCATTCTTAATGGGCAACTAAGATCAGCCAGGCTAGGCGCCCGACTTGTTACACCAAATGAGGGTGAAGGTGGGATGAACATATATGAAAACAACTCTCACTTACACATTGATACTGAAACACACCGACACAACAGAAAAGCACGCACATATTTGGGCGATATAGTCTTTTTTCCGAGAATTCATAGCTCCCTGTTGAGCATAATGCTCTGGAGGAACATTAACAGCACAATTGTTGATCCACTTGCCATGCCGGTTGCAAGCAAGGGCCCAAGAAAATGCTTCCAAGAAATCTGGGCGGACGCCGGCAGGCCCAGAAAAAGCTTAGCTCAAGTTACTAGTGAGGAAAGACTCAAAGAATGTGTTTCGGGCCCTCCCGAGCTGTACAGGTCAGGCAATGCGTAGAGAAAGCCTGGCGAAGTTTAAAATGAAATGCTTAGTGTAAGCAACATAGCGGCGGACGCGATGCAGGACAGCTTCATGTCGCTTGCACAGACCGCTTGGCATGCGAAATCGGCCCCCTGGGCCTATTGTGTACAGCGGCACGTAAAACTTTTTTGGATCAGCCCACAGCAATCCCTGAGAGCTCTTGGCAACTTATGACACCATAGTCGCTGCGTCTAGCCCTGCGAAGGTTCAGCAATAACAATCAGCCTGAAATGGGCGGATGCAGCAGCTATGCAGAACTACGACGTGATGGTTATTTGTTGCCTGCGTGTGCAGATCATTAATTTAGCTGCTCTTCTTGCAGCCCCATCAGGTGTTGAAGGGCTGCTCGATAGTCGCGGAAGATTTGCCATGCCTGAACTGGACCAGTTAAAATGTGTTGCAATACAGCAAGTACGGCTGCAAGTTCAGTGACCATTGACGACGTTTGGTGAACTATTTTTGCGGTAATGTTTGTGCTGGTTGACGGGATCCATATTCCAGGAATCAGGAGCATTAAGGAGACTTAGGGCCACTCCACAAAATTTACGAAACTGTATGTTGGAACTGTAAAAGTAATAGGACGGTGTTTGCGTCGTGGCACTGAGTTGTGACGGCACGGGAGTAGAGAAGGTGCACACCAGTACCACACAACTCTCATTATAGGGATGCTCCGCACTGTGCCGATCCTCTACATGACGTAATACTCCCGGTACGACGAAGACACAGAAGTTGAGCAATTGACGAATACACTGTGTACACGAAAACAAGGCCGGTTTATGTTGGGTGGTTGGTTGTTTACTGGTAGCAATTTTTCTCGGTACAACACGAAGAAACGAAAACGAAGAAAGATGCAAATGCGATATAGCAGTAAACGAGGTATAATAAGTATTGCCAAGCTTGCGTCTTCAAATATTGTCGGCATAAGTGGCCGAGAAATATTTAAAAAAAAAAAAAAATTGGCAAGGCTTGCTTGCCATATTCCACATTGGTTCTGCGGCTGAAGAAAAAGTAGCCAGCCTGCTTTTATTTCTTCTATAATATTTTATCGTTTCTTAGCAGCGAAAATAACAAGGTTTTCAATATTTGCGTTGATAAGTTCAGTGTTTTAAGGCAGAAAAATAAACAATACCGGAGGGCTCCATGAACTTTAGGAATAAAATATAAATCGGTGGAAGACACAGATTTTA
Source organism: Haemaphysalis longicornis (assembly GCF_048455015.1). Taxonomy (NCBI): domain Eukaryota; kingdom Metazoa; phylum Arthropoda; class Arachnida; order Ixodida; family Ixodidae; genus Haemaphysalis; species Haemaphysalis longicornis. The sequence continues at coordinate 4,573,176 of NW_027526306.1, forward strand.
AGGTTAAATGCTCACGTTTGTTTATAAAGCTCGTATAGCCTAAAATCGGTGTTCTTGAAACGGCCTAAAAGAAAAATTGTAAAAGAAAAACTTATGTTTTTGATCAGCAGTACGGTACCTACGATACAGCATAAACCTCTATTTTAATTGAGGTGCGATTGGCTGGATTATTGTTTCTGAATAAAGACAGAAAATGGTGCATAAAAATAGCAGTTAAAATTAAAATTCATAAATCATTGCATTTTTATTTCGGAGTGACGTTCAAAATATTTCACATGAGCGCCTGTTATATAAAGCGGGCGCCGTCTGAACGTAGGTTTGCTTGTCAAACGTAGAGAAAAATGCTTGCAACTTCTTTTCTCGGCTTTTGTTTCTTTTGTTGCAAAGCAACTGGAGAGAGCACCGAAACTGCAACACGAACCGAAACTTCTCTTGAATCACAAGAACAGAAAATTACGAATATGAGTACCAGTACATCTGCAAGTGGAAATTCCAGTGAAAGTGCAAGTGTTGAAACTGCGAATACAGGAGAAGGTACCAGTTCATGCGAGAGTACATTTGCTACTGTAAGTGTAGGTTCAACTACAGGTGGAAGTGAAAGTCCAAAGACAACTACAAGCACAAGTACAACCACAAGTACACCCTTAACTACAACTACCAATTCAAGCCTAAGTACGACCACAAGTTCACACTTAAGTACAACTGGAAGTTCAAGCTTAAGTACAAGTTCCAGTGCAAGTGAAAGTGGACGTACAAATACACATTTGGCAAGTACCGAAGCATCATCCGCAATGAGTACAACAACCGCCACAACACCGTCAACGCCGCTAAACTGCACCAATGCCTCGACATTGGATGGTTATGAAGTGAGTACACTCTTCTATATCAACATAAAGAAACACGTCAATGACTGTTGAGAACGCAAACCATTAAACACATATTCTGTGTGTGCCAGGCTGACTGTCATGAACCGCAGTGTTTTAGATTCGGCGTTGTTTTCTTTACGTACAAGTCATTTATTTCCGGAATGAAAACATTCGAACATACTCTGTATATATTAGCTTTTACTGGGAGAAGAATACAAATTATGTACTTTTGCGTATGTAGATCTAGCATAGTCATGTCATGGCAGGAGGCATACAGTAGAGTGACGGGTGCGGATATCCAAACTCTAATGATAAAGCTATTTACACGATGATGATGGGGTTGATGCTGCATACTCCATTAGGGCTCAACATGTCCTCGCCCCCGCAAAATGTGTATGTCAAAACTGGTGCACGCATGAAACTCCCAGCTACGCCACTGTTGGTGACAGGCCCATTCTTTTTAAACCTGGTCATTATTGACAAATAATGGCTTTCAGAGACGAAACTAGTAATTCTGTTGCACCATTTACGGTACTGCCACTTCCGGAACCAGGCCTTGGTGTTAAGTACTCGGGCGGGCCAGACCGGGCATACCGTAATACGCACCAGGCCCGTCCTGGGTCCGGACTCAAATGCTTCTACAGAAAGGTACAGTATCCTTTTTCTCCCGAAAACATGCTTTGTACTGGTAGTACCTGTAACGTTGCCAAGTTAAAATAGGGAGAAGTAAGCTAACTGCAAAATAGGAAAATTGCGCGGATAGGATTGGACGCGCTTATAAGAATGGTCATGCGTTCCTTAGCTGTCAATCGTCTCGCTTTATTACAGACAAGGCATTGTGTATAACAAGCAAATAGATTAAATTACCAGTTTCAAGTGTGCACAGCTGTACGGCAGAGGCACTGGATGACTCTAGGTTCACTTTTTCTGCGCACAAGGTCACTATGTAATGGAGGATAAGATCCTCGAACATGAAAGAGCCGATCTTTGGAACCTCGTAGGTGACATGAAATAGTAAAAGGCATCGCGGAACGTTTCCAGAACACGGACGTCATCCTACGTCACAAGTAATAAGGAAATAATCCACGAATCAAAACACTTTCGAAACCTACGAAACTTCTGGGGAGTGTGGAAGAACTCTGTTATTTTCGCAATGAACAGGTTTCTGAAAATGTGCTCTAGCCACAACTTTACAGAAACGCCCTGTTCTATATGGTTGACGTTCACTTTATTAACCCCACATGTGCACCTCATGTATAAGGGTGTGCAGCTGAAGGAATCTTCGACTGACACACCCAAGGCGTTCTAAATGCGACGTCTTCAAATGTGTTAATATATATTTCGACGCACACCTTCAGATCATGCTGAGCAAGGGAATAGTACATGAATGCACTGACGTAGTCATAATTTTAGTGTCAAGGGTGATTATATAATTAAGGTTGTTCGACTGTTGCAATCAAATAACAGAAGGAGGATAAGGACTTAACCAAAAGAAGATGAGAACCACTAAGAAAGACATTAAACATCAGCGGTTTATTCAATCAAGCAATTTACACTACTTGTACGGCACTGCGCACGACCAGCAAATGGCAAAGAATGACATCATCGATTAAGTGCGTGCCTTCAAGTACAGCATGGTGACCTCTATAAAATGAAGGCGTTGCGACGGTTAATCTTGATGTAACGAATTCGCTCCCTGATGGGCCGTACTTTTTGCACTTTTTCTAAAAAATCGGCTGGTGAACTCAACTAATTTAGCGACGTTTGCCCTCACCGCAAACTACCGTGCGTGTCCGGAGTTAGTGCAGTGTCGGTTTCTTGCTAGGCCTGCTTGCGGCACGCAGTAACGCGTCCTAACAGCTATAAGTGGTTTCGGTTATGCTGCCAGGAAATTTGAAGTCTGTCTGTTGAAGAAGAGGCGGTGATTTTGAACGACGTCTCCACCGGAGAGAAGGAAGGACGTCTTCACCCGGTACAGTATCCCTGGTACCACCCTCGATAGCTTTGAGTGCTGCGGCAAAGAGCATCAAGTCTCGAAAAGGCGCCCTTACAGCATTATTTTGGTCCTTAAACAGGGTTAGGGCAGCCAAATTTCAAAATGCAAAAATGATACTTCGGTTAGGGTTGCGAACTCTCGGGTTATTGACCTTGCTTCTTTGGAGTGCCGCGTAGTGAATTAAATCGTGAGAAACCAGCCAGCGCAAATCATATACTTTTTGACTGTGCAATAAATCCTTTAAGGTTGGTTCACCCCCACTGATGTCTAGTGTTTCGGTTTGTTTCCTGCTTCATTCACGCGAGCCCTAACTCGAAACCTGAATGCAACAAAAACCTGCATGTAACGGAAAAATTGGAATTTTTGATCAACTTAGTTATATCAAACTTTAACTGCATAGAGAAAAGAAAGCCAGATGTAGTTTGATAGTCGAAGGTTACTTTCGAAAGTGATGCCTTATTTTACAAACATTTTTCATTTTCTTACCTTGCTTCTTTCTAAATTGCTTGGTTTTCATTATTTTTTTACTTCTACAATTTTGTTCGTAGCGATCCTTTTAGAGACGTTTTTGTATTTTTCTATGAAAAAAAATTTCATTTGTTATACAAAATTTCTTGTGTTTTATGTGTTTGTTAAGGTTGCCTAATGGAGAGATAGATTTGTGTGATTTTGGATTGAATACAATAATCTATGTATCCCTACAACGCCGCCCCTTGGGGAATAGTTGTAACCTGAGTGAAAATTGGCATCAGATCCTTTTCCTTAATTTACAGTTAAATAGGCCCCAACAATTTAGAAAACATCATTAGGCCCTGATCCTTTACTTGTGAGCAATTTTGGAATTGTGTAAAAGCATGCTTGGGCTGCTGTTACTACCTACTTTAATTTATCAGTATGATGAAATGCCTACACAAATAGCATTTGTGTATTTTGCTGGTAATATCCATATCAAATTTGAGATCACGTAATGTTGGCAGTCTGGGGCTGTGAAGTTAGACGTATCTACGCACCAATATGCCGCCAGCGCTTTGATTAGCTCTTATAGCTGCTGATCTTGTATATACCTTTCGCCTGTGCATGCACAATCATTGGTTTAAAGTACCCTACTCACCCCTGATTCCCGGGATCCGTAAAAGACGTCTTCTTTCCTAGAAGGACCGCGGGTGCGTGACATGCCTCAAGAGTGCGCTAAACGGGGCAGCGAACGACCTCAGGCAATGGTCATTGCATTTCAGGACATCGGGAGTCAGCCAAGGTGGTGCTTTCTGGCAGTTAATGTACTAGCTGGCCATGGTGTAATGGTAAATCTGTGTCTTGGGGTTGCTGTTACTGTTGCATTTCACTCCAATTCAGTGAAGTCTGTAGCGTTCGCATAGCTTTAGTTTGTACCCGTGATTCCAATTGCATAGACATTGCCGTTGATTTTTCCAGAAAATGTGTACCCTACTGAGGAGCTTCTTCCGGTAGTCGAAATGGTGCCTGGGACTATTGCTCTTGCATAACCGTTGCCTGAGCTGCGATAATTTCAGTGGTAGTCTTTCCCACTTCTTTCTTTTTTTTTTTGAACGACTGGTGACTGGGACGACTGATATCTTCGCATTGTCATTGCGCAACCTTTTCTTCTTTGTTTCTTTCAATCTGTACTGAAATACCTCTTTGTGATCGTTTCGGCGCAACGTGGTTGCTGAAACCTTGTAGAAGCCATGTCTATAGAGCGCTAGATTCCTTTACGTAGTTTCTGGAGGAAAGCCAGAGTCTTTTTTGAAATTTCTATTTCTGTTTTTGTCCAGTTGCTTCAGCTGATCACTTTCAGTTTCTTCGTTGCACCGTAAGCCGAAGCCAGATAGTGTAAGCCAGCTGATTGATTTGTAGACAGTGAAAACAATTGTTTTCCAAACGAATGCCTTGGTTTGGCGAGGCGACTGGCTGCCAGTGACTGGCTGCCTGGCTGATGTTTAGAGGGCATAGCCTACCAAAAGCGAAAGCAAGCGCCAAGCCACGCAACAACGTGAAGGTACGCAAGCAGTACGCAGAAAAAATAAACTAATGGTATGACTCCACCTCACGCCATGGTTCAGATGCACGCGCTGTTGAATTGAGTGTACATAGCTCAAAGGAAAAGCAGAAGAGGCGAAGCAGTTCGTGTCGTCTGCTGAAAACTGAGACGCGTTCGTTTCGAAGCTATCTAATTTGACATAAAGCACCATATGTGTGATATTCTTGCAACGAAGCTTCCCCGCACGGGGCGCCTTAAGTAATTTTGGTGACGGTATTGGTGACAACGCGCACCCCAATCCCCCAACTCACACTGTAACCAACCGTGGTAATGAGTTTTAAGGTGCAGTGTAGAAACCCCCAACGGTGGCCGTCAGAGCCGTGGTGAAGCTCTGGCGGGTGGGCTCTCTTAGAGGACTGCACGGGCCCGGGCTGGCCCGAAAACCTGGGCCGGGCGGCCCGAAAGCATTCATCGGCGAGCTTGGACCGGGCTTGAACTCATTGCCGCGGGCCCGGGCCGGGCTCGGACTGAAAGCCGGGGGGCTGGGCCGGGATCGCGCTGAGAGCCACGGGCCTGGCCGGGCTCGGGCTTGAAGCCATGGGCTTGGGTTGAACTCAGGACCACTCATTAAAGGGCCTCAGGCAGGCCTTCGAGCACACGCGTACGTGATGGATTGCATGAACCAAGGCCTTCCTTGCCAAGCTGAAGTGACACGTGCGGCTTCAAAGTGCAGGCTCTTAGTTCACCTTAGCAACGACAATTCTTTAACATAATGTCCCAACTCTTTCCTTTTCCGCAGAAATAAAATTTGTTTCCACATGAGTAAATAATAACTACACAAAAACCTCTCTCCTAGCCATTTCTTGTTTGCCGCTCTTACGAATGTACTATTAACACTTCAGATACAATGATAATATTGCAGCGGCAACGCAGTGGTACCTCTTTCAACTTGTACTTCTATTTCTCTTTTTACGCTTTTTAAATTAGTGTTCGTATTTATATGTTTATGTAAGATCAAGGCGAACCCATGCTGAACAGCGCAAACATAAAAGCATAGGCTTTTGGTCCCACCGCTAACAACTCCCTCGGAGAAACGAATCGCTGTACACTGGAGGTGATGAGACCATGAAAAGGTGGGGCTGCCACGGAAAAACTTGGAAAATCTATACGGAAAAACTTGAAAAGATACTTGATGCTCGTGTACTGCTTTGCTGCGCCTATAAAGGTGTTAACCGCATTTTTCACATTAATCGCCTTCGCGTTAAAGGGGCCATTCCGGCTCCGACGTTTCTTTTGCGCCTGGAGGCGAAAAGCAAACATAAACACCAGAGGTCGGTGGAGAAGCCTACGCGAACCACTCGACACCACCGAAGCTGCCCCGCGAAGATACGCAGAAAACCGTAATTTAATGCCACGGTTGGGCCGAGAAGTACCGAGCCCCTCAAGAGCCCTACGCGCCCCAGACTGCGGTGTTTTATTCTCTAGAACAGAAGGTGACGCCGGACTCTCATGTACTCGCGTGGTACGTGCTCTTCGCGAGGGAGTTGCCCTAGCCCCCACGCCTGAGCAGCGCGTCAGACTATTTCTTCGAGTGCTCCTTTGTTCCTGTATATTAAACCTAGTTTGTCTGTTGATTAAACGTTTGTAAATTCTCCAACCCCAGCTTCTTTCATACAATATCAGCCACCACCAAGCTGGAAAGAGAGTCAAAAAAGTTTTTTTTTCACGGACATCGTAATTTCCGAATTATTTTGTTCGGGGAGGGCACTTGAACGACAGGAGCGCCGCAGCGTGTGTCAGCCAGTTGCGAGGCTACGAAGAGTTCATACGCGCAGAAGAACAATAACAAAACACACATCGCTGACAGCGGAGTCAAACGACCCTTGAACCGCCCGTAAGAACGGACGTACGTCTTGCCGATAGAACATGGTGTCTGGAGGTGCCACGAGTCTTTACGCGCGCAACAGTGCGTAGCTCCGATGGTTCGGATTTCAGACTTTCTCGGTGGCGCGTGACCTTAGTGCCGTGCGTCAGACAGCATGAACTCGCCAGGTACTGATGAACAAAGGTAGGGTTGGTCGGTTCTGCCGTATATAGTTCGCCAGAGCGCGTTTATTCTCTGGATTTACCATGGTTACCAGCGTTGTATAGGTCCTGATTTCTCTACCGCACACGTGGCATTATGAATGCTGCTGAGTTAAGGGAGAAGCTCGCTGCGGGGAAGCTCAAGCTCGTCGGAACGCAAGGAAAAAAAGCCAGGTTTGGAACCATTTCTTGGAAGTCGTTGACGCCATACCCTCTCATCAGTGGGGCATGTGCAGTGGAAAAGCTGGAAAGCTTTCTTCGCCTATGATGGCGGGAGGACAGGAACGTCACACCTAAACCGCCACAAGTGCAAGACTGCAGGCAACAATACAGCCATTACATAGTTCTTCGCTGAGAAGAAAACCAATGTATCATCTAGTGTCCAAGGAAACGTGACGACTGCTTGCGTCAAGTGGTGTGCAAAGGACATGCGTCCATTTGATGTTGTTTGCGACGACGGATTTATAAAAGTTGCTGACGAACCTATTGCTATTGGTGCCACGTATGGGAGCGTCTCCGCGAACACCGTGATTCCGCATCCCACGACGGGGTCTCACCGAATTTCTGAAGTTGCAAACGAACTTCCAGGAGCACTGATGCCTGAGATCCAGTCAACGATGAAGGACGGTCGCTGCTCCATGACCCTTAACTTGTGGACCGACGACTACAAGAAAATAGCCTATATCACTGCAACCGTTCGCTACGTCAGTGCAAAATGGATACTGAGAAGCCTTGTTTTGTGCACTAGTGACCTTCCCGCAGAGCGAAAAACCGGAGAAAACATCCATAAGGAGGTTGTGCGAAGGTGTGCGAAGTTGGGGATCGATGAATGCATTCTGAGCAATGTGGTATTTCTGACAAACCAGGTTGCCAACATCATCAACGCACCCCGTCCGTATGCCAGAATGAACTGTAGTACTCACGTGTTGAATATCATTCTTCGCAACACGTTTGACGAAGGGTAGCTCACTCGGGAGCTGCTTGAACTTTTGGAACAACTGCAAAAGGTGAAGGCTGTCGTGACCTTCTTGAAACAAAGCGGTCTGGCAAGCCAGGTATCACAAGGAGTTTGCAAGGAGGTGAGCACGCGGTGGACCTTGAAGCTCACTATGATCAAGTCCGTGCTAATGCAGTACGATGAGATAGAGAGTCTCTTGGATTCAAGGGGCAATCTACTCCTGGAGGACGTCAATAAGGCCTTGTTGTAGTAGGTCGTTGATTTCCTGGAGCCCTTCAAGGAGGCAAGCGAAAAGCTTGAGCAGGACAAAGTGGTAACACTGCCTCTTGTTCTGATGTATTACGCGAAACTTAAGAAGCAACTCGCTACGGGTTTTACAGACTCGCCACATGTGTGCAAGCTTAAGCCTTGAACGCTAGAGGTCCTGGAACTGAAGCTGACCGTTGGAGAGCTTCATAAAATTTCAACGTTCTTGTTGCCGCCTTTCCGCCATCTCCGCATGGTTGACGAGCAGGACAGGAAAAATGTACACGACAGGGTGCGCAAAATGCTGACTGACGTGCATCTACGTCTGTCTCAGGGGGGATCAAGCCCTGAACAGCTGGATAATGAACCCGCAGCGAAACATTCACTCCTTCAAGATTTTAACGAGTGGTAGGATGCTGCGGAAGCGCAGACCACCGACAGTGAACTCGACAGTTACCTCCGGGAGAGCGACTCATGTGAGGACATTAGACGGCTGCTCGAATGGTGGGGAGCCCAGTGTAAGAAATACCACGGACTTTCCTTTCTTGCTAAAATGGTTCTTAGCATCCTCTCCACAATTGCCAGCGGCGAAAGGAATTTTAGTACAGCTGGATATGTATTGCAAGAGAGGAGGAGCTGCTTGAAGCCACAGAACCTGAACAACCTGCTGTTTTTGGTCAAGAAAATGTAGGTTTTTGCCCTTTGCTGGCCGTTGTCCGGGTCTTCTCGTAGAGTACGAAAGGAGGGGTATTTTGTCGCAGCGTGTTATTTTATATTCATTCAATGAAAAGTGAGGACACCTTCATCTCAGAGAATCTCCAGAATGGTGGGTGGCACCTTCATTATAACTTTTCGTGATGAAGTGAGAATATTCAGGATTTGCGTTTGATCAGCTGCTGGTTTCTGTTTGTCATATATATAACTTTAGGCGTTTTTTACATTCCGGCAGCAAGGACCTAATCAACAGCGGCTTAAAGTATCGCGTGGTCGTTAATATGTTCTGTTTAAAATAGAGAAAAGAGCACTGAAAAGAATGTTCTGAGTTTACTTCCTCGTGCTTATTGATGTATGTCCGCATAGTCTTTTATAAACACTTTTTTGCCAAATCTGGTAACCACTGTACTCCTATTCCAATAGAATCTCAAGTATTGCATCAAGGTTTTATATCAAATATATGATTACGAAGAACGTCGTAACAGGAAATGAATTGATTCAGATAACCTCAAGCTCTGCACCAATATCTATGTACATGTCGCACCCATCCAAATGCAACTGCCGTGGGCGGGAATTAAAATCGAGTGCTAGAAAAACAGCAACTCTAAGCAACCACTGGAGGTAAAATATTTATATGCACGCAGATACTCGGGCATTGAAAAGCGGCATAAAAATTTGAGCATACAACCTTTGCATGAGATAACCACGTGATTTTGCCAAGAACCGGGTAAACAGACATGGTTGCGGCTGTGGTGCAACAATACGAGTTGTTCTTATGCCGATGTTACGTTGAGTGAATACGGTAGAAGTCAAAGTAAGTCTACTCTGTCACCAAACATTTTCTAGTTTTAATCCACCGGTGTTATACATATATGATTCTGTCTAATTTCTCGCTACGAATTGCAGCGGCACTCAACCAATTAAAATAAATTTCCTTCAGCATCCAAACCCGAGGTTGGTCACGCACAGGCGGGTTTTATGTAGGTTTAGAAACAAATGACCGGGCCCTGGCTGGGCCCGAGCTTAGGACGACAGGCCCGCGCCGGGCTCGGGCTGACGCCGACAGGCCCGCGCCGCGCCCGGGCTGAACTCACTTACGGGCAGCCGGGTCCGGGCGTTACGGGACCGGGCCTTAAAATAAGGCCCGTGCAGTGCTCTCCGCTTCCTGTCTGTTTACCAGGTAGGGAGCTCCGGGACCTTTTTAGCTAACAGGGTAAGGCTCGATAAGAAATTACCCTCATGTTATCTTCTAAACCACCCAACCAAATGATCGAGCCCTGAAGAGGACTCGCACCGAAGTAGCTGCTTTTCCTCCGCTTTCTGCTCAATTGCTTACAAGACCTGAAAACTTCCATTGTTTTCAGTTAAAAATTGGTTGAAAAAGATGCACCAATCACCAGTGTATGTGTCTTTTTGGTAGGTAAGGTTATAGAGAGGGTAGTTGGCGTAAACTACAAGGCAAGGAAGCTAACATCACGTGATATTCTTGTTGAAGTGAAAACTAAAAAACAATCCACTAAAACATTGAACCAGACTGATATGCACGAATTCAAAGTATCCGTCACATCACACCGAAGCCTAAACAGCTCGCAAGGCGTGATTTCTGAAGTTCACCTTTTGAAAGAAACCGATTCTGACATCCCAGATGGCATGTGTGGCCAAAGAGGTACCGCTGTCAGCAAAATTATAAGACGTGGTGGAAATGAAATACCCACGAAGCATTGCAGTAGAACGGAGCATGTGATATTAACTTTCGATTGGAGCACTCTTCCCCACTCAGTCACTGCAGGATTCTTGAATTGCGAGCACGCGGCATACATCCCCAACACACGCTGATGCTTCAAGTGACAATGGTATGGGCAGAGTAAAACCTCCTGCCATGGACGTCTAATATACGCCAAGTGTGCAGCACACGAGCACCCGTCAAAAACTTGTACACCCCATCAGCTGAAATGTGCCCACCGTGAACACCTTCATGCAGCCGATTCCCCTTAATTTGAACTTTTCAAAGCTGAAAAAAGAATCATCAATATCAAAGTAACGCAAAACATCACCTACCAGTAAGCGCAAATACAGCATGCGAGGTTCCTCCTAGGTATGCCAACACGTCCCGTGTCGGTGACGACCCAGCAGAGCAGTGCTGACTTGGTCCCACTCCCGCTCCCTTCCGTGCAGCCGTCGACAGCCGAGAATGCTGTCGCACTGCCTGTGCCTCTGGCAACAGTAGCGACAAACACCGCTGATGGTGGTGCTGCTGCTCCAGTGTCTGTTGCACCAACCCCAGTGTTCCTGAAGGGCTAGGAAGCACGGAGACGGGAGGGCTGGCTCCGCCTTCTACGCCTACCGTGTCGGGTTCTGCTACCCCAGTGGGCGTGGCCAAGCCAAGCACCAACTGTCTCGGAGGATGCCCGAAATAGCCTGGCCCATCAGCCGCTCATGGGCCGCCCGTCAAAGAAATGGACGTAACACCATCCCCGGTGGCACCAGAGCTGTAGAGGGAGCGGCGCCTTCACTTCAGCGTCCAAAAAACATAACAATAGTATCAGGTGTACCACAAAACAAATAAGAAAACAGAAACACACATACACATATAATCGCGTATGAGACTAAGTTCAAGGCGCAAAATATAATACAATTGAATTTTAGGGGCCAGATCAAACATTTTTATATTTGCGAAATATTGTACGAACGCAAGCCATATGTAATGTGCCTTCAGCAAACACATCTGAATAAAAATCACACACACTTTCTGAAACGGTATATGGTTTTTAGAAAGAATAAAGATGGCTTCACTCGCTCTTATTAAGGTGTTGCCCTAGTTGTCCGAATGTCAATGGCCTGTTACCAAATGAGACTACAAACTAACCTTGAGCGGTTGCCATGAGGGCAATTATTTTTGATGAGGTACAAAAAGTTTGTTTTTTTATTTATACCAACTGATTACCAACTCCGAGCTAATAAATTTGAATGTCTCGTTCACCAAGTCCGACACACTTTCACACCGATGGGTGATTTTAATGCTCACCATAAGTACTTGAGCTGCCCACCTACCGTTGCCCGTGGGATACTCATAGAAAATTTTTTTTTAATCTGGTACTTGCCTGTTCAACTAAACACACCGAACTTGTTACACTGCAGCGGACAACACATACTCTGCGATCGACCTGGCAATTGGCTCCGCCACTGTCCTTCCTTTAATAAAGTGGACTGTAGTTTCCAATTCCTACAGCAGTGATCACGTCCCCGTCAGGATAATCGCTAAAAACAGGCCCTCAATTGCACCACGTGCACATAGATTTCTTTATAGGAGTGCAGATTGAAAAAAAAAATCAATGAAATGTCCTGTCTTATGCCCAAGTAGAAAACCTTGACATGGGCCACGCTACATATACCATTACCCCACACATCATTAATGCCGCTCATTTGTCTATCCCTCAGACCTCTGGTAGAAACATCAACAAACCCAGGCCTTGGTGGGACGAGGAGTGCAGGCGTGCTCGAAAGGAACAAAACAAAGTGTGGGTTGTCTTTAAAAGACATGCAATGTAGAAGACAGAGAACCTTATTTTTTTAACCTGCAAAGCAGCTGGTATGTGAATCAGACGCGCGGCTAAAACTAACAGTTGGGAAGCAGTTCTCTCATTCATCAACTCATCCACTTATCTGCACAATGTTTGGAAAACGATTATTCCATTACAAGAACGTAACACAAATATCCTCCCACTTGCTAGCACGACTGAAAGCATGCTTAGAGATCATGCTAATTCACTTAGACAACACTTTGAGGGTGTCTCCAGCTCTGCTCGCTACGCCACACAGTTTCTAAGACACAAAAATCTAATGAAACCAAAACCTCTGCGAAAGATGAAATAGCATACAATAGCATACAACTGTCCATTCAATATGCATGAGTTCTCTGTACCACTCTCAAACCGTGGGAAGACAGCCTAAGGGGAGGACAGGATTACATACGGAATGATAAAACATACACACGCAGACACCTAAGCTGCAATTCTTCCTTTAATAAATTAAATATGAAACAGGATGTCTCCCAAATTAACGGAAAGAGGCAATTGTTATTTCAATCTTAAAATATGGGAAAAAACTTTTTACCAAGCAGCCATAGGAAGATTGTGTTGACGAGCTGCCTGTGCAAGCTGTTGGGAAAAGTGATTAAAAGACATTTAGTGTACTTTTTAGCAAACAATGGAATTTACACAATGCCCAAGAAGTTTTCGGTCAGAAAGGTGCGTAATTGACAGTCGCGTGCCATTGGAGTCTTCAGTGAGGGATGCATTTTTACATAAGCACACTGCATGACTCTCTTCTTTGACATGAAATATCTATGACACTGCAAGGCATCATGCCATCTTACTTGGAATTCATAGCTCATTTGGTATTTGTAGCATTATGTAAATAATATACAGGACTATCTTGCGCATAGGACATATCGCAAGTGCTTGGCAATGTTTTATGGACAATGTATACTAAAAAAATGGTGTACCCCAAAGTGATGTTCTGAATTGCTCACTCTTTGTCAAAATTGACTGTTTAGGAAAAAGTTTGCTTCGCCACTTTTTTATTCTGTTTATGTGGATGACACTCAGGTTAGCTTAAAATCCTGCAATTTGGCCATCTGTGACGGGCAAACTCAGCTAGGAGTGAACAGCCGTTAGAGAGGGGCAACGGTGAATGGTTTGAAGTTTAACAGAGACCTGTGTGCTGTTCTTTAAACTGCGACGCATGCGATGGGTCCCACGTGTGAGTGTTGATGGAAAAATCATTCCTGTAAAAAAAGAGCAGAAATTTTTGTGTGTGCTACTGGATGCGAAATTATCCTTCATACCACACATAAAACACTACGATTAAAGCGTATAAAAGCACTGAACATCCTTGCGATTCTCTCTCGTCAATCGTATGGCACGGTTAAGTCATGCCTATTGAAAATCTAGAACAGTCTTATCAGATCGAGACTTCATTATGGTAGTGCGGTGTATCAGTCAGCGCCAAAGCCTGCACTGAAGCCGCTGGATCCTGTTTACCGTCTACGCCTGTGATTGCAACTGTTGCTTTCCGTACCAGCCAGTAGAAAGAGTATATGTTGCATCAGATATGTGGTCACTGGAAAATCAACGTGCTTATACAGCCTAGCAATACGCAGTAAAACAACCTCAATCATAAAGCATCAAAAAAAATTCTCAATACACAACGCATTCACTGTATATTCATAGCACAAACGGCCTTCACTTCCACAGCTGCGCAGGTTAACCGTAAACAATCTAGCATACAGCATGAAGATCTGTTTCAAAGACACCTAATAACCACTTTGTGTGATGTTATAGTTCCTTGGACGCTAGCGCTAGTGGTTTGTGACATTTCTTTTAAAAGAAGACAAAAACAAAGCACCTTGTCCGTTGATTCGTTAACATTTCTCAATTCGTCAACATAAATATGAAGTTACAGATTTCTACACAGATGTGCCAAAAACAAACTCTGCAGTATCATATGCTGTGCATGGACCGGGCCTCTGCACTTCATAAAATTACACAATCTTCCCGTGGCGAACCCTGATGAGGGTGCGAAGCATCATGGGGGTTCCGTGTGGTTCTATTGTGTTGCCGTTATGTTGAGTAATCTGGTGTTTATTAGCGCCAGAGGGAATTCGCGTCCGGGTCCACACCGGTGGCAAAGGCACGCAGAAAATGTGGTGTTACGGCGAGTAGGCGATGGTTCTCGAGGCGCCGAAACTCGTCCATCATGTTCGTGTCGATGTTGTCATCTCTGTGGTAGAATCGGTAGTCTCCCTCAGCGTTGGTGAGGGAAAGGCTGTTGACGTTCGTGCACCGGCTGAGAGCAACGATATGCCCTACTCTTCGCAGCTTTGTCATATTCTTCTTCTTTAGCGTTTCCACTACGGGAAGATGACGGTGCTTGAACGCGAAGCTATTTCGTGATGGATTGTTTGGTTGGGCAATCTTACTGGAATGCTGCCGCAATCATCATAAGAGGCGCTGCGGACGGGGTGAGAGCAACGTACACACCCCCCTCTTCGCAGCTTTGTCGTCGTCTCCTTCTTCTTCTTCAGCGGTTCCCCTGCGGGAAGATGACGACGGTGGTTGAACGAGAAGTTATCTCGTGATGGATTATTTGAATGGCCAATCCCTAGGGGCATCCTGCCACAATCATCATCAGAGGCGCTGCGGACGGGGCACGGACGCGGGACATCCCCGGAAACAAGAGATGCTTCCCCTCGAAAACGCTAAACCCTAACACGAGCATTTTCACAGGTGAAGCTAAATGTATAATGATGGCTGCAGAACACACAATACAAAATAAAATCGTTTGCTCAGTCTGATTAGCTGAGTGTAGTGACAGCCATATCATTAGCGAGGCCTCTTAAGATTGCAGTATTAAACTCGCTCATAAACACTTTTGGAAGCATACTCGATGGGGCTCAAATCATAGTCTGCTGGGTTCCTGTCCATTGTGGAATAACCGTAAATGAGGCTGCTGATAGGAGGGCAGCTGCTCCTGCTCTTCATTGAAGTGTGGACATTGTGTCAGTGCCTTACTGCAACCTCAAATCGCTCATTTAAAGAAAACTTCGGGAACACTGGCAGAAACACTATGACACACATACAGAAAACAAAATTCATGGAATTAAACCACACATAGGCAGACATCTAGCAGAAAAACTACAGTGATCTCTAGAATGTCCAATTTCTCGTTTAATAGGGCAAACACACGGCACACATGTATACCGTTTGAACGGCACACCACGGCTGAGATGTGAGAAATGGGCAAGATTTCTCACTGTACTCCATATCATACTTGAATGTAGGGTACTCGAAGCGCAAAGACAAAAACACTTCTCTAATCTGTACACACAACACACACCACTACACCCAGTTCACTTTCTTTGAGACTAAGGAATAATAAGTTACAAAAAGTTTTAGACTATCTGGCTGTGGTTCCTTTTTAAGTAAAATGCGTTATCGTACATTACAACAGCTTGACCGTTCGTAATCAGGACACTGCTGAGGTACTTTTCCGTGACTCAAGAAGGACCTCATCCTTTTTTTGCTTGGCAAAGACTCTCCCTTGGCAAAGACTCTCCCTTAGGCAGCCTTATTTCCAGCCCCAATATTTTTCTATGCAATCAGCTTTTTTTATTTACTTTTTACTGAGTATTAGTGGCCCTATACACCAACTTTAATGACCCTCTTTTAACTACAGCATGCAGCGTATAACTCACCTAGTCACAACACACTTTTTTGGCACTATTGCGCCTAGATGCCCTCGCGCCATTAAACAAAATCATCATCATTCTAACGAACTCTGAAAGGAGCAGTAAATGTAAATCACATATGGCTCACGAGATAATACTTGAAAAGTGCTACTTACATTCTTGGCGTTCACAGTAGCACGACGTTTATTGTTTTAAACAGACACGCGGCGTACTTTTCTCGTCGTAGGAATCACTAAATCCCTCCTCCCAGTGAGAGCAGCGTTGTACGCTATGTATAAACTACATTATAGCGAGTGCGCTTGGTGGTCATTTGTGCAATGTTCCGAAACTGGGTAAAGCGCTTTCTGTGGCGTCATCTTGCCAGAACTCTCGCCATCGCGAGGAAAAGTTGTTCGCCCCAGCGGCCATAGCGTTCTCGGGATAAACCAGTGTTAGCTATTGCAAATCGATCTCCTGGTTTGAGAAGTGCTATGAAGCTTAGCCTTACAATAAGATAATGCCAGGTAGCTTGGCGGTTAATAACAGCGTTCAAGACGCTAAGCCACTGTAGCTGTACTGCTTTATTTGGTTTTGTTGTGTCTTGCGGGCAGCTATTTTTTGTGTCAGGCTTGCTCTTATGCCGTCTGAAGTGTTTAATTCGTGGGACGGAAACGGTGGGAGCCCACTGTGCTGAAAATGTTTTCTGTGTGTTTGGCATTCCTTTGTGGCTTCCCTTCGCTTTGAACTAAAATGTTTACAAGCTGGGTACCTTGTCGGATGTCGGATTTAACAAAAGTTATACCCAGCATAGTCATCATCCCTGCAGTGGGCACCTTGTTTTTTTTCTCAAGACACGCGTCTGAGGTAATCAGAACAGCTGAAACGAACCCACGTGGCCTACTACTTTGGGCGGACAACGTGCTTGTGGCCGGGTTCATTTAGACAAAAACGCACCCTAGATCACAACTTCAGCAATCTCAATCGTTTGAAGACGCTCCAGTATTGCATGTAGAAATGTGAACGGCGTGACGGAAGCATAAAAAAAACCGCTACTTTCTTTCCTATTGATGGTGTTGCAGTCCCTTGACACTCTTTCCAGCCACTGGCATTAACCAATCTTTGCGAATGTTACACGCTAAGGCAGGGCATCGCTAGGTCTCTTATTTAGAGTTACTCTGAAGGCTGGGTTGGGTGGAATTTCCAATACACTTACTGTGAGCACTGCTGACGCTTCCATCACATCGAAGAATGAGGATGTTATACAGCTTGTTGTAACACTAAGTTGGTGATTCCCTAGCTTCTGGCTGTGCTAGAGTTTACTGAGGGACTGTTCCATTCATCGTCATCTGACCGACGTGACACTGCCTCGCTTCTTGTATCGTATTGACACGGCGAAGGCGTCACGTTCAGTTCACTGGGTTGCCCTCGCTGACGCACAGATTCGCCAAATGTTAAAGCAAAAGTTTTTCGGCCAGCGCTATCAGGAAGCAAATAGGAGCACCCACATTCACAGCTAGCTTCTTGATGCCTGTACTCCGGCCACGTAATTATCAGTCTGGGAGCAGCACTGCAAAGGAGATTCATGACGTAAAACATGATAATCAACACCCGAATTCCGGCCGGTAAGTCATTCGAGTACTGCTCAAAAGTAAACCACTACACAAAGCGAATCAACAAGTTCGCTTCCATCCATGTAGCTAGTTAGTTACAGTGATTCATCGGCTTGAAAACATCTCCGGCAGTGGCTGTCAGTAGGAAACTCCTTCCGCTGGTATTGGAATGTTTTGCCAGCAGTTTACGAAAAACCAAGAGGTTATAGTCTTAATTAATGACACCTTGTGCCTCAACCAGATTTCTTACAAATTCTCAAAGCGGAGTAAGTTTCTGTGAAGAAAATTTGTCATCCATTTGAAATGCAGCTGTGCAGCTCAATTGAAAGATGTAGAGCTTTTTCTGAAACCTTGTAGTTTTAGAAAATTTACTCCTGCCTCGGTATTCTAACCAGGGACACCGCCTGGTTTTGATGTAATCAAACTGCTTACCACCGAGTTGTGTCCAAGGAAAAGCAGCAGAGCCTCCTCATGTGCACGTACGCCTATACTGCAAGTGACTGTCAAATTGTCATTCGCACCCCTAGGTCTCGTATATCCATCGCGTTCACCGGAGACCAATTGATAATAATGGCACATCTGTTTCTCCAACCCAAGCCCTGACTAAGACTCCTGCCCGATATCCCTGCCTTACCGGCGGCTCGGCTAACTGAACCAATCTCCGCGTACAGGGTTCAAAGAGGGGGGTGTTGCTATTTTATACCCGTTGGCTTCGGCAACTCAGTTGCAAAATAATTATTAACTGCCGCTCCTGAGACAACCAACGAGGGGTATAAAAATGGGATCGACGCGGAAAAGTAGGTGGGCCCAGCCTCATCTTTATTTGACATGCTTCAGAAAATGACACGGATTCGTTCTCTACCGGGTTACTTGGTTTGTCAGAGTTTTCTTCAACAGAGCAATATCTTTCGATGTGACCAGCATTAATTTTAAACAGTTAGCGGTGGTCAGGGCAACTGCATTCTGCCACCCGCGTATACCTTAGGCTGTTTTTTTGGAGATATTCTATGCTTAGGTGAGGACGGTACAAACGTTTTTATTATATTGGCAAATCAGCTGTCGCAACCAACTGTTGGCTTTCCTGGATTTTTCTGACTTATCATGACTGATTTACGAAATCGTGCATTTACAAATGCAACATGGCGAAAATTCCTGTTATTTTCCATGGGCACTGAATGTTTGACTTCGTCCAACTTCGGATGCCGCTACATCGCTCTTCTCTCTGCACAGGCCACCTCAGCCATGCTTTCTTCGCGTCGAGGTCACGCCCTTGAGTGTTTACCGCCAACCGACCAATGAAGTCACCAACGTAGCTTCTCGGATGCCCAGATTCGCTCTCAGCCTTACGAAAATTGTACTCTGGCCATAGCATAAACCCCTCAAAAAGGCAGACTCCTAATTGGGACCGCTTATCGCCAATGCGCCGCCGCAAACTGTGCCACACACAACCGTCAAAGCGTTCTTCCGCAAGAATCGATTAGTGCTCTTGCTATCGTCTTCCCGACAGGATCACCAACGCTTGCACTAAAATGAAGTTAGTTCGCCAAACTTCTTTCGTCTTTCTTCTCTCTTCTAGTACACTTAGATGTTAACCGACTGTCGTAATGATAATTTGAAGCGCTGCCATGAACTCACCGCTTGTAAAAGAGGCGTTAACGTCTACTTCGCTATAGAGACTGTCCAACAAGACGGCTGCGCAGTGTCGGAGGACAGCAGACACCGCTTGGGTAGTTGTGCTCTGATGGTGACTCTAGAGGCGTGTGCAAGAAGTTTTACGTTGTGAACTGAGCAAATACTGACTGCAGTTCTTCTCTAGAAACGGCGTTCTTGCAATTTTTAGCGTGTTCACCCCTTCATGACCAGGAAATAAGAGGAATGAGCAGTGTGCGTCGAGCGAAGGAGGTGATTGTTTCAGTTTCGTTTCTTTGCGTTTCGCCAGTATTCCGTTCCCGAAAAACCGACGTATATTGCTTTTGTTAACATGGGGCCGATGGAACCAAATGTTAGCAATCGATGAGGAGAAAAATACGAAGTGCATATGGCTTAGTTGTAGACAATCGACAGATCCAGTATTTCGTCATATGTCATTACGAGCATTTCACCGGCGGAACGAAACACACCTGGGATTCCTGAAGACAGGCCAACCGGTTATAAACTGCCAGTCTATTTCCTGTACTTGGTATTTAGAATGTAATAAATCTCGTTCCATTTAAAGCAGGAGAAACGAGAGACCACTTGGTTGAGGTCTACGGGGATTATTTAGCCTTCGCAGCTTTCTCTCACTTCCTGCAGCTAACGTTTTTATGGTCAGTAGCTATAGGGGTGATGTGGGCGTATTTTGTTGGTATTGCGATCTCATACCTCACATGTTTGTTTTCACTTTAATACAACTGCAATGAAACAGCAGCGCGCAAGGCGTTTCTAAATTTGTTCCAATATTTTCACTGCTCACAGTGGCTACCAAAATTATTAGAACAAAACAATTTGTTGATCAACAATATAGACAGGCTACTTCATCAAACTCACCGCTGAAAGGCATTCGCGTAAAATAGAAAATAAAGATTGATTACAGCACCTGTCCCCAGTCCTGGTGTCTGTTTATCGGATTTTGTTTTGCCCAAGGAAAATGTGCTGTGCAAAGAAACAAACACAGCTTTTGTTCACGCAAAGGAAGAAATACAGAAATGGTGGTAAAAAGGCGTTGCGTTTATTTTGGTGTAAATTGAATGCGGTGAACGTATCACAAAGACTACCACTGCCACCCTTCTGAAGATTACTTCCGGTAGTAACATTACCTTTCTCGATAAACATTTATTTATATCAACCGGTCGGATTGTTAAGACAACCCCTTCAACACAAAACCACGTCCGTTTCTTTGTTTTCCGAGGAAAGCCTGTTTTGGGTATTTGGTGCAAAGGAGAAGGGTACAAAAATAAACAAACCGTGCATTAACAGTTCCGTTTTGCGCAGTATTTAATGGCAGACATGCCTATTTTGAAGTAGTTGGACTACCTGTTACCAATAAACTGCTCTCAATTATAATAAAAGGGGCCAAAATCCTGTAGTAAAACGGCGTAAGAGTCGTTGTTTACGGGGTTTACGTTTCCTTGTCGGGTGGAATGACCTTCACACTGTCATTTCTTGAAGCGCCGTATTATTCACATACGTCGAAAACGGGCTTGCGCTTGAATAATATCATAGCCGTTTTCTCATTTGTGCCCATAAAAAATTCACTGCTGTGAATATGGCAAAATTCAGCTCGCTAGGTTGCATGTTCGTCTATTACAAAGGCCTGCCTAGTAGTCGTCTGCGACGCGCCTATTCCAGCACGGAACGTTGGCTCGGCCGATGGGGGTGGTGGCACGGCAGAGCACTGCACCCATTTAGGTGTCGTGCACTCCCTATAGGTTTTTGCAAGCGAAATTTGGACTGTATTTCGGTAATGAGGTATTCAGCGTTGACGACCATAAGATGGACGATGACAGGGGACGGAGAGAAGATCAGTTGAGGAGGAGCCTGCGTAGAATCCCTCATAGCGGGATCATTAAAGGGCAAGTCAACAAAGCAGTACAATCTAGAAGAGGGTCGTGGAAGAACGACAGCAGGGAAAAAAAGGATGTCACTTCCCGATGACGGAAAAAAGTACAAAATACAAAAAAGGCAAAACCAAAACCCGTCTGGCAAAATGCGGGGTATTTATGCCGACAATCTGCCACTGAATCACGTTGCACTTGTACCCACTTGCGCATCTTCTCCGGATATACATGCTGGGTTCAGGGCCGAAGTCGCTCGCCTTGTGTTTCAGTGTTGCAGGAAGGACAACAGCCATTGCGAGGATCCTATTAAAAACCATAAAAAAAAAGTTCGCACCCGATTTCGGGCACGATTCTTCTCAAAAAATGATGATGATGGTTGGTGTTTAATGGCGCAAGGCCGACGAGGGCAAAGAGCGCCAGAGAAGTTATTTAATAAAAACAAGTGATTACCACAAAAGGTAGGTATAAAAAGAGTAAACCGGACATAGTAAGATGAAAAAAGATAATGGTGATGGCTGGTGTATAGGGCCAGATGTGATTACGCATGATAGGAAATGAGGTTTAAAAACTTAACATCTGACAAGTATTTAAAAACGCGTTTTACAGAAACCATGGCATCGTCACCTAGAAACAGAGACGGGTGTAGGGGAATATGTTGTCTGTAGAGTTCTCTGAAGTGTTTGTGTCGTGTTGTGTCAAGTTCCTTGCATTGTATGAGTATGTGGACTACGGATAGGCCCTCCCCACACCTGATACACAGGGGTCTTGGAGATCCCGTGAGCAGGTGCGAGTGCGTCACATGTGTATGGCCTATCCGTAATCTAGCTAAGGTAACTTCAATGTGCCTGTTGTGTGAGTCAGTAGTGTATTGTCCCAAGTGTGGTTTTATTACGTGTAGTTTGTTGTCTGTCTGTTTGCTCCAGTCTGCTTGCCACGTTTTACGGAGTTGCGGTCTTATGTGTGGCTTGAGGTCTGTGTAAGGAAGTGTTGTTATGGTTACTGTGTTTCGGAGTGCAGCATTGGCGGCCATTTCATCCGCCAGTTCATTTCCGCCGATGCCAGAGTGGCCTGGCACCCAACACACAGTCATCTCAAGGTTTGAATAATACGCCAGCATAATTGATTTCAAGAGAAGGTTAACTACATGGTTTTTCGATGACTTTCCGGATGATAATGCACGGACGACGCTCAGCGAATCCGTATAGATGATAGGTTTAGGAATATTATGTTCAACTATGTGATTTACAGCCAGAAAGATGCCATATGCTTCTGCCGAAAAAATACTTGTATTTGCATTCATGGCTCTACCTCCATCAAAATTGGGTCCATGAGCAGCACAAGACACCGCAGTGAACGTTTTGGAAGCATCAGTGAAAAACTCTGCAGCGCTGTATTTATCCTGCAGATACATGAAATGCTGCTGAATCGCAATTCTTGGTGCCCTGTTCTTATCAAGATGCGTAAAAGACAGGTCACAGAGCACAGGGCGCAGATTTCATGGTGGTATAAAATCAGTGATGGGTGTCTTGTGAATGTCTAAAAAGGGTACCTCACTCTCAGAGGCTTCCTCTCTTACCCTAAGTGAAAAGGGCAGAGAGATGGATGGACGATTTAAGAACAGTTGTTGTGAGGATGTGTTATTAATGGTGGAATTAAAAGGGTGGTTAGTCAGGGCCATGATTTTCGAGGCATACAACAAATCCATGTAAATCCTCTGGTGATATACGGACCATTTATCACACTCGGCGTAGAGGCTCTCGACTGGGCTAGTGCGAAAAGCACCACATGCAAGGCGAACACCCAGATGCAGCACTGGGTCGAGCATTTTCAGTGCCGTTTTTGTGGCAGACCCATAAATGACGCTTCCATAGTCCAATCGGGACCCCACTAGGCTTGTGAAAATACGTAAGAGGAGTTGCTTGTTCGTTCCATAAGACTGGTGGGACAAGATTTTAAGAATGTTGAGAGCCTTTAGACATTTATGTTTCAATTGCTTAATGTGAGGTATGAATGTAAGTTTTTCATCCAACACCACGCCTAAAAGCTTGTGTTCCTTCCTCACAGGAAGCGAAACGCCATTAAGTGTAATGTCTGGGTCCGGATGGATCCCACACTTCCTGGAGAAGACAACACAGGTGCTTTTTTCTGGATTAAGTTGAAACCCATTCTTGTCTGCCCAGCTGGCAAGTTTTTTGACAGCGAGCTGGAATTGACGCTCACAGATGGACATATTGCATGATTTAAAAGATACCTGGACGTCGTCTACATACATGGAATAAGAAATTGCAGGGGGCAATGCCTTCCCAAGGGAGTTCATTTTAACTATGAAAAGAGTGCAGCTTAAAACTCCACCTTGCGGAACGCCGTTTTCTTGTACATGAACCCTTGAGAGTGCGCTACCAACTCTCACACGAAAAGTTCTTTCGGACAAATAACTAGCAAGAATGTTCATCATGTTCCCTGAGACACCAAATGACTTCAGGTCACTGAGGATCCCGTAGCGCCAGGCGGTGTCATATGCCTTCTCAAGGTCAAAAAACACCGTTGTGCAAAACTGTTTATGAATGAAAGCGTCCTTTATGTATGACTCAAGAGCGACAAGTTGGTTATTTGTAGATCGCCCCGCCCTGAAGCCTGCCTGGCAGCTCTCGAGAAGACCATGGTACTCTAAGAAGTACACGAGTCTCCTGTTTACCATCTTCTCAAAGATCTTACACAGGCAGCTTGTCAGGGCAATGGGACGATAACTGGCGGGAGAGGAAGGGTCCTTTCCTTCCTTCATGAAAGCCACCACTATGGCCTCCCTCCATCAGCGAGAAATGTGCCCCGAAAGCCATATGTTGTTGTATAGATGTAGGAGTGTTTCAAGAGTGTCTGGGTGTAGGTGTTGTATCATGGTGTATGTGATTTTGTCTGCACCTGGAGCTGAAGGCTTACATGTGCTGAGAGCAACCTTCAGCTCATGAATTGAAAAAGGACAATTGTAAGAAGTGTGCGACTTGTTGTGATCACGCAGGGACTTCTTTTCTACAGATGTTTTGTGTTTCATGAAAGTGTTCGTGTAGTGTGCTGAACTGGACACGTGTTCGAAGTGTTGTGCAAGCGTGTTTGCCTGGTCTTCAAGTGTGTCCCCTGTTGTGCTAACCAGGGACAGGCTGTGTGTCTGTTGTCCTTTGAGCTTGCGTATACGTGTCCAGACTTTGTGTGTGTCCGTGTATGAATTAATGGATGTCAAGAAGGTGTGCCAACTCTCTCGTTTCACCTCACGGCGCACACGTTTTCCTAACGCCTTGGCCCGTTTGAACAAAATGAGGTTACCCGACGTGGGGTACCGACGAAGGACACCCCACGCCTTGTTCTGGGCCTCTCGCGCCCGCCTACAGTCCTCATTCCACCACGGCCTCCGCTGGTTGCGCGGGGCACCAGAGGCGTGGGGAATGGACTTTTCGGCGGCGTCGAGGATGCGCGCCGTGAGGAGTTGGGTAGCTTCTTCAACGTGTAGGTGTCCTATGGATGTGTGGTGTAGTTTGGATGTCTCTGTAAATGTGTTCCAGTTAGCTCGTGCTTCATTGAACCTATTATGGGAAGATGAACTGCTTGGGCCTTTACCTATATATGTAAGTGAGGTGGGGAAGTGGTCACTGCCATATGGGTCAGTGCCCACACCCCACTCAAGACATGGAAAAAGAACTGCGGAGCCAATCGCCAAGTCAAGACATGAGTATGTGTTGTGACCTATGTTATGGTATGTAGGCTGTTTATTGTTGAATAGGCATGCTCCTGAAGATGTAAGGAATTTCTCTATAAGGCGACCTCGGGCATCCGTTCTGGAGGAGCCCCAAAGAGAGTTGTGCGCATTAAGGTCTCCTGTTAGTATGTATGGTTCGGGCAGCTGGTCGACCAGCGCCTCGAAATCAGAGCTGGAAAGTGCATGATCAGGAGGAATGTAGATGGAGCATACCGTTATCAACCTATTAAATATATCGTTCGAATTGCTACAGCCTCAAGGACAGTGTTCAGAGTGACAGGGTGGCAGGCTAAGGATTTCTGGGCAATTATGGCCACACCGCCAGAAGAGTGTGTGCAGCCATCCCTGTCCTTTCTGAAGACCATGTAACTATTCAAGAAATTTGTGTGCTTGGAATTCAAATGTGTTTCCTGAACACACATTACACGTGGCTGACTAGCATGCAGTATTTCGTATACATCGTCAAGATTTTTAAGAAGGCCTCTACAGTTCCATCGAATTATGTTTTCTCTTCCCATTATTTAGTGTGAGAGCTACTGGAGTGTATGTGTTTGTTTATGTGTCGTCTTTCGGGGCTGTGACTCTCGCCTTTTTTGGCTTGTCGGGAGGCTTTGGCGTCGGGACGCGTTCCTTGCGCTGCGTTGCAGGCAGGAACGGCCCGACATCCATGTCGTCGTCGGATGTCCGAGGGGTGCCCGACGGACCGGGCCCCCCCGGACTTGGCCCCCCCTCGGGAGCCCTTCGTTTGAGCCGCCACCGCCGAGGGTGTCCGGGACACCAGAGGTGGCACGGGCGGTGCGGTGGCGGTGGGAACCGGTGCGGGGCCCGTGGTGTCCATCACCTCTGTACCCTCCAACGCACTGGAGGATGGGGAGACAGAGGCGGGAGCGGCACCGGTCCCGACGGAAGAGGTTGCCACCACAACCGCTGCTGCCTCAGCAAGCGGCGTGGTGGCGGGTTGGGCTGCCAGAGGCAACCCAGGGGGGGGCGCGGGAGGGACCAGGTCAGACTCGCTGAACTGGGTCCCTGTGGAAACCATACGCCGCTCCGCCCCCCGGCGAGCTGCGTCGGCGTACCTCCCCAGAGGAAAGGAGGCGAACCTCTTTCTCGCCTCTGGAAAGATGATGTTCTCAGTGACCTTTACATTTATGATTTGTTTTTCTTGCTTAAATTTCTCACAAGTACGAGACCACGCTGCGTGGGGCCCCTGGCAGTTGGCACAGGTGAAACTCTGGGTGTTGCAGTTTTCGGACGGGTGGTCATGTTGGCCGCATTTCGCACAGGTAAGGCGGCCGCGGCAGGAGTTGGTGCCATGCCCAAACCGTTGGCACTTAAAACAGCGCCGCGGGTTAGGGATGTAAGGCCGGACCGGACATCGAACAAATCCTGCATTTATGTATTCTGGAAGACTCGACCTGTCAAAAGTTAAGATAAGATGCTTTGTAGGTATTTGTTTGTCCTCTCTACGTATGTTTATGCGCCTGACCCCTGTTACGCCCTGACCTCGAAGGCCCTCCAGCAGGTCGGCTTCAGTTTCGTTCAGTAGATCGGGATCGGAGATCACGCCCTGGGAGCTGTTTAAGCTGCGGTGGGGCGTGACCCTGATGTCAAGATCACCGATTCGGGTCTGGCTCAAGAGTTTTTCTGCCTGCTGCTGCTTGGTCACTTCGACCAGCAATTGCCCAGTTCTTTGTTTCTTGGCTTTCTACGCCTCACCAATTATACTCGTCAGGAACTTCGATAATAAGAAGACAGACAATGAAGCTACAGATCTTTCTGTGTCAGTTGACTCAACTACAAGAAAACGGGAATAGTTGTTTACAGTTGTTGGAAAGACAGTTGTTGAAAGAGGTGGAAATGGAACTTCGGTGCGGCCCCTTTTCGGGTGCCGATCACGTCGGGGGGGGGGGGGGTTGAAAATGCCATATAGCATAGTATCAAAGCAGGGAGACTGGGGTACTTTCTTCTTTGACCTTACCCTGGTAGCCAAAGAGGTCCCGGAGCTCCCTGCCTGGTGAACAGACAGGGAGCCCATCCGCCGGAGCTTGACCTGGGCTCCGACGGCCACCGTTCGTGGTTTCTAACCCTCCACCTATAAACACATTGCCACGGTTGGATCCAGCGTATGTTTGGGGGCTCGGGGTACGCGGTATCGCCAGTACCGTCACCAAGATTGCTCAAGGTGCCCCGTGCGGGGTCTTCTCAAAAAAGCCTGAGGATATAATACCAATTCGACTAGGTAAAAAGAATGCTCTACTCCGAGAACAATGAGACAAATGTTATCCCGAACGTAAGTAGTCATGAATACGGATAAATATTCAGGGTGTATGTGATGAGGTAGATGACAGTGGTTATGTGTGCGTCACAAGGCGTCGACGACAAGAAAGTTTCTGAGATCCCTTACCCGGATGGCGACAATCACCTCTGTAGTTACGTGCCGTCTAGGTGTCGCCTCAAAGGGAACCGGCAAAACAGCCGAGGCAATATTGTGACGTAGGAAAGAAGAAGAGGACGATGAGATGGCGGCTAGTGCCAGCGAGGTATTCGCAGGAACACAGTTTTGAGGGTGACCCACAAGACGTGGTAGCCGTGGTCTGCCGAGGATGTCGCGGAGGAGGCCCGGAGACCCAGCCATACTACAGTGCCACCCACATCTACCTTCTGCTTGACGGCCACGATTTAAATCGTCAGGATAGACTGGGCGACGTGGTGTTGCCGTGCCGGACTGCAGAGCCAGCAAATCTACTAGCTCCTCGACTGCCGTGCGTTGGAATCGCCGGCATCGACGTTGCGACGTCGTTTTCCCGTTACCAGCTAGCAAGAGTCGCCGCATGGAGGACATTTGGCTCTGCATCAAGTGCGCCGCCGCAGAGCAGGCGTTTCTCTTGTTAGCCATTTAATTGTGAACTGTACTTCGACTCGGTAGTTTTTTAGAGTTTGCGAAACTGTGCCCGTAGGATAGAGGCTAGTATATCATTCTGTTAGTAACTGTACGTTCTTATCGTTAACTGGTCTCGTCGAGAAAAATGTTTGTGTCCGTCGCCATGTTGTTTTTAAAGCACATGTCTGATTTCTGCGACGCGAATTCCGAGCCCTAGCCACCAATACCACCACTGTGTCACAATTTCTTATTTATGTGTTTGGCTGCAACCTATGAAAGCCACCGCCAAATCAAGATGTCTGAACCATTGTAGTGGGGCCGCTAGTTCCGTCCAACGCATCGCTTCAATGCTAATACGCAGTTACAACTCTAAAAACAGTGTTTTAGTGCTGCCGCACATTGCGTTACTCCAGCTCTATTTTGTAAGCGTAAAAACAAATTGCCAAGTTTATTTGTATTTTTGGCTTTTTCGGTTAAAAACGTATCTTGCTGGCGGTATTCAGCTGCTGAAGTCACCAAAGTCTGCTTCTTGTGAATGGAACAAAGCATATTTTTCTTTATGGCGCCTTGGAATGAAACCGGACAACCGCTGTGAAGGCTACATCCACCAGTGGCATATTTCAGGAAGTTAGTGGCAGCAACATTGAAAAATTTTGCTATCGTTTGCTGGAATTACCACCACTCGAGATAGAAAAGTGGGTAGCGTAGTGTGTGTAGCGAGGTAGCGTAAGTCTATTTGGTAAGGCCACGAAATGACGGAGCAGATTTGCCCCGTTCGCCGTTTGTTATTCATATAACTATGATCCGCGGGAATGTACACTTGAAAATTGTGTTTTTATCTGTTTTTCGATTTTGTCCCTCTGCAATTACACACAGCCATACGAGTGTTTTTATTACAAAAAGCGATTTTTAATGGCATCGAGGCCAGTGCCGTGTATACGGTCACCTTTGTACTCGGCGTTGGTGGGCGTTTTCCGCAGGTGAGCAAAAACTGCGATCAGGGATACCGGAGGTGCCTTCGTCAAGATCCAGCTGGCGGGACCTCTTTCTTTCTGGGCGGCGTGCTGAGGTACCTTAGAGAGGATGAGGGTAACCTCGTCGGACGTAGTGCCCTTACACTCGTTTGTATTATATGGCATGGTAATTTTGTAACTTTCGTTTTCAAATCATCACCCTCCTCGAGAGGCAGCAGGAAAGCATCAAAAATGTAGGCAAAGATTATTTTTAAGAAGCACAAAACCTGCCGAAATTTTCGGTTATGCAGCCTCTCCAGCCTCTATGAAGGGTGGCTGTCAAGTCTATATTTAAGTTAGCCATGTTTCTTGAAGCCGCTGCTAAGACTGACTACAAGACTGAAGGTTGTCGGCAGACACTCTGAAAGGTCTATACAACAAAGGCGGATCAGCCAAACTGCTCAACCAGACGAATATATGCGAACCCTAGGTAACTTTCTCCGCACACCGCACCCTGAAAACGGTCGCAGTGAGTGTTCTTAGAAATAAAACTTTGGCTCATAACCAAAGATCTGTTAGGAGGCTTCCATTTTGAAAATGTACATCTTCGAACCAAAGTGCCATCATTCGTGACAGCAAGAAATGTGATTAGGAACATTGTACAATATTTTTACTCAAATACTCTTGATGAGCTCACAAACACCTATTTCGTTCTTTGTCAGATTCGGTCATTTGTTCCCATCCGCATAGCATCTTCAAATTTGTACGCTGACTTCATTTTTATTCTCTGACACAATAACAGTGCAATTTTCCATAAACAGTTTATCCATGTGGATGGTGACCGGGCAATCTTGAAAAAAATGAAAACTGTCACATTACAAAATTCGAATTATATACTGGTGAATATACATATACACTCCCATCATGCCGCTTCAAGTGCTATTCTGCAGGCCTATAGCACTTGTTCCAATCCTCAGAAGACTTTGGTAGAATTAGGAGTGTAGGCGTGAACGAAAGGTTCAAAATAAGGTCTCAGGTGTCTTTGGTAATTGTCACACGGGCGAAAACTTTAGATTGTTCATTAGCCGGAAACTCCTACACACGTGCATTCACGAAAGACAGAGATGGCTGGCGGTACATTTTAACCTAAATGCGTATGTTTGCTGACACATGGGAAGGTTTAAAACCGACTTAAAGACGTTCGATTCCAAACTATCGAATGTTTTCGCGGTTAGCGATGTTTCCGACTATTCATAAGACAAGCACGAAAACTCCCACAAAACTTAAACAACCGATCTCCCTCTAGCGGTTACCAGAACACTTCTATTCACTAAAAAATTCGCACAACCGGTACCATTCGATATACCAAAAAAATTTCGAGCGCTATATCTCGCATTCTTAATACATTAGATTATGCTTAACTTGGCACGAAAAAGGCTGCTTCACGAGGACTACGCAACGTGAGCTAAACTTGCACCGATCGGCTGTGAACTTGCATCGATAGTTCGCGAACAAAGTGCACAAAATTGTTCAAACACTTCCAGAGAACGTTCCATCGTTGCACCACTTCATTTTTAAGTATATGATTGATATTTTATTTTAAACATTCGTATGACAAGCTGTTTAACCAGCTTTAGGCCTTTCATATTTGTGTTTTTATAGAACCCTTAAAAAGCTTGTGTCTTAACGTGTATCAAAGTGGTTTTTTTAACGCTTGTCAGAGTTTGGCCTTTTTTGGGAACCCGTGTTTTGGTTCCCTTCTAGCCTTTTTGTTTTATTTAGGAGGGGATAATTCAGCATGTTTCACTTCAAAAGCGGCGATAAATACACTGTATGGTGCTTCTGAGTCCGATATTTCGTACAGGTCCCACCTGTAACTCCCTGTATTTTTGGCGCAAATATTTTTGATAATAACACTACAACTTTATTTATTTATTTATTTATTTATTTATTTATTTATTTATTTATTTATTTATTTATTTATTTATTTATTATACCTCAAAAGCCCCAAAGCGGGGTGTTACATGAGGAATGGGCATTTCATACAGGGTTTCTACTATGTGCGTATTAGATGCGACGCATCTCTTTGATTCGCCTTGTCCCTCCATCCATCCGTAGTCCGCACGCCTCTCCCCCATTCTCCTCGGCACGCCAGCTGCGCGGTAACGCCGCTCTCACCACAGCGCCATCTTGCGTTAGCGCTCGCTCCCCTCGCCATGCCAGCTGTGCGTCAGCGCGGGTTAGCGCTCGGTTAACACATGCGCATGCTCTGATCTCTCTTATTCCCCTCACCGTTAACGCGCGGTACATATAAACGCGATAACTGCGCCGTTCCACTCAGTCGCTCCACTGCCGCCGCTCCGATGACATCCGATTACCACCGATGATTTGAATAGAGACTAACAGGTCTGCTATCTCCATGGTCAGCGCAACCGTAACAAGCACCGCCCAGATGCGTCGCATCACCCTATGGTTTCCCCCCGCGGAAAAATGTGGTCAATTTTGAAAAGTATGAGGCTGGAGTGGCGCACGACGTGGGGCGGAAGGTCATTCCAATCCTTCGCTGTCTGAACAAAGAATGACCTAAAGAGAGCAGTTGTACGGGCATGCGGAGGGTAAACTGGGTGGTTGTGGTTCGTGCGGGAAGATATGCGATGCGTGAACATGATAACAGATGCGTCGGACAGTGAGTGAAAAAATTTATGAAAAAAAGCTAATCTAGCGGCTTTGCGTCGAAGTTCATGGTTGGGAAGATGGGCTTTGATCTTTGTGTTAGTAACGCTTGAGTGGAGCGAGTAATCTGAATGCATAAACCTAGATGCTCTATTTTGGACATATTTTAATGTTTTGGATAGATTAGATTCGTGGGGATCCCAGACGGCACAAGCGTATTCAAGTGTCGGACGGACTAGGGTATGATATGCTAAAAGTTTAACAGAAGGGGGAACAAAAGTCGTAAATTTTTTCTTAGGTATCGAAGGACTTTGTTTGATTCGTTAGAAATGTTTGTTATGTGGGAGGACCAAGTAAGATCTGGCGCAATGTTCACACCTAAATATTTGTAGGAATTCATGGGAGATATTTCGCAACCAGAAAAAAGTATGAAGGAGTCGAGTGGGATTTCCTGCGATGAAAAGAAATGATCGATGTTTTCCTAATGTTTAGAGTCATCAGCCAATTTTTGCACCAGGTTTCAATAGCTATTAGATCATTTTGATGGACCTGAGAGTCATTAGGGCAGTTAGTAGGGCGATAGATCACGCATTCGTCAGCGAATAGACGGATTTGGGACGATATATTGCTAGGTAAGTCGTTAACTTAAATTTAAAACAGAAGGGGACCGAGAACCGCACACTGAGGTACACCTGAAAGGACGGGACGCATGGTAGATGATATCTGGTTGGAGTAAACGAACTGTTCCCGGTGTGACAAAACATTTCGTATCCATTCTAGAACTTCTGGGTCGATGTTTAAGCGAGAAAGTTTAAAAAAAACTACGCCCACCTTCCCTCGCGGAGACCCTGTTTTGATTCGACGCTGAGGGGGGTTCAAGCGCAAGCGGAGAGCAACCGTCGACCGAAAAGCCGCCGGAGGGCGGCACACCGGTTATATGAGCAGCGCGCCCGAAGGAGAGGAGATCACGGAGAGGGAGAGTACTGCACATGCGCAGCACCGCGCGCAGCGCCGCCCACCGGCGGAGTAAGAGCGCGCTGGGACGCACACCCGCAGATGTTGAGAGAGTGTTCGCTCTCACCTGGGCACGCGCTGGCGCCAGTGCGTCTGTCGCGACTATGACGCAACACAATCCAGCACAATCTACTTTAATCCAATCCAAATCCAATCCAATCCAATCCAATCCAATCCAAGCCACGCCAAGCCAAGCCAAGCCAAGCCAAGCCAAGCCAATCCAATGCCCCTCGCGAGAGAGTGTTCGCTATCGCAGAGGAGAGGGGGTGACCGGAGGAGAGTGCGGACGCCGACGACGACGAAAGACGAACGCAGGAAGGACAGGGCCGCCGACAAGAGATGCTCTCAGCGTCGCATCTAAAAGTCGTTTATGGGGTACTTTATCGAAAGCCTTTTCGAAATCAAGGAAAAGGGCATCTACAGGAATATTGGGAACGATACTTGAGCTCATGTCGTTAATAAAGAGCGCTAGTTGTGTGTCACAGGAGAGGCCTTTCTAAAATCCGTCCTAACTGGGATGGAAAAAGTTTACGGAGCTGAGGAATTTGACTGTTTGGGAATAAATTATAGGTTCCATTATTTTACAGCACACGCATGTTAGGGATATGGGGCGGTAGTTTGAAGGTGAGGGTGACGGACCTTTCTTGGGTATCGGGATGACCTTGCTAACCTTCCAGTCCCTTGGCACCACTCCAGATGACAGTGATTGCTGGAAGATGTGCGACAATATGACAGCAGAGAGATGTTTGGTATTTTTCAAAACTTTATACAGTCAATTTATACAGGAATTTATACAGTCAATACAAGCTGATGACGTCACTTTTAGGGAATCTATGACTTGTGATGCTATTTCGTTCGTAAATAACACTGGGCATACCAGGGTAATCATGGGACGGTACACTTGGAATTACATCGGGCACACATGGAAATACATCGTCAGGTTCATCGGTAAACACTGAGCAAAATGTAGAGTTTAGGGCTTCGGCGACCTTGAACTGCTGAGTTGGAATCTTTTCTTGATCCAATAAGGAAATGGGTTTAGCATGGGTTGGGTTTATAGTGTTCCAAAACTTTTTGGGGTTTGTGCGTAGCATGTCTGGTAGGGTTGTCGAGAAGAACGTCCACGTAGCGTCCGAGATCATGGATGCGTAAAGTTTTTCAGTCTGACGATATATATATTCCAAGCGTGATTGGACTTTGATTTTTTTGGCTGACCGGAATTGTCTTTTCTTTTTGTTGCTAGGCAGTTTTAAAGTATAATTGTACCATGCGGAAGTATGCCGTTCTCTGATGGTAATTTTGGGGATGTACATGCTTACTAATTGCTGCATTTTGTTTTTGAAGAGCTCCCAGTTTTCGTCAACAAACGTTTGGAAAAATCCACGAGGAACCAATCGTAAAAGACAGCTAGTTCATCATTCATACCTTGAAAATCTGCTTTGTCGTATAAGGCTATCGTCTTTTTTACTTTTTTTGGATTGGACACGTTGCATTGAAAAGTGGCATGAATGATGGCATGATTACTGGGGCTGCTCGGACTAGAAACGGAAGAAACTTTCTCTGGTTGGGTCGTTATAAATAAAGCTAACAAGCTTGATGAATTAAAGGTGGTTCGTGTAGGAAAGCTAATCATTTGAGATAAGTTGAAAGTAAGGCAAGTGACTATAAAGTAACTTTTAGTGTTCTGTTTTGACATCACTAATGCTAGGTCAGACCAAGTTTTGCGGGGAAGTTAAAATCACCTAGGAGAAGGATAGGGGCGTTATCCGAGGCTGATGTTAATAGTTGTAGAGCATCATGAAGCTCGCCAACGAAAGAAGTATTGGAATCAGGGGGGCGGTAGCAGACGCCAATGACAACGGGTGGAACGACAGCTTTGCATTGAATAAACACCACTTCAAGACTCAAAGCAATGTTCACAGCGCAGCATTGTAAATTGTGGTGACCGGCGATTAACACTCCACCACCCCGCTTGTTTTTGCGATCGCAACGAAAAATATCGAAGTCGTTGAAAAGGGGAAGCAATTCAGAGTTCAAGATAGATGCATTAGGCCACATTTCGGTTAGCATAACCAAGTTACAGTCGCTTGATTGAATTAGGCTGTGAAAGTCATCGCGTTTGGGCAGTAGGCTCCTAATGTTGGTATAGATGAGCGAAATATCGGTTACATTACACTGAGCACGGAATTAAGTAGATAGCTACGGGGCATGTGGGACTACCGTTTGCGTAGTCGGATCAAGAATATAAGTGACCTTATCGATGGTTAATTTTCGGTATGCAAATTTATAGGGTAGGGACTGGGCTTTGCCAAAAGTAAAGAGCTGCTTGTGTATCAAGCGGGTGCTAGACGAGTAATCCTGCGAAATGCTGTGGGTGGTATTTTTCAGCTTATTTGCGTTAGAAAGGCTACAGTATGCATCTTTGAAATGCGTGAACTTCACATTGATCGGCCTATTTTTGTTAGGCTGGAAAGATCCTAGTCGATGCGCGCGGTCAGTGTCACGTGGGTTGAGCGTTAGTTTGAGCGTATCTCTGCAGTGAGTTATGATTAGTTCCTCGCACTGGGCCCAGTTTTCGCGTTCCGAATCAGTGTGTTCATAAATTATAAGGTTGTTTCGCCGGGCGCTATCGTTTCAATTGTCTAGACTGCAGGTTAGTTCCGATATTTGTTAGGAATTTTTGACAGCAACTGAACGAATGACCTCGACGTCTGCCTGAAGTGTGCCTACGGCGGCACATTCTTTTTCTTTTTTAGCAAGCCGTTGGCTAATATCGTCAAACTTAAAAAGGAATGTAAAATATTTTAGCACGTTACGTCTTAACAGAGCACCGGTTTGGGTGATAATATCACTAACTGATCACTAATATAAGGCAAGTTAAAAATAAAAATCTGGAAGAAGTTGCCCGGATAAGTAGTTTCCTTAAAAGAAATGCCAGCAGGAAGTACTGCAGACGTAAGGAGTGCAGAAGTTTCTGTAACACTCTAATGCTCATGATCCTCTTCTTTCAGTTTTTCAGCCGTAACTTGACGTTAATAATGACAAACAGAACCTACGATGCTGGTGAAGGGCTCCAGAGATTGCGATGTGAGAGAAGCGAGTTTGTTTCAGCAAACAATTCAACATATGAAATAAAGCGTTATTTTTATTACAAAGATCTGCATGCTCACCTTAAGGTGGTTATGGTCGGCGAGTCCTACTCCATACCACGGCAGTGAGTATACCTTATTCCACTAATTTGGCAAATGTCAAGCTTGCCGAAAGAAATGCGAGACACCTCGCGGACTCTAAAGCAAATACTTATATTACTCCCAAGGAAGTACAGGAATAAGGTTTGTGCTAGGGAGCGCACGGATGAACTTTACCTCGTGAATGTCTTTATCGCATGTAAATGGTTCTCAGTTTCAGTGGTGGTGTAATATAAAACACCTTGTAACCAAATTTTCTGAACCCACCTAAGAAAACTGTGTGTTGAGCTCTTTGCACAATACAAAAATCCGCCTCTGCTAGCAAATGTATCCATTCCTTTCTATTTCTTACCCGTGTGTTTAGTGTCTCCCATAAATCATAATATGCATCTCACACTACTGTGTGCCCTTCGCTGCGAATAAATATGAAGTTGCAGAGAAAAACGCCTTTCTTGCAATGTCGCTACAGCCTGTGGTGCTGAGCTAAATTACACTCGTTTTTATTACTGCCAGAGTGGTGTTTTTTATGAAAGGGAAAACCTACCAGGGCGACTAAGCACTCCCTATGGAGTAAGTAATTGCCAGAGCATAAGCGTTCTATGGCCAAGTGTGTGTTCCCCCATATATCACATGCTCTACTTCTGGCGTCATTTGCTTCTTGTCTCTATTACAATGGGAAAATGCCTGCGAGCTCATCGCAACGCACACAAAGTACACAATTAGTGATGGTCACCATGGCGTATTACCTCATGGCTGGTTGCACAGATTTCTCAGGATATAGAGCAAAAAAAAATGTTTCCAAGTAAAGGGTTGCAATGCGTAACAAGGTATTAATGTCTCTTTTCCTTTTGGTGTATATGTATATTCTCTTATTTTTTATTGTGACGGTTCATATTACAGTTCGCATACAACTGTTACCTTCACTATTCAAAGACACTTTGAATGTATTTTACCACACGAAAAGTTGTTACTTTGGTAACCACCATGCTGCCAACATTGATGAATGCGTCACCACACGTCCTTAGTACACGTTTATAGTCCAAAGCCTTAACGCTAATGATACGTCGACTTCAGTATGTCGGATCAGTCGAGCTATCGTGGTTTTGGGGTATTATGCCAGTTTCTCATTGGGGTGGTGGAGTCGCGGCAAGTAATCAAAAATTGGTCGTCCTTTTTCAACCAAAATCTTTTCATTATTTTAGCTGTCAGTTAGTTGTACGTACCAGTCTGATGTTTTGAGGACTTTGTTTTGCATTAGCGCCCCGACTTTCAGTATACCTAGGTAACTAAGGTTACGATGTGTTGTATATTCAGCTGGGTTAAAAGCATTTTGAAAATCTTGATACCACAATGTAAAGGTTCACAAGAAGTGCCACGACGGAACCTTGCCCGCGTTTCTTTTTACGAATGTTTACCTTTCAAAAAACACCCCATCCTTTCGCGTGTGTGTGAATGACTGTAGATTAATTATTCATCGAATGTGGGAACTTACGCTTGACTGATATAATGATGGGCCTACAACTCGGCGTGTCCAGTGTCAGTTCACAGAGTAAAATAGAAACATCAAATTCAATGCAATAGGAATTCAGTCTTTATAATGTTTTTGTGATTTCGGTAGCGACATAGACGACAGTGTGGGAAAGAGAATTTGTCGGTGATCTTTGTTTAGCGCAAGAATTTGAGAGAAAAGTTCGGGGTGGGCGCTTCGTCAGACGACTTCCAGAAGCCCTCTCTTCTAGTCGCAGGTTGGTCCAGCAGGAGGACCTGCAACTTACATTTCGTGGACAGACTTCAGCAGCGTGATCTCCCATTCATCCTAATCACTGATGTGAAATCTGCGGTTGTTGAGATGATGTTTGAGATTACAGTCGCAAAAAATGGACGTAAGTGAGGCCCAGCTTGCCCACGCTCTTTTCTGGTTACCGTGTAAATATATAGGTAAAAACAAATATAAATAGGGTGGGGGCAGAATACGTCTGCGATCCACGCTATGGGTGGCCTCGTGTGAGCCAGGGGCAAACTGGTGGAGGCTTCAGACGAATCAGATTTTAGTGTTTCGTAATAGCCTGCCTGTCAATAGTCTATTTGTCGCCGCCGCGTCAGATAGAGCCCTAAGATATTTGATGTAAACTGCTTTCTGAAAACGAGGATGCTTGCCAGAGCCTAGTGGTTCTGGCAATCTCAGAACGAATCAGGAATATAGTGGAGCCACTGTCGACTTCTAGCCTCAGGAGGGTCTTCAAATCCTAAATAATAAAATTCGCATGGGTGCCGATGATGGCAAGCGTGAAAGCCACTTCTTCGCTATCTCGGTATAACTGGTTCGCTGAGCGTTGAAGACCAGCTGGCACTACCTTGGTACCAAGCCACCATTGATGGCTCAGAAAATACAAGGTCAACAACACATTTAGTGAATGCGAAATTATTAGTAGTGAATTGCCAAACCATATGCCGGTATTGGGTGCCGTGCAATGTATAACAGCTGCTGGTGGTATAGTTGGGTTAAATTCCACCGCTGCATATACCGAAACAATAAAATTTCTACAACCTGTGCGTGGCTTAATGCGGACGATCTATTCTATGATGGGAATAACGTAGTTCACCCATTGGAAAAATTATTGAGGTAAGCATGTGCCCCCTCATTTTCTTGCTGTTTCTGTTGCTATGCCTGGGGAATGTTCCCAAACACTCGTTCTAGCACGAAACGTGGAATATAAGCAAGAGTACGCTTTTGCATGCAACGTATTGCTAGTGGTGTAGTTACTATGCTTAAGAGACCCCTTAGTAGTGAGGTCAATATTGTAATACATGTCTGTACACTGAAGATGACGAGCCGTTTTCTAGAGTCACGTTTTGTATCCTGCAATCATAAAGATGGGAAGGTTACGTGGGGTTTCGTGCTCACCCCGAATTCAGCAGGAGCAAGCAATTAAAATGAAGCGACATTCCGATAATTCGATGACTCGACAATTTCAGCAGTCGGGCAAGTTGTCTCTCGTTTTACGGAACTTTATGCCACCCGTCGGCCAATTTTTGTGCTATTCGCACTAGATTTTTGAATTAGTCAACTAATCCAAAAGAAGTTTTTTGGATGGCGCTGTTTGTCGCCCTCAATAATGCTGCAGAACACAACGAGCTACTGCATAGTGAGTACTCACATCCTGTAGCATACGTTCGCCTTCTTTAACGATTGGGTCCCTCTACGCAAGGAACACAGGGTACGGGCACTGCTGAACAAGTATGTGGGTTTGTTCTGTTTTGATGCGATGCTGGCTAGTTGTACTAAGTCGAGATGTCAATGTCGGCAAGTATTGGTCGGAAAACTACTGTAGAAGTACTAGGTAATCTTGTTTCGTGGATGATGGTAATTCTCATTCACTCCGATCCCCCCAGGAGGTGTGAAACAGCTCTGATATTCCTTTGCAACACAAAGCACACTTGAGCGTCAAGGACGCATTCAATAGAAGCCTCTTGTGTTTTTAAGGTTATGCACTACAGTTATTTAATGAAGCTTGTGTGAAATGTCTGCATGCTATCTTGAGCTTTATGCAGCTCACCAGAGAAACAGTAATTATGGCGTTTAGCTGAATTCAGCTTGTATTCGGCTCTACCATCTTAAAATTAAAAATTCTGAACTCAGTGGTCTTCGAAGTTCCGGGCTGCCTTTACGCAAGAGCTTGTCTTTTTCTTTTTGCTTTCTGTGTCTGGATCATTCGGCGAATGTAAAACTGTTCGCTTACTAAAGCCTATTATAGCAACACGCTCTCATGCAGGTCCATTCCATAATCTGGTTTCTACAGCCCTCTAGAAGGATCACAGAAATGGCCGCTTTAGAAGGGTTACTTTGTTGTAATTTTCGTAGCGCGTTTCGATTGGTGTCATCAGGTTACCATACGCTGAGGAATTCTAGGGTCCAGACCTCAGAGTGCTTTTTTGTTCACACAACAATCATTTCCAATGGTATCGACCAATTACTTTTAGGGGGTGCCTATTGTTATAGAGGGTAATCAAATTTATGTCGACAGCTTTGTTTCTAAATTAAGCGCTTAGATTTACTTGAAGACCGCCTCTACAGGGATGTTATGCTCCCAGGGGGACAGAGAGTTAGGCGCTAAATATTGATGTCGGTGGCTTAACTAAAATTGAATAGTTAACAATTTAGTGGTTGCAGTAAACAGGCATGTTTGTATTGAAGCGCTAGACGCAATCATGTTTCTACGCAGTTTCATTTGGCAGAATTCTTCTAGCGCACAAGTGCTCCGAGATATCAAACCGCGAAGTTTAATTGCTGCTCGAATGATTACGCATGCTAGACAGTGAAGGCCGGTGCAACGCTCCTCCCTTTGTTCTGTACCTCGATATCGTTTCCCAGTACATCAGATTGCGATAACGCCAGCCATTACGGAAAGGGTGCCTGTTACCACTATTTCCTGTGCCTCAATTCAGTTGTCAAACTAGACACCGGCACAGCAGGCACGTCACAAGAGGGAGGAGATTTCGGCCGGTCCACACTGCCTTGCATGCGCAATCATGCCAACGGCAATTAAACTTGGCAGTTCCGTACCTTTGAGTACGGATGCGCTAGAGGAATTCTTCCAAATGAAACTGCGTAGAAACATGATTGCGACCAAATTTTAATGCAAACATGCCTGCCTACTGCAGCCACTAAAAAGTTCATTATTCCATTTTGCTTAATTCATTTAACGACACCAATATTTACCCCATAATTTTGTGTCCCCCTGGGCGCATAACATCTCAGTAGAGGCAGTTTTCACATACAATTGGCGTCTAATTTTTAACAAAGCCTGTAACCTTGACTTTGATCACCCTGTATACCGACACATACACTGTAAAAACTGGCCGTCACTTTTACGGCCAAGGGACCGTTATTTTTGACAAGCAGTCGACGTAAATGTTGAAGACTGTCATTTCGCCGTCAACTCGATGGGAGAGGGGATAGAACAAGGAGCGAAAGGAAACAAACAAACTGTTTTCGGTAATACAGCACTCTGATTGGCCGCCCCAGGCGGCTCTTGCCGGTGGGGCCTTTTGCTTTTTCTCTTGTTCGACACCGGCTTGTCGAAGAATGCTTCCTTTGTAGGGGACCCTTCCGGGAGGCACCGTTGCCTGTTGCCTGAGTGGGGGTCTTTCCAAGGACGCTTCCTGTGTCTCCCGTTGCGGCGACCGCCGCCGTCCGCGCGGTCGGGGGGAGGATGGAGGAAGGGGCATTTTCCGATGTTTTCGGAAAGCGTCTGGGTTGCCCTCCTTTCCCATGTCGGGGGCGCACACATACGTCTTTGAAACTGCAATGGAGCAAACTTCTCTTTTCTGGTTTCCTTCAGCAAGCAGCCATGCACACGGTGCTGCAGCAACAGAGCAAGTGCATCTCATAGCGGTAAGTGAACGATTTACCGCATCAAGAGATTTTTCCTCGAAAAAAACCTGCGAACGCAATGTGAAGCAACCTCAAGTGTGCAGAGTATATTGGCTCAAATACTATGAGGACCGTCGTGTCAGAAACTGGAACCGTGTTTCTGCATGTGTAGCTTGAACGGGGCAGCATGCTCGTCTGTGCGAGCGGCCGGCGAGGGATAACTGCGCCTTGAGAACGATAGCCACCATTGCGCCGGCCGCTGCACGGCCTGGAGATTTTACTTTTGCGAGCACTTTTAATTGCCCCCAAACAGGTAATGCGTTATGCGTTTTAATAACTTTTGTCTCCAACTGACATAGTTGCGAAATTTCGACATGGGAAGAAATGGGCGGGAATTGAAAGCGGCTGATTTCGGCACCGCAGTAGGCGGGCGTTTCGCTAAGTGCACGACGCGTATGTATTGTTGGAATATAATTTTGTGCGTAGCAATGCTTTTGATCGTGCCCCGCACCCTCCAAAACTTGGTAATTAGCAATGACTTGTCGCTTGCTCACGCTGCAGCACTGTTTCCGAAAGGTGGGGTGTGGAACGGTAGGGGGTTGTCGACTCCTTCATCGGCTCCTGCAAAGGGCAGAAAACGAGCGGACTAATGACTTCTTAAACTTGACGGGCCAAAAGCTTCTGGACACATGTAAACTCTGCGCGTCTTTTTTTCTCGTGCGTCGCCTTCTTGTGCAAAGTACGTATAATTGTCACTCGCGATCGTTGCGTCGCTCCTTCAACTGCGACGGTGCGTAAGTGCAGTAATTTTGTCGCCATGCAGGCTCGAAGAGAGGTGGACTCGAGCGGGTCTTCATATCAGTCGACGGACATGACCGCGCCACCACAACTATACTACGAAGCAGGCAGTGCCACCCGTCATCGTGGATTCTTCATGTTCAACGTTTGTTACCGACACGGCCTCCCTCACATTCACGATGGAGTTTGCAAAGGTAAACGAATGTGGAACAACTTCATCTCGATAGCTGTTAAAATTTTATTAACGTTGTCATCGCTGCTGCCACGTACTGAAGAACACTGCTGTGACCTTCTGGCAGCTTCCTTTGTTCTGTGGTTACACAGCGCGACGTGGCTTATTGAAATGTGTTTTATATTTTTATCTCTTTACGCCATAGTTTTATGCACATACTACGTATACCAAACTTTTTCCATTTAACTTTTGCACAATATTCTTGTATCGCTGGCTTTCTAAAGCTGTTTCGATTGGATTAACATATTGTCATATTTGTTTGCATTGTCCACCACCTGTTTTTGTGTAGGTTGACCCCTTTTTGTTGTCTATAATATGCAATTGTGTCCAAATACCACTAATATTAGGTTCCACCTAATCACAGTACAAATTGTTCTATTTTCCAGGTGCTGTGGTCCATGGCTTTTCAGGAAATCAACAGGAAAGCCGCAAGTCTGCTGTGCATTCCTGTATCCATGCTGCTATCTACCATTCTGCAGCAATAAATACGTGAGCACTGAAGCTAATCGTTGTAGATTCTTTTGTCAGTTACTGTCCTCAGCATGTGAAGATTGGGCAGTTCAGCCGAAGACTAGATTTTATTTACATTTGACGTCTAAAGGACGGCTTGTACATATACATCGCATGTGCATAGCTACCGGTCAGCGGTTCGCATTGCAGCGGCGTTGAGGGTGATAGCTACTTTATGGACATCCCCGTTATTGCACTTACGCTTCAAGCCCCAAATAAAGCCTGTGTATGTCGTTTTAAGAAGAGCATGGTACACGGTAGCAGGGCATGGTACGCTGGTTGTGGTGACGGGTAGGGCGAATACCGGCAAGGCTTTAAGGCCTGATCCAGGAGCGATCATCAGCTTCTGGTGCATCTGTCGACAGCTTCACTAGAAGTTTGTTGACACGCTGGGAAAAACATTAAGGCAATTTATTATAAGAATCTTTTCCCTGCGAAATTTACCATTCCCGACGGCGCACACCACGCTTTTTTCTTCCATTCCTTCCCGCGTGGTTTGTTTCCACACTTTCCACACTTCACCCGCAATTTCGCCCCTCTCGTAATTTTTACTTGATATATGCACAGTTTTCGCTGTCGGCGCGGCCATTTGTGCGTATAATTATTTCCCGTCTGACCCTAGAGTTCCTAATTACGTAGTTTCACTTCATGCCTCTGTAGCTTGGGGGAGCATTTTTTCGAACCTTTACAGTATCTATTGTAGCAAGAACATTGAGCACACGAGGACATCACCGGGCAATTATGATTTGTGCCCAACGCAGTATAAACCAAATAGATAAGTATACTAAAATGCTGGTCCAGGTTGCCCAATCTGCCCTTAAGTGTATGCGCGCACAATGGCACGTGCGGAAGGATTACCACAGAAGGCGCTTGCCGTGCGAGACCGGCCATCAACTAGATTCTTAGACCTGTGTGTTTCGCTACTCTCATACCGCCGCAACCCTAGACCTCAGATTTGACTATATTGCTTTTACTATATATATATATATATATATATATATATATATATATATATATATATATATATATATATATATATATATATATATATATATAGACTAGAATCACCACGAAAAACTCAATAGTCATTTCGACATTTCGGCTAGCGTGCAGCTTTTTTCAAGTGAAGTACAATGGCCGAATACAGGGTAACAGGGTATATGAAGGCTCGTAGGGGGAGAAAAGAGCACGTGGACACATGATTTCAAAAAG
This sequence comes from Haemaphysalis longicornis, assembly GCF_048455015.1. Taxonomy (NCBI): domain Eukaryota; kingdom Metazoa; phylum Arthropoda; class Arachnida; order Ixodida; family Ixodidae; genus Haemaphysalis; species Haemaphysalis longicornis. The sequence goes on from NW_027526306.1 coordinate 4,616,994, forward strand.
GTACAAAAGGAAAGTACAGGAAGAAACAGGTGGAAAGTGAAGAAACGTAGTGCAGGATTGGGCGCGCAGGTAATCCATCCCAATATAACACGCGGCGAAAAGCAAAAGTGAGGCACTCAGGAAGTGTGTTTTCTTCCGCCACCGCCCACCCACGCACAGCAAAATAAGAAAAGTAAAGAAATAGGAAAGGGGTGCAAGGCATCTCAGTCCAAAGGAGCGAAAACCACCTGCCGGAAAAGGCGGAAGCATGGAATTGACAATTAGTCATACAGACACTGGGGAACGCAAAACACCAGCTATGTCTAGGCACAAGGCGACCTTAACACTCAAAAGTTCAGGAGGGCGGTTTAGCGAGGGGCCGCGCCCTCAAAAGAAAATACCGCCGCTTCCCCAAGAAACCAGATAATAGCCACAAATGTCTTGTCCACAGCCCGAGTTGGGGGCACGAAGCGAACAATGAATACCCTCGATGGCCGCCGATGCCAAGGGAGGGGTGCGGGAGCCACCCAAAAAGGGAAGAGCCCAAGTTGTACGATGCCTTGAGAAATGACATACAAGGCAGGAAATCAACAAAGAAACCGCACATAGAAAAAAGCAGTTGAACAAGCGCGTGCCTTATGACATGAAATGGATAGATATAGCGAATTTGTATCTTACATTTATATTCGTGCAAGTACCAAGGGCTCGCACATTATGGGAAAAAGAAAACAAAAATGCGACGCACGTACCAGAACAAATTTCCAGTAATCCAGAAAACAAATGACATTTCATAGCCAGTCATCAGTGGCAGTATTAATTTGCACACAGCATTCTTTAAACAAACTGACAAACGAAAGAACAAACACAGAATGCGCGCGTACGAATCAAAAAACAAGGGGAACCATATCAGGGAACTACCAATAGCTTAGAAAGTGACATTTCGGGCGTAGCAGCATTGAAGCATACGGAAAAAATAACCCTTTGACAACACTAAACCGAATAGTGCTTGTAAAGTGTAATGATGTGATGCAGTAAGAATTCGTGCATAAGAAGCATTAAAGCATACGGAAAAGTAACCTGTTGACAACGATGAACCATCCAGCGCTTGAGAAGTGGTAAGACGCTATACGTGCCGCTACATGGTCTAAGCTTGAAGGCACGACAGCCTTCCCGGAGACCCATTGATACCCCTTGTGAGAGTGTTGTATTTGTGGATCAGATATTATTCGCAGGGTTCCCTGTCTTAATGGGTTTTAAAGCCTGATTGGGGCACCGTGGCCGTAAAGTGGTCGAACGGGTGTTTCAAAGAGTTGATGCGTTTTGAAAGGGGTAGATGAGATTTTGCATTTGCATCGGATCTGTGAGTATTGATGCGAGTTATAAAGGAAGTTTCTGTCTTTCCAATATATTGCGCACCACAAGCACCGCATTCTAGGAGGTAAACTATATGTTCAGCGTAACAATTAAGTTGCCTCTAACTGCATGGAAAAGTCAGATTCCGTGCTTTGAGCGCTTGTTATTGGTGTCATCATCAGACACAATCTGCACCTGGGTTTTCTACATGGTGTGGAAACTGTGAAAGTATTTTTTTTGATCGAGATGATGTTACAATGTCTCTGATGTCTCTGGCTCAGCGATACACTACGCTTGGTGGGTCTGGGATGACGTGTTTCATTCTTTCATTCGGGAGCAAGATGTTGTTGTGTCTCCTTAAATTTTCATTGACGTTTGGGCCAGATGCTGAGTATGTCAAAATCAGATTGTTTTGTGACCTCAAAGTGGAGGTTTTAGTGCCACTAATACGTATAGAATGCTCCTGTTCTGACGCCTTCCTGATTGAGTCTTCAATGATTTGTAGCGGGTATTTTTGTCGTGCGAGGTCAATGCGGAGCTCATCAAAATGTGCAGCGAAGTCATTTTGATGAGACCAATTTTTGCGGAAGCGTAGGGCTTGGCTGCATGGAATGGCCGTTTTGAAGTGCCTCACAGCGCTGCAATGAAAGTTCAAGTATTGGTGAGCGGCGTGAGTGAGCGAAAGTGAGTGGCGACGTGGGGACGTTGAACGGTGGCTATCGACGTCACGACGGCTGAAATCGTTGTAACCGGAAGCAGGTAACAGCGACCTGGGCGGCACGTCGGTCATTAGCTGTGAAGACCCATGTGGAGAGCCAAAGTGTGGTTTCCAACGTCATGATTCATTGTGGACACGCGGCGGCGGCTGTAATGGGCCACATGGACTAGAGGTCGGCAGGCGGTACAGATGGGGCGATTTTCAGCTGTGCTCCACGGATTCCTCGGTTGCAGATTCCAGCGTATCGCAGAGCGTGGCGGGCTTGCCGGCATGGCCGGAAATGACGCCACCGCTGGCTGTACCGGTCTCCAAACGGCTTTGGAATACGTGAGGGATGCATAATACAGAGTGGGTGGTAGTGCCTCCGCCACCAGGTCCTTGATCATGTGCCGAAGCGCTGGAAGCGTCGGCAAGAGAACGGAAAGCGTCACTTCGGATGGCTGCGGAGGCACTCCGTACCGTGGAGATGGGCCAGAAACAGACGGTGGCATTGTTGATCCAGGCTCCAGGGTAATCAGTGACACTTGCCGAGCGATTTCTTCGCGAAAAAAACTCTTCAAGCTGCCGCATCAAGGATGCGTCGCCCCTACCAGTGTCAAGCTAGACAGCGGCTCGCCCTAGAAAGCAGAGCCGCGAGTAAGCGCCGCCTGCCTGCGGAGTTCTACGTAGCTTCGGCACTGGGTGATGATGTCAGCAAAGGTTCGCAGATCTTTCGCTAACAGCATCTGGAAGGCATAGTCATCTATTGCTATCATTAGGTGCTTAATTTTCTCTGCTTACGCCATAGCTGAATGAACGTGGTTGCATACGTCCACAACATTCCCAATATAACTTGTGAATGCCTCTACAGGACCCTGCGCTCGTGTGCGGAGACGCTGCTCAGCCCGAACCTTCCGCACGGCGGGATGGCCTAGGACCTGGACAATACGGGTTTTGAAATCATGCCAGGTAGTCATGGTGGCTGCGTCATTTTCGAACGACTCCTTGGCCAGGTGGTCCAAATGAAACTCAAGTCATTAAGCTTCATGCGATCGTGCCATTTGTCGCGCGTGTTTACTCTTCCGTACTGCGATAGCCTCTCCTCCACGTCGTTGTTATCCGTTCCATCAAAGGTAGGGGGTCTCGCTGGCGGTGCACACCCGAACACATAATAGGCGGCGGTAAGGATGGGGCCATATCTCGGTCGGTGTCCAGCTGCATCACGGGCTGTAGCCGTCTGCTTCGCAACTCCACGGTGTGGTATCGGGGTGTTGGGATGTGAATTTAGGGTCACGCTGGGAACGAACCCGCACACTCCACCAAACTGAAGCGTGGTTTATTCGACCGCTAACGAGCTGTTAGAGCTGTGTAGAAGCCGAGGTTCTGTGTGCCAATCAAGCTGTGACCGACGCAACACTCGATGCACTCCTGCGCCAAGCGCTGCTGCGGCCTTTCCATCGTCGGGCGTGTACCAAGCCGAATATCCCCAACGGGGAATTGTCGTTGCATGAACGACTCTGAGAAGTACCTCAATCGCGCCCATAATCAACCCTATAATATATAAATATTTACTATTTGCCGTAGCAAATATTAAAAAATGGGTATAGCTTCTAACAAAACTGTTCTTTGGTCGACGTCACGACGATCGGATGCCGATCTTTCTCAAGGCAACACTTTGTATTTCTGCGCACGTATTTATAAGTTCGTCGTCCAACGACGCCGAAAAAAGAGAGGGGGGATTTGGGGAGACAGGCAGCAATAAACACCCATTCTGGGCGAGGTGAGGTGAAGCTTCGCAAAAAAGAGAGAGAGAGAAGAAAAAAAAGAGCAAAAGAAAGAAAACGCAAACAAAAGCAAACGTAAACATGCAGAAAAGAGAGAGGAGTACACAACTCTTTCAAAACGCTGTCCTCCATCGTTCGTCAGCTTGTAGAAAGAGTGGCAGATAGCGCCCGCTTCAGAGGGGGGCCGCTCTGCTTAAGAAACCAAAGCGCAAATCAGTAACAGGGACGCTCTCACCCCATCACTGGGGGGCGCAGAATTCCAATCGTCACTAGCCCCGTGTACGTGGACGCAACGGGGGCGAGTTGAGTTGAGTGGCGGGTTCAGCTTACCTCGACGCGTCCGAGTTTTTATGAACCCCGTCCAAAGAATCGAGGTGAGGGGAGCGGCGGGGTTCACGAAAAATGCGCTACCGAATTTTCACGATTCCAACGCGCACCCTCTTTTGCTAAAACGTAGCTTAATATTTGTGTGCGCGTTACAATCGGGCTCAAAACCGAAATAGGCTTTAAAGTGACCAGCAGCATTGCCATGCCAAACGGACACGAAGTACCTGCAAAATTCAACTCAATCCAATAAAAACAATTCGTCAACACCACGTGAGTAAATTTCGGCGCACTGATTCCTCAATTGCATGCTGCATACCCTGGTGAGCTGTTACACATTTTTTTGTGCTTCTGCTTAGCCCCTAAGCAGATTTCAAGTGCCTTGATCTTCATAATTCTGAGAATCTTCGCTTTATCTGAGAATCAACGGCTAGAGAGAGAGAGAGAGAGAGAGAGACAAGCGTTTTATGCTTGAACAGGCTTAGTAGGGACGGCTGAGCCCCGAAAGAGCAGATCTGTGGTCCCCAGCCGTGTCGACAAGGGCGCACTGCGATTGAGCGTCCGAGCGTGCGAGGAAATACAGCGAGGAGTATAAGAGCTTGGCTGTGTAGGGGAAAAGGAAGAAGCAATTTTTTTGCGCCAGCTGGCGTGGGGTATCTTCATAGTCCCGCTGTGGCGGAAATCGGGGGTGGGAATGACAAATGGTGATTTGTGGCTGAGGATCGCTCAATTGGGTGCTGATTCTATGGGGAGTAACGGGTGAGGGTCGGAAGGCTGGTAGGTGAAAGCTTCTGATAGAGAACTATTTCATGTAAGGAGAGCTGCAAATCTTGGTGGGGAGAGGGTTAGGAACCCCGCACGGGGCACCTTGAGTAATCTGGGTGACGGTACTGGCGATACCGCGGACCCCGAGCCCCCAAACATAAGCTGGATCCAACCGTGGTGATGTGTTTATAGGTGGAGGGTTAGAAACCACGAACGGTGGCCGTCGGAGCCCAGGTCAAGCTCCGGCGGATGGGCTCCCTGTCTGTTCACCAGGCAGGGAGCTCCAGGACCTCTTTGACTACCAGGGTAAGGTGAAAGAAGAAAGTAAAGTACCCCCGTCTCCCTGCTTTTTCCTATGCCATATGGATAAATCAAACCCCCCCCCCCCCAGACATGATCGGCCCCCTAAAAGAGGCCGCACCGAAGTATCTTTTCCTTCTTTGCCTTCTATCTCGCTCCCAAAGCCAGATAACTACCCTCGTTTTTTGATCATGAAATCTGTGGACAAATCGAAGCCGGTTTTCTCTCAATCGGTATTTCTTGTTTCTAAATACCTTGAAGGTGTCATCGGCAAAACGCCAAAAAACTCAGAACTGGTGAAGTGCTACTTGAAGTTAAAACCAAGCAGCAATCCACAATCCTCCTGAAACAAACCCGCATGGCAGATCTGGAGCTCAGGGTCACACCCCACCGCAGCCTCAACAGTTGTCAAGGTGTGATCTCTGAGGCAGATCTCCTAACCGAGACAGAGACTGATCTGCTCGAAGGCCTAAAAGAACAAGGCATGACAGCAGTAAGGCGCATCGTCATCAGGAGAGAGAATAAAGAAATAGCCACCAAACATCTGATCCTGACTTTTGACCGCTGCACACTGCCTGAGCATGCCAACGCAGGTTTCATTCGTTGTTCTTTCCGGCCGTACATCCCGAACCCGAGGCGCTGTTTCAAGTGCCAGAGGTTCGGGCATGGTACCAACTCCTGTCGAGGCAGAACAACACGTGCCAAATCCGCCCAGCATGATCATCTCTCTGACAACTGCACTGCAACCAACTTCACCTGCCCGAATTGCCAGGGTCCACACGCAGCATACTCTCGCGCTTGTGAAAAGTTTCATCTTGAAAAAAAAATCATTAACCTTACGATAACCGAAAACATCACCTTCCCAGAGGCGCGGAAGAGGTTCGCCTCCTTCCCTCTGGGCAGGTACGCCGACGCAGCTCGCCGGGGGGCGGAGCGGCGTCTGGTTTCGGCGGGGACCCAGTACCGCGAGTAACACTTGGTCCCGCCCCCCCCCCAGGGTTGCTTCTGGCAGCCCAACCCGCCCCCGCACCGCTCGCTGAGCCAGCAGCGGCTGTGGTGGCATCCACGTCCGGTGGGGATGCTGCTGCACCCACCGTTTCCCCCTCTCCACCGTCCCGAAGCACACGCGAGGGCCCGGACGAGATGGAGACGGAGGCAGTCGCAGTGACCCCCTCTCCCGCGTCACTGCCTGTGCCACCTGTGGTGCTCCCCACGCCTTCGGCACTGACAGCGCAGGCAAGGAACACCCGAAAGGCTACCACGTCAAGGGGGCCCAGTCCGCTGGGCACCCCCTTGCCTTCAGATGACGACATGGACATCGAGCCCTTCCGGCTTTCATCGCAGCGGAAGGAACGGGCTGCGACGTCCAGGTCAGTAGAGAAGGCCAGAAAACCCCTCCCAATAGTGCAAGCCCCGAAAGACCCTACATAAATATACACACTCCAGTAGCTCTGAACACATAATAAGGGGAAGAGAAAATATTGTTCAATGGAACTGCAGAGGCCTTCTGAATAATCTTGACGACGTGTATGAGATTCTGTATGCCAATCAGCCAAGTATAATGTGTGTCCAGGAAACACATCTGAATTCCAAACACACAAATTTCTTGAATAGTTACCTGGTATACAGGAAAGACAAGGATGGCTGCACACACTCTTCTGGCGGTGTTGCCATAATCGCCCGCAAATCCTTAGCATGCCACCCTGTCACCTTGAACACCGTCCTTGAGGCTGTAGCCGTTCGCTCAATAATATATAATAGGTTGATAACGGTATGCTCCATATACATTCCTCCTGATGTTGCACTTACGAGCTCCGACTTCGAGGCGCTGGTTGACCAGCTGCCCGAACCATACATCTTTACAGGCGAGCTTAATGCTCACAACTCTCTTTGGGGCTCTTCCAGAACGGATGCCCGAGGTCGCCTGATAGAGAAATTCCTGACATCTTCTGGAGCATGCCTTTTCAACAATAAACAGCCTACATACCATAACATAGGACACAACACATACTCATACTTTGACTTGGCTATTGGCTCCGCAGTTCTCTTTCCTCTTCTCGAGTGGGGTGTGGGAACTGACCCATATGGCAGTGACCACTTCCCCACCTCACTAACATATATAGGTAAAGGCCCAAGCAGTTCATCTTCCCATAGTAGGTCCAATGAAGCGCGAGCTAACTGGAATACATTTACAGAGACATCCAAACTACACCACACATCCATAGGACAACTACACGTTGAAGAAGCTACCCAACTGCTCACGGCGCGCATTCTCGACGCCGCCGAAAGGTCCATTCCCCACGCCTCTGGTGCCCCGCGCAACCAGCGGAGGCCGTGGTGGAATGAGAACTGTAGGCGGGCGCGAGAGGCCCAGAACAAGGCGTGGGGTATCCTTCGTCGGTACCCCACGTCGAGTAACCTCCTCTTGTTCAAACGGGCCAAGGCGTTAGGAAAACGTGTGCGCCGGGAGGCAAAACGCGACAGTTGGCGTACATTCATAACATCAATTAACTCCTACACAGACACACGGAAAGTATGGACGAGAATACGTAAACTCAAAGGACAACAAACACACAGCCTGCCTCTGGTCAGCACAACAGGAAACACACTCGTAGACTCGTAGGCTGACACACTCGCACAACACTTCCAACACGTGTCCAGTTCAGCACACTACACAAACACTTTCATGAAACACAAACAAACGGCCGAAAAGAAGCCTATACTAGATAACAATAGGTCAACATCTTCTTATAACTCAGAATTTTCACTGCATGAGCTGAGGGCTGCTCTGAGCACGTGCAAACCCTCAGCTCCAGGCCCAGACAACATCACATATACAATGATACAATTACTACACGCAGACACTCTTCTAACACTCTTCCACCTATATAACAAGATATGGCTTTCGGGCACATTCCAAACTCTTGGAAGGAGGCTATAGTTGTAGCTTTCCTGAAGGATGGAAAGGACCCCTCGTCTCCCTCATGTTACCGTCCTATTGCCCTGACGAGCTGCCTGTGCAAGCTTCTCGAGAAGATGATCAATCGCAGGCTCGTGTACTTCCTCGAGTACAATGGTCTTCTCGAGAGCTGCCAGGCAGGCTTCAGGGCGGGGCGATCTACGAACAATCAACTCGTATCTCTTGAATCATATATAGAGGATGCCTTCGTTCATAAACAGTATTGTGTAACTGTGTTTTTCGACCTCGAGAAGGCCTACGACACCGCTTGGCGGTACGGGATTCTCAGTGACCTAAAGTCATTCGGTGTCTCGGGTAACATGTTAAACACTCTTGTCAGTTACCTGTCAGAAAGAACGTTTCGAGTGAGAGTCGGTGGTGCACTCTCAAGGGTTCACGTGCAAGAAAATGGCGTGCCACAAGGTGGTGTGTTAAGCTGCACTCTCTTCATAGTAAAAATGAACTCTCTTGGTAAGGCACTGCCACCCATAATCTCTTATTCCATGTATATAGATGACGTCCAGATATCCTATAAATCATGTAATATGCCAATCTGCGAACGTCAAGTCCACCTTGGTGTAAAGAAACTTGCCGGCTGGGCAGACAAGAATGGTTTTAAATTGAATCCTGCAAAAAGCTCCTGCGTTGTGTACTCCAGGAAGCGCGGGGTCCATCCGGACCCAGACATTACTCTAATGGTGTGTCGCTTCCTGTGAGTAAGGAGCACAAGTTCTTAGGTGTGGTGTTTGATCACAAACTCACATTCATTCCCCACATCAAGGAACTTAAAAATAAATATCGCAAAACAATGAATATGCTTAAGGTTCTCTCCCACAAATTTTATGGTTCCGACAAAGAACTCTTGCTTCGCTTGTATACTGTTTTGGTTGGGTCTCGTTTGGACTATGGCAGTGTGGTGTATGGGTCGGCGACTAAGACAGCCTTGCAAATTCTTGACCCAGTGCTACACTTGGGCTTTCGTCTTTCGTCGGGTGCTTTCCGCACTAGCCCTGCTGAGAGTTTTTATGTTGAGTGTAATACGTGGAGCCTTGAGAACCTACGAACATACATGGACTTGCTTTATGCTTTTAAAATTTCATCGCTGAATAATCATAGTTTTTATCCTGTCTTTAACGATACATCCACATCTCTGCTCTTTGTAAATCGCCCATCCGTTCCTCTTCCCTTTTCACTTAGAGTGAAAGAGCGAGCCTCGGATCTCAGTGCTTCGTTTTTAGATGTGTGCAGATCATCCTTTTCAAACAGTTTACCGCCTTGGCAAATTCGTCCTGTGTCGTGCGACCTTTCTTTTATAAAACTTGACAAAAATCGGGTACCGCGCGCTGCAATACTGCAGCACTTTCTGTCTCTGCAGTTTAAATACCCACTTGCAGAATTTTAGTGACGCATCTAAAACCTCCACCATGGTCTCCTGCGCTGCTCATGGGCCGGATTTCAGCGCAGCCAGAACCATGAGCGTCCACACAACAATTTTTTCAACAGAAGCATATGGAATTTTACTGATTGTACGACACATACTTGGAAATCATATTCCGAAGTCTATCATCTACACAGATTCCTTGAGTGTTGTTCGCGCACTGTCATCGCATACACCCCCCAAAAACCACATAGTTAATCTTGTATTTAACACTATCATGTCTGTGTATGCGCAGAAGCATCAGCTGCTCCTCTGCTGGGTCCCAGGACACGCTGGGATCGCTGGAAACGAGTTGGCAGACGAGAGGGCAGCTGCTGCTGCTCTCAGGAACACTGTAGACATAACAACCGTACCATATACAGACCTCAAGCCACACATAAGACAACACTTGCGCAGAACATGGCAAACACACTGGAGTGAACAGACAGACAAGTTACACGCTATAAAACCACGCTTGAGACCATACACCACTGACACACGCAACAGACACACAGAAGTCACCTTGGGTAGGCTGCGGATAGGGCACACCCATGCAACGCACTCGTATCTGCTGACGGGATCTTCTAGACCCCAGTGCAGCAGGTGCGGAGAGGCCCTATCCGTAGTGCACATACTAATCACATGCAAGGCACTTCACACCACACGACGCAAAAACTTTCCAGAACTCTACAGACAACATATCCCCCTACATCCATCGTTTTTCCTAGGTGATGATGCCATTGTTTCCGTGAAACGTGTGTTTGAGTATTTGTCCGACGTCAAGTTTTTAAACCTTATTTCCTATCACGCATCATGAAATCTGGCCCTATACACCAGCCATGCTCATTGTCGTGTTGTGATTTTACTTTTGTTTTTGCTGATTTTAGTTAGTGTTTAAGGTTTCACCCCTATCATCGACTATTGTTTTGGCGCTCTTTGCCCCAGTTGGCCTTGCGCCATAAACATCCAACGATCATCAGAGGGTTAGGAAGGGCAGAGGAAACTCTCTTGAGGGATCTGGTGTATAAAAGCTCTAGCCCCATCGTGGGCCTTCTGCGTGTCGCCAAAGCCCATATGACGAGGAGCCCAGGAAAGGGTGATGGTGTGCTCAGGAGGAGGATGGCAGTAGAGACATTTGTGGCGTAGAAGCTACATAATGCTGCTGTAAAAATATCTAACGTCCGTTTGCGAATCCCTTATTATGAGGCTAGCGGTAGGGTAGAAGATGGGGGCGAGAGTGATTGCTGCCTCCTCCGACTCGTGTGGATGGGCTGCGCGGATGGTAGCGGATGTGGAGAGGCGGGGGGGGGGTTGCGCGCTGCTGCTATGACATCGGTACGATGGTGTTATGTTTTGCAGCAACAACGTAGGAGAGAACTAGGTGTCATCGGAGGGCTTTGGTATTTTGTATGCCCCTGCTAGGCAGGTGTTCGGCAATGGGGAAGTGCTTGGCATGGTATTGTGCTCCCATCGAACAGCGGTCTTCGGGATAAGCCCGCTGCATCTACAGAGAGAGGAGTAGGAGATATAAAACCTCGCGATAATCCTGAGGGATCAAGAATAGTACAAAGAGGTGGGCGGGCAAGTTCATTGTGGGGGAGGATACTAAGGTTCTGCCGGTATAGGCTAGGGCATGGGGGGAGGGTTGAGCCTCTAGTTGGGCTCTATAAGTTCGGATGCTGTTTTCAAGCTGACCGCGCAAAAGAAAGTCGAAAGCAGCCCTGGGGGATAGCTGTAGTGTGCGGCGATATTATGCGCGTTCTATGGCCTTGTTTTGTATCCGTTCTCTGCGGGATAATTCGAATTATGGTGTCCCCTACGGATGCGCGGGATGAAAAGGGTGTGGGTGTTCTTCAGGGGACCTGGCTTCAGTGGGCCATGAGCTCGCGCAGTGACGCGCTGTAGGAGTCCTGATATTTGGTCTGCGTGAGTCTTGAGTACGTGGCTGTTGTGTGTCATGAATCTGCTTTGGTTTATACTGATCCCTAATACTGTAAACTGCTTTCCAAGTGGTACTGCACAGCCCTACAAATCGACTTAGATGTTGGCGGTCTATTGTTTGGGTGGGTGAGTGGGTAGGTGAGAACTCCGCTGCTCATCGCGTAATAGAAGACTCATCCGCATTGATGCACGAACAAAGTATTTCTCTGCCTATGATACGCCTTTACGAGCTGAATATGCAAAAGAGAAAAAACACGGTAATCACTCGAGAACTGTCCAGAGACGCGAAAGAAGTGTTAGGCTTGCCCATACAGATCAGTGATGTTCGCGATGGGTTGACGAGATTTCTGCGGCCGCTACAAAAACGGAAGTATAATTGACACTTTTGAATGAGGAAATCGAACAGTTGATTGACATCGCGCAGTTAGACCAGGAATTGGCAACCAGCATCGAATATCAATAGAAAATAACGCATATAATGATCATATACTACCTATAGAAATGCAAGACGAATAGAAGCACCGAACAGTGCGAGATAGTCGAGAAGTTGTATTCTTCGAAAAACTTCAATGAGTTTGTTGCCCATTGGTGAACCAGCCTTCTTGCCACAAATTCCGCCTCTTTCAGATTTGTTTCCTCAGAGGACGCCAGAATCTGACACCTTAGTTGGCTGCCTCAGAAATTCAAGCAGAAGACGCCCTCCATTCGTGTGAACTTGAAGAGTGCGCCAATCTGACCGCGAGTAAATAGCCGGCTCATCGACTCCAATGACGTTGGGAGAAGCTGGGTATATCGTATCCTGAAACATGAGGCTATGTTCCACTGGCAACGCTGAAAGGGCAAGATGAAACGCACTTGTCGACCTACATACAAGCGATACACGAAAGAGAAGAGCGCGAGGAAGACCTTGTTGTAAGATATGGAAGGAAGATTGCCCCGGCCCGCAGTGGACAATGCATACTAAAGAAATCAATACACTACGGACGCCATTTGAAGAACAAGGCACCTGACAACGACAATCTAATTACTAGAGTCCAGAGCTTCAGAACAAAGCGGCAGCCTCCAAGGCACTCTTTTGAGATGGCAGCGAAGAAACGTAAACTCGTGTCGGAGTAAAAGACTGTCGAAGACTGGCTATGGAGTTTCACCAGGCTACGTGTACTGCATCGAAAGACTCGGCGTGTGCTCAGAAGACGGCCACAGTGACAGTTTCATCGTCTGACTGCCTTACTGGATCAGCCAGGAACGAACCTAATGTACCCAATGGACGTGCACTGACCAAACCTTCGTGGTGGCCGGGGAAAATGTTAAATTCGTATAATGATCATAGCCGCACTGATGACATTATCATAATCGGTGCTCGTCGTCACTTGTGAGCGGCCTTCGCTCCAGCTTCTTCGTCTTTCTCCATCCGCCATCTTGTAAAACAGAACCACCATAATATCACCGGGCCGTCTCGTCCCTCGGTCTCTGCTCTTATTTTATACTTGCATTAAAAAGAATGGGGCAGAGTGTTGAGCCTCTCGGGGTTCCTGCGTCCGGAAGTTAAAATTGGGCAAATATAGGAAACGAATTCAGAGAGTTTCTGTGCGGTCTGTGAGGAAAGCTTGTACGTTACCATTTCAGCGCTGCCCCGCTAGCGAATAGTCGAACTTGTCGTGAATTGCGAAATGGCTGACATTGCCGGATGCCTTAGTGAGGTCTGTCTGTAGTGTAGCGGAAGTGTCTCGTTAGGGTGGGTTTGATTGCAGGTGGTGGTGATGTTGAAGGTGAATGTCATTGGTGCTGATGTTGCGTCGAAAGCTGAACATGTTGTAGGGGTATGCATCGATGTCATCAAGATGTTGCGTTAATCGTGAGAGGACCTTTTTTTCTGCTATTTAGCCGATGCCGGGTGTGAGCGATATGGGTGTGAGCTTTTGAGCGTTTCGAGATTTGTGAGGTTTGCGGACAGGATAATAGTGGTTGAGGGTTGTGTTTATTGCGACCGTACCGTGATCCCAGCTGTCCTTAAATGTGGGGGGGGGGAAGTATCGATAGCCGCGTTTTTGGTGTTTTGGGGGGTGGAATATGTGATACCACGCGGGCCTGCAGTGGTGTTACGTATTGGATGGTTCAGAATGGCCGTCATCTTGACTGTGGTGAAAATGCCATCTAGTTTAGGGTTACGGGGTGCGTGGCATTGCGCGGTATTTGTATTGCGTGGTAATGTAGATGTCGCGCAGGGATTCCAGAGGATTTGGAAGGCAGTTTGTGTGCAAGGGTAACCATCGCGGAGAAGCTGCTCCGGTCGTCCTGGGCTCCAGGAGATGGCGAAGGAGGCGCTATGCGTGTTTTAGGCTAGTTCCATTGTGCAGTGAGTCGCAGACGGCGTGCGAGCATGCACTTTTGATGACCTGGGCGTATTTCTCTACATCTGGTTTGAGTTTTGCGAAGTGGAAGTGTAGATCGCGGTGGTGACGTTGTTTTTTCCAGCAAAGGGTAAGCCCTCATTCCCACAGCCGTTTTTAACCGCGTCACGTCACCGTCCCGTCGCCGTCTTCCGTCATGGGCGCCGTTTTTCGACCGATTTTTCCCCGAAAACGGTGCGACGCTGACGGGAGGCCGAGCTCTACGTTTCCGTCACGTCAGCGTGACGGGACCATGCCCCGCGCTAAATCAGCTAGTAAGAAAACAAATTTTTACGGCTAAAATTTGCGAAAAGGGCGCACAAACCAGTTTCTCTACTTTTCAGATTAAAAACGCTCAATTCTAGGCTAAATTGATCACTAGGCAGACGACCCTGTAATCTGACGGAAAGCTCCTGTGTATATCCAGTCTGAACACTTCTCCGTTCCGTCAACGTCGCTTTTTGTTGACGTGACGGTGCCGTGACGGAGAAGGTGACGGCTGTGTGAATGAGGACTAAGGCGAACAAGTGCTTCCAGGAAGTACGTCAGGGTTGAGTGCAGTTTTCACAAGTTTATTGTTTGTGATACAAGCTTTTATGTCGGCTATTTGGTCTCAATACATAAATAATGTCAAAAGCCCAGGGGGGCGCTAGGTGATCATTTGTACTGAAAAGGGTGTCGAATGTGGCTGGTTAACAGGGGTACATGACGTGGGTCTGCATGTCTTAGCCAGGGGAGCGGGAGAAGAGTTTGTGATGTAATGGCGGGTGTTTAGGAGTGTCATCAAAGCGTTGCATATTGTTCGTTTAGTGTTGTGTGTGACGATTACGTATTGTGTAGTGACGCTTTCCACACAACTGCCGAGGCGCGTGTGTATATTTCGTTAGTTGTCTAGAGAGACATGGGTCCTGTGCATGTCTTCTCAGAGGAGCCACATGGTTTGGGTGGTGCGGGGGTAAATTCCTGCGGGGTGGGGGTATTCATGTAACCTACGGTAAGTATACGAACATTCGCTCCGTCGGCGTTTGCGGATTTGAAGTTAGTGGAAAAGAGGTGCTGTAGAGGTTGAAGATGTATAATGTGGTTCGGGCAGAATTATTGGCGATACTTTTTATCAGCGTATGGGCGAGAAAGTTTTGTTAAGCTCCATACCTTTAGCATTCAGATTCTGGTGGAATAATGATGCGATTTGTAGTTGTTTAGGGGTGTCTGTTATCCCGTGAATTGAACATTAGGTCCCGGGTCTTGCACAGCTATAATGTAGGGTGGTGTAGCGTGGGGGTCGAGCTACCCGTGAGAAGCTAGTGTTTGGATTTAAAGCTTCGGTAGGGGCAGTGGTAGATGACTAACTCTTCACGGGTCGATCGAGTCATCATCGGTAGACAAAAATGGGGCCAGGAAAGGTTTGAGGGAGAGGGCTATTGTTGGATGCTAGCACGCATGGGAAGCTAGCGAGAGGAGAGGTTCTCTAATTTTTTAAGGAGTGTAGTGACGGTAGAGGCTTGGTATTCTGATCGGCCTTCTAAGGCTTTATGGTGATAGAAAATCGCCAGCGCAAGAAAGACGCTGGTTATTTCTTGCGCTGGGTATTTTCTATCAACATGAACGAATACCAACTCGCCCAGCGTGCCATCTTGGTGCTTCTAAGGCTTCTCTGCTGCAGGTAAATTTCCAGATGGTGGGAAGAGAAGAGGTGGTGAGGTCGGTGGCCTCGTGCTTTGCAGATTGCGGGTTCGTAGGAAGGAGCTTTAGTTCCGGTTTGTGTTGAGTACTTGGAGGCCGGACGGACGGTACATTGGGTTTATTGGTTCTGTTTTCTGCGCGGGTGGGTTGGTTGTGAAAACATCAGAGCAGGAGAAGTGGTGTTGGAAGATGAAGGCGGAGGGACGGCTGTCTGCCCTCGCGCTCTCATCTGTGCATAAATTATTATTGTAGAGTCTTGAGCAGCGGGCGCCCTGGTGATTTTTGTGAGGTTGGGTTGGCAGGCTGGCTGAAAGTGGCTTGCTGTGAATGGGTTTCGTAGTCCACTTGGGGACGTTGGGCGGTCAGTTGAGCCGTCGTCGAAGACGAGGGGTGGTCTCAGGGTGGTGACAGTGCTCAGTTGATGCGGTCAAAGATGCTCCAGCGGCGAGTGGCCAGGTGTGTTTAGTACCGCTGTGGGCAGGCTGGGTCGCCCTTGGGTTCAGGGCAAGAGCTCTTTTTCTAGCGAGGGGGGCACGTATCTTGCGGGACACGGTTAAGAGTGCCGCATATCTTGTAGCGATTTTCAATGGCAGGCAAGGGCTATACGTCCACCTAGTGTCCAGTGGTACAGCACTGTAGGTGGGCTTCAGTCTTGCGCTTGAAGGGACAGTAGAGTAGGGTTACCATTGGTAACGTATCTGATAAGGGCCCCTGAATCCATGAAAGGTAATTTTACTAAGTTAATCAACTCAATGAACTGCAGCGTCATAACGCTGGCCACACATCTTTAAGGCTGCTTTCTTCTTATTCCGACTGAGCTGGACATAGTCCGTCTGTGCCTGTCGTGCCCTGCCGGAGAGGCCCTGTCGCGCCAAGTTGGACGCCGAGGCCGAATTCGCTCGGCGAGTGAATTCATCCGGATCAGCCGTCCGGCTCGGCCGTCCGGTTCGAGTTGGCTCCACGCATCAGCGTTCGGCAACACGGCGGCGGCGACCCGTGGGGCCGGTGTGCGTCGCACAACTTGGTTGTGCTATCAAAACGACAAGCCATTGGAGAAGTTACGACAGACCATCCCGGTCCTGAGTCGGTACTGCGATTCGCGGTTATCTATGGTCTATTTCAAATGTTCGTGCTTTGTGTGGAGCCGAGGCAGAAAAGGCACCAGTACCAGCGTTTGCAGTGTTGTGCGCCGTGTTTTCGTTCTCTATCAAGTGTGTAGACACACGTTCGTCCTGCTCATCGCTAGCGTAGACGAACGATCCTGGCCCGGCTCTCGCGTGCTTCGAGCTGTGACGGTCTGCCTCCGCGCTTGGATCATCGATAACGTTCAAAATAAAATCACTGTGAGTGCAAGCAACGCGCAGTGGCGGTCCGCGCTTCTGTACAGAGCAAGTTTTCATATGAAGTCTATACGCCGTGCTGTTATCTACGTTTGATGTATCGAAGTTCGGCTGTCGCAATCAGCCGTGTGTGGTATGTCGCAGTTCTCCCAGAGTTGAAAGTGTGTCTGTGAAGCTGCGGTGCCGCTATCCATTACTGCAAGAAACACATCGCATCCGAGAGGTGCACCTTTTACGAAATTTTCTCTGTGTACTGGAAAAGTGTATATGTGCGCGGTTAGTACTGATGTGTGGTGGTGTTTCTGCGTTTTGTATTAAGATGGTGTTCCTAGTGCTTTGGCGCCACTTGTGGGCTGTAGCGTTCCCAAACCAGCGACGTGAGTGCTCCGCTATTTCGCCTTTTCTAGTGGCCGCGTGATGTGGTGGCAACTGTGCTTTATGCAGCAACTGCAGTGTGTGGCCACGGTGAGTTTTTTTTTCGCGTTCAGCACTGCGTAGTTACGTGACGTTTGCTTCATGCGAGATGCTGTTTCCGCTTGAGACTAGTTTTTCTGGTCATTTCACTTGCAGCTATTGCTTGTTTACGTATGCGGCTAATAGGCACTAGGTAAAGCCTCCATGCACCACTATTCGAAAAAGTACCTTTACTAATGAAGCGCGTGGTTATTGTTAATGTAATCATGCAGTCATGACATATTTCTGTGAATAGTGTTTACACACCATGTTCAAAAAATGGTTTCTAACATCAACCTTTTGAAATGCCCATTTAAGCTTTTGTTATGGTTGTTTGCTTTGAGCCACAGCAACGTTGGCTATGTTGTGGTCTTCCCTGAACTCTTAAAATGCAGCTCTGTCAATCATCAGTGAACGTTCTTAAAGCTGAGTCAAGTGTAAATCGTGTTCCGTGGGTGGTACACGTGACTTATTTTGAGAATCCCTCTTTGCTCCCAACGTATCCAGTATCGTTTGGCTTGATTAAGCTCGTCGGATATGATGGGTTCCAATTTGCTGCTTTGTTTTTTGGTTCTAGCCATGAACTGAAAAACCAAAACAGTGACCCTGATTAGCTTTAACATTTTGCCGTAGTGTTCTATACCGATCACGCCCGACTCATCAGTTGGCGATGTTGCCGCTGGCAATATTCCTGTTTTCTTCTTTTCACGTAGTTCGATTTCATCGTATATCACTTTCGGAACCACTCCTTCCCAAAATGTATACGGGACATATGCACAGTTCTTTTGTCCGCTACAGTGCGTTTCTGGCCAGCTGCGTGGCTAGGGTCTCACGTGCTAGATTTTCTTTTTCCGGATAATGTCTACATACGAACTTGTCCGCGAGGCGTTGAATTTTAGTGACTCAGTGGCGCGCGATGTGCTTCTAGCGGCCAACGTCTTCATGAATCCAATGGAGTGCTGTGGTTGAATCTGCCCATAGGCAGATGTTTGTAGGCGGTTGCTTGAGGGTTTCCAAAATAGAGCCACTCAATCGACCAGCAAGCAGGCAGGCCATCAGTTCCAGTCTCGCCAGTGTAATTTTCTTGCCTGGTGCCACCCTTTGTTTGTTTACCAGAGTTGTCGATCTTGTACCGTTTTCGCACATGGAGCCCGGGAGTCATGTTGAAATCACTGGCGTAGCATTTTACTGCTTCAAACATTTCAGTTGCATTTTTGTACAGCTTCACTGCAGCTTTCTCGCTTCCAGCTCCTGTGAGCACGTCATCCTTGTATGTCTCAGAGTTTGAGGGTACTGCTCTTTGTTTAGGCGGTGTTGAAGCGTTTGGGAAAGTAGAAATGGGTTAGCCTTCACACTGAAAGGAGTGCGGGTCATACAGCAAGTCAAAACTGGTTAAAATGGTACACCCGGTTTCGGGATTGCTTGTAACCACAGGAAACGCAATGCATCTCTGTTCACCGGTTTTATGCCAACATTTAAAAATGCTTGTTTGATATCCGACCCTATCGCCGCTTGGTGTCACGGAAGTTCAGCAATAGGGTTTATGCACTGGGATTTTGACCGTGCGGCGATGCTACCTACGCAACGGCTCCGGCATCATATCCACGGTTGCATTCTGCCGTGCAGGCAGCATGCTTCCCGACGCAAAACGTGGTTTTCGGCGTAGAGTTGGTAAGAACATTTGTGTAGGCAGTGTTTTTTCTACGTGATTCGTAGGTTTACGAATGCTTTGTCGCAAGGAGTAGTCAGCATTGTATTTGTTTCGAAATTTCGTACTGTGCTGTTCACACTTCCACATCTGCAGACCTGACGCAGGCCGCACAGCAAAAGCAAGCGTGTCGCTTTTTTTGAAGCGGTAGCTAGAGCAGTGCATGAAGATGCTCGGACTTTATGCAAGGAATTTGCAAAAACGCTATGGATGATGGGTCAAATCAGTACCGAATCAGGCGCGCCTATTTTATTTCAGGTGAAGACGACGGGCGTCAAAGCTTTCACCTCATACCTTGCACATGCTTGTAACACGATGTGGTAAGGTAGCCGGCGTATTTTATCGATGAGGCTAACCCGACTGGGCATCCAGCCGCAGCCTTGTCTACTTGTAGCGTTCTAAGCTGAACACATGTACATGAAATGGAACTTTTTGTCAGGTAATTTTGGGCATCCAACTCTTTTGTCATCCTCAACTACTCTTTAATGACCAAGCGCGTTCTGTGGTTATGCACTAAAGCTTGACGTTGGCTATACAATTTGACTACTCCAAAGGCAGCGCAGAAATAAAGACTCATGGAGTGAAAAACTAGAGCAGCATTATTTTGTTGCTTGTCTCGGTGCTGTTTTTGAAATATTCAAAGGGTGTTCGATATTATTGTTTTGCTAATAGTTTCCGCTTCGTCTACACTGAAAAAAAGCACTTGAAAATTATCGTTTAATCTTTGTCGACGTGGCTGCACCTAATTTTATATCTCGCGATTGCTTCCACCCAGAACCTCTGCGTAATTGCTCACCTTCAATGGCAGCTTAGGTAGAGGACAGTCATACGTTCAACACACCAGAACACTGTGTCCCGAGCACCTCACCGTCTCTTGTACTCCCCAAGAAGCGCGCAGCATGCCTCGGTGGCTCGGTATAGTCAGTGCCTCGTTCCGCACGCCGCAACCACATCACATATCGTTGCAGCCTTAGGTGGAGAAATTTTCCTAAGTCGAGACAGGGTCCTTTGAAGCAACCCAACAATAGGAAAATCGATGCATGGAAATCACACTGAGATAGTGCAAAGCTGACTACGTTATCAGCGCGTGTCCAACGGTTAGAAAGGTGCGGACAGCGGTGGAGAGACCACTGCGCAATTTTTCAAGCATGTGACAAAATTTGAGGTGAAAGCTTCAATGCCCGTCGTTTCCACTTGAAATGAAACGGGTGCACCAGATTCCGTCCTGATTAGTCCCATTATCGATAACTTCTTTGTAAATTCGTCGTATGAAGGCAAACTGTCGTCAAGCACTGCTCTATCTTTTGCTTCGAAGCAGCAATAAAAAAAGCGAGACGCTTGCTTTTGTCATGCGGCCTGCTTCGGACATGCGGTTGTAGCAAGCGTGCACAGCGCAGCCTGGAATTTCGACGCGAAAACAATGCTGACTACTACTTGCAACAAAGCATTCGCAAACCCACAATTCACTCGAAAAAAACACTGTCCACAGGACGTTCTTGCCAACACCACACTGCGAACCACGTTTCGCACCAGGAATGGCGCGGCCCATGCAGCAAAATGCAACCGTGCAGATGGCATCGGTGCAGCTAAGAAAATAGCACCGCCACGCATTCGAAAGCCCATTGCATACGCCCTATAGACTGACTAAATTGGAGGTGAGGTTCAGCCCGCTTTCAAAGTTGTTGAAATATTTTGGTGAGTTACTGTGCGATGAGGCGTCAAAACCACCTCAAGCTTGTGAGAGTAACGTGTAACAGCCTAGAGCAGCATGCAGTATATGGTATCGGCTTCACTCGTACTGTCCATACGTTTTGCTATCTCTAGGTCGTCGTAGTTTCTGAACACAGCTGCGGTGGTCCTCACACAATTCTGGGGAGTTTATAAAGTTCCTTGTCAAGTGGTGTAGTGACATTGCTTTAATGGAAGCGCCTCCTTCTGATGTCCATCCATTTGTTTGATGGTCTCCTTAAAAAATGTAAGGTTGGGATGTGGGCTGTTTGTTTTCTCGATCTCCTTCACTCCGGTTGATTCCAGTGTCCAGAAATTGGTCAGCATATCCGCCGTATTTTTGTAGATGGCAGACATTTGCAGCACGACTGTTTTCGTGAACTGCGCAGCTCCCTGAAGGGCTGTAACTCCTACAGTTGTGCGCTGATCTTCCCCAGCTGAATTAATGGTAATTTAACATTCATCTGTTGTGACATCATCGTTTGAGGTTGGTCACCGTTCGTTAGTTCAATTACTTGAACTGCTGTTGTTTCATATGGAGAGGTGCCCTCGGTCACCATACATCTACTGCTGCAGCCGTGCCAAGCATGGCATGATGCGGTCAGTGTACTCCAGTGCTTGGGTACATTCTTCCTCCAAGACATCCTCAGAATTGAGGGGCTCAGTCTCGTTGACAGTGTCCAGCTTCATCTGTTTTTGATGTCAGGCGTGTATGCAGCACTCTCGCTTCGTTGTGTGGCGCTGCCTAGACTGCCCTATTCCATGCAAGGTAGTCTTACACAGATAAGGAAAGTACAGTTTTGGGCGAGTTGGTGATCCATCATTAGTAAACAGCGCAACAAAAACACGGACTATAGCTGATGTACACAGGACGAGCGCTGACTACCAACTGATCTTTTATTGAAAAAACACATATTTATACCCCACACACCTACACACACGTGTCATAAATGCACACAACAAAACAAGCGATTCATCATAACGGTGCTATGACGCGCCACACACGCTCTAAAAATTCGCATTAAGAACACACGCAGTTGAAATGATAATAAGCCCTCTCAAGCCATGACACACGTGTTGCGCCCCCAGATTACTTTCTATGTTGCGCTCCTTCCCCCTTGTAAAAAATCAAGTTCCTTGGCTGACAGAGCAACCGAAGGTACACTGACGCAATTTTCCCCCAACCTAGCAATTTTCGCAGCCTCCACTATCTCCCTTCCTTCTGGTCACTATGGCGCTGAATGATTCGCATTTTCAATCTCGGCAGTGAATGCGTAACTGCCCTTTGACACTTGTGCGTACGTTGTTGCTATGCTAAGGAATCTATGAGATTCCTTTGCCATGCAGAAAAAGTACGTGGGCCAGACGGGAAGGTGTCTTAATACAAGGCTCCGGGAGCATAGCAACAACGTATGAACAACTGTCAAAGGGCAGTTAGGCATTCACTGCCGAGATTGCGAAGGCACCACTGGAAAGTGCATTCCCATGTTCGACAAATGCGAAGTCATTCAGCGCCATAGTGACCAGATGACAAGGGAGATAGTGGAGGCAGCGAAAATTGCTAGGTTGGGGGAAAATTGCGTCAGCGTACCATGGGTTGCTCTGTCAGCCAAGGAACTTAATTTTTTACAAGGGGGAAGGAACGCAACATAGAAAGTAATCTGGGGGCGCAACACGTGTGTCATGGCTTGATAGGGCTTATTATCATTTCAAGTGCGTGTGTTCTTAATGAAATTTTTAGAGCGTGTGTGGCGCGTCATAGCACCGCTATGATGAATCGCTTGTTTCGTTGTGTGCATTTATGACACGTGTGTGTAGGTATGTGGGGTATAAATATGTGTTTTTTCAATAAAAGATCAGTTGGAAGTCAGCGCTCGTCCTGTGTACCTCAGCTATTGTCCGTGTTTTTGTTGCGCTGTTTAATAATGACTTACACAGGTAGCCTCGTACCTTGCAAAGCACCAGGGCCTTAAATGCAACCTTGCTGCTCCCATTACTAACGCAGAAGGCTAGGACACCTTGCTAGTTCTGTCCAGTATCAACAACGTAAGCATATTGGCAGTACTTCTCCTAGAATAGGCTAGTCTTCTCAATGCCAATGTTACTACGCTCTGCCAGTTGTAGCAGTCCTAAATAGAGTGACTTTTTTGCAGTGCATGC
The DNA here is from genome assembly GCF_048455015.1 of Haemaphysalis longicornis. Lineage (NCBI taxonomy): Eukaryota > Metazoa > Arthropoda > Arachnida > Ixodida > Ixodidae > Haemaphysalis > Haemaphysalis longicornis. The sequence goes on from NW_027526306.1 coordinate 4,639,975, forward strand.
ACCGTATGAATGCCACATTGCTTTTAAAATTAAGATGGAGGCCCAGAGAAACACAATATCCCATTGTGCATAACCTTCTTGTTGTACATCAGTGAACTTAACACCTGTTTCTTCTAACCACATTCCTTCCCTCGCCCAATCAACCATTTTAGTATCTAACCACATGCATGTTGAGAAGCTTTGGACTCAACTGTGCCGACTCAATATGATTGGTACGGTCATAGTATGCACTAGGGCACCCGTGAAATAATGTTAACGATGGTTCATTTCACAAGCTGCGTAAGCACTTTTTATGCCACACAGCTGTCAACAAAGTCGGCCAATGACCGCTTCTAACGTGCCGTGAAATTCATTTGTGGCCGGCTAAAAAGCGGCAGTAGGTATGGTGGCCTTGGAGGAACATTTCTGTCCCCCTGCTGAGTAGGTGATACCTACTCTGGCCAAACCGTCTTCTTTTGCACTTTTGTAAATGTGACAGTCTTTAGCTGTTTGTTACAGAGATTGTTCATCAGCCCTCAAAACGCAGGAAAATGAAATAGAGGAGTGGAAATTTCAGAAATGTTGAACAGTTTGCGAATATTGCTTGCTATTCGATTTGCAGCGCACTTTTATCATTCAAAGTGCTCAATGTTTTCGAGGGTTAAAAATTTGGAATAATTGAGCAGTAAAACTTGCCTCTGCTGCATGACATTCAAACTTTCTAGCTTCACTGCACGGCATGGCCTCTTTCGCTGACCTTTTGCACGATGCCGAAGTTGTGCAGAAAAGCTTAACATTCTGTCATACTACCACACCTAAAAAAATGAACAAGTGTATACCAACCATGGTAGCGGTTTCAGAAGTGTCAAAGGCGGTGGGGCTCAAGACCATCGCTAATGACATCGACCTTTTTCAGGCTTTAGCCTACCACTTGCTTACTTCTCACTTTTCTTCCACTCAGTTTTTATGTGTATACCAACTTTGAGCCTTTTGTCCACCTGCTTGAGGGTCTAGCTTCGTCCAGCACCAGAACATCAGAAAATAAACTATAAAATCACTCCGCAAAGTGAACACCTCTTCCAAAACGCTTATGCAGAGGCCCATACTCTATGAAAGAGAACATGTGTCATCTCTTGTGATACTGCAAGCACCATGCAACCCAACACAAAACAGCGAAAAAAACTCTTGTGTGATTGCTGCGAAAAACATTCTTCAGAACTGAATCACTTTTGTGAACTGTGGAAGTCGCGCTGACACAGCGCTAGGGAAAAAGGCTCTAGATTGGGCGAGGATCTATAAATTTGAGACACTAAGGTCTGTTTTCCTACTACTGCCTTTTTTTCAAATGTTCTTGATTTATTTCATTCTCCCTCTTATTCATTGTTTCTTTGTACTCTTTCCACCATTTTTGTCCCTTTACTGCGTTCACCCCATCTGACGCAGCAAGTAACGCCATTTGTGGGACTAACGTGTTCAGTATTCAAAAGGTTTCTCTCTCTCAAACAATTTATTTCTCATCCCTATAATCGTCGGAAAAGCTCCCGCGGAATTACAGCTTTCAGCACTATTTCATACAGCAAAGGCCTTCGTCTGCCCGGCGTGGTTCTTCCCCTACACCATCCCTGTAGCACTAAGCTGTTGTGCTTTCGCTTTGCGTATAAAGTAACCGACATGTGTCCGGAGCTCGAGAATGCCTAGATTGGGTTTTGTGTCGAGCTGCCATTCCAGGTGCAGAAGCACAAATGAAAAGGTGTAGCACTTTTGTCTTGTGACTGGCACCAAGCGTAAGGAGAAGTGGAAAAGAGCACTGGAACGGTTAGAAGCTCACTGATCTAGCTTTGATCGTAAGAGCGTTTCATTTTACGAGGAGTGCTTTGATGGTATTGGCATTAAAATAACTTGCAGCTTTATTGGCAGCGGGCATGTGTTTTTGCATCAAGAAAAACAAGGCGCTGCAAATGAATTTGGTTTTGTACCTCTCAACTGCTAATATTGATGTGGGTAATTGTGGGGTTTAATGCACCAAAGCAACACTTGGACTATGAGGTGCGCCGTAGTAAAGTACTGCGGATTAATTTAAGCCTCCTGAAGATCTTTAAAATATGCCTAAATCTCGACATGACCATTTTTGCTTTTTGCCTTTACGAAAACAGCAGCCACCATGGCCAGGTTGAACCCACGGCTTTGGGCTCAGCAACACAACGTTTTTGCTACTGAGCCACCATGGCGCTGACTCCTAACTTGCACCTGACATAAATATTTTGCACATTTGTCCAAGCTCTAGCCCAGCTATAGCCCAGTCACAAGCCCAAAAAATCTCGGATTCATTGCGTGCATGCTTGAAACTCACCATTGCACCCCTCACCCCTTTCGTCCAGGAACAAAACAGCTCTACTTTCTTGGTTCCTCACTAAACGGCACTGGCACAAACAACTAGCTGCAGCCATTCGATGAATGAGAGGGTTGTTAACTAGCCAGTCACGTCAAAATAAAGATGCTGGTTAGAATACTATGGTACTTGTCTGTAAGCTTGCTATTACAAATACTCAGAACAGTAAGCACTGTTGGAAACCGACCGGACCACCACGTATATTTTGCGAAAAGATGTGGTCTATTACGTTATGCATGGAAGGAAACATTTATTTGAAGAATCCTCCTAATGGGGCCATGCAAGCAGGAAATCGCCTGGCCTCCACAACTCATGGCTCGGAAGCCTCCACACCAAGGGGATGATTAGCGTGCGCGATTTCACTCGAGGGGGTCTGGAAAAAACTTGTCGCTCGATTATTCAGTTAACTTGAATTCTTAGTGAACGTGAGGTTGCTATGCATGAGAGATGAGTTTGATGACAGCGCTTGTCCTCCTCATTCATATTTCATCGCAGTTGCGCCGTTATGGCGTTTTTTATATGTTGAAGGGCAAGTGTAGAAGGCTCACTAATTCCGTAAGTCGACTTTTTCCCTGAGCAGTATCAAAAGAAAAAAAGAAAGAGAACTCGACGAACTGGGCTGGCAGCAGTGGCTCGCATCTTGTGCATCTCCAACTCCGCTAACCTATCGCTTAAAGCCCCATTTGCATGCAAGTAGTTCAGTCTCAAGGTATCTAATTACACAGAGTTATCACAATATCTGATAATTTCTAATTAAAGAAGCTTCCTTATAAGGTATGCCCTCACTGATCAGTGAGTAGTATGCCTGCGCTTGTAAGTAACCTGCAGCAAAGTCCTCATTCATTGTCGACAATTGATAGTGCTTTGATGGATCTTATCTGGCGCTGTTGATCCATTCAATCACATGACATATAAGGAGAGGAGCAGGATGCAGACATGAGTGCTGGCACGAGTGGTGAGTTGATGCACTTCCATCTTCTATTCAGTTTATCACTTCCATTTTCAACTTCATGCCTCCTTCAGTTTGTACAATCATAGGAATTTAGCTTGTTACCGAGCTGAGCAAAACAACAACGGAACATTCAAAGTGCCTTTGTGCCGCGGCACTCGTGAAAGGGCAGCTTCCGTAGAAACTAGCAGCAGATTTTCTTCCAGTACAGTTGAACGGGTTATAGTGAACAGTGCTATAGTCATAAGTTCGACAAAAGCTCATTTGGTCTGGCATTATTTGAAGAAATGGTAAAACAAGTACAACGGTAAAAATTACAAGCAATCGAGACTGAAACGTGAAACTTGTGGCACGATGATCATGAGAAACGCCCATACCATGAACCAGAAGGAAGCGACATTACCAGTAATCTACTCTGCATCATTACGTCACAAACTTCATGGTGAAATCGTTATTTCTTGTTCTTGTTTGCCTCATTGTAAGCAAGGAACCTGTGCTGGTTTTGAAACGTCTTCCCACATTTTTTACTTGCTGAGTGGCTGTTTAGCTGCTTATTCTTATAGTGAACATGTTGAACTGTTACAACTAGTTTGGTATGTTGACTAACTGAGTACTTCTAAACCCACCTATAACGAACTCAATTTCTGTAATGCATAGATTATATGAGGGCTTGTTATCTTCAATGGTAGGAATGACCCTATTGCAGACAAAGGTACATCTAGTAAACTAATTTGAACTTGACTCTGCCGCTTAATGGCATTGAAAATAGTTCATTTGACACACAACATCGTGTGAAGATGCTCTAGTATACTTCCTTCAACGTGAGAGAAGTTCCACTAAAAACATTAGAGCAAAAGGAACCCCTAACCCAATAGAAAATGTTTGTAGCTTAGATGAATCATATATGTTGAATGTGTCTGCCTTGTTATGTGAGGACACGCTACACACTACAGAAGGCGGATTGCAAGTAATGGCTCAAATTGATTTAGAAAAGGAGTCTCGGTACAGGCAGTGAGGCGAGTGACTACGAAGAAAAGTATGGCATCCACCTCAATGCAGCTGTACGGCTACAAAGAAAAGCTCTACAGCTCTCTCAGAAAGTTCCCAGTTGAAGAAAAATTAGTCCTGTTCCAGGATGTAGTGCGTACCTAAAGGGGTGTGGTGATATGGTGGGTTTGACTCATGGGAACATGCGGCGAATCGTAGGTATCAAAAAGGTGGGGAATTTGTTACTTTGTAGAGGAAATATACGGAATAATAATAATGCAAAAGATTTCGTTGCTGGGGGTTATTAAAAAGCCCTATCAGATTTTCCGCACTACGTCCACTCGATTGAAAATGACTTGTGTTTTGCAAATGTATGTTATGCACAAAGCAGCACATTGGGGAAGTCATTGAGCTTCTGTTGAGCATGATGCTTCACATTCCTTAAGGGAGACAGGCAGTCAAAACAACAAACTGGTTCTTCCTGCCCTCTTGTGACCAAGGAAAGTTGTGAAACAGGAATGACTAGAAGCTAATAAACCGACGAGATAAAACAAGGACGTTGTGACCTACAAAAATTTGGCACATCTCTACGTTTTAATTGGGTATGTGCTATTGTTAGTAGGTGCAAAGTTTTTTCACGTCACAAAAACAGAGGAAGTGCAGCGTTCAAATTGGTTTAATCTGACTGCCCCCTTTTCAAAGCCATTGTATTGGTGTTGAGTGCATAGAATTTTTACTGATTGCAAGAACATAGTGTATGTGATGATGCTGAAATATCAATTTATATTTAGGGAACCCAGAGGAACAAAAATATGAATGGCGCAAAATGAAAGGGTTCCACATGCATGGGAGTACTTCATCATTACGAGTTGTATGCCCATTGAGGAAATGTCAATAAACCATGCTGCAGTTTAGCGCAATCTAGTGCTGATCTTTTTTACAAGACTGCATAAACGTAACCTATTGTTGTATGCAGCCTTGTTCACTTAACCATGTGTGTTTCAAGTCTGTATTACTTAGTGCATTCGGTAGCATTCAACAAATGAACTCCTTTTGTTGTGCTTTTACTTGCCTAACTTTGGCTGAAAGAGGCTTTAGTTCAAATCAGAAGGCAACGTTAAAGGTGGAAAATAGGGAAATGGACTGGATCTTTGTAACTCATTGAGACATCCCTGTTCTTAACAAAACGTGGCCATCTTTGCTGATAACTAAGCCTAATTCATGTATCTATAGATCTCTGGGGCCCGTTTGTTTTTGGGCATGGCTGTCTTGTTTTAAGTAAAATTTAATCTGCGAGTTTTACTTCGCGTGGGGTATTCACGCGTTCTGCCAACAGCCTTCTGCAATTAGTGTGCGGCCAATTTTTCTTCCTCACCTCAAGCTGCCCTTGTCACTCATTTTTTAAATTTTTATTGAAGTGCATACCGCAAACCAGAGGTACAAGAAGGAGGGGCATAAAAGTGTGAACAAGATGAGAGATACGAACAGTTCAGTATACTACATGGGGCAGCAATGACTAGGTTAAAATAAACTAAACATTCAAATGAATCAAGACATATGTTCGGGTGTATTTTTCAGTTCATAGTACGTTTAAAAAAAAAAGAAAATTTAAATCGATGTATACAACGGGTGAAGGAATGGAAATGGTAATGATGAATATAATTTTGGAGCATGCCGTGCTCTTGTATCTAGGCCATTGATTTGATTGATTTGATTGATTGCAGGGTTTAACGCGCCGACGCAACGCGGGCGATGAGGCGCACCGTAGTGGAGGGCTCCGGATTAATTTTGACCACCTGGGGATCTTTAACGTGCGCCGAAATCTCGTACACACGGGCGTTTTTGCTTTTCGCCTCCATCAGAAAAGCGGCCGCCGCAGCCGGGAAACGAACCCGCGACCTTGTGCTCAGCAGCGCAGCGCAACGCCGTATCTAGGCCAAGTTTGTAGCATAACAACGGCAAACATTTAAGGCTAAAGGAACCTTTTTTCTCTATTGCTTGGATCACACCAGTTTGCATGAGCTCAGAAACAGAACCCGTGCGACCATATTGTGCGACTAGCTGAACAGTAATGAAATGTAAAATGTAAAAACTTTCTCTTTGACTAATATTTCAATCTCATCAGCTTGCGTGATCTCACAAAGATAATTTCTGCAATTATATTTAGAATAAATGAAGTCAACAGCCTTTCATAAAGCCTTTTCAAGCAATTCATTATTATTTCCTTGATGTGTTTCTGAGACAATGCAGGCATACTGAAGTTTCTATCAAATTAGGGTACGGTACAAAAGTCGTCTAACCTCTAATGGAGCATCCGTGAGTTTAAATTTTATAAAACAGACTTCACGACTAGATAAACAAACATTGTTGTTTATATGCGTCTTCAACTCAAGTTGCTAGTTTATGCAATAGAAAAATAAGTACAGTTCTGAGCTTTCGGCAACAGTTTTCCTGAAAAAGGGTAAAAAATGTGAGTGTATTTTTTTTGTCGGCGATATGAAGGGAGATTGGATCATCCGGTTTTAATCCCGTAGCGCATTCAGGACTAAAGGATGAGATATTATCAGAAATGATGAAATTGCGTCTATATAGCCAAATCTGGAAGGGCTAATTTACAGTGGAACCAATTCATTACAGAACATAAAAAAAAAGACCGAGGGTGCTACTAGGGGGACCATTAAAAGTACGAGAAGAGTGCTAGCTCTAGTCGCTCCAATCCGAAAATCAAACAGCAACCCAGGCTACAATAAAGGAGCGGGGAGGGAGGGAGGCAGTTAGTGAATTGATTTTTTGAAATTATTTTGGCCAGACGGCAGGTACCACCAGTAAGTGCAGGGGTGGGTTTGAGCTGCACCTCTGAGTGATTAAAAAATTCCATTCTGTTGTATGAATCCTTCATGCGTTCAGGTATATGGGCACCATATGCAGACATGTACAGGCACTGTTATTATAAACCCTGGGCCAGGTTCGAAGCCTGTGCTAATTTGCAAACAAAATTTGTAATATTGGAATCAGCATATTTAGCTGTAAAGAACTGCACTGGAAACATATCCGCAAAGTGTTAAATGCGCCTAGTTGAAATTTCTCTGAATGTTATTTCTAATTAAAACTATTGACCTGGTTGGGAGCCTTCGTACAGTCGTGTAGAAAAGGTAATCTCGTTGTAGAAGACAACGGCCAAAGCCGACCGCGGCGCAGGGCGGTGTAACTATTCCTGTTTTAGCCAGTTACTGAATACGATCGCTGGCTGCCGTAGTTCCACAGCCACGTAATCGCAAAATGAGTACGTAAATATGTGTACGAGATGCGGATATGATGTTAAGATAACAACTGTGCTGCCGATATTCCCGTACGAAAATTTTCTACCCTGCGTCGCAGAATTTAAAATACCAGCGCTCATTTCACTTGACGAAAGAAGCGCTAACATTTGCTGCAACTATGCCGTGCGCACTGTAACTGAATGCGATGCGCTGATCGAGAGATTGTTTCTGTGTAATCATAGAGCGCTTCCACGTGGACGCATCTTACATCGCTGGGAGAGCGGTTAGGCTTCAAAGAACACTCTTGCCACATGACATTCGGAACAGCGGGAAGGGTATATTTTGTGATGTCGCCATTTCATAACCCGAACAAGAGAGACCCTGCCCGATCCAAGCTGCAGCATTGCCGAGCATGCCCCGGTTTATGGGATGCTCTCCAATGTGCTTGCGTCTACATGAACGTTACAGCTGCTGGCTGATTAATTCTAGCGAGATCAACATTCACGCCATGCAGAGGGAAATAAACTCAAATTTTCTCAAATTACCACAATAGCTGTTTGAGCGTGAACAAAAAGTACTATAAGATCGGACGAACCAATCACAATATTTGATTCAAGTGACGTGTTTGACCCAAAACTGCTGTCGGGGTCCTGCTCCCGAATGCAGAAGAAAACGTCCGACCGACACAGACTCGCGTGTCGGACCGACAAGTCGCATCCGACATGTCGGGTCCAACTTTCCGGCCGAAGAAGAAAGCACCCTTTCCGCTCTGTCGTTACCTTCCCCTTTTATTACTGGTTTGATCTTTCTCCCATTCTTCCGCTTCTGCACGTGTATGATAGCAAACTGGGCCGCTGCTTGGTTGGCATTCCTGCCTTTACTTCAACTTGATTCCTTCTACCCTTCTTTTGAGACTATGCGGCACGGAACAATGATGTGAAGATGGCGATTAAAGTGTATCAGGTCGCTGACGACATCATCAGCGTTCCTGTCAAAACGTAGAATGGATAATAACCATGCCGTCAAGTTTTCTGGTGCCGCCACATGTGTTCCAAGTGGGTATAGCTGGTTGTTGATACGAGTGAGCTCAGTGGGGCATACTGATATCATGATTGATTTGATTAATTGATTGAATTGTTTATTTAGGCAATCGCAAGGTGGCAGGGTGACATGATCATCGCCGATCCTTACAGCAGCACGGTGTTCGGGTTTTGCTTACGGTGTCATGGAGTGATCGGAGGAAAAAGCTATGACTTGGTCTGCAGGTGAATTACGGCTCCGTTGTCCGTCAACAAGTCCATTCCGAGAATTAGGTCGCGGGAGCAGTTAGGCAAAACAACGAACGCAGACGGGTAAGTAGGGCCGTCTATGGTTATGTTTTGGTTATTAACACAGATTTACATGTCTATGGTCATTTACACAGATTATGTTGTTTGGCACACTTAGGCGCCCAGTTTTCTTGAGTGAACGAAAGGACACTTTCCATTCCTCAAAATCAGGGGTCGGCAAGCATTTGAGGTGTAGGTGATATCAGTGTGAAGCGGACCAGGTGGAGGGCCGGACGGCAGCTCAGGTGGGGAACGGGACTTTGCGGGCAAAGAGAAATATTTCATGAGATTGACAATAACATTACAAAGTAATGGAATATAATTTGGCTGAGTGTGACGATGGCGGCAAATGAGAACTGTAAAGGCCCAACCACATGCACGCGTAAAACCGGCGTACTCGCGCAACGACGTAAACCGGCGTAAGCGCGTAAGGAACCGGCGTACTCCGGCGTACACCGAATGCATTGGTACGCGCTTGTTACGCCGAAGTCAGAGCCCGCCAGATATCGACGCAAACTTTCGGGCGCACGGTGTTGACGTACACCTCTGGCGGTGATGTTATCGGCGGTCAGGTCGCATAACAAGACAGGGAATTGATAAATAAGCTAGCTTCACTATTAATTATGCGACAAAACGAAGTAATTTGTAAAATACGGGGACCACACAACCGGATAAAAAAACGCGAAGCAACGAGCAACTATGGGAGCAAGGCAGTTTACGGCAGCGTCTCCTGCCAAGCGTGGCACCAGCCACACCCCCCTGGCAACGGCTGCTGCCACGCGAGACGTCATAATGACGTCATAACACTAATAATTGGCATTATTTTGTGTAGTGTAGTCCGAAATACACATTTTTTTATTTGCAGTACAAAATAACGCACCATTGAACTGCTAAAACTTTTCTAAACAAACAATTTTTGTTCTTGCGGGAGCAGCCGGCGATCCTGCTGCCAGCTGCCGTATCGTGTACATGGAGTCGCGTATCCGAAAGCGTGACGAAGCGACGAAGCTCCGATTTTCTCGGGCCGACAACGTAGATAAACCGGAGTTCATATTGTTAGAAGCACTATCTGAAAACGTGAGAAAGTTGCTTGTGATTATGTATTGCGTGGGGACCCAGCCAGCCTTTCCAGACCGCAGCAAAATAGCCGCTCTCGAGTAATGTTGACCTGTGACCGCTTGGTTACGCTTGGTGTACGCCGATGGTACCTGCGTACAGTTTCAGCGTACGTGAGACGACATCGCACAGCCGACTGGCCCCGTTCGAACAAGCTACGTTCCACACAAGAAAAGACACCGTCCGAGCGTAATTCTGTGAACCTTCCGACGCATGTCGGCGCGGCGGCATCGGCTATCAACAGTTTGCACCACGGCAAGTCCAGAATGCTTAAATGGGTGACCTGAAATCGCGGTGTGTGTTCTCGAAATGAAGACAACTTAGCAGCGCCAAAAGATAATCAGAATGTACAGTGCGAGGACGAAGGGTAGTGGCGGCAACCGTTTTTTACTAGGCACATGTGCGCATTACAATTACAGACAATTGCGCCAAGAATAGGAAAGGTAATCTTTGGTGTCCCCACACATGTACCACGTACGTACCACTACAGTAGATCTCCTCTTCTGAAATATTAGCAAGGAAAACTTCCGAAAATCGGGAAGTTATTTTCTAGTGGGCGAAATTGTAGCTTAAAATTTGTTATATACCCACAATACGTTTTATGAGCAGAAAAGTGTTGAGCATGCGCCACAAGGATCATAATTGCGTGATATTCAGCGCTTAAAAAGATTTCCTAGTAGAAACCAAAGATTTCGTAGTAGAATACATGATTCTACGACAGTTTAGGACCTGCGACCTTCAAAAGGTAGACTAGCTAGACGCTTCATCTCATAGCCACTGCACTGGTATAACTTTCACGTCTCACTGTACCGTGGTGTACGCTATGTTGGCCAGACTTGACTGAGTCCCTCATGCAAAGGAAGTTATTTCAGGACACACACCCAGACGATAGGGTCAGAGAAGAGGCTGTAGAGACGGTAATAGGAAGGGTGTACGCTTGTCTGGCCATCATGTCTAATACACCTACATGCACTGCAGCATATGAAAACCTATGGGTTCTGCACAGGCTCAATAAGCAACGTCAAAGAGAATCTTAAGATGTGCCTGGAACGTGAAAGCATCTACGGATTGTTTGTGGTATAAGCAGATGTAATTGATAGGGAAACGTCAAGGCTGTCATGGGGCGAATTTAACAAAAAGAAATGGTGAAAAAGATCCCCATTTCAAACTACATTGATGTTATATGTGCATGCACTATAAACACAGTCATCAGTATGTTAACTGTACGTAAACACTCAAGTGATATGATCAAACGGAACTAGAGGCCCCACTACAATCGCCCAGTTATGTTTCTTTGCAGTGGAATAGGTTGGTATCTGTTAGTCGCACAAACAAGATTCTCTGATGGCATGGAGAAATAACTGGAAAGTGGCTATGGAGCTCCAGCTGCTTTACACATTTTCTGTAATACCAGTTATTTGTTTGAAGTTTGCAATAAAATTGATGTCATTTGTTAGTCTTTTTAATTAATGAACGAAACTTTTCGTGGCCACAAAACAGTGGTCGATAAACAAATGCTCACTTTCTTTGGTGGCTTGTAACGATTCACTAGAATTTCACATGGCCAACCCAAGGAATCCATGGCTCGTACACTTCAGGGTAGTGCTAGTCTCCAAAAACATTTGACAGGACGACTGGAAACTAGCGCGGCCCACATGCTCCATAGGTGGAAACGAGTAGCCCACCCACAGTGCCATAAAACAGCTAATGAATGGAGTGAGTCTCTGCTGAATATTAAGCAGGTTCAAAGGGTAGGTTCGCATTGATAGATTTTATGTCATCGTTCACTGTGCGTAGATTAACTATTTAATGGGCACAATAGTCATTTTTGTTATTTCGGACAGTTCTTGAAGGGTTGCCTAAATGTTTTTTAACAAAACAAAAAGTGAAAGCTCTCAGTTAGGGATTTTAAAAACATTGTTTAGCCTCTCCAGCAATTGTCGCAGCCTGAAGGAACTCGGCTGATAGTTGGTGCCGACTGTCGTCCTCGCTTACAGCTCCCTGACCGAGCACCTGAATGCAGTGACTAAGAAAGATGGTGACCAAAGTGAGAAGAGAAGGTGGATCCCGTACAACAGCCCTTGATCATCTAAACACCAGAAAAAAGCGCCGATGACTCACAGGCCACGACTAGGGCGTAAAATACCTTTTGACATACATTTACAGGGCATTTACAACCTTTTATAAAAGAAATATTATGATTACACACAGTCCCTCCATAGAAGGGGTTTGTTTCAGACAAGGTCGTTGAAATTTGTTATTAGTAACAACATAAACTCATCATTGGTCCCCTTCATTCAGCATACTTACGGGCTTCGTTTTAAAAACCCTGCTGTTTCTATTTCACGTATAAATGAACTGCTTATGCAATATTCTCTTATTTACCTATGTTCGAAGTAAACTGTGTTATACCGTAAAATGTGATGTGCCGAGTGCATGCAGGTGTAACATTCTTCAATGGGACATGCAGAACATGAAGCTCAGTGCTGATAAACTTAAATCAGGGAAAATAAAGCTTCCCATGTTGCTTCTTTATTTTTGTAACTATTCTCTCTACCAAATACCTTGCTGGTAACTCAACTAAGGTCACCTTTTCCCTAGGCCTTTATAATTGTTTTGCTCTGCAATTAGGTATACATTCTCAGCTGGAGCATGCCTGCTTAATTCAGGCCCCAACCACGCTTTGCTATTTGACATTTGCAGCTGTATGAAATGTTGCTCTTTAGGTTTTGCCAACGATTTCCAGCAGGCCACTTAACTAGTGTCAACACCATTTTATACCTTTAATTGCTGTTTAGAGCAAACAGAATTATATCATTGTTCATAACACATTTTGTTGTAACCTCATTCAATGATTTTGTTACCCCACCAGCCTGGTTCATAAATCTTTGCGTGAACATGCTTGTCTTGCAGCTAATCTGTAGTAACAGACACCACACATTTTGGCTTTCCAGCGTAGCTTTGGTGTCCGCAAAAAGGAATCTTTTTCTTGGCTCGTCTGCAGCGCTTTGTAGAAAAAGATCACTTGTTGGTTTGGCTTTCCCGCAGGACTCTAGTGTAGTGCAAGAGAGTATTGCTTGCTTATTCCTTTTTTGTTGAGGTTTTAATGCTGTGCATCTTCCAGAAGAACCCCGGCATTTTGTTTCGAAATGGAGCTTCACACCACAAACAGTGCACAGAAAGTAGAGCTACTCACTTTTTGCATAGACACGGAAGTTTGGCAGATCACTTGTCATTGACAAGCAAGTGTTTGATTTTTGGCTTAAGGTGCAACGCTGGGATAGTTTACTAGTTGGGGGGAAAAAACGCAGCGCTGATAAACGGTACTGAAGTACTAGGACAGGTGCCATGATCAACATAGTTTCCATGTGTTGGCAGCTTTTTGGTCCAGTGTTTTTCATGAATATTTGCCAGGGGGCCTTAACATGGCCTGCTTTTGTGTAAGAAAAATGTCAACAGTGAAGCACTTATCAATGCTCACATGTTGCTCATTGATACCAGAGAAAAAGTACGTTCAGCAGTCATTTTATTGTTAAAGCCACCCATGATCCATACACCTTCCAGCTGTACTGCAACTTTCACAACCACCGACAGGTATTCACATCCACGCACGTGGCCTTGGCTCCAGTTCTTGCACAAGGTATTAAGAAGTACTCTCGGTAGTGGGCAATGTCACGCTCGACACCAACCATTACCCCGAAGTTGTACTTGATGAACTATTTTTTAAGCCTGTTGGCTTAAAAAATTATTTAAGTGCCCGTTTTGTGGAAGAAAAAGAAACAGCTAATGGGCACACAACACACAACCCGTGAATGTGTTTTCTAGCAGCTGGCTTCTGACGAGACTTGCATCATTGTGAACGAAATGTGGGACATTTTATAATGCCCCTTACCACTAAGTAAATTCACTTGAGCAATTTTCCAAAACAGTTTACACAGTGCGGAGTTAAAAAGCAATAGAATATGAAACGTCCCCTCACAATTGGAAACTTTTCCTGTTCACTACCCCAAAGGCTTTGACAGTAGACGCTTAAGCACGCTTCACCAGTTGCGAATACAAGCATTAGTGTCAAGTTGAACTCCGCAGAGTGCTTGGGACGGGCATATAGATGTCACAGCCACTTGGAATTTGTCCATAGACTGCAAGCCTCCGAGAAAAGCTCTCATCATCATTAGCCCATCCTGCTGAGAGTGAATGAAAGTATTGTGGCTGGTTACGTTCAATTCCAACCAAGCCAAACACAATAAAGAAGGAACGAGCCTATCAAAATACATACTCAAAGCAGATGCTGGAGGAAGTTCTGTTGCCTAACCAGGTTAGGGGAGGCGAAAGGTACTGGAGCGAAGGAAAGGGAAATAAAAGCCAAGCAGTAATTTTAAGCCTTGCCTATCATTTCATTAAGACTTCCTAAGTTGAAAGCACAATGGTACTAAGCAACAAATCTGAGCATAGATGAACAATAACTGAGTTGTCACTTGTTAACCTTATGCACACCAGACTAAGGACTATTAGCAGAAGTCCCAAACTTGGCTCACACGGCGATCTTATCGGCTGCACTTCTCCCATGCTTGCACAGTTGGAGCTTGAGCCTCCTTGCACAAGAAGCCAGCCAGTCAGCGAATGGTTTCAGTGGTATCTTGAATAGATATATCTTTGGACCGGCAGTTGGGCTCCACGGCAGTGAAACTGCGCTCCCTTTAGGGATTCTGCAGCGCCACGTGCACAGATCGTTTCTGTGGTATAGTCAGGATACATTTCTCGGCGACAGTACTACTGCCCCGGGGGAAAAATTGCAGAAGCTACATGCGAGATCGGATTGCGTTCGATGATGCCGTGCGCTACCTGACGACACTCGATTCGTGCACACGCTGACACTACGTCGCTCGCCACGGCGCGACGCGATGGAAAATACTGATCCCTACGTTTTATAATTGAGCCACCACTCCAGAATCAGAACACAAGGCTTGGCATGGAAGAAGCGAGGCACAAGTAGACATCAAATGCAGGCGCGTAAAGCCGATAGCACGGGAACTGCAAAACAACGTGAAGCTTACAAAATATTAAACGACAACAGTACAGTTCTAGGAGCATGTAAAAAGCGGGGCGAAGCAGCGTGCAGAAAACAATGCGTTAGGCTTACCAAGACGTGCAACAGCAAGTTCACAAAAAATACTCAATCTAAATAATTACAAGCACACCTCCCAACAAGAAAAAAGCGCCGCGAAGCAGCCGCTACAGGGAGATAAGGACGTAACGATGCGTCAGGCCTGCCATTCGAACCACGGGCGGAGAACATCGGGACACAAGATGCGAACACCCAGCTGCCTCGTCGTTAACACAAAAAAGTGACATGATCAAATGACGTAAATATGACGTTTGTTTTGTGACGTCACAGGAAGTCACGTGATTACTTTAGCTTGACGTCACTTCTGCGTGGCAGCAGCTGTTGCCAGGGGGGCGTAGCTTGTGCCACGCGCGTGGCAGGACACTTAACCGGCAGTTTACGCCATATGTAGCGGAGGGTTTTGTGCCTGCCAAGTATGCATACTAATCCTTAACGTTTTTTAATGTCCCAAGAACTGTTTTAGTTGTTTCTGTATTAAACATACGTATTTTTGTGAGAATAGGCATTATTTGTTTTATTTGAGTTAATATGTAGTTGAACTGGTCGCCACAAAGCTGAGTCCGGAGTAGTCGAGCCACACTGCGCGGCGCATTGGTTTACGCGCGCGCGTTGCGCCGATATGTGGTTACTCGCCCTCTCCGACGTCGTCCGCCGGCGTAAAGGCAGCGGCGTATGCCGCCGCAGGCGTACGTCGTTGCGCGAGTACGTCGGTTTTACGCGTGCATGTGGTTGGGCCTTAAGTCATGCATTTTTTCTTAATGTCTACTGTCCCACACCATTTGAGGTCAAAACTGGCGTGTCGGCCTTGAGGTAGGAAGTGACAACGGGAGAGGTGGAAGGTCAGACGACTTCCACCCTGGGAGCCGCATAATACTGTTCCGCAGGCCGCAGGTTGCCAACCTCTTGCTCTAAATGATCGGGATTCCAGCTAGAATACACATACGCGTCTTTTAAATATACGTTTCCGCTTGGTGATCGTTTTTTATTTTTCAATGCTTTTCAACATCGACAGATTGTTCAGTGCTGGCTTATCTTCGACATACACTAACCGTGGACACTGTTTGATGATTACACCTTGTTGATGATTGCACCATGTTTGCGGCTAGCCTGCCTAAACTCTCTTCAAAGAACCATTGGATAAATTCTTACAAAAGCTTTATTGAACGCGATTCGTGTGAATTTGAACATTTTTAATTGGAAAATGTATTCGTGGGGTCTCTGGGCACAATCTCAGCAGGCCAAGGCATATTGGATTCATATGTTTCTTAAGATGACTCATGAACATACATCTGCTATTATTCAAAATTCCTCCTTGAATGTAGTTACTCTATGGTTCCCCAAATTGTTGGCACGTGACGTCAGCTTCCACAGTTCAAGGCAGCACCGTGCTATTTCTCATCTCTTCAGCGTATTTTGAACCTTGTACGTTACAATAAAATACGGTACCAAATTACAAAATTATGCGTATCAGAACAACCTAAAACGCCTGAGACGGTGGTAATCAAAGTTAAAAGAATTTTGCTTGTTCGAATAATCCGAACGTGCATTATATTACATGGACATTTTAAACAGACAAACGTAAGCGTCAGAAGGTCAAAATAACCAAAAAAGTGCCATACACTTTGAGGGCAAAAATAAAATTTAGTTGCTTCAGTTTGACGGTCGCCCCAAAGAGGACTCAAAACTGTAAGTAAATAAAGCTCTTCCCACTAGTGGTGGCACACGACAATTGTGATCACGCCGGATGAACACCACTACGGAACCTCTTGTGCATCTGCACCCCTTCTGCGTTTGCGACCTTTTTTCTTTCATACATTTTTCTTTCTGGTGAGGTGTCAGGCCATTCGGAAGAAGCTCTAAAACGAAAAAATTCAGTTCTAAAGTTCCAAATATCTGTTACTATGCTTAGAAAAAGTTTTTAGAAACTGATTGCTGAAAACATAAAGATATCTTTCTTTAAAGCCTGCTCTAACGTTTATATTACGCTTTTTGGTGCAAGGATTCAAAATACTTCCTGTCATTCGACTTTTAACTTTTATAAACTGCAGTTACTACCAATTTTATCAGAGTAAAATGATTACGCTTAAATGGAAACGCTGACTAGTTTCAGTGATGCAGCTGTTAAAACGTTTTGATGGAAGTGTGCAGAAAACGAGCTTTAAAGAGACACTGAAGTGATTTTTAAAAATTGCGGGATTACTGTCATAAATTCTAATTCGGAGTCCATAAGCAATGCTTCGACCACTCTGAGTGTGGTTAGACGAATTTATTTAGTAGAAAAATCAATTAGAAAATGCTTTCCTCCTCTCGGCATTCCCGCCAATTTGCTGTGGCGTTTTCGGGCGACGTCAGGAGGAAATGACTTGGCTTGAATGCGCTACTGCATGGCTCGCCGACCTTCCGACAGAGACAGTCGGCCCAGCTTTTAGTCCGCCGGCCGCCAACGGGTCATCGCAATTTGCCCGCTCAGTTGAAACTAAGCCACGACACGTTTGTGAATGTAAGAATTTGCATTTATTTAGTTTGTTAGTTTGCAAACTGCATCAACCGCCAAGCCCAGGTCACTCCACACAAGGGCTGCACAAGCGCAGATACGAGGCTTCGCTGGCTAGTACGCTAGTAGGACAATCTAAGGCCACTTGAAGGCGGAAGGAGTCAGCGAAGTCAATATAGGTACTACGGAAATAGAATCAACTGAATCTTTTACTGTACAGCGTAAAATTAGGGAGGGAGAAGCACGTTGTCACGCTGGTTGAACAGGCACAGTGGTCAGCAGCCGGACTACGAATCTACGAACGCTTTTCTGTCTAGGAAATGCAATTGCTAAACGTGAGATGTGACAATGTGGGGGACGCTGACTGCACGAGCGATATACAACAAATACTCAACTAAACTATTTGAAATGCTAAAATTATATAAAAATGTAAACTGGTTATACATTATATACGCCATATTTCCTATGCCGGCAGCGCTGGCCTGTGGCCGAATGGTCTGTAGCGCTAGGATTTTTTATTTTGCATGTTGCAAGTTCAAATCCCCGAGGGTAAATGCTGTTTGGTTTTTGTAATTTGATTTTTTTTTCGCTTGCATCCGATGTTTTCTAAACTGAATTCATGAATTCACCATTTTTGGGCCGTACCGTTACGGCTCCACAAACGAGTTCGTAGAACGCGCGCAGACTGGCACTGACGCGCTGGCGAATACTTGTTGGCGTGCTGTTGCCATAACCACCTACTGCTTGCGGGCAGTGGGCACAGGCCAGAATCAACAGGCCCTTAGCCTGGTGCGAACACGCTTTTTACGACACGGGCATAAATGAGGCAAGCTCCAAATAAGCGGGAAAAGTGCATGGCATTTGAGCGTCTGCGGCGACGCGGAGGGAGTTCATCCACTGCGTTGGCATGGGCTAGTGATTGCTACGATTCCAAGACCTCCGGGACGCTTATTATGTGAGGCATTGTACATCCGACAACATCGCAGCAGCGCGGTATGACGATTACGGAGGTATCGAGAATGCCCATCCAACGATAACGTCCGATGTCAGGCACGTTGTTTCACAGAACCGAAACCGGAACTTGTTTGAATGCTAATCTTGGACATCGTCAAATCACGGTGCACATCCTCCCGAAGTCACAGCCTTTAGGTGGTGCGGCCACTGCTGGCCGCGCATGGTAGTTTTTCTTCTTTCGGTGTTTATAAAATAAATACCGACTTATCAACCGGATAAACGATGAAAAGTGGGTTACTTTCAGCCAGTCTGTGCCATGCAATCAAAAATGGGAGCTTGAAAAATTCACTTCAGTGTCCGTTTACCCTGTTTATTTGGCAGGTCGGGTGCGTTGTATAAGATGATGTACTACGAAAATGGAACCGGCAAATACGACTACATGAACTCTACGCAGCTTTACGGTAAGTATCTGCAATGGTCTGGAGAATGCTTCTAATAAATTTTGCAAACACGCGCGCTCGGAGATATTCGCAGTTACATGGTCACACAAAGAGTAAAATGAATAAGCACTCCTCGCAAAAAAAATTTCAGACTATTCGTCTTCGCATGAACACTGGCCAGCACGGCATTCCTATTGTGGCGGCGACATTTCATGTGGCAAAACCTCCACTTGTGAAAGAGTTTAGTTTGATTTTTATGTTCCGAATAGTTTGTGGCTGCTCTAATTTTATGCTTGAAGTGACCAACCACTGCTTTTTATAATGTTTGTGCTTCCGCTTGGGACAGCATCACAGCAGTATAAACAGCGTAGGGCGGATTGCAAGGAAACAATATTTTCACAATAAGAGATCTAACCACTGAGCGCCTTAATCTTTAAGTGCGCTGGCCTAATGCCAGGCTCTACGCCAACCGCGATAATCGGCAGTCTGAACATTCCCTTTGGAAGTTGCAGTATAGAAAACAGTTACTCTGTAGCTACTTACACAATTTCGGCGAGTAAAAACTTTCAGAAACAGAATGTATATTGTACGTGGTGAGCTGTTTTCTGCCATAAGGAAATAATATCATCAATTTCTGTTTTTTGAACACAAAACAAATTCAATTTGCTGTTGCTTGTATCCCGACTGCAAATTTCTGATAGCAGCAAGTGCGAACGTATAAACCAATGGGATCGCACAAACCTTCCACACTGTAAAACAGGCGAAGTAACGTTTACTGTGTGTGTCAGGTACTCATGAAGCCAATCTGTACCACAAGTTCCATTACAAAAAAAGGCGCCTTAAAATAGCAGAGAGAAGCTGTTGCTACTCTTTAGAAGAAACTAGTCGTGGCTGTTGGTAAAATTGTAAATGTACTAAAGCAATAGGCTCAAATGGACTGTTAGTAATCAGAGAAAACAACATAAATAATTTTTAAGTCCACGAGCAATGAAAATATGCAAAAAATTTGTCCACTTTATTGACACACAAACTGCACTAAAAGGAACAAAACCACACTTAGGCGTACAATCACGCGGTGAAATGTTGATACGAGATCAGCCAGTACATGGGTCAACTAACGCTAGAATATTTTGGTACGAAAAACAGAGGTATGTTCGAAGTTTACACAACGAAATAACGACAGCGGTTGCATTCTCAATGTGAACGAGTCAAGTCGCCCAGGCATGCGACTTCTATCTTATCTCTCCTTATAAATTTCTATAGAATAACACAGGGAATTCCCATTACCTTGTCCATCAAACAAAATTGTACCAAACAAAGGGTATTGCTGTGCCCAAGGTATTCGTTTAACGCACTTTGGACTAACAAACCTGTCGAGAGATAAACGCAAAACCCATTTCCAAAATATGTAAAAGCAGGGTTATGGCTGCAACTTTTACAATTATGATACACTTGCAGAAAAGCTAGCCAACTTACGTTTAAGAAACAAGCGTGCTTCTTCAGCTGCACTGGTCCGACCAGAGCTGATACGGAGTTCAGAGAGCATGTGCAAAGCCCAAGTACTGCTCTGGCTAATTGGAATGAGATGGAAATGTTGAAGCAGCGAACACCCGTTAGGGATACAAGATTGAGGGCAATGTTTTGTAACACGACGGAAGAAAGGAAGGATTTGAGAAGGTAAAAATTATTGTGCTTTGGTTTGAGCTGAATATTATTGCATCACAGATCATTCAAATGCATCATGCGTAGCAGAAAATGAACAGGAACGCATATTTTCACGACAAAGGTGTAAAAACGCGAGATTTTATAGGGTGTTAATTGACGACAAGGTATTCTAAAAATAGGTGGTCTTCAAGGTGTGGTGCCAGTGAGGAGCCACCTATCATGGTGGCTCGTGGTGTGTTGCGCAGACCAAGGTCGCGGTATCCACGCCAGCCAGGGTACATGCTCTTTAGATGGAGGCGAATAGCGAAAGTGCCCGCGGGCCGACATTTCGGTGCTCATTAAAGACATCCAGATGAATCACATAATCCGCAACTCTCCACTGCTGCACGTTATTAGACTCTAAAATCTAGGAATCAATCACTGAATCACTCAACTAGTCAACCGGTCAGTGAGGATGCTAATGCTACACAAGAGAAAGTAAGAGCACAAATGCTGCACTTTTGCACTGGAAGCCAACAACTGGCACTTAGTTCGTACGTGATAAATAGGTAGTGTGTAGGGCCTGCGTGGGAGGTTCTTACGCCGCCGAAATTGTGAAAACAAACTTCCCTAGTCAACCTCAGTTATACAGATTGATTTGCTGTTAGAAATATAAGCTGTAGATTGCTACTGGCTGATAGTCGAGAAGAAGGCACCGGAAGCGCAAATAGGTAAATCTTCCCGCACTTGGTTCTCGTATCTCCTGAAACGTTCTTGTCTATTAGCGCTATCACCATCACTCCAATATCTCGAATAGACAAGCGTTAAAGGATTAGATTTATCTAGCAAGCATATGAATTCTTCCGAAATCGCAGCTTACGCACCTGGTAAGAAGAACTTTGCGGCAATCCTTGCGGAGACGTGGGTAAAAAGTTTTAATGTAGGAACTGTGTAGGACTTGCATAGTGAAACCATCAAATGGCCAACCAACTTTTGGGGACGATCGTACGTGGCATTTGTGCCCATATTTTTCAGACAGTACATTTCCAGGTAAAACGCAAGTTGAGCATACGTTTTGAATCCTTTGCTGCTTTCACTGTGCAGGCCAATCTTTGAAACTAGAGGAAATTCAATTCGGACCGAGACTATCTAAACGTTAGAAAATTGTTCACAAAGGAGCATTTGTTTCCTCTGGGTAGATGTCTGCGTTGTGTTTCGGTATTTTAGACACAGCGCAAGAGAACAATTATGCCCATCTTCCGGCAAGGGAACCCTGATGTGATGCGACGCATGAGGGGGGAGCGTGTGGACTGACGCTGGTATTGGATTGCGTCAGTCCACTCGCTGAAGGGACTGTCGCTTCCATCACGTCTTCATCGGAAGAATCAAGTCAAGCACGCAGTCGTCAAGCAAAGTGACGCGAAGTTGAACGAGAGCGAGCGCTGACTGAACCGCCGCAGCGCGCTACCCGCTTTATATTCACAGCGCCTGACGGAGAGGAGACAGTGGAGGACAGTCGCGCATGCGCGCACTTGAGCGATGGGAGCGGAGCGAAGGAAGCGAAGCGCGCGCAAGCAGCTGTTGTTTCTGATAATGAGATGGAGTGAGAGCGTTGCGCACAGCTGTCGGAGAGAAGAGCGGAGGAGAGTCGCGCATGCGCAGGGGCGTGCGGACGCCGCCAACGCCGACGGCGACGCAGGAGGGACATGCCTCAGAGCAAGAGATGCGTCGCATCTAAAAACATTCGTCGTGTTTCGTCTGCGAAAGCCGTGGGCAGCGCCCTTAAGCAAAGTATTCCTGGTCTTCAAGCCAGGGGCTGTTTAGCTCGCTCTTCATTGCTCTTTCGAGCAGGAGCGCTACGGTGCGGACGGCGGGGACATCCCTTAGAAGATTATAAATACCGGTGGTCGGGGAAAGAAGAGCGGCACGAAAATCTTATAGGTTATATGTTGTGGAGGAATTGCGTATTTAGAAGGCACGGCATTGAAGTGGCCGGCATACGCGTGCGTGTAGGCTGCTAAGTAACAGATGAGAGAGAATGTTGTGTTCTCGATAGCATCATACTCGCATGCTGTGATGCTTACTTATTTCGCAGCGCGTGCTGGTTATTCGCTTTTTTTCCACTGCTGACAACACGTGTAGGTCACTGAACGGTAGCGGCTTTGACAAGTAATGTACGGACCCCTGTTCAAATCTTATGAAAATTCAATTTTCCCTTTAGTTACTTGGGGCTTCCTCCTCAAAGGAGCCATGAAGAGAAAACACAAGTTTGGTTCATTCAAAAGATTGTCTCGTTAGAATCATCCTGACACCACTTTTAACGTAAACTTCGCTCAAATAAGCTACATAATTAGGAAAAACGGGAATGGTCATGCGACCCATCAGCTCATTTCCCGCAACAGAACCTATGATGTAACATGAGCTAAGCTCTGCGATTGGCGGAGGCTGGCAGAAGCAGACGCAAATTAGGTAGAGCTTACAAGCTAGACGAACGAGCGATTTGCGCTTAAATTTAGGGCACATTTTTTACAAAGCAATAAGAATGATGGGACAAACAGTGGAAGTTACGAAAGCACATGTAAACATAGAAGTACTGATGCGTTCTGCTGTTCGTACTGCGCACAGCATGCCTGGTTTAGCTGCACAGCACTACGGGGCTTGGGGTTGTCTCAGACGTACGACACTGGCCGATTGACGCAAGCAACGGTGTCTTACGTGACCCCATTTGTCGAGCGAGCACTGTTTCAGGGAACGAATATTTTCTCCCAGAACAAAAACAAGCCAGGTTTAAATGCGGGCAAAAAGAAACCAAACGCTTGCCACGGTATGGTGGCGCCATCTAGGTTACGGAACGTAAAGAAACGCGGGAACAAACCAACACCGCTGTACAGGGTGGAGACAACCTTTGAAAGGTCCCGTGCCGCCGCAATTGGGCCAACGGGCTTAACGCGTTATTCTTTTCGTTTCCCACGAGACCTATCAACGCTAAACAGACAATATGATTCAAACTTCTTCAGTAAACCGTGTTGCGGCGATAATTTTAGCGCGGTTTTGACACAATGACTTGCTTCGGCGGCGAGCGAGAACCGAAAATGGCGGCGCCAGCGTATACGTGTCTCTACCCTGTACGGCAAATGCGTGAATAAAGGTACTCTAGGCTGCAGAGCGGTCGGTTCCTGTGATGTCATTTGGGACCACGAAAACGCACGATTGAGCGGGAAAATCAAAATTTTAACCTACATTGTTTAATTTCTCAGTGAACAAAGCACCGTTTCTATCCGGACAAGCGCTGGGGGCACTATAAAACACGAGATCTTTCGAATAAAACCAACTTGCATTTTCTCTTCATGGCTCCTTTAAAAGTTGTTTTGAATACCTAGGTATGAATATTGTACTGTGAAACAGAGGTGGTTGGCGTTTCCGGTTTTTTACTACATATAAATGTGTACAGCTGGCGCAGGAGGAGGCGGCTCCACACACTACACAACTCCGAAGCATATCAGTCAAGTCGTTACTAAGAACTTCACATTATCGAATTTCTCACATTTACAAGCATTTTCAAAATTCCCACCAGATTGCTTAAATTATCAATGTAAAAGTATTTCGTAAGTAAATTTCAGTATAGCGCAAACTTCAGAATAACGCTCGTTATTCATTTTCTCCTTTAGAGTCGAAGAACGTCATTATTGCGAATTCAGGTAAAGTAACTGCACCGCAACTTTCGCATTAAACAGAAACTGCCGTTTCTGTGTGTGCTCCCCCAAGTGGAGTAGGTATCGTCATCACCATGTTGAGTGCCAATGTCTAGCGCCCCCACAAAGCTCTAGTTTATGTGAAGTAGCGTTACCAGCCAAGCCGCCTTTGACCCATTTCTTACGTGTGTCACTGGGTGTGAGTTTTTTTTTAAGTGCGAATGCACTTTATAAGCGACCCCAAACCATCCACCGCCGGCGGCGGCGGCGGCGGCGTCGGCGTCCGCAGTGCTCCTCTATATTTAAAAAGAAACAGCATCCGGCGCCAGGTTTCGATCCGAGGACTTTGCGGCCGCAGCGCGACGCTCTACCGACTAAGCCACGAACGCGACGCTGATATCAGTGTTAGTGACGCGCCTTATATCTTTAACGCATTCAAACTACGTCGTCAGCGGCGTGCGTTGGCGACTCAGCGGCGTTATAGCGGCTTGATAACTGCGTGGTGTACACGTGATACTACAAACCCGATGGAAGAGATGGAAGAGAAGGCGGCGAGGCGGTGGGCTGCGGGGGCCGAGCGCAAGCGCCGCAAGCGGGCCGACAACCGTGCATTCGCACTTTCACATTCTCCCCCTCGGGGAAATGCGGGGGAATTTTTACGCAAGTGCGCCCTTTGACATAAACTAAATGTAGTCCAGCAGTCCCATCTATATAATGAAGTCCAGGAGGGTCCAGTATTGGGGACCGCGCGACGAGCGGCGAAGGCCAGTTGGTCGTCCTGAATGGTACCCAAGGGCCCGGATGGGACGAAATCGTTATGCCTGCAGGCCCGAGCATGTCTCCAGGCGGTGGTCATGGGTTTCTTCAGTGGCAGGGGCGTTACAGAAGGGGCATTTTTCTCAGGCAATATGTGTCCTCAATGAGGCTTTTATTGCCGCGTTCAAAGCTGCGCCCACGCGAATTCTCCGTAGCGCCACCTCCTCGCGGCGGGCCAGGAAGGTCCGACACACGCGGAGGAAGAACGGCACGCGTGGATGCCAGAGAAACGCCTCGTGAATGATGAGGCTGTCCCTCTGCGACAACTGGAGCAGGGGTAGAGGCCTAATCACACTCTGGGGATGGCAGGCCGCGTCAGCGTCAGTGTGGGCCGGTGTCGAACGTCTATTCCACAGAACTCGCGCGGGGCGCGGAAATGAGTTCACAATGCGATGCACTTTGCAGATCAAGTCGAGCGACTTGGCGATGTGTCGGAGTTCACGGACTGCCTGTCTGGATTCTTTGTACAAGTGAAGCCACGACGGCGGATTTATGCGTATGCGAGGCTCTAATGAGAATAACCCATCCCGATGCTAAGAAGCTGTACCATGATTGAAGCGGTGCCTCGGTGAGGTACGATCAGGTCTGCTACACCTGTGCATGAATGGGGCACATAAAGCTGGTGTGTAGGAGATTTTGGGTCATTTCTGCATCGACGTACACTTGCATTGCATCGGCGATGCCATCTGACTCCAAGGGAAAAGGGTTGGGCTGCAGTGACTGATTATGAAAGCGGCGTATCCGGGTGAGTGGCCCGTTGTCTGTGTGTTAACTTCGGCTCCAAGGGGGAAGTCCAGGCGATTTTTGTAATATAACAGGTGACATCGAATCAAAGTAGAGAGCCAATCCCTCAGCAACGGGAACTCTAAAATTTTAGGTGTTGTGCCTTCCTCTGCTGTTCAGCAAGCTCGTCACGGGTGTTCACCAGGGCATCCGCTTGTAGCGTCGGAAAAGGGTCAGGCGAGGCAGCCCTGTCATCACTTGCATAGGCTCTCGATTTACACTTTCACTAGGTTCCAGTCCATTCGTATAAGATGCTGAAACTGAGCGTGGTATATCAGCCGGGGTTGCAAGACAGATAGAACAAGGATGCGTGCCATGCTACTACAGGAACCACCGCTCTTTAGGGAGATCCGTCGGAAGATATGAAGCGTCCTGAAGGCTTTACCACGCACACAGTGGATCCATGGAGCCGCAGCCCAGAGGCGTCTCGTTCAACACCCAGTACTCGCATTGACGATGTGGGATTGAAGGCACGGCCGTTTAAGGCGAAGGTGAGTTGGTGCCCGATTGTTGGTTCGGTTTTGTTCACGCTATTCAGGTGTTCGGGCAAGTACTTCGGCAAGATCCAACAATAAATGCAGCTAGCGACACAGCCAAGAAGACGCGATGCACTCATCGTAACAGCGCAAACGAAGACGTCTGTGGTTCACAGCACACCGAAGAGGATGAGATAGTATCGAAGCTCGTTTTTCAGCACGTGAACAGAGTCCACGCATTCATGGCTCGTTGCAATGATGTACCCGATCAGGCATTGATTGCGCAGAGTGGAATCAGTCGCTGGAGTCGCTGCACTCTCCAGAAGCAAATAAGATTTCTTCAAATAAAGTTTCTTTGAACTGAGTGGGACGCTCTGATATGAGAGCTTGCTTGTCTACACACGCATGTACCGCCAAGGTACGCCATTTTCACTCCTAGGTATGAGCACTGGCTTATAACCGCAAGTTTTTTATTTCAATCATATTTCAAAATAACCAATGATTTTTGGCGGTCCCGCGTGATTCGTCGTATCAAGATTTGACTATGGTCATTATTGTTCTCGGCGGGCTGAATACAAGGTAATACACCCGGGTGCCCGTACTTTAATCGGCGCCTAGTGGTACATAACCAAACGGGAGCCAAACATACCTAAACCAGACCGCACACAGCTCTAACCATTATAGCGCTGAACCTGCCCAGGTGGGCACATTGCCTTAGACCTCGTGACATGGCCGCCGGCCGCCACAACCCCGTTCCGGTGACAAGACGTGTGTTTAGTTGAGGATTGGTCGTGCGGTTCGCGCCGAGTATCATGAACGACATCAGTAGGAGGCCCGAGGCGGACCTTGACGAATTAACCGGAGAAGTTTCATACGCAAGGTATGTGATCTGTTGAAACACGTTCTCAGGGTCGAAATACGGGAATGGACGTTTTTTAAAGGACACCTACGGTGTAGATGGAGGCCACAGTAGCACGAGAGATCCTGGACAAAAATTGATGGTGCAGTGCCTGTTATCGCATTGTTGCTTCAGCGACGCTTGACACTCCAGAGCCGAGTGTGCAAAGAGAAGGTGCAAAGACGAATAGAAAGAAAGGACGCGAAGAGGTTATCTGGCTAAGTGTGGAGATGGAAAGCAATGCCAACTGGAAGCGATCTTGTTTTGTTCCTGTAAACCCCAGTTGAGATTAGAATAGCCATGTGAGCTTTCAGAAGTGACAAGGAGAGGGGCGTTCTGACGTGTTACCTGGCACTGGAAGCACGCGCCCCGCTTGCCGCGCGTTGTCGCACAAGATATATATGGTTGATATGCGCGTAGAAATAGATAGAATTGCCATCATACAACTATAAAACGCGTCAGCAGGAGTTTGGCGATTGGCACCAGTCAGAGCAGCACATTAAGGTGCTTTACGGGCCAGTTTTCGGGACTACGTAGTCTCTTCAGGTTGGAACAATATACGTACACATCCGTAAAATCCTCATTACCAGCAATACTCCGAA
This sequence comes from Haemaphysalis longicornis, assembly GCF_048455015.1. Taxonomy (NCBI): domain Eukaryota; kingdom Metazoa; phylum Arthropoda; class Arachnida; order Ixodida; family Ixodidae; genus Haemaphysalis; species Haemaphysalis longicornis. The sequence continues at coordinate 4,667,907 of NW_027526306.1, forward strand.
ATAAGTGCACAATTACGTAATAACGCCGTTCCGGGGCTTTCTGGTGCGTCTCCGCCTCATTAAACAATTCCACGGCAATCAACGCCTAAAAAAAGGCCAGCAATGTCGAATCACGTGACATCGTCCAACATGCTGCGCCCTGGCCACCCGGGTGTAAACTGCGCATAAAGGGATTTCGTTAATTTCTGTAAGGGCTTACCGCTGCCCATTACGTTATGTGCAGGGATTGGTGGCCGGCCACGGCCCCATTATCCCCGCCCCCCCTAAGATTACTTTGTGTCCTGTTTAAGTGGATGGAAAAAACTATATGTGCCCGTTATAAACACATGACAATATTTCAAATCAATATTTCTTTCTCTGAATTTACACTTACCTTTTTGCGTATACAATGCACGTATATAAACCTGACCAATCATGCCCGTGACTTCAACGATGCATTGAGGTTTAATATGGGAGTTGCACAGCTCAACCAAGACGTCGTGTTTTGGATACGCGAACACGAAGAAAAAACTAGGGCCATTCCTCTCAGTGGAAAAAGACGACCTGCGAAGCTGTACGCCGTCCATGTTGTACACGAAACAGAAGTTTGCCCTGTGCGATTGAGCATACTTTCTAGCCCTTTAACCTAATTTAACCTTAGGATAACCTGAGCGTCATTCTAGTGGACAAACATCAAAGTGTCTCTTTCCCTTTCGCGTCGTTTGTGCAACGCCAACGTAATGCTATAACGCCAAAGTATTGCGTCGTTTGTGTAACGCCAACGGTGTTGTGTAATGCCAACACCGGACGGCTGAGATTAGGCTGTTTGAAGTTCGAGTTTAATTTACACGCCAGCAAAACAGACATGTCATCAGAAATAGCATAGAACCTATAGCTGCGCATGAATGTCCCACCCCTCTCTCTACTCCCAACGTGTTCACGCATAAGCCAGCAACAGGTTATGTGCGTGTGCTTAGTAGGGAAAGACACCGTGGAGAATGTTGCTATGACCACTTTTTATGCTGGATATGTAATAGTGGATAACGTCGGAGTTACAAGCGGGCAATCTGCTCTTCATCCGACTGGGATTCGCGGTTACTGAATCGGCAATGGACCCGGCAGCATCTTTGCGTAGTTCTCCTGCCCATTCACTCTTCTCTTCTGGAAGACCCTTCTTCAATTGCCCCTCGTCCTCCTAGAAGCGAACAACATGCGTCCAGACCATAGCAAGTTTAAACCTCGAAGGAGGCGAGGTATATCCTAGCGGAGAATCATGTCACTCTGTTTCCATCCCCCGTTTTAGGGGTATTATTGTCTGTATCACACACCACCCCATACCCAAACCGTTCGATTACTGACATCAGCAGGCAGGGTGCTTTGAAAGATGCGACTTCCGCGTTTAAATATCCCCTAAGCACAACGGGCATGAGGTCGGTAGCGGCGTGAATCCCAGCTGTGCGCCCACGCCGCTCTTCTTCCGCCCACGACCTATGCACACCTAAGCCGACAACCGGTGATGGGTGATATGTAGTGCGTGATATCTAACGGTAGAAATGTCGCCCGAGAAGCCTTTCAGGCTGAAGAAAAATTACGGGCTCAAACCGGCGTTCCAACTGTCCAAGTTTCTTTTTAACATTCTGAGATTCGAGCTACATGACATTACGCGGAAACCGCGGCGCCAGCATGTTCTGAAGCGGCGGCTTTCGGCCGTGTGTATTCCCAAGCGGGGATAGGCCGCTGCTGACGCTGTCAGCCGATAGAGAAATCAGTGAAACAGGCATCGGTGGTGGCGACGGGGGCAATAGTTGGGAAAGAAGGGTTGGCGGTTGCGAGGAACATTTCCGGAGCCGCGCTTAGGTAACCAGCTTCACCTGAATAAAACCTTGGAGAGGGGTTGGGAAGTGGGGTAAGACGTATACTGCTTCGCTTTAAAAGCACTGTGATAGCGCAATTATAACCAGCGACTTTTATTCAGTCAAGGCGAGTATTAGTTCACTGCGCCACAAAAAAAAAACTGCACATTACGCGGAAATAACCTCTATACTATATTGAGACCCACACACTGAATCACACCAAAGTTTGTTACCTTATTACGTAATGTCCTGGCTGATTCAGGGAACAGTTATAAATGCCAGTTACGAAGTAGGATTCTACGAAGCCCACACCATACCTGATCTCCAAGAACAGCACTGTTTCCGGCAGAGAAGTGATCAAATATGCAACTGCGATTTCGCCTGCGGGAACCACGCTTTTTTGTAACATCCTTAGTCTATATAGATTCTTTATTACTCCAGCTCTGCTCTCAAATGAGCTTGTACTCTCTACAAGCGTTGCTGGTTGCACATAAATATGCAATTTAAAATCCGGGAAACGAATTTTCGCCCAAACCATACGGCTCAAGCGTCGTAAACAGAACTACGGGTCGCATTAGTGCTAGTGTTGAGTTCTATGGGCTTCATAGACTTACTATGCCCATAACACGCTTGGAACTAACACAACAGTGTGGCGTTCATTAAATAATGAGTGTTGTCTGGGTGCAATTTTCCCTTCTCGATCGATTCGCAACGAATGTTTGGCCTATCGGTATTGTCGGCGTCTTCAGTTAACCACCGAGTCATACCACGCGGGATTTTCATTTGCCGAGATGTTCGTGTCGCCGTCGGCCACGCGTAACAAAGCGGTCTGCCAACTCGGAAGCCGGCGACACCGGCATGTCGTCATCGTGTCGGGCTAGCCAATGCGGCTTAACGAGAAACGTGGTAATAGAGCAAAAGCAATAAGTATTGACCAACACGATCGTTTTAGGTGTGCTGCAGGAAACGCAGATTTACTAATGGTGCCGCCACAACGCGTCGACGCTGAGCACACGACACTCTTCTCCGGAAGTTAGAGAAAAAACCGTCCAATAGCACGATTTCGGCTTCCTGATGCACACTGGAGAACCAATGACGTACATGCGTCGGAATGACGAAGCCCAAAAACATACAGAAAAGGGTGGCAATAGGACAACAAATTTTGACACAACATTGTGAGGTTTCCGCTGCACATACAAAAGTTATACTCGGCACAGATGATATTGAACACCAATCCTAACGATTGCACTTGTTCATTTAGTGTGCTCAGAGGGGTTTCGATGCCCCTTTAAAAATATACATGAGACGTTTCCCAATGTCACGCAGACAGCATTGAGTATCACATGTACACACCACTATTAGTGTACATGAACAACGTTCCCCCAAAAGAGTGGAACCAAGCAATGAAAGAAAAACACTCTAATGTAAATATACCGACAGCCGCATAGGACGTACGAAATGTGGGATGAATCAAAATACAAGCCTATAAAAAGATAGTGGGCAAACATATGCGATTGATAAGAAATTAGATTGGAGTGCTGCATAAGTAGCAGGATAGGGTATTATACCGTGAGCGTGAAAGCAATGTTGCTAACCAATATTAACTCCATGATCCGCCGACCGGCAGATGCCGACAAAATATGTGACCATGTAAAAAACTACTGGTAAGTATGCAGCACCTCGGCCGGAAACCAGCGGGTACGAAAAATGATTCAATAAGTCTTAAACTCAAAGAAACCTCGGTAAATCTGATCTTGTCGTAAACGAGAATACAAAAGTCTGGCCAACCAAAACAAATTTGCATGAAGGTTGTTGTGGTTGTATTAATCTGATAGGCGCTTCTACTAATTGCCCCATCTATTTATCACTGCTAATATCGAAGTTCTGTTCAGCTTCAGATGAAATATGCCACCCATCCTTTATCCGACTTTACGGCATAACGCCACATAAAACGCACAGAGACTTTCTACACGCCATAATTCCAATATCAAACAGCTTAGGACACGTTCGTTACTAACAAAATCTTCGATTTAGCAAATAGCAAAGCAACAATTTATATCAAAGAACTGCATTTTATCGTTAGTATTCTGCCGCCACATTATTGCAAACTAATCACTAAAGTACAAAACGAAAGTGGGGACAGAGTATGCGTTAGAGCATGTAAAAACATTTAAATGTCTCTAGCTGCAGAGCAGCATGCAGCTTTTGTTTTCCAAAAAATTCGCGTTACGGTCTGTGATAATTATATTGAAAGACATTAGCACGAAATGGCCCGTTGCGAGCCTCAGTACAGCCACCGCAGAAATGACATTGTGAGAATTCTCAATCAAACTTGCTGTATAAACATGTCGCTCCTGATCTGCTAAAATACCAGCGCAGATCTTAAAGCCATAGTATTGAAGGAAGGCTCCTCTCATTACGGGTCTCACACAAGGTACATCTGACAATATGTAGCCGGGCAACAAGCCTAATATTATGATTGTTATGTCAGGCAACAAACGCAGCATAACATATTCTAAATTAATGCCCCGTAAATCCTTCAAAAGCAGTCGTAAAAAACCGTTCAGGTTTCTGGAAGGTTCCAAGCTCCCATTTGGATAATTAAACAGAACAGTGCTGCATTGGTAGGGCCTACTTGTGTTTGATTCTCTAATATGAAGCTGAGAGTTACAACAAACTACCTCTTTCCTATTGGTTATAGTCGGCTCTTTCTAGTCAAAGGGGGTAAAATCGTATAATTACTCTGATTTTCTGTCGACTAGTTTAGTTCAAAAGGTTGCGTTTTTTCATAAAGCCCTTTGGTAACACAAAAGGACTGATGAGCTAGCTTTTAGAAATCCTGCTTGGTCAACGCCCGTGACCACATCGCACCGCCGACAAGTTTCTATTTCTGCTGTCGAACTAAAACGGTCTCTGAACGGTGAACTTGCACGAAATTGTGAAACAGGGTTCTCAAAAAATTACGCGAGCGCAGAAGGTACAACTAAGCACAATAATGCCCCGCATCGAGCAAAGCGACAGGTACTGGGTGCAGCACAGACACCATTCGGTACCCTCGTTATCCTTACCAATCGAGGATTACAAACAATACATACATCCTTCTGTTCACTAAGACATTCTCGCTATAAAGGATGATAATAGCGAAAGACCTACCAATAAACAAAACAAATGCATAGGTTATAATAAAATTTTGTGATTTCGCCTTCCCTGAACTAAACGGTCAGTCTTCGCATTCCCTGGAACAAGCACGCCCGTGTGACAACAAAAGTGTACATTACAGTAGAAACCGCACTCGGCCTGAGAACCTGAAGGTGGTTCGTATAAAACAACGCAGAAGCTGCGTGTGAAACATGCAGCACACACAACCAAACTGTGAACTCAGCGAAAAGGCTGTCTGTTTATGATAGGTTGCTTGCGACTGAAGCTTATGATGTAGAGCTGAGGACTGTTAGCGAATGTTAGATTGTTGTGGCACCCGCTGCTAATGGTAAATAATTCTCAAAACCAGCCGCAAGCGTCTCATCTTTGTGTATATCCTAATAGCCGTTTGAAGCCTCATTTCGGGTTTCAGGCCCCATGCTCGTTGTAGTCTCAAAATCAGCCGACAAGAAAATTTTGTCATTATAATCCCAAGTTTATCATTACAAGCACTGTTTCCAGCTACCTTCGCATGTGCCCTTCATAACAACGATCAGGTTACCTGCGTATGATACCTACTTAGGCATCGCAAAAAAACCTAATCTTGTATATCGGCATCCCAGAATAGGGAATTAAAGACTGATTCCTGCGAACTTCTTTCGTCTATGCATTGCTGACACTATGGGAGTGTGAATGATGCGTTAAGCTCCTGCACTCCAAAGAGGAGTGGAATAGCCACTAAGTGTTGCTATGAGAAGCTTTGCATAGAAAATACAGCTAAAGCTCTGGGCAAAGTCTACAACATCTTTACCACACCATTTTTACAAGGAGGAACGATGGTCCACAAATTCAGTTTTCATATTATAACACTCAGTAAGTGTATACTGGCGAGGATAGAAAAAGCTAGATTGCTGCAAAAGAACAACTCGAATTTTGATTCCTTTCGTAATGCTTGAGCAAAACAGAACTAATAAAATTTGTTAAGCACAAAAGGGGTAATATCATGGGTTTGGGGGTTAGAAAAGAACAATAACTATTTCCCGTTTTCAGTAGGATTCAAAATGTTCCACACAAAACAAGTGTTATACAGATAGTAGGCGAAAGTAGAATTGCGGTTATCTACAAAATGTAATCGCGAGTGAAAGTTTATTGGCATTTTCGAAATCGGAGAGCGGAATGAGACTTAAAAACCTCACTCCCGACGAGCGCCCTACTCCCTCTACAGTATGGCGGGTCGTGAACCTGAATATACAGGCTCTAAATGTTTATGGTGCATGCGGAATGTAAATTTCCGTCAAGGCACATCTACATAACACCAACGAATACACCGGCTAGGCATAAACCGCAACAGATTGATACAATTTTTAATTTAAAGTCAATTGTAACACAGATCCCAACCGAGAACATATTTTCGTCTTCTTTTGAGATAGGTGTACAATCCAACTAAATTCAGTGTATTCGATAGTTTTTTTATATAAGTTGGTACGTGATACTGCAATGCTGTTTCATGCAATTGGTTTTAGCCTGAGAAACGTGTAGTTGGCTTGACGTGAAAAATTGAGAAGCAACTGCATTTGCGCTGTGTGTATAGAGTCCATTGACGTTGATGTGTGTTGGTAACTTAAGATATTGTACCTGAATTACATTCATCAGTTATTATTCTGTAAATGAGGAAGTTCAAGAAAATTTTATTGTTTGACGTAAAAAGCATCGAATAGCCTGAAAGGACCGTTTCTGGATAATCAGAAGTCTTCCATTACTCGGGGTTGTTGTGGCACCCCACACAAGAGTACAGTAAGGTAGATTATTTTAAAAGCAAGCGTAGTATAGCGAACGTTTGAGATAATTGGGCGTTACATTTAAAATGTATAGAAAATGTCAGGTGCTTCCCTCAGCTCTTAAAAAATGCGCGTGTTTCAGTACGGATTTTGGCAAAACCTGACGCCAAGACATTTTTCGGTGCTACACTAAATCAGTTTACTTCCTCAACATAAATCCTGTGCGCATATCATTCTCCTATATTTACACAGTTCAATGCTATATAAGTTGTTTTGAAGAAGTTTATCATTAGGCAATTATTTTTCCATGCTTGTAAGTTATTTGTATACCGTGTAACCAGTGATTCTATTTATCGCAGCGCGAAACTCTCTATTGTAAGCGAAACACTCTTACGTGTAACTCTGCTACATTGGCGAGAGAGAAGTGGTATAACCAAAAGCGTGCCGCTTTGAGAATGCAAACATGGTAAAAAGTTCCACTGGCACCTGATTTCCTGTTCAGTGTCATAGATGCAGATGCTCCAGCTGCTTGAAAAAAAAAAAACTTAAGTCGCAAGCGACGCCAAACACCCCGCGCGATTCACGAGGTTTTCTCACTGTGTATGACAGTGACGATTCTGTTTGTGGCACAGAATTTTACTCAAAAAAGGGATTCTAAATGTACTACGCGCGGGCTTTGAAAATGGCTGCTGCTCGCTGCCGTTAAAGCCTAAAACGGCAGGTCGGGTTACCTGTATTGCCATGGTCTTTGTGTAATAATTGCAATGCAAAGCGGATAGAACACTTTTAAAACTGGAAAATGCCCTGATTTAAGAGACTGAAAATATTAGAATAAAAATACAAGCTATCGTCTTTTGCACTAAGAATAAGAAATATCAGTGAATTTTCTATTGTGCGCTTTCTGGCGCAAACGTAGAAATAGTCAGATTATTCAAACATACGGCGTATTTTAGAGTTTATAAAATGGAACGACCCGGTAGAATATCTCCCACCGAAGGAACCTCACATTACTGGCGTTACCTCCTGTTAGCAGACATATCCTAGCTTTCGTATTGAAGCTTCTCACTTTTAAGTTAGTTTACTACCAACCTAAAGTACTGCTGAATAATCTGGGGAAGCACGGCTGCCCAAAATTCGAACAAAAACATCTTACCAAAAATGTTGAGAAACGTAGTAAACGTCTGGTATAGAGTATCCTTTGCTTTTTTATATTGAAAAAAGCATTTAATGACCAGTTGTAACATTATACGTACCCTTTGTGAACTAGTCATAAAAATCGAACAAAGTAGCAGCCCTTTCTTTACCGGTCTGGCTGCTTTACAGAAAAGGCCCGCGACATAAGCAACAAGGAGCCTTGATTCTTTAACATTCCTCTTTTATTCCCGTCTCTCGTTATCCACTCTGTTACACTTGTGCCTTGTGGTCTGTAATTTTCAATTTGTCTGAATACACTACCAGCTTAAGCTCATTTCTTTTTCCTGTATTCCATCTACTCGAGATTTTCGCCTGATCCAATATTCTGGCTCCACGAAGATGGTGAATACACCCTCTTCACAGTTTTTTGTTTGAATAGTAAACTGAACCTAAATATTATTCTAGCAATAAGTATAAATACCAGCCAAAAGCATGAATTCGCTTTTGCTTGGTATTTTGATTGCATTCATGTAAGTTACCATGCTCGAAAAAAAAAATGAACCACGTGCATGCGAAAACACCGGTTTTGACCGGTTTTGACCTAAGCTTGACCTTAGGGAAAACGAAAACGGAAAAATCGAAACGCAATGATTGTAAATCGAAAACAAAACACTTGTGCAAAGTGGAAACGCTATACGCGAAATGAAAACGCCAAAATATCCATGCGCCAAACCGACCCTTTCATTTCGCTCAGCTTTACCCGAACGCAAATATTTGGTATACGTTATTTTAGATCATACTCCCATCAGGAACGTTTACGTTCTTCAATGGCTGTCCACTCTTCCGCGAAGAAGCCACCCGCGGCTTACCCATTACACGCTAGAAAGTGAATAGCCCGACAATGGAGAGCGACCGCACCTGCTGGTAGCTTTATGACAGCGAGAATATTGATAGGCTTCCAGTGTGATGTGTACACCGCGAAACGTCGGTGTGCGCGCCCGCGCCAGCTGCAGACGGAGAGCGTGAGCTGAGCCTGAAGAACATATGGATCAGCTTGGCTTTGGCCCAAGGTGTTTTGGAGTACGCTACCGCCAACGGCGCAGCGTACATACATCGATATCATCCCCTGTACTCTATCGTCGTCATTATCTACCAAGGTGGTGTCAGAAGAGGCCTAGCTAAGAGCCCAGAATAAACCAGATACAATTTGTGGAAAGTGTCTCAATCTGTCTCTATCTTCCTTGACATGTGTTTTACAAACTAGATGGGATGTTGCCGTGAGTTGCGGTCGCGGTTAGCCTAAAGAGATTTCAGTGTAGCAAAAGTGTAGTACGAGGGCTTGTTTCAGCTTATTCAGTTTGAGTTAATTGTTTCAGTTGGAATAGTACAGCGCATAAATAACTCTAGGAGGTCCCATGGTCACAGACTGGGCAGGGACCTCCTACCAACAAGTAAGAATGGAAAGTACACCTAACGCGGTTAACAGCTCTAACAATACTAAAAAACACGACGAACAAGATTACACAATCAAACCAAATATTGTTACTGAAAGTCAGAAGTATTATATAAAAAGGTAATTAAAGGGGGATATTCATCTACATACCACATATACAAGTACATAATAATAATGGTTAAGCCAAAATAAACCCGCGAATCTGCCTCTTAAACGAATGAATTGAAGGAGATGATCTGATGGTTGGACGTATTGAATTCCAGAATAAAGTCGCCAAAAAGTTCGCAGTTAGTTTGCCGTAGTTAGTCCTACATTATGGTAGGAGATAATTGTTGAGGTGTGAGAATCGAGTGCGACCAAAATTCGGGTTTTGATCTTTAGATAATAACGAAAAGGTTAAGTTTCCTTGACAAAATATATAAGTTAGGACGCAAAGAGAATATTTATTTAAATCACCAATTGACAAAATAATAAATCTGCAGAGTAATGCTAACGCATTACATAAAAAATGGCTGTGAATATTCTTAAAGCATCGTTTTTTATGTGTGCTGTAAAGGTGCCAAGTGAGTTTGATATGTGTGGCCCCGACGAGAAATGCAATATGAGATATGGCTGTGAAGGAATGCATAGTAAAGTGAGAATAATACGCGTTCATTAAAATAGGAACGGACTCAAATTCGTGTTCTGAGGCCATTGGCCATTTTACGGGTTGATAAAGGTATGTGACTGGTGAATTTCAAATGACCGTCGAGTTCAACGCCGAGAAATGTGGCATGGTCTGTACCATGAAGCAAATTTGACACAAGGCTTATAAAAGGTTTTCCCGGAACAGTTTTAGGGGGGGATGAAAAAATGACGAAGTGGGATTTAGTGCCAATAGTATTTAGCACATTATCACTGAGCCATTTAACGACTTTAGCGGCATCAGCATCGAGGTGAGAAATTAGAGAATCCAAACATGTGTTAGAAGAATAAATTGTGGCGTCATCAGCGTACAAAATACAACTAGAATGTTTCATTTGGTCTGGAACGTCATTAATGTATGCAAGAAATAAAATGGGTCCCAAAATTGAACCTTGTGGTACTCCAATGTTGGTTAGTCTAGTACAAGAATGAGTATCAGAAATAGAGACCACGTGCTTTTGATCACGTTTCGATGACGTGCTTATGCGGATGTGGGTGGAGACGGAAGACAAGGTGTAGTGGGTGGGCATTAGGTAGCCTACGCTGCTAGAATGGAGGTCTAAAACGCGGCCCCGAAGAAATACAGCGCATTAAAAGTGCCCTGGAATTGTCCAGCGGGCTCCCGGTACTCACCGTGCGTCATCATGACATAATAGGCACCCTAGCAGTGAGCCGAGGTATGATACTAAGTACAAGGCGAACTGTGTCAGCAGTGCACCGCATTAGATATTTCCGAATGCGCACACCGATTATGGGCTGCCTCATGGAAATTTTCCTAATTTGACATGAAGTCTGATCGAGGTTCTATTTTTGTCTTTGCACAAGATATGGGCTGCTGAAGAGGCCATTACGATGGTACATTGTTTTCGGAACCGTTATTGAAGTGCGCACGGGACTGAAATATTGTGTCTTGGCATATAATTATACGCATTTAGTACCCCTAACTATGGCAGGCGGCAAACTTAGGTAGATCTCACATATTCTGACCTCAGAAAAGCGTTGGGGAGCGAGCAAAATCTTCAGTGTGGTCGTGTATTAAACATGGGTTCATATCACACTTTCTCTTCTTTCTTAGTATCTTTGTCAGCTAATAAAACTGTGAGATCGAAGCGATTGGTGAGGAGCTCCGCATCCCGGAGCGCCTCACCCGGAGCTCTCCATCCCGGTCATTGAAGGGTCTTTTCAAAAGTTATACTTCATAATGGTGAAGGCAATAAGTGTGTAGGACCAAGATGCGGAACGGGATTTGGGTTGTTGATTTGGGGAATAGTTTTTTTGGCGCGAAGCTGATTATACCGGCAGCTATGTACAGGTTGAACAGCCAACAACTAGCTGAGAAAATGAGCCTCTCGGCGAGTACTCTGCAGTGTCAAAAACAGACGGTTTCGCTATTACTGATGTGTCCGGAGCGGGAAAATCTTTTCTTTCAGCCCCAGCAAATTGTGTACACAAATTTATTATCTCTCCCTAGTTAACAAGAGCTGCAGGCACAACAATATATTCCTGTGCTGCTTTTTATAAACCTTTCAAACACCTTCTTTTATAAACTTACGGGTGTTTTGTTGTGGAATTAATTACTGGTGATATCCGTAGTGCAACGTAGTTTCGTAAGAGTAGATAGACACCATCCTCTGCACGTTTGACAATACCACCGAATTGGTGATTCCGCCCCGACATCTCGTTCCCAAATAAATGCAAGCGGGGACTTCCTCTCTAACCTAGCGGCATCTAGTAGATAGCTTTAAACACTGCCACATATTTCTTGATCAGATGCAAAAGCAAGCTTGTTCGTTCTAGTCGGTGGCCCTGCGGGTAGCGCAGGGTCCTATATCTCTTAAAACCGGTGTTCGAGAGCTAGGATTGCCATTTTTATTGTTTGGGATATTTATTCATGAAATGCTTCCATGGAACCCTTGTATGCTCTATATTTGCTTATGGGAGTGTTTTAGTAGGTTTAAAACCACTTTTTGAACTCTAATGAGTTAGCTACTGTCTTTATATAAAGTTCTGCATCGTAAAAGATGTGCCCAGCTTGCAATGGCTTATTTACAGAATGTACTCTAGAAGCAAAGAATTTACTTCTAGAATGTACTTTTAAAAAAAAATGTACTTCAAAAAAAAGGATGGTGATAAGTTTCTAATACAGTCCGGTCGCACGGGCAAGCTGCATTGGAAATGTGATTTAGAGAATGGTGCTGGCGCGACTGGAGAGGTTTCTGGAGAAAAATATTGTTTATAAAGATATCAAGACAGGTTTCTGAAGGGTCCACTCTTATTGACAGTGCCATTGAGCTGGTGCCATCTGCAGAGCAAGAAAGAAACCGTCGCCAAACTTTGGGTGTCCCGTTTTTGCACGTAAAAGGCTTCCATGACATTCTTGCTATGACGCTATTATGGATGCTCTTGAAACCATGGGTGGGGTTGGCCGACTCTATACGTACATGACGACATACCTCACTGCCCCACAATCTTCATGTTCAGGGCTTTTGGGGACAGAGGGCGTCACGAGGTCAGTCGTGGTGTACCGCAGGCTTGATTACAGAGTCCTACCCTGTGTAACATTTTACTCATCGGCCTTTTGGACGACATTTCTGGAACTGTCAGAGTTACCATACACGTTGACATCTTGGATCCTTGTGCAAGTCAAGCAAAGTTGAGCGCTTGTCTAAAACCAGCTGCACTAATAAAATCTCGGTTTTTCAGGCATCGACGGCTGAGATTGTTTTCATGAGAATGAGCTGTTCTTCCCCTCATCATAAAATCAATTATCCAATACGCCATCACCGGACATGGCACTTCATACCGCACGTCACGCATCACAGACTTCTTAGCGTTGTGGACCCCGCGCTGTCATGGTAAAGACAAGGTGCTAAATACAAAACTTGCAAGCTTTGTGCACGTGCTCTGTTTTGTGAGAGGAACGAGGTAGGGCCCATCGGAGAGTGCCCTTCTACAATTATACAGAACGCGTTTTTACTGCAAAGCAGTATATGTCAACCTACCCCCTCCCGATTTCATTCCGGTGAAGCGGATATATTACATGCCTCTGAGGTGCTCCTTCTCGCCACCGCTGACCTGTATTTCAAAACTGTTATTCCTCTCTCCACCATCGATGTGCCTTTCACTAGTTTCCCAATCGGCTGATAGTTGCGCTAGCATAATTATTAACAGTTGCACTTTTATCTCGAATTTGGACAGGTGCATGTCGTTCGCCCGAATGAATAGTGGCGATTCAACGAGCACCGGAACGCGCAATAACATGAATGGGCACGAAAACAACACAAAGGGGCTACCTAAGAACATGCAGTGGGGTTTATTTCATTTCAAACGCGATTTCATCGATCGCCATTTCGTGGCTAGTTTCAAACTGTGCCATACACTACCGTTCGATAACGACGTAATCGAAATCGTAAACTCTAAAGATGCTGCCGAAAAAAAGGCGGCACTAAAGGTTTTCGTAAGACAATTCCCGGAAAAAAACTGGCACCGTAAATATTTCTGGTGTGCAGAACCTGAGCCATGAGAAGGCATTGAGTCATTCGCTTCTTGGAGAAACAGAGATCATCATATGAACAACGCCGCGAATGCCGAAGAGAGAAACAACGTCGCCGCAGAAAATCGCCAACTGACCAGGAATGGGAAGCTGAGCAAAAGCGCTGAATGTTAAACCATCAAGGTGGCGCACAACTACTGAACACTGTCGACGCCGCGACAATGCGCCATTAGCAATCCGTCAGGCAGGACAACGAATTCAAAGGTGCGCATTCAAAGTTCGAACGCAATAGTGTTGATCGTGATTTCGGCACCACTAGCGAAGTGTGCGGTTGATTCTGGTTCGACAACGACGTCCGCAAAATTGGAAACGTAAAAAATTCGGACGGAAAGGACACCGCGCTCCGGGTGCTGGCCGCAAACTTTCCGCAAAGTGCTTCCAGTGTTAATGAGTTTGTGGTGTGCGGAACGTGCAAGGAGTCCCTAGTAGAGTGCGTTATTCAATAGTGCGTGACCACTTTCGACTACGTATACCCGCCTCGCCTGAACGCGATCGCGGATCGCCTGATCACACACCCTTTGCGGTTTATGTGAATAAGGCGTCTCTCTCACGGCCGCAGTCAGTACGGCGTCCGAAGCCAGATAGGGAACATTCCCATTGATGTGGGAGGAACCCTGAAGTAACTCCCTCGCCACATCTAGGGCGACAGCACTGTGGGGGTTCACATGAAGCGTCGATTCATACACAAGCCGAATTTACAAGTTCGGGGTTGTGAAGTGCGGAGTGCATGGGTTGGGAGTGGAAGGGGGAGGGGGCGCACATACCAATCTAAACGTTTCAAGCTAAAGGTTACAGATGGCATGTCATTTGTGGTGGTGGCAAGTTCAAACGAGGACGTCAAATGGACCAATACGACCAGTGCGGTGTCTTAAGTGGTCGTTCGCGTTGGGTTGGTGTGTTACACAAACGTAAGATACCTAAAACGCGACGGGGAGCGGACAGCTTTATCCTTGTCTTTTAGAATAAAGCTGGTCCTTTCAAGTTGCATTCCGCAAACTGGCTTATTGAATAGAAATCCCCCTCCCAGTTCTCTTTTGCCGACTAGACCAGAGAAAGATAGGACGTGTTCATTTGTCAGCACCGTAAAGGCTTCACCTGTCCTCCTAACCTCACTAAGCCCTAAGACATCCTATTTATTGCCCTTTATTACACAAACAACACCTCTAGACTCGCTTCACTAGATAAGATACTCGTGCTAAGCGAGGTCAGGTTTAGATTCCAATGGCGGCCTGTCCGGGTCCAGAGATTCTTAGCACCCTCTGCTGCGTCACAGGTCTGACCGCCGCCGTGGTCACTTGCTTCGCAGTCACTGGAGACTGAGGGCCGTGCGTTCGTTGGCATATTCATGGGAGGTTGTGGCCGTTACTCAACCAGGAGGGCCAATCCTGCTCTGGTGAGGGTGTGCTGGTCGCCGGGGTCAGACAAGGCAGTTGGGAACTATGGTCTGGGCAGAAGAAACAGCAGGGAGGACCTTCTAGTTGAGGTTGCAGAACGGAATAACCTACGCATAATCAATGCATTATTCTGTAAACCGTACAGCCCGACGTGGACGTGGAGGACCCCGAATGTGGACCATAAAAATGAGATAGACTTCATAGTATGTGATAAGCCTGGCGTCGTGAAGGAGGTGGAAGTGCTCGGAAGGGTAAGATGTAGTGTCCACCGCATTGTAAGATTTCGAATTAGCATAAAATTTGAGAAGGGGCCGTAACAAGCTAGTACGAAAGAAGCCGATTAATGAGCTAACAGTAAGACGTAAAGTAGAAGAATTCAGGATCGCGGTGCAGAAGCGATATTTAGCTCTTACCGTGGAAGCCGAGCTTACGACACAGGAAGCCAGCGACAACCTCACACAAATTATCACGGACTGTGCAGTAGCAGTCGGGGGCACGATGGCTAGACAGCATGCTGATAAACTTTCCCAGGAGACGAAAGATCTAATTAAAAAACGGCAAACCATGAGAGTTTCTACCCCAGCTGACAGAATACAACTAGCGGAGCTTTCGAAGTTAATTAATAAGCGCAAGACAGCTGACATACGGAAGTATAATCTGGAGAGGATCGAATACGCTGTAAAGAACGGAGGTAGCCTGAAAGCAGTCAAGAGGCGTCTTGGCGTGGGGAAAAATCAGATGTATGCACTTAAAGATAAGCAAGGCAATGTGATCACAAATAGGGATAAAATAGTCACAGTGGCCGAGGAGTTTTATAGGCATCTGTGCAGTCGCCGGGACATCCAGGATAATGCCGAACGAGAAAGTAGTTCAGAGGAAATAGACCTCCCACCAGTAACGACCAAAGAATTAAGGAAGGCTTCCAACGACATAAAAGAGGACAAAGCACCTGGTGAGGATCAGATAACAGCAAACCTCTTGAACGATGGTCGGAAAATTCTACTTGAAAAACAGGCAAACCTGTATATGCAATGCCTAATGACCGAAATTGTGCCGGAATCTTGGAATAACGCGAACATCATCCTAATCCATAAGAAAGGTGACATGAAGGACATGAAAAATTACAGACCGATCAGCTCACTGTCAGTCGTCTACAAGGTACTCACCAAGGCAATCGCTAACAACTTTTGCGACCGTAGATTTCAGTCAACCTAAAGAACATGCAGGATTCCGTAAAGGTGATTCAACAAGTGACCATATTCATACGATCAATCAGGTGATAGAGAAGTGCACTGAGTATGTTGAACCCCCATATATAGCCTCCATAAATTATGAGAAAGCATTTCACTTAGTCAAAACCCAGCAATCACTTAGGCATTACAGAACCAGGAGGCAGATGAGCATCACCGTATTTACCCGATTCTAACGCGCACGTTTTTTCCGGAAAAATAGGCCGAAAAATATCATGCGCGTTAGAATAGGATACGAAACCGAAACTGCACAAACAGTGGAAATTTTGCACCACCCATCGCCATCGCCATTTCAAGATGGCGCCAAAGCTTTTAGCAACAAGTTTAGCAACAATTTCTCGGACGCAGGAAGTAGAGGCTTGGAGGAAGAAAAATAGCAGAGGTGCCTGGGCTTTTCTATCGGCGTTCACACAAATCGTCAAATTGTTCCACTTGCGCGCTTGATAACAGCAATGGCAGCAGCGGCTCTCACGCGTTCAAAACGAGCGGTCGGATGAAGCGTGCGCCTCTGGAGAAACTCGTGGGATGGGCGTGCGAAGCACGGGCCACGACCCCATCGACCATGGTTGAACGTTCGTTCAGAAGTGTGGCATCGCGAACGCGCTTGCGCGCACCGAGTACGAGATGTTGTGTGCAGCGGAGAGCGACGAGGAGTGACATGAGTGAGATTACTTCGGGAAATAATACGCCCGTTTCTCTCGCATTCGTTTTTCTTGCTCGCAAAGTTCCGTGCGCGTTACAATCGAAGGTGCAAGTTTGTTTGCTCTTTTGCCTGAAACATTGGCTGCGCGTTAGAATCGGGGGCGCGTTAGAATCGGGTAAGTACTGTATGTAAGAATACTAGAGGATATCCACAATCGGTCCGCAGCTACCATCACCCTCCATAAGGAGAGCAGTAAAGTACCTATAAGGAAGGGCGTCAGACAAGGAGACACAATCTCTCCAATGTTTTTCACAGAATCTTTAGAAGAAGTATTCAGAACGTTGGATTGAAAACAGGTGGGAGTACGGGTTATTGGAGAATACCTCAGTAACCTCAGATTTGCTGATGACGTTGCCTTGCTAAGTAACTCAAGCGATGAATTGCAAAGCATGCTTTCTGCACTGGACGAACAGGGCAGCAGAACTGTGGGCCTGAAAATTAATATGCAGAAAACCAAAGTAATCATCAATAACCTCGGGACAGCACAGCAGTTTGGGATAGAGGGCGAGGCAGTGGAAGTGGTAAGCAAATACATCTACTTAGGCCAAACTGTGACCCCGGATGCCAACCATGAGGCAGAGATAATTAGAAAGAGCAGAATGGGGTGGGGGTGGTGCATACGGCAGACAATCTCAGATAATGAATAGCAGCCTACCATTCTCCCTGAAGAAGAGAGTGCATGGCAGCTGCATCTTACCGGTACTCACCTACGGGGCTGAAACTTGGAGGCTCACTAGGAGGGTTCAACTCAAATTGAGAACGACTCAGCGGGCAATGGATCAGAAAATGATAGTTGTGATAATAACGGACACGAATACAGCGGAGTGGGTCAGGGAACAAACGCTTAAGGACTTATTAGTAGAAATTAAGAAGAAGAAATAGACGTGGGCGGGGCATGTAATGCGAAGGCAAGATAACCGTTGGTCAGTAAGGGCAATAGAGTGGATCCCTAGAGAAGGCAACCGTTGCAGGGTGTGCCCGAAAGTTAGATGGGCAGATTAGATCAAGACGTTTGCGGTGATAAATTGGTCACAGTTGGCAGGGACCGGGGTAAGTGGAGAATAATGGGAGAGGCATTTGCCCTGCAGTGGGCGTAGATAGGCTGGTGATGATGATGATGAACTGGCTTAAAGGTACGCTCAATAGCAAATTACAACTAAGCGTGTTTTGTGTCATGCCCTCCGGGCGCTGAATACAGCTTCGCAGGCCATCCTTCTTCAGGGAGTGGAAACACACTAACTTTGGGGGGGGGGGGGTTACCTTCGGCATAGTCTGCCAGTTATCTCCAACCTGCCCACTTCATGCCTGCTCACATTGGAAAGCAATGAAAGCACAAGCTCTACGCGTATGCCTGGTTCTACCGTGATGTACTTCTGCTGTGCGTCCGCCGGTTGAGGCACCTGTCTATCCAATGAATTCATTACTTGCTGGCAAACGTCGTCTCTGCCACCGATTCTGACGAGGAATGTAAGTCATACATTGCTGACTCCACATCCTCAAGAAGCAGTTTTTAGGCAGCAGTTTCGCCTCATTAACGCATGATTCCATGCGGCTACACCGAGTGGTGGTTTCGCAGGATCGTCTGCGCAAGCTATCCAGACCTCCAATCTTGTTTCAATCCCGTAAAATTATCCAGAAGTCTTGTTGGCCCTCAGTGACCTTCAAACATTTCGTTTTAGCGTTTTTATAAACGCGTAAGCCGGAACTACACATGTCCCCGCCAATGGTTCTGTGGCTACGTCCAGGTCAACTGTAGCTGTGTAATTTCAAGCCTGGATGTAAGCCAAGGTTTACGCTGAACCAGGAGACAACCTCTACAGCTAAAGAATCGGTAGCCATCCGAGAGGCAATTCGTTGCCCCTTGTGAACCACCTCAAGCCTGGCCCTGTTTTATGATGCAAAGCCACAGCTTCAAGTCCTTAAATATGTTAGGAGGCACGCACCTTATGCCGAAGTTGCGGTAGACAGACTGGATATATGCCCTTTTGCGGTGCCAAAATCCATGTTTTGACGATTCGGTGGGTGTCACGCCACTTCGTCTTGCTGGGTAAAGAATGGGCTGCCCCAGAGCAACAAAGGTTTCAGAAGGCGGTGTAGTCGGCTCCTTCTCTTCGCAAAACCGCACATGGCCGCTCTTTTCCCCACTATTCTCCAACGCCACGACGAATTACTGCACGCATCTTGACCACCAAAAGCCTCGTACGACTGCACCTTGATTGCACGTTCAGCATACGTCCAGGGACTGCGACGTCTCCTCGTTCTATGTATTGCGCCTCGCCGAAGCTCGTACTCATCGGTGCAACTCCAAAATGAAACACACTTTATACTATGCGCTGACCCTGGCATCGTGCAAGATGGGGAGGTGCTCGGAAGGGTGAGTTGTAGTAACCACAGCATGGTAAGATCTCAAATTAGGCAATATTTTAGCAGGGACCGTAACAAGCAAATACGAAAGAAGCAGAATAATGGGCTAAGAGTAAGACGGAAAGGTGAAGAATTCAAGATTGAGCTGCGAAACCAAATTCAGCTCCAACTAAGGAAGAAAGTTGACGACACAGAACGGGAGCGACAAGCCTACACGCATTATCACGGACTGTACAATACACGTCGGAGGTAAGATCACAAGCAGGATACTGGTAAACTTTACCAGGACATCGGAAAGCATGACAGTGTCCACCCCAGTGGAGAGAATGGAACTAGCGGAGCTTTCGAAGATAATCAATAAGGGTAAGACAGCTTGAATACGAAGCATAATATGGAGAAGATAGAGCATATGAAGCCAGCACAAAACCATAAAATACGGAGGCAGCCTGAAAGCGTAAAAACTCCACACATAAAATATGAAGGCAGCCTGAAAGCAGTGAAGACGCGTCTAGGCATAGGGGAAAATCAGATCTGTGCAATTCAAGACAAGGAAGGGTTGTCATCACAAATAGGGATCAAGTAGTTATCGTAGCCGATGAGATCTACAGAGATCTGTACAGTAGCCGTGAAATCCTGGATAATACCTAACGAGGAAGTAGTTCTTCGCATATGTATATGCAATACATATCCATATGTACTTGCAGTTCAACCTGCATATGCAATGCCTAATGGCCGCGAGTGTACCGGTGTCTTGAAGAACGTGAACATCAACCAATTTCATACGAAAGGCTACATGAAGGACTTGAAAAAAACAGGCCAATCAGCTCAGTGTCGGTCATCTACAAGGTTCTTCCCAAGGTAATCTTGACGAAATTTTTCCACCTTAGATGTCAGTCAATCTAAAGAAAAAGCAGGGTCTTGTGAAGGCTATTCCACAATAAACGATATTCGCACGATCAATCAGGCGATAGGGAAAGGCGCGGAGTATTCTCAACACCTATATATAGCCTACATACCTGATGAGAAAGCGTTTCGCTCGT
The DNA here is from genome assembly GCF_048455015.1 of Haemaphysalis longicornis. Taxonomy (NCBI): domain Eukaryota; kingdom Metazoa; phylum Arthropoda; class Arachnida; order Ixodida; family Ixodidae; genus Haemaphysalis; species Haemaphysalis longicornis. The sequence goes on from NW_027526306.1 coordinate 4,688,230, forward strand.
GGAAACCTCTGCAGTTATTGAGGGAGGTATTGCGGAATCAGGGTGATCATTCCGTTCGAATAATATAGGATATCTACAATGGGTTCAGAGCTACCATCGTCCTCCACAAAGAGAGCAGTAAAGTATCTAGCAAGAAGTGCGTGTTAAGAAGTGCGTGTCACAACATGTTAAGAGAGATACTGAGAACATTGGGTCGCGAACAGGCGGGTGTAAGGGTTAATGGAGCCTCAGTAGCCTCAGATTTGCTGCTGACGTTGCCCTTTTAATTAACTCGGTGGAGGAATTGCAAAGAATGATTACCGCACTGGGAAAGCAGAGTACTCTCTCTGAATATCTATCGTTAGGTGTTGCCATATTTTGCACCTTGTTTTCTGTTGAACACGAAGTACAGAAAACATCAATCCGAGATTTTGATGGTATGGAAGCAGATAAGTGTGGGTATTAATAAAACTTTCATGTTAATCACTTTTATAATTTTTCTTCTCCAACAATTATAGCAAATCCAGTTACAATTAATAGTCATCGCTAACCTTTTTTCATTAAAAATTTGTAGTTGCGTGTAGCTGCCAAATCTTCCTTCTGAAACACGAGAACTTTTTTACCACGACAGCATTGGCCGATTACGCACTGTTACCCCCAAAGTGGAAGCACCTGTACACCGAGGAGAACTGCACAGTGGTGCAAGTGCTTTCTTCAAAGCGTAATATAAAATGTGAGTACACAATATTAAAAATTTATTTGTGTTGCAACATAATTAATATTGTATGGCAATAACCATGAATCCACAAAAAAACTGTTTCCTACCGTCAAAAGGTTTTATCACTCATCGTTTAAAGTAAGCGGGAAAAGCAACAAGCAAAAAATATGGGCCCGCAATATTATGCAATAGTTGATGAATAACTATTGGATAAGAAATGGTGCCATCATTGCTGAAAGATTGGTATACTATATGCAGACGGAAGAGGTCCAAAACCGCGTTTGCGAAAGTGTACGAAAGTGACGAAATGAAAATTCCGCTGGATGTGGTTGGACAACAACGCGTGGCCACCCGCGCACGGACCCATTCGAAATTGGATAAAACCAGCAAAAAAGAAAAGCGTAATCCCGACGGGCACATGCCAAAACAAACGCTTCTCCTCAGCGGCATTTCGTCTTTTTACGCAATTGGTTGATAAGCTCCAATTTGAACACACTGGCCCAGCGTGCAACATTACTGCAGAGCCCTTGATTGTAGTATATTATGTGCAACGTAACGCGCGGAAAGTTTTTCATAGAGTCACCACTGTCTTTTGCGCATCTCTTGAGACTGGTTTCTCTTCGTCAACGATTGTGATGTGAAATATCTGCGGTATTCTTTTTCGATGCGGGTTTTTCTGTACTTAACAAAAGTTACGGCGGCTAAGATTTCATGACACTGTGCTTCCCATCGGTGTTTTCTAAGAGGGGGGCGTTTCAGTTACAGCATTTATAGAAATTTTTTGTTCCCGCTCGTTGCGAAAGTATTGTAACCCCAGCTGATGGCGTTATTTAAAATGTATTGAAATGTACGGACGGAGACCATGCAAAGGAAAAAGAATTGGGGAGTAAGTATAAAATGGCTGAAGTGAACCTATTGTGTTTATGAATACTTCGCAGCACAGGGCCTGTCTGTGGTCTTATCTATATTCGAGGATTAGCGAATAGATTTCACACCTGAACGAGTTAGAATACGCGTTGCGGAAACTGTTTTGAAATCTGCGAGCTCCTGAACATAATACTGTTAAAACGATCGGACGACCATATTTGAAATTTGGAGTATGTAACAAACCTAAATTGAGTTTGGTTGTAAGTTACCGTACTTACCCGATTCTAACGCGCACTTTTTCTTCCGGAAAAATAGGCTGAAAAATCGCATGCGCGTTAAAATCGGATACGAAACCGAAACTGCCGAAACAGCGGAAATTTCGTCCCAACCTTCGCCATCGCCATCTCAAGATGGCGCCAAAGCTTTAAGCAACGATTTTTCGGACGCAGGAAGCACAGGCGCCTAGGCTATTCTATCGGCGTTCACACAAATTGTCCAATCGCTCCACTTGCGCGCTTGATAACAGCAGTGGCAGCAGCGGCTCTCACGCGTTCAAAACGAGCCGTAGGCTGAAGCGTGCGCCTCTGGAGAAGCTCGCAGGATGGGCGTATGAGGCGTGGGCCACGATACCATCGACCATGGTTGAACATTCGTTCAGAAGTGTGGCATCGCGAACGCGCTTGACAGCACCAAGGACGAGATGTTGTGGTCAGCGGAGAGCGACGAGGACTGAGATGAGTGAGATTACTTCGAGAAATAAATCGCCGGTTTCTCTCGGATTTGTTTTTCTTGCTCACAAAGTTCCGTGCGCGTTACAATCGGAGGTGCAAGTTTTTTTGGTGTTTTTGCCAGGAAAGGCGGGTGCGCGTTAGAATCGGGGGCGCGTTAGAATCGGGTAATTACGGTATGTAACTTTCGAACTACCAAAAATATCGGTAATCTCGGCCGTAGTAACCTTTTCTTACAAACTGTAAAAAGGCAGAAATATTGTTACGTGGCGCAGCACCAACCGCATGTTTGGCTCGAATAGGGACTGCCCCGTCACAATATCTTGTCCAGATAAAGTGTACAATCACAAGCAGCTACAGAACAAGCTCTGCACTAATTCAATACGGAAATTGTGCCGTCATAATAAATAGAATTTCAATGGTTGTTTGAATATTAAGTACACAAGAGCAAACATTCAAGCAAACAGTAAAATTGCAAACTTATAGTGTGCACTGGTCCAGGTATTTGCCACGAGGTGGAAGGCTCAGTGCATAGAAAAACTATTTTAATAAAAACATTACTGAAATAAAAGTAACTAAAAACTAATCTAAAAACAGATTGTGCAGTATGTGCAACAGAGAAAGGAGTATCTTTACTGGCCCCTTGACGACAATCTTACCTATTTTACAAACAAGATTGAGGACGTGCCCGCGAAGAAGATGCGACCACAGCTACGTCCATTAAGAGTAAATTTTCCGCTTCTAATTACCAGGTGCTGCAGAGCAAGTAGTTCCAGGAACGAGTCTGGTATAGATCCCGAACACAAAAACCCAAGCAAAAGCTCTCCAATGGCCGCTGGGGAACTTAGTGACAATAAAGCCTTATCTGTTTTATCATTTCCAGAAAGTGGCCGTCGTCATCTGCATTGAAACTAATCGTTCCAAATTCGTGTAACTTCAGCGGCAATTACACAGCAACCCATTTGCCATTTTTAAAGTTTAAAAATGCGACCTTGACAAGAAACCACTGATGAAATGTTACCAATCAATGAAACGAAACGACACGTGAACTATACCAGCTCTTGCCAGCCGTGCATAAGTGATGAATAGAGCACATATTCTAGAAAAACGCCTATTTTGTTCCTCGCGCTCGTATTGCCGCACTTGTATATAGGATTATAAATTAGAGGTAAAGGAGGGCTTTTATTGAGTTTTAAAGTGCCCGTATATGTCTATTTTGGGGTTTTTGCAAACATGTCTATAAGTACGTATACATGGCGATTTTCAAAAACAGCGCTTACTTGAACACTGTTTAGCCACAAGATTTCCCTTTGAGTGCAGCTTGAGATCGTTATTTATATTACTGCGATAAACTAACTGTTCCTAACTGTTTGGAGTATAATCTAGTCGAACCGATCACCTGAAAACAATAGCTAGCAGCAGGTAAAAAGGGCGCTCATTTTCAATGACAAAAAGCTGAATTTCTAATTCCAAAATCCGGAGATAGCTCTTTCGCTGCTGCTTCCACAATTGTCAAAGTGACTCTTAGACTATGTCGTTTGCGCTGCAAAAAGACTTCTTGGAACATGTGCACTCGTATCCTCGTTTCTGCAAGCATTCATGAAGCAGTATATATTTCAACCGCAACGCTTGAGCATCGAATAAGCCTTTGTTATCACATCTCTACCACCATTGAAGAAGCAACGGTGAAGCGTCACTGCAAACCTGCATTCCCTTACACATAAAATTCACACCGCCTACTAGATCTAAAGCATCCTTTTTATCAAACATCTCTCTTGCTGCTACACGCCTGTTGAAAAGCGCTCTTATAATGTCTGGAAGTGCATTTGGCACTCAGAATACGTCTTTCCTGTACAGTTCGGATAATGTGATTGTATGTCAGAAAATTGCCAGAGTTATAGCTACCAGTCTTCATGCAATAACGTTGAATTATACTAAACCTGCGTCCTTGTAGTGTTTATAATTTGAGTCTGTTTTGTTGTTCGCTAACCTGAATGCGTCAATCAGACATAAAAAAGCGCTTTCCTGACTCGATATTCTGAGCTTTCACGTATTCTTATTTATGCATGTTTTACTATACGCGGCGCACGAGCAACCGACTGTGACCATTGAACGGGAATGGAAACAGTGACTGTTTAAATAAATCCATGTGAGCGCCATCAGTGAAGCACTTTTATGGGACCATGGAATGGTTATGTGCAAGTGTTGGAATCTTCGTAACACTAAAAAAAATAATACTTCTGATATAGATCTTGTTGATACACGTCGCCCAAACCTTCAATTGAAATTTTTTGTATTTATGTAAAACGGTTTGCTGTAATTTGAACGACGTTGGAAGACTGAAACGTTGATTTGCCTGCCAATATTTGCGCCTAAAACATGATTTTAATACCTAAAAATGCGGCCTGCAGTGATGAATAGTGATTACCATACAAATGTATGATTGCTTAGTTATTGATACCCTTTTAGGTGTAATAAGGTATGATGACAGTAGGTTAGCATGGGCTAGGTAAATAAGTATGTTTTAAGGAAGAATAAAATAGTTAAGAAAAGGTAGCAAGGATTAAGCAACAATTTCGGATCAATAGTAGTGATTTGCAAGGTGAGGTTATGGTGTAATAGGATGTTATTCATGGGAACTATTACTCATGAGGAATGACTGGGGATGCATACAGTTTTAGAGGTTATATACAAGATTAAATTACGGTGAAGGGAGGGTAGAATAAGAATAATTGCATAGGTCTAAGAAAAGGGCGCTACAAAATCATGCGCATCTCCACCTAACGAGACAATGGTTGAAGGCGAAGCTTTCTCGCAAGAACTCCTTGGTAGTTGCAGTTTGAACGTCGACCTGCAGACGGCTAGGCCTGATTGGTTGAGCTTTTATTTTGACTAGCATGTCTTCTGGTTCACTGATCGGAGCGGCTTTGAGTTTAACCCTTCGCCATTTCACTTCGCCTGAGGGAAGCTTTACGTCATACCACCGTCATTCTTAGAATGGGGGCGGGTATATAATTTTTTCCTTCTTTGACAGCCCGTAACTTCAAGGCTGATGCAAGTTAGGCCGTTTTTTGCACTCCGATATACCCCTCCCCAAATCCAAACTTCTTCCATTGTGTTGCGTTGACGTAATCAGAATGACGTCGGCTTCCTTATGCGAGAGACCAGGGTTTGAGTCCTATCACAGGAAGCGTTTGTCTCTTTCACCGTATTCACACCCAGCTACATCCTCAGGGGGAGGTCGTTTAGCGGGCTTCCGTCACGACACACGCCATCTGTGAGGCACATAATGTTTTGCATTAACATGGAACACAGCAAGGAAGAACGACACCACAGATGCGAGAACGCTGACGGAGAGCATCAGCGCCTCCTTGTCTTCATTCTTGTAGTGGCTCCCTAAACTGAAGCTGTCTAGGGCTAGGGCAAACCGTAGAGTACCCAGCGAGCTGAAAGCCCTTTGTTGCATGGAGGGCGCATACATGAAATAAATCGAGCGCGATGGGTGCAAAGCCCTTAAGCGAACGCGAGCTTTGGTTGACGACGTGGCAGGGTTGACGACGAGGTGTTCACGACGTGGTCCAAAAACTTCAGTTCCGCGCACCTGAGGCGGCACTTTGCAGGCTTCAGCGTTAAGACGTGCGAACGGATGGCCTGGAGTACAGACTCCAACCTTCCAAGGTGTTTGTCGGAAAGCCGGGTGAATACCATAACGTCGTCGTGGTATGCGAGGAAGGTGTGCCACTTCAGGGCCAGCTAGCACAGTGTCCATGACTCTATATGTAAGGTTGCTAGCACCATGCACAGCTAAAACGTCATCACCATGAACTCGTGTAGCACGTCCGAGGTTATTTGCCAGTAGCCTGTCAATTTGCCAGTAGCCTGTCTTCTGATCCATTGATAAGTACTTCACGTGGCAGAGGTGGTCGAGGACGTCGTCGATTCGTGGCATGGGGTAAACGTCCTTTCTGTTGATTTTGCTCAGCCACTGGTAGTCAATGCAGCCCCTCAATGTGCCGTATTTGTTCTTCACGAGTACAACCGGAGCAGCCCAGCGGCTTTTCGATGGCTGTTTAATGTCGTCGCTGGGCAAGTCTTCGAATTGTGTCCGGATGTCGTTCCCCTTGTGTGAAGACGCGCGGTAGAGTGACTGTCGGGTAGGTCGGGCTCCATCTTCGGTTATAATTCGATTCTTCGCTAGGGGTGTCTGACTTAATTGGTTCCACAAAAAGCACTCAATGTAGCGACGCAGCAATACTAATAATCTGTCCCAATTTTTGTGCGCGAGCGCCGGGTTCACGTCGAAAGGATGCGCCAGCTTGAAATTATCTGCGTGTGCTCGTTCAAAGTTGGCGACCACGGTCACTTGACTTGTTTCTTGTGTTTCATCGAGGAACGCAATTTCAGCGCCCTTTTCTTCTATCGTGGCACTCCTCGGCGAAATTAGCGACCGTATTATGGGTTTCCGTTGCTTAAAGCGGGCAATGCGGCTGTCGACGGAGCCACTTTGGTCGTGAAGCAAACATTGGTCACTTTATATGATAGCGTCGGTGTCAGAATTAGTATCCTCACAGAAGACGGTGATCAAGCTTGCGCGAGGTGGCAGGGTGAAGTAATCGTCGGCGATCCATACAGCATCACGGTGTTCGCCGTTTGATTCCGGCGTTATGGAGTGATGGGAGGAAAAAGCTGTTGACCTTGTCTGCAAATCGATTATTGCTTCATTGTCCGTGAAAACGTTCATTCCAAGAATTACGTCGTGGGAGCAGTTAGGCAAGATGACAAACGCCGCATGGTTCCGATGTGTCGTCTATGGTGACGCGCGACGTGCATGTTCCACTTGGGGTTACAAGATGAACTCCTGCTGTGCGTATGTGCGGATCGTCTCTTCTTGTCATAATTTCTTCATTTTAGACCCGAAGGACCCGCTCATTACTGAGTAGTCGGCTCCCGTGTCTATGAGGCCGACTGCATCAAAACCGTCAATGGACAATTGGACGTCGGACACAGCTTTCCTCGAGTTTCGGTTGCGTCGGGGCGTCGTATCTCGGCCTGTGCGTGTTGGCGTAGGGACAATATGCGTCGTCGTTATATTGCATGCGACGCATCTCATTCACTCGCCTTCTCCCTGCATCTATCCGGCGTTGTTGTCGGTGTTGTCGGCGTCCACCCCTCCCCCATTCCCCTCACCGCGCCAGCTGCGCTGTCTGCCGCTCACGCCCTCTCCTCTCCGATAGCGAACACTCTCTCGCGAGGGGCATTCGCTTGGAATCGATTGAATTGGCTTGGCTTGGCTTGGCTTGGCTTGGCTTGGCTTAGATTAGATTGGAACTCTGCGATGCTTCGCATCACTTCAGGGTTCCCCTCGGGAAGATGGTGTAATTTTTTGCATTCTCGGAATCAGGCTTGGTCATATCGGGTACCCGTCACGGCGTGTAGTTCTCGTCGGGTTCGAGAGTAATATCAGGGTTAGGTCGGGTCGTCGGGCTGATGGCATTTGTATTTCATGGTCTTCGTTGAGTCCTTGCTTCGTTGTAGGGCTTTACCTTTTTCGCCGTCGTGAAACTTTACCTCTAGACGTTGCTGCTTTTAGTTTCCCTTACGTGGGCTGGGGGACCTTAAACGTGTGAAGCCAGCATTACTACGGCGGCTCGGCGATTGGTATGGGTAGGGCGACGGCGAACGGTTGAAACGGGCTGAACCACGGTTGGTTTGAGATAGGTAGTCGTCGATCTAAAGTGGTAGTTGCCCATGGAGAGGGCGAGATACGTCGACAGAAAAGCTACGCAGTCGGAGTCTCTTGTATGGGCAGCGACGATAGATGTGATCGGCTTCTCCGCATTGGCTGCACAGCGGGCGATTATCCGCAGTTCGCGAAAGGCCGATCTTCCTCGGCGTCTGCTTTTGGGATGCGTGCCCCGGTACGATAGACGGCGACGACAATGGGAACGGCGGCAACAGTGGACAGCTTCTTGACGACAGGTTGGAGCAGGGTGGGTTCGACGAACAGCCGCAGGGTAGGTCATAGCCTGTGGCTCGAGGGTTGCTTCAGGCGGCATTTAAGTACCTAAAGTGTTGGAGTTCTACCCGGATCCCGTCAGCCACGGAAGTGACTGGACGCTCTGGCATCGTCGCGAAACGTTTCCGCAGCTCCTCACTCACCACTGCACGGATGGTGTCGCGTAACGTTTCGGAGATAATAGCGGCGGCACCCATCGTCTCCGAAACCGGCGCATTGATTCGGTGGTTGTACTGCCTCCTTCGTATTTTAAGCCTCTTATTCAGCGCTGCTGCCACAGACGCAAATGCGGACAGAGTCTCGGGGAGGGGGGGGGTGCGGACAAAGCATGCGAAGACCTCTTGCTTAAGCCCTGGCATCAGAAAACTTAGTTTCGTTTCTTTTCTCATATCTGTGTCCGCACGGCGAAAACGTTACTTCAACTCGACGAACACTAACACGTTTTCATTGGGATGCTGCTTGCGTGTCGGCAGCAGCTGTTCTGCCCGTTTCTTGCGTAACACAGTCGTGAACGTTTCTACATCTCGGACTCGAACAGCTTCCAGGTTGCCAGAGCACGTTTGTGGGTCTCGAACAGAATCCGGGCGGAGTCTTCAAGGTAGAAAAATACTTGTCTGAGTGTTTCGTTTTCATCCCATAGGTTTAACGTTTAGACCCTCTCATGATGCTGCAGCCATTCTTCGGCATCTTCTGTAGGTGACCCATGAAATGATGATGGTCCCCCGGGTTTCTGCAGAACTGCAGGAGCGCTCGATGCGTTGGTCATCGTGGATGCCTTGTTCAGGGCACCGGCCGTGACGTCTTCCGCCTTCGATTTAAATGGCGAAGTCCAAACTCCGGCTTTTCGCTTTGCTGTCGGCGGCTGGCATGAGTTGGGCATGGTTGACGGCTTGTAGAGAGTTTAGGGTGTAAGTACCCCTTACCTCTACTAGCTGTCACGAAGCCAAATACGACGCAGTTGTCTTAAAGGAAAACAAGTTCATTTTAGCGAAATTGTGCTCCCCTAACAACTCAGGAATACACAGTCGACAAAGCAACAGTAAACGAAGTGATGTACAAAGGCAAGCGTAGGGGAGTCGAACGCCGCGGCGTCTGCTCTGCGGGAATTTATCTTCGGGCGCGAGTGTTTCTCAAACTGCAGATTTTACCCAGAACACAGTAGATTAAAGAACATTATTCTAGGCTGTTGACGTTAGTTCGAAAGCTCGCTCTATCGAAACAGATAACACGTGCGGCATAAAAATAAAGAAGGAAACACGGGCTTACTTGGCAAACAGATAACACCAATAACGCAGCCCGGCGCAGCCGGTCTGCAAAACAACATAAATAAACTAAATTAATGGTTAGCGGCAATAGACATAAATGGTCAAATGATCTGGGGGTGATTTGCGGCTACATTCCGTACACGAGCGGACGTACGTGCGCACGAAGTTGTACATGCCACGCCAATAGAACCGTAAGCGAAGCCACTCGTACGTCTTCGAGACGCTCGTATGAGCGCAACTTGGTTCTGCTTGTAAGGAAGCGGATGTGTTGGTGCGCAAATTGCGAGGAACAACGAACAACCACTTCCGGCAGTCGAAGAGGTAGTTGTGAGGAAGAGCAACTGGTGACGGAGGGCAAAGTGTGATACTTGACGGCGCAGGGCACGGAATCATCTCCGAAAGGACGCAGGGTTAGCGGACAATAAGCCACTCATAAACGTAATCCAGGGATCTTTGCGTTGCTCAGCCGCAGTGTTAGTGACCTCAAGGGTTAAAAAAATTGGGTCATTATAAACGGTAGCAAGGCACGAAACGTCAGCGGACAAAGGTGAGTGCGATAGGGCGTCAGCATCAGTGTGATTGGCAATGTCGGTGTTGTTGTAATCGAGAATGGATTCCATGGTATCTTTTATTAACATGTAGCTGCGAACGTTAGCCATAATGACTGATATTTTGCGTTTGCGTGATGTATGAATTGGGCTTAGTGGTGGCTGGTGGGGAAGGGAAAGTGTGGTTGGACAAGCCTCGGTAGCAAATTTTCCCGCCATTTTTTCGCGGGGCTACCATGGTTTCCAGACCAGGACTGCACTCTGTTGATTAGCTCGCATCATTCGTAAAGGCCGCGGATCTGTCAGCCCGCTCTGGGTATACAAACCCCTCCGCGCTCGCGCCGCGGGCTCGGGCGCGAGCCCGGTTTTTTTTCCGCTTCGTCCCCACGGGAGGTACTACAAGGCAGCCCGTAAAGGCAGTCCGTAAAGGAGAGGGCAGTCCTGGTCTGGCAACCATGGGGACGAAGCGGAAAAAAAAACCCGCGCTCGAGCCCGAGCCCGCGGCGCGAGCGCGGAGGGGTTTGTATACCCAGAGCGGGCTGACAGATTCGCGGCCTTTACGAATGATGCGAGCTAATCAACAGAGGGTAGTCCTGGTCTGGCAACCATGGTCGCCCCGCGAAAAAATGGCGGGAAAATTTGCGGGTACGCCAGCTGAAATGCTTTCCCCGCGATGCCGATTGTTCCAAAGTTTCGACACATACATCTCCAATACCGAAAAAAGTAAGGTATCTCGTTGAAGGCGACTTTCGAAGCCGTCACATTTTTCCGCGAGGTTATTTATTTGTGAAGAGAGTCTAATTATTTCAGGTTTGCTACTGGGGCCAGATATCGGGGGACGTGGTTGATAGCTTCGACAATTTTTTCAGGTTCGTCGGCGCGAGTGAATGGGCATCCAACCTGGTTTTCAATGGAGGACTGCGGGGCACGAATTATAGCTATCTCAGACAAAACAGTGTTTTGCGAAATTTCAAGAGGTGATAGGTTGCTTGCAATCACCTCAAGGGTCACGGGAGTCGACATTACGTTGTCGGGGCCAGGGTTCAGTTCAAAGTCCCCAGAAAGGGCAAGTAAGAGAAGAGTAATGTTAGTATTGACACATAATTAACAGAGAGATTGGTACGGCAGTTTTCGCGTGGCATAAATTGAGTCAGTGGGGCACGACACCACGATGAACACTCGGTAACTAGAACATACACATCCAGCACAAGGTACGTAAATAACCTGGGCAAACAAAGACGGCATCATGACCACGCTCAGTCCGGTGGCGTGCCGCAAGTTGGTGCAAGAGGGAGGCTGCTTAAATAGCGGTAGAGAGTGTCCCGCGCAGGAAGTAGCTCTCTATGCCCAGGCGGAAAGCAGGGAGGGCGCTAGAAGTGGCGGGCTTGAGGGTGAGTCGTTTGCTTTGTCTGGATCTACGGTGAGCAAGTAGGAGTTGTCCACATATATTTCGGCTAGCGTTGAACCGTGGCAGGGGTAGATTGAGGCGCCACCGATGAGACTTATGATAGCAGTAGAGCGTGCGCTAACACAGGCGGCGTCATGACCCCGCTCGGTCCGGTGGCGTGATCGTGGTTACAGAATCCACCGTCGCAAAGAAAAACCCTTCTAAATTCGCTAAGTTATTAACCTCCTATATCCTAAATTACCCTACAATATTTTGTTTCTTATTTCTTTGTCTACGCGTATTTTAGCGTCCTTTTCTTTTGCGTTTACTTCTCATTGCTTCTTTACATGTCTAATATATATTTTTACAAGGCATGATTAAGTTGTTGGCGAGCAGGACCCATAATACAAGATGGACAATCTACGCGACTAACTGCGATAATCATCATTTGACGCAGTCATAATCATCACGGCGCTGTCTGGCACACAGCCTTGTTCGTCTTCCCCGGTGCTTGCATCTTGCTGTACCAAGCCTCCAAATATATCCCCTTCCCTGTAACATTTAGGTGGAAGGTGCGGGGTAACGGTTTACGCACAACGGAGCTTCGCAGCGGACGTCACCTTGCTCAACCACCAACGATCATGGCCAACAATGGGGCCACCGGCTCAACCACCCCACTTATCGTGGTCTCTCAACAACCACTTGAAACTCGTAAGTTCACCGGAGCTGACGACTTGGACTTTGAGGACTGGATCGACTCGTTCGAGCGGGTCAGCGCCTATAATCGGTGGGACCCAAGCATCATGCTGGCCAACGTCCATTACAGTCTGGACGGACCGGCCAGGACCTGGTACCGAACTTATGAGGCGGAGGTAACAAGCTGGGACATCTGCAAAGAAATACTGCGCAAATTGTTCAGCAACCCAGCTGGTCACCAACTTGCAGCCAAGAACGCGCTAGCCACACGCGCACAGACCTTGATAAGAGTCATACGTGGCCTACATTCAGGACGTCGTGTCCCTTTGCAAAAAAGCCGACGCCTAGATGACTCAGTCCGACAAGGTGGGACATGTGAGCCGATGACGCTTTCCACCTGCTCATCTGCAAATACTCTGCTACTGTCGAAGCTATCATCACCGAGTGCCGCTGGTTCGAGCAGGCGAAGAGCCGCCGAATTACGTCGCAGTTCACCCGGCTCCCAAACACTGCCGCCACATCATCTTGCGAAGACATTCCACCACAAACCCGTTCACCTCTAATTTCATCTGGCGTGACCACGGCCACGGCTCCACCTGACGGTTTGACAAGAATAGTACGTAGAGAGCTCGAGGCCATGGCCCCCACCGCTCTTCCCCAATACGTTGCCGAAGACAGCAGGCCTCCCGTCACATTACTTCAAGCTGTCGTGCGCGAAGAACTTGCTAAGCTAGGCGTTCAATCCGTCGGCGCCATTAGCCGCGCTAATTTCCCATCTAGCCCCTTTCCACCTATCAGCGATGGGCGAGCCCCCTATACTCATACTTTCAACTACCCGATCCGAAACCCTGCCTATTTGAGAACGCCTGATGAGCGACCCATATGCTTCCACTGTCATCGTGTCGGCCACGTGGCGCGATACTGCCAGAGTCATCGATTTATGCCTCCCTGACCCCGATGTCCTGCTTATAACAACCCGGAAGAAGGCCCTGCTCGCTTCTCTCGCCGTCCTCAGACGCCTTCCCGAGACGACGACGCCCGACCACGCCGCCACAATCGCTTGCCGTCATCGCACCGCCGCCAGTCCCGTTCGCCGCAGCCCGGCCGCTTCCTGTCGCTGACCCCGTATGACCGCTCCTCTCCAGAAAACTACGCAGTGCAGCTCCCGGAGGTGACGCTACATCTATGACCCGGCCGCTAAATCCTCTGCTAACTTTGCCCACCAGACGAAATTTACTAGACGTTACTGTCGATGGTATTCCAGTAAGTGCTCTCATTGACACCGGCGCCCATATTTCAGTTATGAGCTCAGACCTCCTCCGCCGGCGCAAATTTCTCACTCCGGCGGTGGCCAGTGTCGTACAGGTTGCCGTTGGAGGGACGTCTGCCGTCGCCGGAATGTGTGCTGCCCGCGTTCGCAATTGGTGGTCACGACACTGTCGTCCTATTTGCCGTATTGGAGCGATGCCCTCATGACCTTACGCTCGCCCATGATTTCCTGTCGGAGCATTCAGCTCTTGTCGATTGCTCCACCGGTGTCCTCTGCCTTCACTTGCCTGCTCCCAATTCGTCCCCTGAAGAACCCGTCCAGATGCCTTCAGATGTGCTCAACGCCGAAGCACCTTTATGCCGTATTGTCTCCACGCATGATGTTCGCTTACAGCCACAACCAGCAACCTCCTATCCCTTGTTGTGAAGCCCTCCGGTTCCTAACGGTGACTAAATGCTTCCACCTGTTCTGGAATTGTTGGTATCGCGTGAAGTGGCCGTGCCACACACTGTTGTCACAGTTGTGGACAGCAGCATTCACCTACCAGTCCTCAACTTTGGATCATCCCCTCAACTTTTACCGAAGGGTATATCTCTGGCTACACTGCGGCCGATAGGTGACCGCCCAAGTTTTAGTTCTGTGCGTCGACCCACCCCAACATTTCGATACCCAGACCACTTCAATTCCTTCTGTCGAGGATTTCGCCAACATGATCGCCTCCGACCTTCCCACAGACCAAGCTGCCACTCTACGCCATGTTTTGAGCACCTACCGATACATTTTCGATTTCGATAATCGTCCTTTGGGTCAGACTACTGCTGTTCAAAATCGTATCAACACCGGTGATGCCAGCCCTGTCCATAGCCGTCCATACCGTGTGTCCCATGCTGAACGACTGTTCATTCAGCAGGAAATCGAAAGCATGCTTCGCAAGGACATCATCGAACCTTCCTCTAGCCCCTGGGATTCACCTGTCGTTTTAGTCAAAAAGAAAGATGGCAGCTGGCGGTTCTGCGTAGACTACAGAGGCCTTAACCAGATCACAAAGAAGGACGTTTATTCATTGCCGCGCATTGATCACGCACTGAACTGCCTGGGTGGCGCAAAATATTTTTCATCAATGGACCTCAGGTGTGGATATTGGCAAATTTCTGTTGACGAATCCGGCTGCGAAAAAACGGCGTTTGTTACACCCAACGGCCTCTACCAGTTTAAGGTATTGCCATTTGGCCTATGCAACGCGCCTGCTACCTTTGAGAGGATGATGGACTCGCTACTCCATAGGTTCAAGTGGTCCACATGCCTATGCTACCTCGATGATCTGATTGTTTTTTCCCCTACATTCGACACACACCTGAAGAGGCTTTCAGCTATCTTGGAAGCGTTCTGACGTGCAGGCCTTCAGTTAAACTAAAAAAAATGTCACTTTGGTTGCCGCCAAATTAAGCTTCTTGGACACCTTGTCGACACCAACGGCGTTCAACCCGACCCCGATAAAGTTCACGCTGTGCAGAACTTCCCAAAACCACAGTCGTCAAAAGATGTCCGGAGCTTCATAGGCCTCTGTTTGTACTTTCACCGCTTTATTGCGAATTTCGCCGACATTGCCCGTCCTCTGACAGACCTTCTTAAAAAGAATGTCACCTAGGCATGGGGCCCCAAACAGGATGAAGCCTTCATTACGCTGATCGCTCTCCTTACGTCGCCACCAGTTCTGGGCTACTTTGACCCATCGGAACCAACCGAAATCCGCAGCGAAGCAAGCGGCCATGGTATAGGGGCGGTTTTCGCATAACAACAGGCCGGCCAGAACCGCGTCATCGCCTCCGCCAGCCGTCTCCTGTCTCCAGACGAACGCAATTATTCCATCACGGAACGGGAGTATCTTGCGCTTGTCTGGGCCGTCGCCAAATTCCGCCCATACCTTTACGGTAAGCAATTTAGTGTTATTACTGATCGCCACGCTCTCTGCTGGCTTTCGTCTTTGAAAGACCCCATGGGCAGGCTTGGTCGATGGGCTCTCCGCCTTCGACGAACAGTGCACGCGCGACGGAGACGACCGCCTCCCGCCGGACATTGGCGAGTTGATCGGCTCCCCTGAGCACGGCAACCAGCTCAGGGCTGTCCAGCGGCTCGAGGCAGCTCTGGCGCTGCAACGGCGAAAGGAAAGCCAGCGCCCCTCGCCTCCCGGCCCCCGCGGGGGTCGAGCGGACGGCGACGGCGCGGGCGATCCGAGTAACCCGCGCGGCCGGCCGGGCACGACGCCTCGGGCTCCGCCCGCTACCTAGCGCAGGTAGTTAGACGAGGTGCGGCGAAGCCCTGCGTGGCCTGACCCGCACCTTTCTCGCAGGACGAATTAATAAAGGTCATTTCTCTCTCTCTCTCTCCGCCTTCAAGAGTATAATTTCTCTGAGCTCTACAAATCTGGTCGCCTACACCAGGACGCTGATAGCTTGTAACGGAATCCTGTGGACCGTCCAGACCTCAGCGGAGCAAGTTTTGATGTCTCCCTTTTTGCCATCTTCGACCTCCTGAACATTGCTGAAGACCAGCGCCGTGATGCATCTGTGGTAAGGTGAACGGAAAGCGTGTGTGGCCAACCCCTAGGACGGTCAGATGGCTGGATCAGGCTGTGGGAAGAGAAGGAAGATGAGGAACATAGAGGGGACGGGCTAATCGAAGCTCCAGGCCGGCGAGAAGACACGGCGTACCTCTCGTCCTGTTCCGGAGGAGCGCTCAAACAGCCCTGGTGCGCGCTTGCCTCGCGGCGTAGGCCCGAGGAACTCAACTTCACAGCAGTCTCGGCCAGTCACCGACGCTGACATCCGAGCCGGGACTGGGGTTTGGTGAGACGCCGCGAGGACATTCTCCATAGACTTGTTTTTTGCGTAACTGCCCGTCTGTGTGTGTTGGGTCCTGGGAACTATTCGCCAGTCTTTCATTTCGTGGTCTTGTCTTTGTGTTGGAAATACAAGGGCTGGCACGTGCAACGGAGCGAGTCGTAGGTCTGGTGCGAGATACTAGTTGACTCCTGATCATTACAGCATCATTACGCCTAATCTTTGACGGTCTGGAATCCGGAACACCTGACCCTTCTCTACGTGCCTATACAATTCGTGATGGCACCCTCTATCATCGGAACTTTCCCGCCGATGGTCGAGAAGGGCTCCTTCTTATACCTCAGCACTTGCGTGCGGCCATATTGCACCAGGTTCACGATGTCCCCACGGCTGGCTATCTCGGGATAACCCGCACGTACGTCCGTGTGTGACGTCGCTTCTTTAGGCCCGGCCTATACAAATCCGTGCGACGATACGTCACCGCCTTCAACCACTGCCAACGGCGGAAAACAACGACTACGCTCCTTACCGGTCAGCTTCAACCGATCGAAATTTCCCTTGAGCCATTTTTCCGTGTAGGTTTGGACTTACTGGCCCCTTTTCCTCTATTCAAGTGCGGAAACAAGTGGCTGGCCGTCGCGACGGACTATGCAACACGTTTTGCCATTACCCAGGCCCTGCCTACGTGTTGCGCGACCGATGTTGCCAATTTTCTCCTTGCCAACGTCATTCTGCACCACGGAGCTCCCCGTCAATTGCTCACCGATCGTGGCCGATACTTTTTATTCAAACTTGTTGACGATCTTCTGACGCAAATTTTCCACAGCATATCATCCGCAAACAAACGGACTCACCGAAGGACTCAACCGAACCCTTATGGACATGATGTCTGCCTACGTCTCAACGGACCATCGCGATTGGGACATCGCCCTTCCCTACATTACATTCGCCTACAATTCTTCGCGTCACGACACCGTGGGATTTTCCCCTTTCTACCTTCTTTACGGCCGTGAGCCTGCGTTGTCTCTGGACACCTTACTGCCCCCTTCTGCCCGCTTGTCCACCGAATACGCACACGATGCGATCACCCGAGCTACTTTTGCAAGGCAGATCACCCGCGACCGTCTTTACGCATCACAAGCCTCTCAGAAGAACAGATATGACCAGCGCCACCGGCCAGTACACTTCCCTCCGTGATCATTGGTCCTTCTCTGGACACCATCCCGTCGCGTGGGACTTTCAGAAAAACTGCTTGCGCCTTATACCGGTCTTTACCGTGTTCTCCGCTCGGTTACGAACGTAACATATGAGATCACCCCCATGCTTCCTTCACCTTCCGAGAGAACTCCGCCTACTAACATTGTGCATGTGTCCCGCCTTAAGCCATACTGTGCGCCTTCGTCGACTACAAGTTAGCGTCCGGACGACGCTTTTCCAGTGGGGAGTCGTGTTACAAGGCATGGTTATGTTGTTGGCGAGCAGGACCCATGATACAAGGTGGACAATCTACGCGACTAACTGCGATCATCATCATTTGACCCTGTCATTATGATCACGGCTCTCTCTGGCACTCAGCCTTGTTCGTCTTGCCCGGTTCTTGCATCTTGCTGTACCAAGCCTCCAAATATAGTAAATATAGTCTCTTCCCCGTAACAATATAATTACACCCGCAGCCATTAAAGCAAAAACCTTTCGAAGCCGACTCGGGTACTTCTTCAGATGGGACACGGCTTACATTGCAACGTCACCTTGCAACCTTTCGCCGCTGCCGGCCTTCCACTAAGCAGCTCGCGTGTTTACACAGAGTGGGGAGTTCCTCGCGAGCCATTGCGGCTTCAGGGGTTTCGCTGTAGATACCTTGACTCAGCGTAAAGGCGCTTCATCCAGTTTGCCCCTTTTTCTAAGAAGGCAGCTCCGGCGAGTTCAGCTTCTTGGTTGGCCGCCTCGCGTTGTTCGGAGACGGGGGCTGCGTTCCTTGCCCTGTCTGCGGACGTGGTTCTTGCACTGCCTTCTCCTCTGGGGAACATTTTGGGGTACTCAGCGCAAGGAGTGGGAACTCTACTCCGGGTGCTTCGCCCATCGTAGCATCGTCCTTAGAGCGAGGGGATTAGAAGGCTCACCGACATCAAAGGCTTGTGACCATGTGAGAGTACGCAGGCCGGCAGGCCGGCGCCCGTCTGGCCCCTGGTTCGTAGGGCACTGGCACACGTGCCAAAGGCCATACGGTCGATGCCCTCAGTGACTCCATTGCTATTTCTAGCTTTTCTTCGGTGGACTAGGGAACGAATACCTTCTCGGAAATGCTCACCTCTCTCCCCCCCCCTTCTCGCTCTTTCTATTTTCTTCACTTTTTTAACGTTGTAAACTACAGCCACCTTAACTATGCAAAAATTTTTTCATGCATGTACGACTTTACTTTCTTTACACAAATGTATGTCGGAATTGTTTCTGTATTACTGTCTATATTCTTGTTATGTGTGTACTATTATTTTACCCCCCTTATGTAATACAGCGCAAGGGGCCTTTAAGGGTACAATAAATGATGATGCTGATGAACCCCGCGGACCTTCATGACGAAATTTTGGAAGCGTGCCACGGTGACCCATCTTCCGGAGATCTCGCCACAGCACGCACTATGGGAAACATTACGCCAAATTACTACTGGTCCCGCTCTACAACCGATGTGTCCCACTATGTCTGCAGCTCCCGTAGCTGCCAACGACGGAAAAGTCGTC
Organism: Haemaphysalis longicornis; assembly: GCF_048455015.1. Lineage (NCBI taxonomy): Eukaryota > Metazoa > Arthropoda > Arachnida > Ixodida > Ixodidae > Haemaphysalis > Haemaphysalis longicornis. The sequence goes on from NW_027526306.1 coordinate 4,707,279, forward strand.
CACGAGACCCGCCAGACTTCTGCAGCTGATCGGCATCCCAACGAGGCCCTTTTACAGATTGGAATGGATCTCTGGGCCAGTTCTTCACGTCACGATCCGAGAACAAGTGAATTGTCGTAGTGACAGACTACATGATGCGCTACGCAAAGACCGCCGCTCCTCGGAGGGGGACTGAAAAAGAAGTTGCGAAGCTCTTCATAAACCAAGTTGCTCTGCAACGTGGAGCCTCTGAAGTTCTAATTACGGACCTAGGAACGGCCTTTACTTTGGAGCTGATGCAAGGAATCTTATGCTACTGTAACACGGATTACCAAAGAACGATTGCGTACCACCCCCTAACGAACGGTCTAACGGAACGTCTGAAAAAAAAACGGTCGCGGATATTCTATGTACCTCGACGTTTAACATAACATTTTGGACGAAGTCCTCCCGTATGTCACGTTTCCGTACAACACAGCGATCCAGGAAACTAAGAAGGGGACACCGTTCGAGCTTGTATATGAAATACGGCCGACGACCATGCTAGACGCCATGCTTCCGCACATAGAACACGAAGACTAAGCACCGACGCCTTCAGCGTTCGTAGGAGGCCCGGCAGCTCGCTCTAGTGTTTACAACAGACCAGCAACAGGTGGATGTGGGACGCTACAACCTCCAACGCCGTGACGCCGGGCACCACACAGGGGATCCTGTGTGGGTTTGCACACAAATCGGACGACGTGAGCTCAGTGAGATGCTTTTGCGGTAGTATTTCGGACCCCACAGATTCTACGACGTGCTGTCCAAGTTATTACCAACGAAGTTATCCCAGATGGTGAATTCGGCACATCAGGACGATGCACGCGACCCGACGTCCTCCACTTTGTTAGCCTCAAACCTTGCTGAGCAAGATGACGAACTCATTTTGTTGTTTATTTGTTCGGACTGTTGTTTTATTTTAGCATCGGGTAGGTGCACTCTTAGAGGAAGTATCGCCACGAACCATGCATTGGGTTGGTTCGTTTTTGTTTTGTTTTTACTGCCCGGCCGCTCCCGGCTGTGTTACCTGCGTCTCAAGCGAAGTGCCTGTTCCATTCTTTACTTTTATGCCGCACAGATTATCTGATTGTGATACAGAGAGAGGTTTGACCTAATGTCACTAGCCTAGAAGAGTCTTGCTTTTTCTACAATGTTGAGGATCTAGATCGGCGGTTCTAGAAAGACTCCGCCGAACGAAAAAAGAATGCAGAGCAGACCCCGGGGTATTCGACTCACCGACGCTCACCTCCGCACGGCACTTTGTTGACTGCTGCTTCGTCGCCTGTGTAATATTTGAGTGTTTAGGGGAGCACAAATTTGGTCCAATAAACGTGTTTTCCTTGAAGATAACTGTGTCGTTTTTGGTTTCGTGGCATCATGGTACGGTGGATTGACGCAGCAGGAAACAGTATAATTCACGAGACCACAAAAAGTGCAAACGCAGCAGACCTCTCCAAAAAATAATGCATCGCCAACATGAATTGCTATGGGTAAGACCTAATTACAGGCTGCAATATTGTGCTCATTGATAGACATGTTAAAGGTATTGCCAAAGAAGTGGAATACGATGTTGCAGTTCTATGCGTCTCCTAAAAATATAGCTGAAGTTGGTGCTGGCCGCAATAATCTGGGCCCATAAATTGGCTTCACGGTTTCTTAACACAGGAAATATGAACGACCATCAGTAACACGCGGGTTGTTTTGGGAAATGAAAACATGTGGTACTTTCGTCAGGAAAGAACATTTGCCGTAAGTGTGAATGCTTTATTTTTTGCGCTTTATGTTTTTTTCTTCTTGTTTTTTCTATACGCAGCTGGAAACACAGTACTACGTTCACAAAGCAACAAGGTTCACTGCGAACTTTGGGAAGTCGACAGACAACCCGATTACAAAATAGAGAATGATTCTATTATCATTACCAACGAGCCCAAAACAAGTGATTGCTGCGAAAAAGTGTTTAGAGAGAAATGCCTTCCAACTTTGCAGAACGCTGCCGACAACGAATGCTACCGTGGAAACAAATGGGAAAATCTGCACAATTTTCACCCATGAACCTCTCGTTCGAAATAAACAAGGCTATATTGATAACCGATGCCTTCTTGTTTACTCTCTACAAGATAGCATTAGGAAACAAATAAGCTATGACAAAATATATTTGAAGGCACTCAGTTGCGTTACGCCTTAATAGACGGAGGAAAATAACTGGCTGAAACACTATAGAGCATCACACCAGGTAAGTGTAACATGTCTTCGTGCTATCTATACACACATAAATTCCCGTCTAGAATGAACTTTTTGAACCGGAGGGCCTCTTTGGGGGAGGCGTCAATCGTATCCTAGGGAAGGTTAACTGACTGGCGTGGTACACAGTGCATTCCTAAAGTAACCGGCAAATTGTCTTCAAGAACCGACTTTTACCTCTATGCTGGAGAATCTATGTTATGGTTTGATATGGTGGAGAATCTATGTTATGGTTTTATACAGAGTCATTCCATAATTACTCATTAATTTTAGTGAAACATTAACGAAAATGTTTGGTTTCGTCACAAAAAATACATTTTGAACTCATTAAGCGAATTAATAGCAGTAAGTTACAGCAATAAGCGAGTCAAACGCACTACATCAGCCCATTGATATATACCTCCCATTAAATGGGGTAAGTTTTCTTTCCGCACTTGTTATGGTCTTCACGGTGTGTTGTAACCCCTGGCCTGCCGGGGCAGCCGAGCATACGGGAGGTTCGTCAGTTTGCAAAGTGAAAGCGTAGATTGTGTTTACTTTTAAGGCACGCACTCTGTGCCTGCGGGCAGCGCACCATCTCTCGGGGGCGGGCTGAGTACTACGTACCTTCCCTGCTTTGGAGGCGTTGTGCTTGAACTCATGTGAAAGGTTGACGCCGAAACTTTGACGTAGAGGTAGAGCGTTGCAGGGACTTAACGGAGTGTTCGCTGTGCACATGCGCGTGGTGTGTATCCGGTTATCATGGCCCTTGCGCATGCGGCTCATTGAGTAGTGGCTGTGTTGTAGTCGCTGTGGGTCTTGATGATGTAGCCGCTATCGTAGTCATTGCGGTATCTTGTATTCTTGGGTTTGACCTCTTTACCAGTGACATTTCGTTGAGAAACGTTCGTTTGCGCCCTGCATCGATAGAACCCCAATGCGACTGAGGTGGTTCTGTTTCTTTTGATAATTTCCCTGGGCTTCGCAGGTCTATGATCTAAACTTCTTGTTTCGTGTAACGTGCAGAGAATGGGCGCACTCCGTGGTGCCCGTTAAAAAGGATAATATGGCCCCTATTCAGTTATTTCTTTAGGTCAGAGCTTGGACAAAGTGATGGGTTAGCTTTCGAGTTGTTTATTCACCACAGGGCGTTGACTTCTAAGCTCGGCACGTCCGTAACCCAGCGATGCTATAAACGTTTTGGAGAGGCCTTGAGTGGCAAGACAAGCGTTTTGCACGACTCGTTTGTTTTTTCATGGAACCATTCATAACCTTTACTGACGCATCCGCCAATTTGGAGCGCTGTGGTTACTGCAGGGTTCAAGTTTTAAAGCGCGAATTTTACTCCCGTGCAAACTAAGCGAAAGCCGACGAGATCGCGCTCGTGAATTCGGGCCCTTTGTCAGAGGTAACCATCTGTAAAATTCTCTACCTTACAAGCACCCACTTTTAATGTAGGATAACGCCGTAGGGCTAAATGAATTCGAGGCACGCGATCACTGGGTATTTGGAGTATAGTAGTGTTTTTATTACTCACCAGCGGTTGTCGCAATGGCAAAAGTGCTATAATACGCTCTCCCATTGTGAAAGTAGGAGATCTGTTGTCATCTTGTGTTGCAGACATCACACACAGTTATGGCTGAGTTCATCATCACCATCAGCCTGTGTAGGCCCACTGCAGGGCAAAGGCATCTCTTATTGATCGCCAATTTCCTCAGTCATGTGCTACCTGCGACCAATATATTCCATCAAACTTCTTGATATCATCTGTCCATCTAACTTTCTGCTGCCGCCCGTCACGCTTGCCTTCTCTAGGGATACACTCTGTTACCCTTAAAGACAAAAGTTTTTTTTCTCTTCACATATCTTTTTTCATAATTATAATATGTCCTTACAATGCGTTTTTCCCTGTTTCGTTCTACTCTTGTCGTTCCTTAACGTTACACCTACCATCTTCGTTCCACTGCTCGCTATGTCGTCCTCAATTAAATTAACATATTTTACTGAGTCTTCAGTTTTCTGCCCCATGATGAGTACCGGTAAGACGCGGCAGTTATGCACTTTACTCTTAAAGAAAAATGTTAGGCTTTCATTCATTATTTCAGAATGCTTACCGAATTCCCTCCGTCTCATTTATATTGTTCTACTTATCTCTTCCTCGGTTAGGATCTCGGGTCACTACTTGGCCAAAAAAGAAGATATATTCACGGACCACTTCCACTGCCTCGTCTCCTTTCCTAAACCGTTATGCTGTACCGAGGCAACTGAGCATTACCTCCGTTTTCTGCATCTTAATTTTGAGGCCCATGAGTCCAATCTGTTTGCCCGTTGCGGTACTCATGCTTCCCAATACGTTCCCAGACTTACTTAACAGGGCGACGTCATCAGAAGGTCTGAGGTTACTGAGATTCCTCACTAACGCTTACGCACTGCGCGGTTATTGTGTGTAATCTTTTATGCCTGGCCAGAATCTGGCCATTTCTTAGTCTCGCGTTTTGGTTTCAATTAGGCCGAGGTGACCCGTATAATTGTAGTGCAGAATTGCTTGGTCCAAGGATTGGAGTGCAAATTATCTGTTTGCGAAAAGGAGCAGAATGGTATGCTCGTTCAAGAAAGATTTGAGTGTCTTAGCTGCACCCTGGCAGTGATTCCTGCTGCGCGTAGTAATCCGCTGGTTAACTCTGCCTTGTTTCAGCTACTTCATAGTTGCATTGAGGTTTGCAAGCGCAGCCGGTGTTTTGACGTGAGAACGTCACATAAGCCTGTACTGCAGCAGCCTGGTCAGCTTATCTTGTTTCCTTGGTGGTCTAGCGAGAACGAAAGTCAGCCGTAAGTGCCATTCCAGTCTATGCCGCCTCTCTGTCCGCTTCAAAAGTCTTTTGTGGCCGAATAATTAGACTAGTGACTGCCGGCCCATCGGAAACTCTTAAGTAATACTAGAACGTAATTTCTTAAATTCTCGCATTGCCAGACGACGGCTGACGCTTCCTTTTTTTGGCGCATACCTCTATCTTGTGCCCGTCATTGTGCTTTTAGCGCATTCTACAACCTGCCAAGAGTCATCGCGTTACTTTTGAATAAATCTCGCCCCCATCCCGTAGGAGGATGTACCTATACGGAAAGTTTTGGAGTTTCCCTAGTCCCAGAGCTCGAAGACCACAGGGAAACCCTGGAGGTTTTTTCTACACGGCACACGCTTCCTGCGGAGGTAAGTCCTACAGAATTTTGCAGCGTGGAGCTAAAAATTGATGAGAACGCCGTAATCAGTTCTACAATGTTGGGTGTGAACTATGCTAGGTAGGTCCCCACGCATACAAGACGGTAAAGCTCAGCTATTGATCTTGGTGGTGATATATCCAAGATGGATTTTAGGAGCTGGCTGCTGTAGCGGATACCATGTTTATTGCGGTCGTGTCCCAGAAAGTAAACGCTTGGATTTTATATTACAGGCCTATTTCTGTTGAGCATGATTTGTGTTCTCTTGGCACGTTTCAGGACTGCATGAACGCGATGATTGCGTTTTTCAGGAGGGTGTCCAGAAATTATGACATCACCCATGTGCCAAGCCGCACCAGCTTACGCTTCCATCACTTAGGCTATTCTCCTTGGAAAGTGGTCTGGAGCTGAGGAAACCTGGAATGAAATTCTGCTAAAGGTCAACGGAACTGCAACTTTTTCCCCTCTAGACAACTCTGTAATAGTCTACAAAAAGACTGCCAAATGAAAAGAGGGCACCTGAAATTAGCGCGTGCACGGCGTAAGCGACGAGAACCAGTGGGCGATTTTAAAACCGGATTTGAGAAAGATCAGTTTTCTTGAGAAAGAAAACCGGATTACGAACAGGCGGAAGTGGCGTTGCAGCGGTAATGCGAGTGACCGCAGCCAACCTGTGCGCATCGCGACAGCCCTGTCAGAAGCAGTCTCAGTGGGTGCCGAACGATTCTCGGGATGGGTGGAGAGCCAAACACACCGCCGTCCAGCTTGTCACTTGTGATTTATGGCTGTTGCACACTCCTCCGGCTAATGTAGGACCGTTTGCAACGGATCTGTTTAACACGTTTCTAATTCCAATGATTTTCCCGGGGCTGCCACTCATTATCTGTTTGGTTTGGTGGAACGTACTACCCATAAAAAATAACGTTGGCCAAAGTGAAATTCGATTCCACCTGACCTTTGGAGCAGTATCTTGTAAAAGCGCATTGAAGGTTATCGGCAGGCGGCTTCCTTCTAATAACTAGATTTGCCATAACTAAAAGTTTGTGGAAATGTTGGAGAGCACATGTGCATCATATAACTTCTAAAGCAAGTGTTGTAGTGCGTAAATCGGGCATGACTCTTGGCACACGTACCCGTTGAATTCCGTGCTGTCTCCGCACATGCGGATGTCTTCTTGTGGATTAGAAACAACACTCATACGTGTGCACGAGTCATTTGGCTCTTCCAAAGGTGTGAATCGTGCAACTGTTGCATACAGTTAAATTCTTCCTTTGTTTGGTGTAGAGACTTAGGGCAACCAGGCTTTTTCAGGTTAGCGAGAATGGTTTCGAGTTAGTTTGCAGCTGAGGTTTGTATTGACTCAGGAATTTCGAGTCGCTCAAAACGTCGTTGGTATTACCTCTGTGGCCATGGCAGCGCTGATTTTTTTGTGAAAGCACTGCCACAAAAACCCAGAGCCTAAATAGATGGCATTCCCAAGAATGATATTTTTAAGCCCTTTACCAAGAAGATGTACTGAACTCTCGGCTTGCCAAAAGATGTTATAGGCAGAAGTGCACCTTCCGTCTTTAAAACTGTGTCCTCTAGTTCACACAACATCTTTGGAGGTGAACGATCCTGTTATGTTCAAAACAATTTCTGAATGGTTGTTCGGAGAGGACTTTTTCAGTTGCTCTTGTGTAGATACAGAAGCACAGTGATGTCTCGCCAACGTTTGTGCTCCAGTGTCTGTCATCTACGTCTGTGCTCAACTTGTTAGAGGGGTCTTCGGGCGTACGTCTTGCCCGAAAGGCGACTTGACTGCTCCAAGTTAGCTGTTTGTTAGCTGATGACAGGTACACAGAAGCATTTTGGCGCCTGTTTGGACCGTCGCCAACGTTTGTCATGCGACGGCTTGCTAGGAGTGTTTTGCCGGAACACATGCGATGGAGATGATGGTTCTGGTCTTTGACCTTGAACTCAATCGTTGGTTTGTACTTAGCCTTTTTCGACTGTAGCTAAATATTCCCCATATCAATAAAAAAGTTTAGTGTCTAATTCCGAGACAGATGCCAAGAGGTAGAATATAAATAGGCTGTTTTGGGATCCTGAACAAATCGGGGTTGATGAGCGATATGGCTTGCTACTTTTTTGGCAGGGTTCTTGGGTTCTTGTGGTTGATTCTGAGTGGAAGCAAAAGAACGTCTATTTCCATACCGTCTATTTCCATATCAATCGTCCCCAACGAATATGAACAACTTGAAGAATAAAGACAACGATGAGGCCCTTGCGATATGGCGGTTAATAAATATAGTTGAACAGGAACCATAATGTCCTTAAAAGCTTTAACTCTGGCCGCAAGAATACAACCTGCGCCAGATGACAAAGGTGTTACGTGCTTGATGTTGTCGAATAGAAGCTTCTCATGAAGGACTTCACATGCCCCATTTACGCTCTTGATAAGACGAGATGTCTCATTGTCGCTGGCAGGAGCAGAAGTGCTACCAACGTGACGCGCGAAGGAATTGGCTACATTAGTTGTCTCAACCACAGAAGAATCAACTAAGCGAATGCGATCATCTGCGTTATTTAGGTGAAAAGAAATCAACTTCCAGAATTTTCAAGGGTCCCGTGCTGCACTCATCTTGACTGAATAAAGGCACGAAGTGTAGTCTTTTTTTTTTGGAACTTTTTACAAGTAGGAAGATTAATTCGAAAGTCTGTCTGTACTAATCAAGGCCAGATTCAGGTGCCCTTCTAAGGCTGCAATCTTTCAGCTTTCAGCTGCGTTCACAGAAAAACCACAAAGAACATTTCTACGAGTTGTCAATCTGCGGGATAAACCGGTCCATATAATTCTTTACTATTTCAGTGAAGCAGTCGGCTTTCGCGTCAGCATCAAACTGGGTCAAGACAGTGGACCATTCTGCAGAGAAAAGATATTGGCATAAATCTACTTAGTGCCACCGTCTAACGCAATAAAGGAGGCCGTCTTGGAGGCCATCGTTCACCTAGCAGAAAAATACGGTCCTTCTTCAATAAATCTCTCCTTTTCGCTTTGTTGAATCAAAAATTCCGAAGTTGATTAGGATACACTTTGAACCAACGTGACAAGAAGGCTTGCAAATCATATCCTGTTTTGTGCCAAATATTCTTTTGTTGATCGGTGGTAGAGTCGGTGTTGATTGTTGGATCGCAAGGTGGTAACACTGTCAGTTGCCTTCCGACGAGAAAGTCTGCTGGAGACAGAGGATATGGTTCCTCAGCGTCATTGAAAACGTAAGTTAACGGCCGCGAATTCACGACGGCCTCCACTTCGGTTAGTAGCGTGGCCATCTCTGCCTCGTTTACGAGCCGCCGTCCAAGCATCTTCTGTAAAGAGGTTTTTACAGACCGTACCAGCCTCTCGTAAAACCCACCCCACCAGGGAGCACTCGGGCATGTGAATTTTCATCCAATTACCGAGAATGAGAAGAATGAGCACTTCGGGGTTTTTCACCCTTCTATAAAGCTTCCGAGGTTCCTTGTACGTCTTGACAAATGCTCGTGCATTATCGCTATACACCGTTTGACAGAGACCACGTCTAGATATGAACCTCCGGAGGGCGCACAGGAAACTTTCCGTCGTCATGCCTGCCACTAATTCCAAGTGAAAAGCCCCTGTTACTGCGCACGTAAAAAGGGAAAGATAGGAGTGTTTCTGGCAATGCGATTTGATGTACAGGGGTCCCGCAAAGTCGCCTCCGATCACCAGAAACGGAAAGGCTTGTTTAGAGCGGTCATTGGGCAGCGAAGGTTACACTTGCTAGACTGGTTTAGCTTGGAGGCGTTGAGATATGAGACACTGTTCAATTGCCTTCTTCACCAACTGTCAATTCATCGTTCCCGGAAGAGTATCTCAGACTCCTCCATGGAAGACTTTTGCAGGAGCATGATGGATTATCAATTTTCCGAGGTGAGAGGCCTTCGGCAGTGGAATAGGATGCTGAGAGCAGTAAGAGTCGTCAGCATTCTATGCTCTTCCTTGAACTTGACGTAACCCGTCACAGTCAAAAACAGTCTCAAGTGCCCGATGGGACTTTGTGCGGGAAACGGTTTCAAGGTAGCGACGCAATCTGCTTCAGCACTGTAGTGAGTTCGTGTGCTCGACGCGAAGCAAGTAGCGTTCCGTTTGCTCAACTTCTTCCGCAGACAGGTCCCCATTTCTATCACTTTCCATCTTACATACTCGTATTATACTCGCAATCTTCCTTACGACAAACATGCCATGATTGGAACAACCTGCCTGCGTCATTAGTCACCATTACCAACCATAAACGCTTTCGTCAGGTACTCGAAAATTTTACGCGTTTCTTTGCGCAAACGCATTTTTTCTTATTTTTTTTGCTGTTCTTCGTTTACTGTTCACTTGTGTATCGCAGACATTTTATGCAATTTCTATTCAATTTTTTTCACCAGTGCTTTCTTTGTGCATTAAATTGTCATTATGGTGTTTGTTGCCACGGTGCTTTCTTGTTTGATGATTTCCTGATATTTTTTTGTTTTTTGTAATAATTGTCGCTTACACGCACTTTTTGAGTGTTGTATCCATGCACTGAATGTGGTTTTCTTTTCATGTGCGGGTTTGTTTTTTACTTGTTGTATTTTATTTGTCTCCTAAACCCATTCCTCTCTATAATGCTGTATGCCTTGAGGGTACAATAAATAAATAAATAAATAATAAAATAAATACTTTCTACTTTACATATCGTAGGATTTAAGCCGTCAAACGTAGAAGTTTTGTGAGACTGCTGAACCGTTCAAAATCAATCAGCGCTGGCACCGACGGTCCGGTATTAACAGCGTAGGCATTAACTTCTGGTCGCGTCACAATTTCATCCAACCTTGAGTCATCGAGGTTTATCTTCTCACCCAGGTCCGGCCATAAATCTGAAGGACTGGGAAGCCATCTATGTCCATGCAACCATAACTGTGACCGGCTCTGTCTGTGCACCGACAAACATTTTGTAACCAGGTCGGCCGGGTCTCATTACCAGCACTGATTCTCCACCGTATTTTCCACAGATTCTCCACCGTATTCCAGGAGGTGGGGTCTTTGCTTATCCAGCAAAGTGTAATTTGGGAAGTCAACCAAAATGTTGTGTCGACAATACCGAGGTCACAGCTCTTCACGATGTAGTACACGCGGGACGCAAGCAAAGTTGACCTCAATTCCAGCCTCGCTAGGGTGACTTTCTTTAACGGCGCAACTCTCGTCTTCGCGAACAGTAAGATTGTTCTGACGGCACTGCTGGCGTGGACTGTGCTGAGGTAGGCTACAGCCCCGTAGGCCCACTCACTTGCGTCCGAAAAAATGTGAAGGTCTAATTTCTGGTGAGCGTGTTCCCCGCCGGCTCCTGAGAACCTAGGAATCCCAAGGTCCTGAACCATGGCGACCTCCTTGCTCCATTTGAGCCAGAGAGAAGACAACCTGGGTTGTAAGGGGTCATCGCAGTCGAGGATTACCCTCCAGAGATCTTATAGGAAGAATTTCGCCCGCACTAAAAAAGGCCAAAAAACCCCCAGGGGATCGTAGATCCTTGCAACCGCCTAAAGCACGAACCGTTTGGTGTATTGATGCTCCTTTATGAAGTGAAGGATTTCCTCCGACTTGAAGAAAATGGGTCCGGCTGCTTGTTCCAATGTAGTCCTAAAACTTTCAGACTTTCAAAGGGCGAGAAAACGGATTTTTCCGCCGAAGTCCTTCCCTGTTCCAACTCTGAAGCTACAACAGGGTCGTTGCTGGCCTATTTCCGAATGTTCATGGAAGCTTCACGGAAAATCTTTAATAATTCTTTATAGATCTGGATCGCATTTTCAGTGGTATCCGCTCCAATCAGGAGATCGTCCATGTACATCGAGTCTTGTAGGAGTCGAGCTGTCACTGGGAACCGGTTATTTATGCAACAAAAATGGTGCTTAATTTTGTAGCTGCCAGTGGGAAATGACACGAATTGGCTCCAAAAGGCACCCGAGTCATTCTCCAGGCGTCTAGTTCTGGTTTTGGTTATTCTGCTTTGGGTGATGTCCGGAACGTCTGGAACCACAAGAAGCGAAGCGCATCTGTGTGTGATTCCTGGAGGTCAATCTGAAAGAACGCTTTTTGAATGTCGGCAATCATAGCAACTTTGTACCGTCGGAAGCGGAGCGCTAGCCTTGCAACGTCCGGAATTAGACTAGGGACGGTTTCTAGGTTCTCATTCAACGTCTTCGCACCCGATTCGTGAGACGACGCGTCGAACACGATGCGTACTTTCGTTGTGGCTCGGCCCTCACATAATGCAGCAGGGTGCGGCGTGTAACATAGTCTTTCTGAAGAGTGCCCTTTTGTTGGTGGTACTCTTTCCACAGAACCACCCTTGAGGTATTCTCGTATTGTCGAGTCGTATCTTTCTAGGAGCTCAGGGTCTCTGTTGAGCTGTGCCGACGCTTGTTTGCAACAGTGTAATTATCACACAGATTGACCCTCTCCTTCCACGGTAACGCGAGTTCGTATTGCTGGCCTTTTTTCGAGATGTGGTCTCCGAAATTCTTCAGCACTGAGTCGTTGCTCATCGCTCGTTCTTCTTCAGCCTTGATTCCGATACCTTCAAGGCCCCAGAAACGAGTAAAAATCTTTGAAATCTCTTGATCTTCAACGAATGTTCGAAGATTAACAACGTTGGCGCACTGAATGATGTCGCTCCAGCAGGAAGTGGACCTTTAACAGTCCATCGTAGTTAGGTCTCTACAGCCTTCACCTTTCCACGCACAGGCCTCACTGCACCGGTCACTGTCTCCCAAAATTGGTCTGACCCAATGAAGATCGCAATTTGTTTATCCTCCACTCTTAATACCGAAAGAGCCTTCGAATCGATGTGCATATAATTCATTTGCCGTATAACTTTTTCTTTTGGCACAGGGATGTTTTCGCTGCAAATCGTGTCCACTTCCAAGGCTTCGATACTCGTACATTTGTTGCCTGCCGGGAAAAGGAGGACTCGCACCTTCTTCATCGTTTTTCTCGTGTGTTGACGTCCAAACACGACAACGCTCAGCGTCTCTTCTTCAAGCGGTTCGCAAACGAGTCTCTGAGCAGCATTTGCAGTAATAAAGCCTCGATGACTTCCTCCATCGAAGAGGACTCGGTAGCGCCCGGATGTTGTCATGGCTGCTATTTGGCTGTGAGAGTCTGCAGCAGTACAACTGAGCCCGTTTCTGTGGACACCAAGTTGACCGGGGTCGAAGTAACGTTGCCCTCGTCGTTCGTACTGCCATCTGATGCGCCCGCGAACGTTACATGCCTCCTCGAGCACATGCCACATTTAGGTTGGCTTCTGCACTGTTAACCACGTGGACCTTCTTGTTGCAACGGAAGCACCTTCCGGCTTTGCAAGCATCTGCTTTCTGTGTGGTAGGCTCAGTTTTTTTTCGAATCGCATGCATCATCAGAGTGCTTTCCAGAGTGGCAAAAAAGCACTGCTTCGTGCCGCTCGCTGAGCCTTGCAGCCCAGAGGTTGCAGGAACGTCACGCGGATGGTTCGCTTGACGTCCATCTTCTGGGGTGCGATGAATTTTTTGTGCGGAGTTTTTAGCAATGGCCTATTGATATAAAGGCTGATGTTGGAAGAATTCTACGAGCAATTGATGCTCCTGATCGGGCTGACCCGTTTGACCGGTCCTGTCGCCGAGTTCGTTTGACGAAGCGTCAGCTGCGGAACGTGACGTCTTTAGCATCTCATGGAATCGCAGGACCATGTCTGTCGGTAGAACCCTGAGCAGGATTTCCCGAAGCATGGTGCAGTAGGTCGTGAAGCTCGTTCCAAGTGCCTTGAGGCTGCGGATGTGCACCGGGACCCGATCGGAAAGTTGCCCCAGTTGTCGGACGTCGGATGACGATGACACCGGCTTCAAGTCTAGGAGGCCTCGAAGATGGTCTTGCACGATGATGCGGTCATTTCCGAAGCGCTGTTTTAAACTCTTCATGGCATCCTTGTAGCAGCCATCGGTAACTTGCAGTCTGGCTATGGCTGATCCAGCTGCGCCAGTAACGAGGCTCCTCAAGTAATTAAACTTGTCAGCCGTGCTGAGCTCGTCATGGTTGTGGATGGCTGCCGAAAACTGCGTCCAGAATCGCTGCCACGATCTGCGGTTCACGTCAAATCTGAGGAGCTTTAGCTGGGGTAGCTTGCATTTGGCAGTTGGTGATAGGTGAACGGTCGTCGGACGTGGCGTTGAAGAACGGGATTCTTGCAGCTTGAGAAGAGGATTCGCAGTAGCGCTCACAAAATTGTCGCCGTATTGTCCCGCGTCTGTTGTGTCGCTGTGTACTACGTCATCCGGTGTCTCTTCAAGTATCGCCTCGCACAACTTCTATATCTGACCCAAGATGGCAAGCTGGGCGAGTTGGTATTGGTTCATGGTTATAGAAAATAGCCAGCGCAAGGAAGACGAGGACGAGGAAGGTAACAGACACAGCCCAGAGATCTATATTTATGGTCTATATCTGACCATAAAATTCGTTGATCTGTTGGAGCAGTAAACTCACTGCTCCTGCCGTCGCCTCTCACTTATGTGGCATTCCGCTTCCGTTAGAAGGCCATTCACTTGCGCCCGTTGGCTGCATCGTCGTCGAATCTGTCGTTCCATTCTGTCACACGCAGCTAAGGACTCGCCAAGACAGCAGGATCGGCGTCTTTTTCTCGGCTTTTGTGGCTCCGTGCGTCGATGAGCCTGGCCCTCTAGCAAATGGTTTGGGCCCAATTGCTGTGCGGCCTCGCAAGAAGTCAGTGACAGGTCGTAGTTCTGCATTGTCTCGCTGCTGTTCCGAGGTAGTTGGTGCATCAAAAACACCGATGAGCGCAGGGTCTTCGCTGTAGTCACCATCAGCGCGGGGAGGGCCAACCGGAGCTCTTAACAGGCACTCTGCATCTAAATGGCGCTTTCCGGATTTGTAGAGGAGGGGTATGTCGAATAACTGTATCCCTAAACTCCATTGTGGTAGACGGTCGGTAAGGTTCTTCAGGTTCGTCAGCCTGCAGTGGGAATAGTGGTCACTGATGACCATTAAATCATGCCCATAAATTAAGGGTGCTAATTTAAAGATGGCCTAAACCACAGCAAAGTATTCTTTTTCTGTGGCCGAGTAGTACTCTCGACCGTGGCCGGATTCTTCTAGCATAAGCGATGACCCTTTCGGCGCGGTTTTGCAACTGGTCCTCACATTGCTGGTATTCGTGTTTACCGCAGTCGCAGTATCTTCCTCAAAGTGGGCCAGTGGATGTGGTGTCTGGAAGCGACGACGGAGATCCTCGAAAGCGCTTCCTGTGCATCGGCTCAGGTAAAATCTACGTCATCACGCGTGACTGGTGTGAAGGGCGATACAATGTGGGAAAACATTGCAATAAATCTCCGATATTAGGAGCAAAGCCCAGAAGCGCGAATAATGCTTTTGTCCATAGGGATACAGAAGTTGGAGACGGCATCACGTTTATCGGGATCTGGAAGGACACCGGCTTGGCTCACCACGTGACCGAGGAACAGTAGTTCTTTGTACCCGGGGTGACATTTTTCGGGCTTTAGAGCGCGCGCGGCAGATTAAATGACCTGCAGGATGGATGATGTCGGTCCAAGTGTTGTTGAAAGGTGATGATGATGATGGTTGGGTTTTTATGGCGCAAGGCCGACTAAGGGCATAGAGCGCCAGAGGAAAGTTTATTTAATGAAGTGAAGTGGTTACAAAAAAAATGTCAACCGAACATAGTAAAATCAGTTACAGATAATGGTAATGGCTGGTGTATAGGGCCAGATTTGATTATGCGTGATAGGAAATGAGGTTTAAAAACTTAACGTCTGACAAATACTCAAACACACGTTTAACAGAAACAATGGCTTCGTCACCTAGAAACTGCGATGGATGTAGTGGGGTATGTTGTCCGTAGAGTTCTCTGAAGTGTTTGTGTCGTGTTGTGTGAAGTGCCTTTCATGTGAGTAGTATGTGCACTACGGATAGGGCCTCTCCGCACCAGCTGCACTGGGGTCTAGAAGATCCCGTCAGCAGATACGAGTGCGTTGCATGGGTGTGCCCTATCCGTAATCTGGCCAAGGCGACTTCAGAGTATCTATTGCGTGTGTCGGTGGTGTATGGTCCCAATTGAGGTTTTATTACGTGTAACTTGTTGTCTGTTTGTTCACTCCAGTGTGTTTGCCATGTTTTGTGAAGTTGTTGTCTGATGTGTGGTTTCACGTCGGTGTAGGGTAATGTGGTTATGTCTACTGTATTCGAGAGTGTAGCAACAGCAGCCATTCGGTCCGCTGCTTCGTTCCTGGCAATACCACAGTGGCCAGGGACCCAGCAAAGAACCAGTTCAAATTTGCGTACATACACAGACATAATACCCTTGACAATCAGATTGACAACGTGGTTTTTCGAAGGCACTGTTGACGACAGTGCCCGCACAACACTGAGGGAATCTGTATAGATAATGGATTGTGGGATGTGGTTTTGAAGTATATGATTGACAACAAGAAGTACACCGTAAGCCTCTGCCGTAAAGATACTAGTATGACTATTCAGAGTTCGAGTGACACTAAGGCCGGGCCCATGCGCCGCGCAGGACACAGAGGTGGCAGATCTAGAAGCGTCAGTATAAAATTCAGAGCACTCATACTTCTGCTGCAAATACAAGAAATGCTGCAGAATTGCACATGTGGGAGCTCGCTTTTTATCTAGATGTGTAAAAGATGTGTCGCATGATACAGGGCGGAGATGCCATGGTGCTATAAAATCCGTTAGAGAACTTTGGATTGCATCTAAAAAGGAGACAGCAAGCTCTGACGCCTCCTCTCTAACTCTGTAAGAGAAGGGCGCAGAGATCGATGGTCGATTTAAAAGGAGTTCAGTCATGGACGTATCATGAAAAACTGATTTAAAAGGATGGTGAGGCATGGATGAAATTTTAAAAGCATAAAGGAGATCTGTGTAAACTCGCTGACGTTGTAGGTTCCATTTGTTGCACTCCACATAGAGGCTTTCGACCGGGCTAGTGCGGAAGGCGCCACACGCCAGGCGGAGCCCGAGATGGAGCACTGGGTCCAGCATTTTGAGGGATGTTTTACTTGCTGACCCATAAACAACGCTACCATAGTCCAATCGTGAACCTATCAAGCTGGTAAAAACACAGAAGAGAAGTTGTTTGTCAGCACCAAAAGAGATGTGCGACAGAACCTTCAGGATATTCATTGTTTTTAAGCATTTATGTTTTAGTTGTTTTGTGTTCAGTTTCAGTTTCAGTTTCAGTTTATTGTTTCAGTAGAAATGGTACAGTGCATAAATAACTCTAGGAGGTCCCGTAGTCATAGACTGGGGAGGGACCTCCTACCAACAAGTACGAACGAAAAGTACACCAAACGCGGTTAACAGCAGTAACAACCCTAAAAAAACACGAAGAACATGATTACACAATCAAGCCAAATATTGTTACTAAAAATCAGAAGTATTATACAAAAAGATAATTAAAGGGGGATTTTCATCTACATACCACATATACAAGTAAATAATAACAATCGTTAGGCCAAAATGATCCGGCGAAGCTGCCTCTTAAAAGAATGAATTGAAGGAGATGATTTGATGGTTGGGGGTATTGAATTCCAGAATGAGGTCGCCAAAAAGTTCGCAGTTAGTTTGCCGTAGTTAGTCCTACATTTTGGTAAGAGATAATTGTTGTGGTGTGAGAATCGAGTGCGATCAAAATGCGGGTTTTGATCTTTAGATATTAACGAAATGGGTAAGTTTCCTTGACAAAATTTATAAGTTAGGACGCAAAGAGAATATTTATTTAAATCGCCAATTGACAAAATATTAAATCTGCGGAGTAAAGCTAACGCATCACATGAAAAATGGCTGTAAGTGATTATTCTTAAAGCTTGGTTTTGTGTGTGTTGTAAAGGTGCCAAGTGAGTTTGATATGTGTTGCCCCAAGAAGAAATGCAATATGAGATATGGCTGTGAAGGAATCCATAGTAAAGTGAGACTAATACGCGTTCATTAAAATAGGGACGGACTCTAATTAGTATTCGCAGGCCATAGGCCGTTTTACGGGTTAATAGAGATATGTGACTGGTGAATTTCAAATGCCTGTCCAGTTCAACGCCGAGAAATGTGGCACGATCTGTAGCATGAAGCAAATTTGGCCCAAGGCTTATGGAAGGCTTTCCCGGAACAGTTTTAAGCGGGGATGAAAAAATCACGAAGTGTGATTTAGTGCCATTAATATTTAGCACATTATCACTGCACCATTTAACGACTTTAGCGGCATCAGCATTGAGGTGAGAAATTAGGGAATCCAAACATGTGTTAGAAGAATAAATTGTCGTGTCATCAGCGTACAAAATACAACTAGAATGTTTCATTTGGTCTGGAAGGTCATTAATGTATGCAAGAAATAAAATGGGTCCCAAAATTGAACCTTGTGGTACTCCAATGTTGGTTAGTCTAGTACACGAAAGAGTATCAGAAATAGAGACCACGTGCTTTCGATCACGTAAGTAATTGCGGATTAGGGAAAGCGCTGGACCACATACACCTAACGCATTTAATTTAGCAAAAAGTATGTCGTGATTTAAAGAATCGAACGCTTTAGAAAAATCAATAAACAGGGCACCGGCGAATTTACCTTCGTCAATGGCTGTTTTAAGATGATCAGTTATAGTAACAAGAGCTAATTCAGTAGAGTAACCAGGTCGAAAGCCAAATTGATTAGATGACAGAATACTAAATTTTGAGAAATAGCAGGTTAAACGACTAACAAACAGCTTTTCAATTAGTTTGCTGAAGAACGACAAAATAGCAATTGGGCGATAATTTGATAATGATGTCTTGTTACCCTTTTTGAAAACAGGAATAATTTTGGCTATCTTTAGGCAACTAGGAAAAACGCCAGTTTTGAAAACTATGTTTATTATGTGTGAAAGCACGTTACTGATAAGATGTGCTATAAGCTTTATAAGCGAAGAATTAAAGTTGTCTAAGCCAGCACCTGTATTTTTTAGACTGAGAATGGTCAAGCGCACTTCATCTGGGGAAACAGGTCTCAGAAAGAAACTGTGTGGCAGACGATGATAAGCGTTGGCAGTTGGAAGCGAAAAATTTGGCTGATCAGGATAGAAGGAAGCTACGAAGGCATTGGCAATGGCTGACGGATTATTTAACATTTGCTCACCAACCTGAATAGCAGTTATAGGGGGGTTTGACGGTGCCTTATTTAAAAATTCGTTAATTATTTTCCATTGTTTTCTTGAATCGTTGCCAGCACGGTCGATTTCTTTTTCATAATACTTCTTCTTGGCGTTTTTAAGAAGCCTACCCAAAATATTCGAATAGCACTTGTAACGCGCCAGCAGGGTCAAATTGAATGGCTTCTTTTTTGTTTTTTTATAAAGATTATCTTTCCTGCGCACGCATTTTAGAAGACTATCGGTCATCCATGGACATCGAGGTGAAGCAAACCTTTTCTTGCTCGTTGTTATTGTTGTCGACTCAGAAATAGCGTTAGAAATTATGTTACAAAATGTTTCAAAAGCGAGTTCAGGATCATTTTGCGCCGTAACAGGGCACCAATCAGAATTAGCAATTTTGTTAAGAAATGAAGCTTTGTCTATAATATTTCTTTTAACATGCATATCCGGATTTTTGACATTGCACTCTATTCGCACAAATATGGGGTAATGATCCGTTAATGAAACTTCAATGACACCAGATCCAGGAGTAACCAAAAGGTTGGACAATGCGTGATCAATTAATGAGTCCTGTCCTGTAATATTCCGACGAGTCGGTATAGATATAAGTGATTCAAGACCATGTCCATTCAAAGTATCTGTATAAGCAGCATGCACAGAATTGTTCATGTCTAACAGATTAATGTTGATGTCACCCATTATAACGATGTTTTTTCGTTCCAGTGAGAGTGTGTGCAAAACCTGGTTTAATTCTAAGCAGAAATCCGAAACAGACGATGAAGGAGAGCGATAAATAGACCCGATAATTAAGCTTTTGGAATCAATACTAAGAAATGACGCATCAAGCTCAAGCCACACAGACTCGCAATTCACTTGATTAATTGATAAGTCTTGACGCCTGGAATATTGTAACTCAGTGGAAATGAAAACCGCTGCGCCACCATGACAGCTGCCGCTGCGGTGACAGTATTCTGCTGTATAAGATGAAAAAGAGTATAGGTTGCCATCAGCTTCATTGAGCCAAGTTTCACTGACACAAATGATCGAGAAATGGTGATTGAGCGATGCTAGGAATGTAGTTATGTTGTCAGAATGCTTTCGTAAGCTACGAGCATTAAAATGCACAAGAGACCGGCAAGGTGTTTCAAGATATGAATCAAGATCGGACGGTGTGAAGTATGAAGCCATGATGAGACTGTTTAGGAAAAATGAACATTAAAAAAGAGATTAGATTCAAGTGAAAATAGAGAGGTCAGCTACAGAGTTAATGCGATGAACCCGGCTGTCCTCAGATTTGCGAGCGTTGATTCGACAGTTCTTTGTCCAAAGGAAGCGCCATCCCTTTTCTTTTTTGAGCGCTAAGGCCTGAGCAAACAGCTTCTTGTTGTCGGGTGTTAGGTGCTCATTAATGAAGATGGGTTCCTTGTTCTCTCCTGTGAATCCAAGACTGCCAACGACCAGCCTAGCCTTGCGAGCCTTCGCCAGAAATTCGTTTTTCTTGGCGCGTGAGCAGAACCTTGCAATGATGTTTTGATGACCAGACTTAGTGGGAACACGATGCGCAATGTCTACTTCCACCGGAGAAAGAGGGCATGAAGCCTTTTCAGCGATGGCAGTCACAACGGCAACACAGTCTTCATCCTTAGAAAACGGCACTCCTTTGATTTCAACATTGTTTATTCTGGAATATTGTTCCATCTCGGAAATCTGTTTTCTAAGAGCCTCATTTTCAGCCAGCAAAGCCTTGTTTGAGGCTAACAACTCGGCCTGCTGGGTACGCGAATTCTCGACAATGTCGTTAAGCATGCTTAACCCACCATCTATGTCGGTAACTTTGTTACGTAGGGAACTGTTATCCAGTACAGCTTCCTGCAACTTTACTTTCACGTCGTCAACAAGCTTCTCAACAAGTTTGTTCAAGCGTTCTTGAAACTGCGCCTCGAGGTCATCGAGTCGCTTGGCCAATTCGGCATTAGTCGGCATAATGAAAGAGAACAGCAAACTTGCAAAACTACAAAGTAAGCAAGACAATCAACAGCAGCAGCAGCAGTTGCGGTCACAAATATTCTTACGCTATTTCCATAAAAAACAGCCACCAACCTGTGGAACGTAGAACAACGGCTTAGAAAAGCGCCCACTTCGACCGCAACCGCTGCCGCTGTGATGATGCTGCCCAGCCGACGGGAGCTTTTATAGCTGCGATGGTCCGGCGCAGGCGCTCTGGATGGGATCCGTTGACACGCAGCGCAGCCACGACACACCCGTAGGAGCGCCGATCAGTCCCACGTGCGGTATGGCGCAGCAGACAGCTTCTTCGGTAGATGATAGCCCAGGGCAGCAGTTTTCCTGTGGAACGTAGAACAACGGCTTAGAAAAGCGCCCACTTCGACCGCAACCGCTGCCGCTCTGATGATGCTGCCCAGCCGACGGGAGCTTTTATAGCTGCGATGGTCCGGCGCAGGCGCTCTGGATGGGATCCGTTGACACGCAGCGCAGCCACGACACACCCGTAGGAGCGCCGATCAGTCCCACGTGCGGTATGGCGCAGCAGACAGCTTCTTCGGTAGATGATAGCCCAGGGCAGCAGTTTTCCTGTGGAACGTAGAACAACGGCTTAGAAAAGCGCCCACTTCGACCGCAACCGCTGCCGCTGTCGCTGCCGGATGAATGTCAGCTTTTCGTCAAAGATAATACCCAAGAACTTGTGTTCCTTTTTTACAGGAATAGAGACACCGTGGAGTTGAATGTCTGGATCCGGCCGGATACCACGCCTCTTGGAAAACAAAATACAAGTGCACTTCCCGGGATTAAATTTAAAACCATTGCCATCTGCCCAGCCAGCTAGCTTGTTAACACCAAGCTGGACCTGGCGCTCACAGACAGACAAGTTACAGGATTTAAAGGAGAGTTGAATGTCGTCTACATAGACTGAACAGGAAATCGACGGTGGCAGCGCCTTCCTAAGGGAATTCATTTTCACAATAAAAAGGGTGCAACTTAAAACTCCACCTTGTGGCACTCCATTTTCCTGCACATGAACCCTAGAGAGTGCAGTTCCAACTCGCACACGAAAGGTTCTTTGAGACAAGTAGCTGGCAAGTGTGTTTATCATGTTACCTGACATGCCAAAGGACTTGAGGTCGCTTAGGATGCCATACCGCCACGCGGTATCGTACGCTTTTTCCCGATCAAAGAATACCGTCATACAATATTGTTTGTGGAGGAAAGCATCCTTTATATAGGACTCGAGCGCGACGAGTTGGTCGTTCGTGGACCGCCCCGCCCTGAAGCCTGCCTGGCAGCCCTCGAGAGGACCATTGTACTCAAGGAAGTACGCGAGTCTCCTGTTTATCATCTTCTCGAGGAGCTTGCACAGGCAGCTTGTGAGGGCGATGGGCCGATAGCTAGCAGGAGAGGAAGGGTCCTTTCCTTCCTTCAGGAAAGCCACTACTATGGCCTCCCTCCAAAAGCGAGGAATGTGCCCCGAAAGCCATATGTTGTTGTATAGATGTAGGAGTGTTTCCAGAGTATCTGGGTGTAGGTGTTGTATCATGGTGTATGTGATTTTGTCTGCACCTGCAGCTGAAGGCTTACATGTGCTCAGAGCAACCTTCAGCTCATGAATAGAAAAAGGAGAATTGTAAGAAGTGTGCGACTTGTTGTTATCACGCAGGGACTTCTTTTCTACAGATGTTTTGTGTTTCATGAAAGTGTTTGTGTATTGTGCTGAACTGGACACGTGTTCGAAGTGTTGTGCAAGTGTGTTAGCCTGGTCTTCCAGTGTGTCCCCTGTTGTACTAACCAGGGGCAGGCTGTGTGTCTGTTGTCCTTTTAGTTTTCGTATTCGTGTCCAGACTTTGTGTGCGTCAGTGTATGAGTTGATGGAAGTGACGAAGGTGCGCCAACTCTCCCTTTTTGCCTCACGACGCACTCGCTTCCCCAAAGCCTTTGCCCGTTTAAAAGAAATTATGTTATCTGACGTGGGGTACCGGCGAAGGACACCCCACGCCTTGTTTTGGGCCTCTCGCGCCCACCTGCAGTCCTCGTTCCACCAAGGCCTCCTTGGGTTGCGGGACGCACTGGAGGCCTGGGGCATGGACTTTTCGGCGGCGTCGACTATGTGCGCCGTGACGAGTTGGGCGGCTTCCTCCACGTGTAGGTTTTTTATGGTTGTGTGGTGTAGTTTAGATGTTTCTATGAATGTACTCCAGTTTGCTTTTGATTCATTAAACCTGTTATGGGCAGATGGACTGCATGGGCCTTTACCTCTGTATATTAGGGATGTGGGAAAGTGGTCACTACTATATGGGTCCGTGCCCACGCCCCACTCAAGACATGGAAAGAGAATTGCAGAACCAATAGCCAAGTCGAGATGTGAGTACGTATTATGTCCTAAGTTATGGTATGTAGGCTGTTTTTTGTTGAAAAGGCATGCTCCTGAAGATGTAAGAAATTTCTCTATCAGGCGACCTCGGGCATCCGTTCTGGAGGAGCCCCAAAGAGAGTTGTGCGCATTAAGGTCGCCTGTTAGGATGTATGGTTCGGGCAGCTGGTCGACCAGCGCCTCGAAATCAGAGCTCGAAAGTGCATGATCAGGAGGAATGTAAATGGAGCACACCGTTACCAACCTATTAAATATTATTGTTAGAATTGCTACAGCCTCGAGGACAGTCTTCAGAGTGACATTGTGGCAGGCTAAGGATTTCCGGGCGACAATTGCCACACCTCCTGAAGAGTGTGTGCAGCCAACCCTGTCCTTTCTGAATACCATGTACCTATTTAAGAAATGTGTCTGTTTGGAATTGAGGTGAGTCTCTTGGAGACACATGAGACTTGGCTGATTGGCATGCAGGATATCATACACATCATCAAGATTTTTAAGGAGGCCTCTGCAGTTCCATTGAATGATGTTTTCTGTTCCCATTATTTAGGTTTAAGAATGAATGGAGTGTGTGTATGTGTTCATGTGTCGTCTTTCGGGGCTGTTACTCTGGGGTTAGGCTTTTTAGGCCTGTCTGTAGGCTCGGAAGTCGGTGGCCGCTCCTTGCGCTGCGTTGCAGGCAGGAACGGCCCGACATCCATCTCGTCGTCGGATGTCCGAGGGGTGCCCGTCGGACCGGGCCCCCCGGACTTGGCCCCCCCTCGGGAGCCCTTCGTTTGAGCCGCCACCGCCGAGGGCGTCCGGGGGCCCAGAGGTGGCACGGGCGGTGCGGTGGCGGTGGGAACCGGTGCGGGGCCCATGGTGTCCATCACCTCGGTACCCTCCAACGCACTGGAGGACGGGGAGACAGAGGCGGGAGCGGCACCGGTCCCGACGGAAGACGTTTGCACCACAACCGCTGCTGCCTCAGCAAGCGGCGTGGTCGCGGGTTGGGCAGCCAGAGGGAACCCAGGGGGGGGCGGGGCAGGGACCAGGTCAGACTCGCCGAACTGGGTCCCTGTGGACACCAGACGCCGCTCCGCCCCGCGGCGAGCCGCGTCGGCGTACCTCCCCAGAGGGAAAGAGGCGAACCTCTTTCGCGCCTCTGGGAAGGTGATGTTCTCCGTGACCTTGATGTTAATTATCTTTTTTTCCATTTGAAATTTTTCGCACTTGCGGGAGTACGCTGCATGCGGACCGCCGCAGTTCACACAAGTGAGGATTTCGGATGGACAATTGTCAGTCGGATGATCGTGCGCCGCGCATTTCGCACACGTCGTTCGGCCACGGCAAGAGGTTGTACCGTGCCCGAACCGCTGGCACTTAAAACAGCGCCGCGGATTCGGGATGTACGGACGGATGGAGCAACGGATAAAACCTGCATTGATGTGTTGTGGAAGAACTGCGCGGTCGAAAGTCAAGATAATGTGCTTGGTGGGAATCTCCTTGTCGTCTCTGCGGATAGTGATGCGTCTCACGGCAGTGACGCCCTGATCCTTCAAGCCAGCAAGGAGATCCGCATCCGTTTCGTTCAAAAGATCTGTCTCGGATATCACACCCTGGGATGGGGTGTGACCCTGATGTCTAGATCAGCCAGTTTAGTCTGAGCTAGAAGCTTCGTGAACTGCTGCTTGTCATTTATTTCAATGAGGAGTTCACCGGACCTTTGTTTTTTGCACTTATATGATTTTCCTATTATGGCTTCAAGATACTTGGCGATCAAGAAGTCTGACTGAGATGCTAGAGGGTGGGTTGGATTGAGCGATTCCATCACAAGAAATCGAGAAAAATTATCCGGTTCTGGAAATGTAAAGATGGCAATTGGAGAAAAGATACTTCGGTGCGGCCCTCTTTCAGGGACCGATCACGTTTGGGGTGGGGGGGGGTTTGAAAATGCCATATAGCATAGTATAAAAGCAGGGAGACTGGGGTACTTTCTTCTTTGACCTTACCCTGGTAGCCAAAGAGGTCCCGGAGCTCCCTGCCTGGTGAACAGACAGGGAGCCCATCCGCCGGAGCTTGACCTGGGCTCCGACGGCCACCGTTCGTGGTTTCTAACCCTCCACCTATAAACACATTGCCACGGTTGGATCCAGCGTATGTTTGGGGGCTCGGGGTCCGCGGTATCGCCAGTACCGTCACCAAGATTGCTCAAGGTGCCCCGTGCGGGGGTTGTTGAAAGGTACTCGAAAGCACGACAACGTCGTCTAGGCATGCCAAGCATGTTTGCCACTTTAAGCCCGACAGAGCAGTGTCCGTGATTCACGGAAACGTTGCAGGGTCTGAACACAAACCAAAAGGGAGAAGTTTAAATTTGTGAAGATCATCGGGAGTTACAGAGGCGGTGTTTTTACGGGCTCGCTCGTCGACTACAACTTGCCAGTATCCGCTCTTTAGGTCCATGGACGAAAAGTAATGGCCATGTTGTAATTGCTCGAGGGAGTTGTCTATTTTAGGTAGAGGGTGCGCGTCCTTCTTGGTTATCTTGACGAGTTTTTGGAAATTGACGCCGAATCTTAGGCTACCATCTTTCTTTTTTGCCTTGATGACCGGTGACGCCCAGGGGCTTTTCGTCAGCTCGATGATGTCATTCTCGATAATCTTGTGAACGTGCTGCTTAAGTGTTCTTACGAACGGGTCTTTCATTTCAGGAGTAATTATATGATGTTTGACCAACTGGGTCTCGCGCACACGGAACGTCGACAAAAACCTGTCTCAGAAAGCTTTCAAATGATCGGAAAACTGCTGTCGTTGCGTCGGCAGTAAGCTGCTGTAACGTAAATTTTAAAGCTTTTCGCGACCGCAGTTAAATCTTCAATCTGCAGGACGAAGCAATCCGATCCGCTGATGACGTCTTCGAAGATTGCGACGGCAGTTCTTTTGGTGATTCGTCGGCGTTCATTGGGAAATTTTTTTACGGGGACCTCTGCTTCTCCGCACGAGTGTCACGAGGCCCGTAGCGATAGCAATCCGGCAGACCAAGAGAAGGGTAGGCATGACCTCAGCAATACCGCACCACTGAAATCCTAGTCCCACTCAACGGACACAAGCATGCAGGCCCTTGGTAGCAGGCTAACATCGTGGTCGACGATTGCCAGGTGTGCCCGTCGATTGCCAGTACTCTCGGCTGCAGTGTCAGTCGCAGAGAGACTGACAAAGCCTTCACGGATGTTGATAACTGCATAATGCTCGCGCAGGAGGTCAATGCCTAATATGAGGTCTCTGCAACACTGAGGGAGGCCGACGAACACGCCGACCAAATCTGACTCGTCAGTGCGGACCCCAGCGGTACAAATCCCGACAGGCGGCATGAGGTAGCCACCGGCAGAACGAAGTTGAGGTCCGCACCATGAAGTCTTAACCTTTGTGAGCCTGTAAGCAATTTCTTACAGACTATCCAGTAGTTAGCCCTGGCGTCCACTAATGCGGTCATCTCGCGCCCATCGAGGAAGACTAGAAGTTTGGCACCTGCTTTTGCGCCGACGTCGAAGTTCTGGGTGGTGTTTTCCTCCAGATCCGGCGATGCAGGGAGGCCATCGGTGCATCAAGCATTAGCAACCATGCCTCCGAAGGAGTCCCCTTTTATTTGGCCAGGGGCAGAGCGGGAGACCACCTAGTAGGTCCGTTTCCAAGTGCGGCGGCTCGGAGAAGTGTAGCGAGCGGGCGACGGCAACCGGGATTAGCGAAACGGCGTGTTGACTCGACGCCCGGCGCACTATTTCGAAACTGCAGTGGGTCTCTCTCCAGCTTGGGGACGAAGGACGGTAGGTGAAAACCCAGGCAGCCTGATTTCTCGATATGGGCACCACCAATAAAGGTGGCCTGGTTCCGCGCAGTGGTTGCGGAGCGGGCGGTTATTGGCAGTACGGCAGGGGTCTGTCTTGCGAACTTGTGGTTGACAGAACTGCGTTTCATGTTTGAAAGCGTGAGGGTGGAACGGCTGTAGCGGGCCAGAAGGGGCCTATTGCGTGAGCCGCCAGTTAGCTGTGGAGGGTACGCTGTAGTCCCCACACCTGGTCTGTTTGGTAGGGCGGCCGCCTGGCAAGTGAGAGCCTTGGCGTAGGAGACGTTGCATGGTGACTCTACGTGTGCCACTGGCCCCGAAAAGTCGCTGCGGATTTAGTCACGGATAATGTTGGCAATGGAGGCTTGTGCAGGATCTGCCCAGGAAATGATACCGCACTTAGGAAGCTCTTCCGTTAAGACTCTGCGGATGAGGTCGCGAAGACGGTTATCATGCCTGGCTAACACAGCAGAGATGCTAGACGGCATCGTGATGGTTATGCGGCCGGACTGCCGAGTCCGCCCTAAATATACTGCTCGTCGTCGAGTCCGCCCTCGTCCACTCCCCCCTAAATATACTACTTATTTTGTATTTGTTGTATTGTCAATGTTTTTTTTTATAAATTGTATTAGTACTCTGCAATACATATACCTCTATATGACACTGTATTTAATTATTTTCGCTGCTTTCACTGTGTTTTATTCCTCTATGTAATAAATAACCGACGGTCCCAGTGCATTCTCGACTATGGGACCCTCGTCTGTATAATTATGCTTTGTTACCTGCATCTGCTTGCAAGATTGAATAAACTTCTTCTTCTTAAAAGCTGCTGTAGAACCCGCTCGATGCAAGTAGCCTCAAAAATGAATTCCTCGACCATACACGGCGGATTGCACACGAGACCTGCGAGAGAGAGAGAGCGAGAGACAAATCTTTTATTGCCCCAAGGGCTACTTCGGGGTGACACGTCCGGGCGAGGGGTGTATAAGATGACGCACTTTCATTTCTCCGCATGGGGATCTGCTCGACGGAAGAGACAGGCAATGTCCTCCGCAAACGTTGCAATGCTCTCTTTGGTCTTCAGGTAACGCATACAGCAGATGCTGGGCATGGCTGTGGCGGTTGGCATTTGCAAAGCGTTCCTTGATGTGGCTACAAATTCGTCCAATGTGTGCAGGCTTCTTTCTAGGTTTGCAAACCACGTTCTCCCACTATCCTTGAGTGAGTAATAGACGTTATGGAGTTTCTGAACGGCGCACAATTGGTTCAACTGTTCAAGCCAGTCTTCGACGTCTTCGTATGCTTACCGTCAAAGGAAGTAGGGAA
This sequence comes from Haemaphysalis longicornis, assembly GCF_048455015.1. Lineage (NCBI taxonomy): Eukaryota > Metazoa > Arthropoda > Arachnida > Ixodida > Ixodidae > Haemaphysalis > Haemaphysalis longicornis. Next base: position 4,735,496 of record NW_027526306.1, read on the forward strand.
GCGGGGCTGCTGGAACGTCACGAACGTAGGCACTGCCGGCGGCCTCTCTTCCGGTTGAGAGTTTTGACGCTTTAGTGCCGACTCACAAAGGACGCTGCCTTACGGGGGAAGACCAAGATGGCGACGGCTTCACCGAAGACTGGAGGGGTGATTAGCCGATGTGTTTCAGGGCTGCCGCAAGGGGGCATCCTGGGCATCCAAAGCAACTTCCATCAGTGTTGCATCTTTCCATATGGAGACGCAAGTTGACCGCACATAGAAAGGGGGGCATTATTAAGCGACAGACATGCCTATATGGTAAGGTCAGCACAAGCCAGAGCCCAAGATGTCCATTATGGCGACCAAAAAAAGCACGTACACTTCTTCGCCGTCATCTTCGGAAGTCCGTTTGTACACCAGACCGCAGTCTATGGACATACCCACAGGGTGAATAGCGTGTATCTGGTGAAGGCTCCGAAGAACCCGCAGCAATGTTAAAAAGTAAAGACCATAAAATGCTGCCTTTTGGAACCCCTGGAAAGGCAGTAAGTAAGATAAAATTGGTTTAAATATACACGACTTACTCATTATAAACTGAAAACTACTGCTGGTTACACATAAGCTGTCCCTAGGATACCCTATCGTTCGAGCTAGAAACTTAAGGGTTTAGGGAAGGGTGCTCAAACATGGATCATATTTATGTCGTTATAAAGTAATAAAAAAATCCACAGAGTGCACCAAACCACTTAAAATCGCATTTAAACATTTTAAGAAAGCGTTTCATTCCATTTTTTCCACCGCGGTGCTAGAAGCACTACGAGACCAGAGAATAGAGGTAAGCTAAACGAGACTTCTAGAAAATATATATGAGGAATGCACTATTGGAATAACCTTTCGTTATTACAGCGGTAAATTTCACAGCCGAAAGAGAGTAAGGAGGGGAGATAATACCTCGCCGAAACTTTTCGCAGCATGTGTGTAGGAGCTGTTTAGAAAATTTGAGTAGGAAAACAAAGCATTAAGGTTAAACAGGGAATACTTCACGCGTTTGAGGTTTACGGATGACGTAATATTAGTGTGTTAAACTGCAAAACTGCAAAACTGCAAATGAATATGAATGAATCTAAGGTATTTAAGAGCAAGCCTGCCATAAACGTCTTCAACCGCTTCGGAAACCAGACGGTAGAAGTAAAAGAATATAACTACTTCGGACACATGGTTAGTGCTCACCCCAACCACGATCGACAAATCCGACGCAGAATACGTGCAGGTGGGGTGGGCTGGACAAGCACTCCCTAATGACTATCAAGTAAGCTACTTCTCTCAGTCAAAAGAAAAATCTACAGTCGGTGCACACTTCCCGTGATGATATACGGAGCTGAAACCTGGCACCTATCGAAAGAACTTGAAAGCAAACGTAACTCGGCTCAACCGGCCATTTAACGAATAATGTTCGGAATGAAACTCAGGAATAGGAAACGAGCTACCTGGATCAGAGAACAAACTAGACAAGAAGATATCAATGTTCATATAAAGATAAAGAAATGAACTTGGGCTCTCAATGTAGTTAGACGAACCGCCAACCGGTGAAAAATTAGTGCAACAGAGTGCACACCAAGAGGTGCGTGGAGAAGGAGTGAAGGCCACAAACTCTTGAGGGGTATAAATAGATAAATTGCGCAGTAAACTGTGGCCTGAAGCACCGAAGAAAAGGAGCTGTTGGAGGTCAATGGGAAACGCCATAGTTTTGCAGTGCAGCTGAGTAGACTGATGATGATAATGATAAAGATGAATAACGTCGCACGAGTAAGTGTGTCGAGTGCTTTGGAAAAATTAAGAAAATTGCAAGATTTGATAGCCATGGCTAAAAAACTCCTACTGTTATTTGTTTTTGTTAAAGTAGTGCATCAGTGGTGAATTTTTCTCTTACAAATCCTTACTGCATGTCCAAAAAAATGACGAACTTATCCCTTTCGCACAGGGAGGAACGGGTGTATTTTTTAGCTTTTTAGCCTACCGTGCTTTTCCAAGTCCTGCAAGTCGTCTCTTACGCCTGATATTCAGAAAATACGAGAATAGCAATAAGAAATATCAGTTTTTTTTTCCTAAGACGGCTAGCGTGATTGCGCCGGCTGGGGCGCCGTTTTTACTTTGCAATTTATCGTCCCCAGGTGGCGACATGGGTGAACTGCCGTAACCAATGAAGTCTCGGAAGCGTTCGCAGCGACTACCTAGGACTGTGAAACCGAAACAGGTTGAGCCAATTTTTGAGCCTCGCGTTTGTGCGGGCTGGGCCGTAAAGAGTTTTATAGCAAAAGGTCCAGATGGGCTACTTCGCAGTCCAGTAGCGATATGAATGGGCGAGTAATACAATCTTCTGATCTTTCTTATATAAAAGGCTTCAGCTATCTCCCTTGTTCTCCTGTCTTTGTGATTCATCAAAACGGCGGTGCTATCAAAAACAATGAATGACGCTGAGGTACAGCCGTCACTTCGTATGCGAGAGGTACTGGGAGCGAATCCTGGTACTGCCGGGCACCCACCAGTTTCTTAATGGGGAGAGGCATCCGTGGCCAAATGCGGACCCTTTACAAGGGAATTCACACCTAGAAACTGCCTTTACACTTCCAAAGGGCCCCTGACTCTTGTCCATCTGGAGGGACCCCCGGCCACCATGCCACATTGAGCCATCGCCGGGGTGAGACTCTGGCGGCATGTCCTGCCAGTAGCGGTTGCGAGTTCAGCGTCCACCGTGGCTGTGGAAGGCACCATGTGCATTTCCATTTGTAAGGCACCGGTAAAACACTGGTAAAATTGGTACAAGCGACTCCCCGTCCTGGCGCTCGTCCCTTGTGTGCGACTACAACGCTTGGGAAGTTCACCCTGTTTGCACGGGAAATCCCCGCTATGGAAAGGGGTGGCTGGAAAAATGCAGGAACTTTTTTTATTTTTTTACGCGTCCGACAGAAAGACTTAAATGGCTAGCTTCTGTGATCATTCCGTCGTGTTTGCTGCCCAAAAGATTCTAACAAAGTTGACGCAGCACGAAAAATCGGCAATTCCAAAAGAATGGCGGAAACAGTGCGCTGTTATGCCTTATCATCATGCAATTTCGCATAGTATAAAAAAGATAGCAGGCAAGTTAGATGTTGATGTGGTATTGTCGGTGAACAATAAATTAGATAGGGTTATACCCAGTATACCCAGAATTGACAATACGCTGTCCAGAAAAGGTTATTTTTAAAGAAAGGGTCGTGCTGTTAAGTTAAGGCTCCGTTTGTTGCGTGCCAATGCAATCTCGTGTACTGCATTCATTTGAAATGCAAAAGAAAGTAAATAAAGCAAACAGGGAGATGCCTCAATGAGCGCTGGCGCGAGCATTGAAACACCCTCAAGGGCACACCAACGTCACATTTTTTATCTCATTTTAACTTTGCGGCTGCTATTCGTTGTTTGATAGTACCGCGGTTTTGTTGACTCACAAAAACAGCAGAAGAAAGAAAATAGCTGAAGCCTTTATATAAAAGGTACTCAGCAGATTGTATTTGTTGCCCGTCCATATCGCTACTGGGCTGCTAAGTAGTCTGTCTTGATAACCCCATCGACATCTTTGCTGCTTGTGTTTCTGAGAGTTTGGTAGGCTACAAAAACTTGGAAATCAGTGGCGGGATGGAAGTACAAAATATGTATGGTAAGTTCACGAATATAGCCGTTCGGAGTTTTGCTATTTCTCTTTGTGTTGCGGATTGCTTTTTAGTGTGTTTCTAAGTTTTTTTGAATTGTTGAAGGCCGTTATATAAATTTGTGCTTTCAAGGAATTTTGGAAAAACAAGCAGTTTTTTTCTCGTACCATTTTTACGTATTATTCGCTCACCCATAGCGTCTGTGCTTTCCGAGCTTGTTTAGCCATTTCTTCGTAAAACATTTATTCTGAATAGCTCACATTTAGTCAAAAATGTGTTGTAGGCACATCCAGCATCCCCTTCCTTATGTATCTGCTACCAAGTACCAGGTTCTGGGAAAGCGCAAGCGTGACATGGGTAATATCCCTATAGGACATGGTATGCCTTTGCGTGCAGTTAACAGAATGTTTTTTTGACTGCGAAATGTATGAATAAATGGTCCCGGATAGCAGTGTGTATTGTTTCCGCCGCTACACCATAAATTCTATATTGGTCAAAAACAGATCAAGAATACACAATTGGGAAACAGTAATATATGTGAGACATTGACCATGTTATTTGCCTCCAATACATTTAAGAACTCGTGTCCTATAGGACAGTTCCCAAGAGAGTTAACGTTTATGTCGCGCCCATAATAACGTCATATCTGTTTCAGCTGCACACTGAAACGAATTTTCCAGAAATTCAAAAATAGTGCAGCCTTACCATTTGGTAGGCTATATAGGACACATTTTACGCGGCATGATGGGTTGTAAGTGCTTTTAAATCCCCCGCCATTTGAGATATTGTGGTGCGATAGAGTCAGGGAGGGTGGAACTCAGGGGGATAAGAACCTTACCACCACTATTTCCTGACAGGTATAAAAAACACATACCCAAATATGATTGCTACATGAGCCCTATTTGTGTACCACATATCAGTAAGGGTGATGATGTCAACACGTCCTGTAAATTTCTGCAATAGGTCAACTAGTACGTCCTATTTGTTTGCAGCTAATTATCTATTACCCTGAAAAAGTGTGAGCGAGGTGCAATTTAGATTTATGCTGAAAAAAGGGCGTATGCCTGGAACTCGGAAAGGCTCCGCCATGGCTGAATACTTAAACGCATCTCTTCCATTCTATATTAAACAAGTTTGGCCAATTCCTCCGCATTTCTTTTTTGAGTTGTCTTCTTTCATGACGAAAATATTCCCCTCCCGACACAGGGCATGCCTCTAATCAGTTTGCTTTTTGGGACACTGTGATGCCTATCAATAGTTTCAACCACGCTAAAAAACATTTATTAACGAACCCCGAAGCTCTTTCGGTGAACCCATCCTGAACTGCGCTGATTCGCGCTTTTTCTGTTTTTGCAAGATAGCGTGGAGCTTGGAGTGATGTTTCCGAAGAAGAACGATAACTTTTTTGGTTGGTATATGTTGATATGTATCAACATTGTAAGGAGTGATCTGTTCCACAATTACCTGCATGATTTTGTCAGCAAGCGTAGGAGGTTTGTTTGAGAACTGTGCAGAGCGCGCTTCGTTTCTATACTCATGTTTCATTGTAATCTTGCAGAAATACTAATCTTCTATCAGTTTCCGTCTCCTCGGTAGTCAGAATATCAATCTTCATGTGAGCGCTTCGTTCGCTGCTGTCAGCCATGATTTCTCCTTTCGGAGAGCTTTCGTTTTGACAAGTTCCTTATGCTTATCACTAATTATTTGCATGGTTATTCTACTCTCTTTGATTTCGTGCTTCAGTTTTTTACAGAAGTCATTCAATTTCATTCGAAAAGCAGCTTTCATCGCGTCACATATATTAAAACATTCACGAGCCGGCATGGGTTTCTCCGGCGCCTTGTCATAAGCTCGTTTCTGAAAACAAACATGCAGCCACACAGCACCCAACACACCGGCAGTAGAAGCCGTATCACACCAAAACAAGCTCCTTTTACGTTACAAATAACTTATCTGCCTGTAATAAATAAGCATGGGGCGTAAGAGATAATTCCCTATGTGTGTGCCACTACCTCTGCGGCCCCCGTGGGATCCGTGCAGATCGCCGCTCATCCTGTTGTAGACTGTCGCCCTGTCTGCGGATATCACCAGAATCGTGCTGCGCGAAATCGCACCTATGGTACCGACCCCCACACTGCCATATTCAGATGATCGCTGCCAACTTACTACGATCGCTGCAATCCAGGCCGTCGTTCGCGATAAAATGGCAAGCGTGGGCCTTCATCAAGTCTGCAGTATCGGGCATCCTCATCCTCCTTTTGCCCTACAGTTTTATCGGACCACGCACATAAGCCCCCAATCGCATTTTGGCAACGGCCGCCGCAATCCCGCTGAATGGCGAACGCCTGACGACAGACCAATTTTCTTCAACTGCTCCCGTATTGGCCACATCGTTCGTTACTGTAGGAACCGCTGCACTCCACCCCCGCCCAATCGATCACCTCATTACGCCTCCCGGTCTTTCTCATACGGCTACACTCCCGATGCGCAGCGCCGTACTCCCCCAAGCTCGGGTACCAAACACTTGAATGCACACCCTGTGCACACCCGGTTCAACCGCTCACCCTCGCCCCAACGTCGTCAGCCCCGATCGCCGCAACCTCGTCGCTCGTCCCCAATGCCCGATTGTGCCGCCCGATACTCTTCAGAAAACTAGGCAGCGCAGCTCCCAGAGGTGATGCTGCATTTCCGGCCTGGCCCGAAAATCCTCTACCTCCTCGTTGTGGAAAGCACAACTTATTAGCCCTTCATGTAGATGGTGTACCGGTGACTCCTTTAGTAGGTACAGGTGCGCAGTTGACCGTCATGAGCTCAACCCTTCGCCGCCGCCTACGGAAAATCCTCACGCCTACCCCGGGCCGTGTTTTGAGAGTCGCCGATATTGGGATGACCTTCGTAGTCGAAATATGTGCAGCGCATGTTGGACTGGCCGGCCACGAAATCCCGGTTATGTTTGGTGTCCATGACACGTGCCCTCATGACGTTATTATCGGCCTGGACTTTCTCGCGCACCACGCAGCCTTAATCGATTGTGCCTAGGGTGTTCTTCGGCTCAAGCTACCCTGCCCCCTTACTACTGATGTAGAACCTTAGCCCCGGCTTCGTTCCATTGAGCACATTCACCTGGCCCCAAAGGCAGTGACCTTCCTTCTGCTGACCCCGTCTCCGCCCGTGCCGGAGGGTGATAACATCGTTTCACCGGCTGAAGACGTGTTGCTCGACCGCCACGTGGCTCTCCCGTTTTGGGTCGTACCGGTTGCCCAGAATCGGATCACACTACCGTTACTAAATTTCGGACTTTCGACACACGTCCTTCCTCAAGGAATAGCGCGTGCCCTGCTTTTACCATTGGATAAATCCGAGATTTCTGCCATCCTGACACAGCCCAAGTTGACAAAGCAAACTACTACAACCTCGCAAAATCAGAAGAGTTTGTGACAATGATTTCCCCGTACCTTCCAGCGCTCCAAGCTCACGAGCTTAGCTGCCTTCTTGCCAGCCATCGCGACATTTCTTATTTGAATACCCGGCCATTAGGTCAGACTTCCGTTGTGACGCATCAAATAAACACCGGGGATGCCAGTCCTATACGTCGACCCCCATATCGCGTGTCTCAGACCAAGGAGGTGCCATTCAGCGGGAAGTCGACGATGTGCTCAGAAGGGATGTTATTGGACCCTCCTCTAGCCCATGGGCATCACCGATTGTTTTTGTGAGAAAGAAGGATGGCTCATGGCGCTTCTGTGTTGACTACAGTCACTTGAACAAAATTACTAAGAAAGATGTATACCCCCTTCCTCGAATAAATGACGCCCTCGACTGCCTACATGGTGCCTCCTACTTTTCATTCATCGATTTGCGGTCCGGGTACTGGCAAATAGCTGTCCACGAAAAAGACAGAGAAAAACCGGTTTCGTAAGACCTGATGGTTTGTACCAATTCGAAGTCCTGCCATTCGGACTGTATAACGCCACTGCCAAATTCGAAAGGATGATGGACTCTCTTCTACGCGGATTCAAGTGGACAACTCGGATTTGTTACCTGGACGACGTCGTTATGTTTTCACCCACATTTGAGACTCAACTGCAACGTCTTTCGGATATTCTGGCTGTTTTTCGCAGACCCCGTCTGCAACTGAACTCCACCGAAAGGCCATTTCCGATGCCGCCACATGAAGACTCTCGGTAACCTAGTCGACTCCACCGGTGTTCAACCCGATCCCGAGAAGATACGCGCCGTCAAAGACTTCCCCATTCCGCGTTCAGTGTACGACGTGCGCAGCTTTATAGGGCTGTGTTCGTACTTCCGCCGTTTTGTCAAGGATTTCTCTACCATCGCTCGCCCCCTCACTGATCTTCTTAAGCAAGATGCAGCGTTCTCTTGGGGCAAGGCGCAAGAGTCGGCGTTTTCCGCGCTCATCGGCAACCTATTGACCAACGAATCCTGGCTCACTTTGACAGCTCTGCTCCAACGGAAATCCGCAAAGACGCCAGCGGCCGTGGCATAGGAGCGGTGCTGGCCCAAACACAGGCGTGCCTCGGCCGGGTGATAGCTTACGCAAGCCGTCTGTTGTCCCCATCCGAGTGCAACTACTCTATAACAGAGCGCGAATGCCTTGCTCTGCTGTAGGCCGTCGGCAAATTCAGACCATATCTGTAGTGAAGGCAGTTCACCGTTGCAACCGACCACCACGCCTTATGCTGACTTTATTCTCTTAAAGATCCCACAGGCCAGCTTGCTCGCTAGGCCATATACCTCCAAGAACATGATTATTCGGTTGTGTACAAATCCGCTAATCTGCGCAGCGATGCCCACTGTTTATCTCGTCAGCCCGTCGATGAGCCTCCCACTGATGAGCCCGACACGGATATTTGTGTTTGTTCTTTGTTCGACTTGGAAGACATCGCTAACCACCAGCGCCGTGATCCGACGTTTCGCCCTATTATCGACCGTCTCCACTCACTGCCAGCGGCCCCTTCTCTGAGCGCGTTCGTACTGCGGGATGTTATCCTATACCGCCGCAACTTCCGGGCTGATAAACCTTACCTGCTTCTGGTGGTACCCGAGCAACTTTGCCCGGGTGTCCTCCACCAGCTTCACGACGTGCTGATGGTTTGCCACCTTGGCGCGGCTCGCACTTACGACCGCATCTGCCGGCGATTTTACTGGCCAGAGATCCAGCGGACTATGTGTCGCTATGTCGAGGCGTGAGATCCTTGCAAACGTCGAAAAACACCCCCATTACGTCGCACCGACCAGTTGCAACCTTTGGACATTCCAACCGAACCATTTTATCGTGTTGGTTTAGACCTTTTAGGCCCGTTTCCACTGTCCTCCTCCGGGAATCGTTGGATTGCGGTAGCCACATACTATGCTAGCCACTACGCTATCACCCGTGCGCTCCCACGAGTTGTGCCACAGATGCCGCCGATTTCCTCCTGGAGGACGTCACCCTGTGTCATGGTTCTCTGCGCTAGTTGCTTATGGGCCGTGGCCGGAACTTCTTGTCACAGGTTGTCGAGGACCTTCTTCGCTCTTCTGAAGCAAATCACAAACTGACGACTGCATACCATCCTCTAACAAATAGTCTTACTGGGCGGCTCAACAAAACGCTCACTGATATGCTTGCAATGTACGTTAACACAGACCATCGAGATAGGGACGTTACACTACCTTACGCCACATTTGCCTATAATTCCTCCCTGCACGCCACTGCTGGATATTCTCCTTTCTTCCTTCCTTTTGGCCGTGAGCCTATTTTAACGTTCGACACCACCCTACCGCCTTCAAGCGAGCCGATCCGTGCATATGCTCCTGACGTCAGCGCCCACGCTGAACTGGCACGCCAGGTTGCCCGAGAACGACTATTGGCACCACAAGCATCCCAGTAATCTCGATACGGCGAGCTCCACCACCCTGCACCCTTTTTTCCTGGCTCCTTGGTTCTTTTGTGGACCCCTTCTCGCCGAGTTGGACTGTCTGAGAAGCTCATGTCCTCCTTGAATGGCCCCTACCGCGTCGAGCGTGCCGTCACCCCCGTTACCTACGAAATTGTGCCTGTGTTGTCTTCGACCTCGTGTTGGCACTCAGCACCTCAGCTCATTTACGTGAGCCGCCTCAAGCCGTACCACCGACGGAATCTGCATGCTACTGCTCCTACTTCATAACAGGCACCACGACGGTGCTTCTGTGGCGGGGCAGTTGTGTCACAGACTGACCACCTTCCCGAGAAACACACTGAGCATACCCGCATATGCATGTGACCAAACTCTCCCTATCTGATTATGTGCTCCGGGGGAAAGACGTTGGTAGATAATCGGCGGATTGGACGTCAGTGTAATTTCTAAACCAGAGTATAACTGCAAGCCACCCTCGTTTGACTTGCTGCATCTTGACAATTAGGAAGCAATGCAATACATATTGATAAAAAGGAAATCCATTTGGCGCTCTGCTCTTGACGATAAGAATAACGGTGCGAAGGGGAAGCTTGTTCGTGATATGCTTTACATCGACGACGTTGCTTACACGTGGGATTCCCGTTCCAATACACGCGTGAAAGTTAAGAACCCTCAAAGCGAAGCACGCCGCCCGGACTGACAAAACAAGCAGTACGACATAAGGCTGATAAACGTGAATGTACGAAGCGTTTTAAACAAAACAGAAGAACTAGAATCGTTGACACTAATTCATGACCCTGACATCGTGGCTGTAACAGAAACTTGGCTGACAGAAGATATTGCAGATACGGATGTTTTTCCCATTTCATTTCATGTACTGCGTAATGAAAGACTAACCCGAGGCGGGGGCGTTGCTTTGCTGATTAAGAAAACGCTTCGGTATGAATTATTGTCGCCCATTAAAAACTGTGAGAATGTGTGGTGCAAATTATTTATGGGAGATACCACGTTACTTATAGGCGTTCTCTATAGGCCCCCAGGTACGTCAGTTGATTGGTTTGAGAAATTGGATGACTACTTGCTAGCAATGGCAAACAAACGAAGCAAAGTAATAGTCACAGGCGATTTTAATTTACCAGGTGTTGACTGGAACGCACAAGTTGCTGGGCCGCTGAACAGGTCCCTTGCAGAAAATATGCTTGACATAATGATCAAGTACGATCTGGTTCAGGTAGTTGACAAGCCCACTCGAGTTCAAGGACAAACTGAGGCATTGTTGGACTTATTATTGTTATCAGAGGAAGTGTTTGATTATGAAATAAGTATCGATGATGGAATCTCGGATCATAAGGTGGTTGCAGCAACTCTTAAACCAAATAATAAATTAGAAAAAATAACCATAGTAAATGTGTACAATTTTCAGACAGCAGACGATACATCAATTCTTGATTACTTAGAAATGGCTTTTGACGCTATCTCGCCTACAGATGATGTAAATGACCTCTGGGAATACTTTAAGAGGGTAGTAAACGATTGCCTGTCACGTTTTGTTCCACAAAAAGAAAAGCGAACGGCTAAAGCCAGCCCCTGGATTACCCGAAGTATCATTCACCTAAAACGACGGCTACGTCGCGCCCGTCAGAAAATACCAAGAAATTCGCCTGTTATTGCTCACATTAGTGCTCAGGTACGAAGGGAAGTAAAGCAAGCTAAAAGTAATTTTCTAACTAATATATTGTCGGAATAAATAACCAACTCTCCCCAGAAATTTTGGCGGTACCTGTCTAGTTCTCAGTCTGAAATAACTGGGCTTTCTATAGATGGGACCTCCTATAGCGAACCGATTCAGATTGCTGAAGCACTCAATCATTACTTCAGTACTGTTTATTCTGCAAGTATGGATAATTCAACAAAAGGCTGCACATTCGATGATACCAGTGCCAATCTTCTTACCGTATCTAAAGAGGGTGTAATGGCATTACTGCTTGAACTGGATCGTAAAAAATCACCTGGTCCGGATATGATTCCCAACGAATTTTTGAGGCGCTACTCTGATTGGGTTTCTAGTTTTTTAGTTAAAACTTTTAATTTGTTTTTGTGTACTTCCGCTGTCCCGAATGATTGGTTATTGGCAAGAGTTGCGCCCATTTTCAAAGCTGGTGACCGCCTTAGTGTTTGTAATTACCGCCCAATTTCTATCACATGCACGGCGTGCAAAGTTATAGATCATATAATTTCAAAATATATATTTCAATATATAGAAAACAATCTGTTTTATAATAAGCAACACGGTTTTAGAAAAGGCCAGAAACTTATTCAAAAAATGCTGAAATTTGGTGTTGATCCCGCAATTGTAAGGTGGGTTGAGGCTTACTTGCGCAATAGGTTGCAGTTTGTTGAAATAAGCGGCGCACGTTCATCTCTTTTAAGCGTATCCTCAGGCGTGCCACAAGGCTCCGTGTTAGGACCTTTACTCTTTTTAATTTATGTGAATGACATTGCAACGGTTGTTCCTCCTTTTGTTGATGTAAGGTTATATGCAGATTATTGCCTCTTGTTTTGTCACGTGAGAAGTGTTTCTGATCAAATGCTCCTCAATGATGCTCTTCGATGTATTGATAACTGGTGTGAAAAATGGGACATGAAAATTAATTTCGATAAAACTGTTTGCATGACAATTTCAAATAAAAAATCCCCCCTAAACTATAAATACACAATAAGCAATAGAGAAATGAAGAGTTCTACTGAGTTTAAATACTTAGGCGTTACTCTATCCAGCAATTTAAAGTGGGACAAGCATATTGACCGCATTACAGGACTGGCGAAGCGAAAGCTGGGATTTCTGAGACGGAAACTGAGAAATGCAACAGCCTCTGTTAAATTGTCGGCCTATAAGACGATTGTTAGACCAACGCTGGAGTACGCAGCTATCATCTGCGATCCGCATACTAAGACTGAAATTAACAAACTTGAACGAGTCCAAAGATTGGCAGCGAGGTTTTTATTTATTCAAATTACAGGAGAACACAGTCTGTATCTCTTTTGCTTGCTAGGGCTGACCTTCAACCATTAGCTACACGTAGGAAAATAGCTCGTTTAAAATTTATTTATGACTTGTATCATAAAAACTACAAACTGGATCCCGGAATATACCTGCGCCCCCCAGGGCGAGTGTCGGTTCGTACCAATCACTCATTTGTTGTGCAGGCATATGTACCGTGGGTGGATGTATTTAAGTTTTCGTTTCTAGTGCGATCTATTGTTGATTGGAATGCGCTTCCTCCCGAGGTGTTTACAGGATGTAGATCCTCACAGGACTTTCAACGACGGCTGGACTTGTTTTTTGCTTAATAGTGTGTATTGTTCACTTGTTCACTTCCCACCCCTGCCACAGCCCGCAAGGGCTAGCAGTATTGTAAATAAATAAATAAAATTAGTCCGCACAAACGGGGACAGGAAAGGAAAGCGCCTGTCCGAGTTTCCAATCTTGCCTCCGTTTGTGTGCGCTACTTTTCAAGAGTAATTTGTAAGCCTCACTTCAGATTTTGCCTTGTTTTGGGGTTGTTCACACACGTACACAGGGAATACTATTCTTGCCATTTTACTCATTGGCACCCTCGTAAAAGTCGGACGCGTAATACACCTAAACGGCTCTAGTGACCACGATGTTTTTCCAGTAACAATTAATGTTTCATTACTATTAACAGGCATTTCAACAATATTAGGCGATTGTATTAAGCCAAATATCTTGGATATAAATGAAGAACATAACACATTTGTAAAAGATATGCTACTGCATTTTTTACTAATCGCTGTTCGCATCTCTTCGCCCGCAACTCGAGTATGTCTTATCTAATTGGCCCCGCATCCCACCAATCCAATTTGCGTGATTGAATCAGCCCAAACCAGAGCTACCCATTTCATGTCACGTGATTACAGGCACCATTCCCAGCATAACAGAAAGATTCTTGATCATTCGCCTCAGCTTTTGGTTTTTCGCTGTAGCATTGCCCTTTTATTATTGCTGCACAAATCTGTTTATAACGGTGATCATTCCACATTGACTAAACAAATTGCATAAAAGACGTCTCGGGGGTTAAGTAACCAATAACGTTTTTTGCCCATGTATGGTTCAACACTTGGGTTGACGTTCTCTGCTCTTCCTGTGGCATTCGCGTGTCAAACATGCTTTTCAAAAGCATAGTTTCAGAAAATAACCAGGAAAAAAATTTTGAGATGCTTTCCATTTATGCAATATTGTCGGATTTTATATGGTTTCTTTTATGTGTATCAGGTGTTAACTTTGTACCCCAAATAGGGTAAATCTTAACTATTTGCTACCCTCAAGTATTACAGCGAGAATTGTATATCTTCAATAATTTCGTTTGCTTGTACTGAACGCTGCAGTATTTCTTGCGCAAATTACTGGCAATGGGCGCATGAAGAGTTTCTTTTCCTCACTTTTAGATGCGGAGCATCTCTTGCTCGCGGGATGTCACTTTCCCGTGCCCTGTCCGCAGCGTCTCTGATGGTGAGTGTGGCAGGATGCCCCAAAGGATTGGCCAACCAAAAATCCATCACGAGATTGCTTGGCGTTCAATTACCGTCGTCATCTTGCCGTGGGGGAACAGCTGAAGAAGAAAAAGGAGAAGAAGACAAAGCTGCGAAGAGAGGGCCTGTACGTTGCTAAGAAACAACAACAACAACAACAACATAATCCATCGTGACATAGCTTTGCGTTCAACCACCGTCGTCATCTTTCCTATCACTCAACATAACGGCAACACAATGGAACCACATGGAACCCCCATGATGCTTCGCATCCTCATCAGTGTTCCCCATGGGAAGATGGTGTAATTTTTTGGTCTCGTCCAATAGGTGGCGTATTAACGACCACGTCTTCCCTATGTGAAGTTGACCATCCGCCGCACTACATACCTCCACCCAGTGTTGGCGGCATGACTTACTGTGTCGAAAGCTTTAGCGACGTCTAGAAACAAAGCGAAGGAAATCAAGTTATTATCAAAGGATTCATATAGGACATTATCAAAATCTTCAAGGAGGACTTGAGTACCTTTGTTTTCAACAAAGTCATAGTGGCATTTTGAGAGGCGACCCTGACTGTCTGAGAAACTTTTCATTGTGTGTAAATATATGTTTATCGAGGATTTTCGCAAGACACAATAGAATGAAATTTGGACGATAGCTTAGAATTGCTGTGTGATGTTGCCGACAACATCGACAAGAACATAATGGACGAGTTTCGCCGCCTCGAGCACCACCGCCTACTCAACGTAACACAACAGTACTTGCGTGCCTTTGCCACCGGTGTGGACCCGGACGCGGAATTCCCTCTGGCGCTAGTAAAAACCAGATCACTCAACATAAGGGCAATACAATGGAACCACACGGAACCCCCGTGATGCTTAGCATACTCATCAGGGTTCCCCACGGGAAGATGGTGTAAGTTTTTTTTTCTCTCGTTTTAATTTGTGGGTATAGGTGATCTCAGTTATTTATTGATCTGTTCCGCGTTGTAACGGCTGCTTACTCATCTTATGTTTCCCTGAAACCTCCCTTACCCAATTTTCTCGGTTCTTGAAAGCATTTTAGATGAAATAAAATGATTACTTCTGTTCGCGGGTCTAAACGTTTTACCCCCGAATTTTCCGACCCTAAATTCAGAACTATCATAGAATAACAACAAGAAAATGCGATTGTATTAAAAATATAATACCAGATAATGCTTTGCTTTGTCATACGCAAACATTGTTTGAGTGCAGTGACAGCTTCATTTTATTTAAAGCAACATAGAATGCAGCATTCAATCCACTTGAAGCTGTTGTCAGCATACGCAATGGTGCTCCAAACCTGAATATGCTTTTCTGCCAGCCATTGCGGAAGAGCCGAAAAAGCGGCTATTTCTGGGCAAGCAGCTCGGTAAAGCATTTGTTCTTTTTTTCGATCGCAAACAACTCGACACAAAAAAAATTCAAGAACGTGTATAAAAAATGTAGGCATTGGGCTATTTTGAAACTTTCCTAACCGGTACTGAACAATGTTGAAAATGGGAGGAACATATGTAGTCATGCAGAAACAAACTACTAAAAATATCTAGAGGAACACAAAATTTACAAATCCTCTGTACATGTTAGATGATGTTGTCCTTGTGTGCATTCATTAAGCTAAATTATCGTGCTTTTTTTGTCCTACTAAGCAATGTGATATTTTGACTGCTTGGACAAAAATCATCCAATGTGGGCGTGGTTATTTGTAAGTGCGTGTGCACCTAATGACGTCCTTACAATGCTAAAGGAAGATACCTATGCGCATCCTTTTCTGTATTACGGCGTCCTCATATAAAAGTAAAGTTTACCGCTTTCCGAAAGTAACGGGCGTTTTCCCGCTATCAGTCGCTATCAGCCATGCTATCAAGTATCCGACATCAGCCGTCGCTATCACCCATACTTATTAAGTGTCAAAGGAAATACGTCACCGCTGCCACCCGGAAGCTACGGGTGAGGCAGCAAGATTCGCGCGCTGGCTTGAATCTGTAATAGGGCACAAGGGCAACTGAAATGTTCAAAGGAGGACAATGACTCTGCGGCGGAGAATAAAGAAAGGACACGCGTTTTCAGCATGTGCCGTGCCCGCTCAGTGGATTTCGTCCACCGCCCAGTCGGTGATAGCGTACTCGACAGACACATTTGCCATCCGTGCCTGCAAGTGACGCCGTCGCACGAACACGTGTTTCCATTGGAAGATAAAAATAAACATTTCCCGTAATAAATGTGCCGAAGCTACACCGGGATTACGAGGCGCGGCGGAGTAGAAGGCTACGGAATTATTTCTACTCCCCGGAGATTTTCAGCGTATGAATAAATCTTGACACACGGGCGTTTCAGTTTTCAGCGTCCATCAGGAAAACGGCTGCCGCGGCTGGGAATCGAACATGCGTCCTGCTCTAACATTGGGTCACCGATCAAAAAATGGGCAAAGGATTAACGCCAGTTTCTCAGAAATCAAGGAAGGCATTGATTACGAGCCCGAACGAAGTAAAATAAAATCCAGGCATCATCCCCGTTTTCAGCCTATTTGTGCCCACTGAGAGACGAAGGCCTCTGACAGAAATCTCCTGCCACGTTTATCTTGTGCTACCTAAGTCCTCGTTTTCCCCCAAATTTTCCCCTGTTCTGCTCTCCATTTTTCCTTTTCGCCTGCAATAAACCGTAAACGCCACAGGAGTCCGCCAAGGAGTGGATGGTGGGATAAGCTGCGATACACCAGTTATTATAGGGTCTAATCACATGAATTTTCAAACTACGTTTCAAAATTGCCATGGTTCTGTCTCCTCTGCAAGCTCCGTTTGGCAAACGACGGAGGGCTCCACCTAGAACAGCTAAAACCATCCTAAAACAGGTAAGGATGCCCCCCCCCCCCCCCCCCAGAAAACAGTCACGTATGAATGCTGGGCGTGGCTCTACATTCAAGCGGCAGAGCCGAACTCACATCGCCAATAAGCAGAAAACATTGAAATAATTGCCCACATCATAAAACGCCTAACCAGAAGAATAACCGGAAAGAAAAACGAAGAAATGGTGATACTCATACAGCAACATATCATGAGCGCGATATTGCAGGGCTATATAGTACCACGCATTTACACGCTACGACGGAAATCAAAGAAGCAACATTATCAGGACAGCAGATAGGGCAGTCCTCAACCCCGAAATTTTGACAGTGAGACAAAGTAAGAATACGTGGACCACGACGGGAACAAAATGGGCCCCGAGAGACGGATCTAGAAGAACGGCAAGCCCATTAAATCGAGGGGGGGTTGAAATAACAAAATTTGGAGACAAAGAATGGACTAAGGTGGCGCAGGACAAGAGCGGTGAAGGTCAATGGAAGATGCTTTCGTCCTGCAGTCGACTTAAATAGGATATTGTTGTTGATGATGATGATAGGCTATAGAATTTTATCTTCATAACGCTTCTCAAGAAACCGGAGAACCCACCCTCATAGCCCGAAGAGAGTGGCTGGGAAAGCAAAATTAGTATGGGCTACCCCTCTAAAAACACTTACCCCATCTTCCCGAGGGGAACCCTGATGAGGATGCGAAGCATCATTGGGTTCCGTGTGGTTCCGTTGTGTTGCCGTTATGTTGAGTGATCTGGTGTTTAGTAGCGCCAGCGGTAATTCCGCGTCCGGGTCCACACCGGTGGAAAAGGCACGCAAGTACTGTTGAGTAGGCGGTGGTTCTCGAGGCCCCGAAACTCGTCCATCATGTTAGATGCGAAGCATCTCTTGCTCTCGGCGCCGTCGCCGTCGTTTGTCATCCATCCATCCGCCGGCCCAGGAAGACACCGGCAACACTGCCGCTCCAGGAGCCCTTTAAGGGGAAGCGTGCTCTTCTCGTGCAGGCCCAGGAGGACACCGGCAACACTGTCGCTCCAGCATCTCATGGTCGGAGCTATGTCCCTCCCTTGTTGTGGTGACGTCCACATCCTCACTGCGCATGCTCGGCTCACCTCGGGCCGGCCCAGGAAGACACCGACAACACTGTCGCTCCAGGAGCCATTAAAGGGTAAGACACCACCGGAAGTTCAGCAAGCCGAGCATGCGCAGTGGGGGTGTAGACGGCGCAACAACGACAAGGGAGGGACATAGCCCCGTCGCATCTAATAAAATTACACCATCTTCCCGTAGGGGAACCCTGAGTAGTATGCAAAACAGCCATTGGCTATACGCAATTTCCCATTTCGTAGTTCCGGTAAGTGTGGTGGTTACCAGAGAAACCAAACTAAATATAACGGTAGGTACGTACTTCAACATAACGGAAACGAAGAACTGAAAACTAATGGGCACTTGAATCGATCCTATGGCTGCTTTGCATACTACTCAGGGTTCCCCTACGGGAAGATGGTGCAGTTTTTCTTGTCGATGTTGTCGTCTCTGTGGTAGAATCGGTAGCCTCCGTTAGCGTTGGTGAGGTAAAGGTTCTTGACGTTGGTGCACCGGCTGAGAGCAACGTACACGCCCGCCTCTTCGCAGCTTTGTGGTTCACCTTCTTCTTCTTCAGCGGTTCCCCTACGGGACGATGATGACGGTGGTTGAACGTGAAGCTATCTCGTGATGGATTCTTTGGTTGGCCAATCCCTATGGGCCTCCTGCCACAATCATCATCAAAGGCGCTGCGGACGGGGCACGGACACGTGACATGCCCAGAGCAAGACATTCTTCGCATCTAAGCTTTGGTGAGGTAAAGGTTATTGACGTTGGTGCACCGGCTGAGAGCAACATACACGCCCTCCTCTTCGCACCTTTGTCTTCTTCTCCTTCTTCTTCAGCGGTTCTCATATGGAAAGATGACCACGGTGGTTGAACGCGAATCGATTTCGTCACGAATTTTTTGGTTGGCCAATCTCTAGGGGCATCCTGCCACAATCATCATCAGAGGCCTTGCAGATGGGGCATGGACAAGTGACATCCCCTCGAGCTAGAGATGCTCCGCATCTAAAAAAATGACTGCGCGCCATGACAGACATGTCACCGATCCAGCGATTCGGCATAATACCTTTTCTCTATCAGAAACACGGGCCAAAACCTACCCAAGAACAGGCGACATGGTAGGATCAAGTTCATTAGCGCAAAGTTCCAAATTATGAGACCAAAATATACACCGACTTCAGCATCTGCGACATTGCTACGAAGCAGCAATTGCAGTAGTTGACAACTTAGGCCGTCTGCGTATATGGCCCTTCAACTTATGAGAACCGGGAAAGGGAAGTTGGAGACATCGTATTTGCAATCCGACAAGCGGAATAATCGAACAGAAGCATAAACATCATTACACACTCTCAATGGACATCGTAGAATTCTCTGCGCGCACAATATAGCTAAACTCTTAGGTAAGATACTGGCTTCACCAATTCGCGAAAGTTAACGTCTCCCGGACACCCCAACACAAGGGCCTGGAAGAGAATGACACGCCGACTAAGAGGCACGCTAACCCACATACCGTGCTCCTTGCGACGACGACTACCGCACTCCCCAAAAAAATAATGTCAATAACCTCTCCCCATCTGACGCCTAGGAACACAATTGTTCCCCTTGCTTCAAGGGGTTCTCAATGCCGAAGGTTCTCAAACTCTGTGGAGTGTAAATTAACAAAAGTACCTACAAATTTAGGTGGGGGAAGATATTAGGAGGGAACACCACGCATAACATAAACTCTCCTGAAATCGGGGAAACATGCACCCTCTTCCACGCAACCTTCCGATGTGCAAGGCTATTCTCAAGGAAAACAACTGAAAACATTGAATATTCCACTCCTATCGAGACTTGGGACGCAGCTTTTACGAGCTCGCTGCCTGAAAATAAGCGCGAACGGATGACAGGGCAAGGGCAGGAGCTGCTGCATACGGCGCCCTATACTTAGGCCTTCACGCTTGAGCTGCCTACCACCGCTTCACCCCCTTTTCCTGAATTTCAACTATATCTTCTATAGCAGATATCTTCTCTCTCTCTTACTCTCTCTCTTCGCAAAAAGCAAAAAGCTTCAGCCGGACATACACATCAGATTACAAACACTTTGAGACAGTGACCTTGACACCTTCTCACACAAACTGACTGACATCCCGCAGCCGCAACCTTTGATGCTCACATCTCAAGCCACAAAAGCGCCGAGGGCATTTGTCTGCCTCAGGCCACGACGATTGAATATCCTCGCTGTTGGACTTTCCCTCTTCGCTGACCTTCAGCGCTCGTGAAGCATAAACCGCAGATACAGAAACTGAGTTCGAAAATGCTCGCTGGAGACGAAGTAACGCTATCGCGTCTGACATCTTGAGACCCAAACGTAGATGTAACCTGAACTTTTATTGAAGCGAACTTGTGCTCCGCTAAGAACGCAAAGAATACACTAACTCCGAAGCAGTGGCAACAATATAACATGCAAACGCGGGTTCGGCAAATCTAATGCCGCGGAGTTTGCCCGCCGAACATTTATATTTCCGCGTGATCATCTCGGAAATTGTTGATTTCCGAAAACAAAATGAAACAGAACATAAAGCATGGTTTCCGCAAGTACCCGCCGCCACCTCCCTCATATCAGCGGCATCCACGCCACGTTAAAATAAAGCAGCAGTCCACATTAAATAATAAACAGCTTCTCTCAACGTGAAAGCTGTCGGAACTGAAGAGGCTGGATTTGCTGTAGAGGCCCCGGCGCCATTCTCCGCTCTTTGACACCACCGCGTGCGCTGTTCTCTCGGTTTCCTTCTTACTCCTCCCTTGAGGAATGGCCCCATAGGACGCTCGGTGCCCTTCAATCTTTTCCGCCTTCACTGTGCTCGCTAGCCTTCTTCTGAGATAGCTCCCGTACTTTTCTTTATCTTAATTTATTTTGTGTTCTGCCTGCATCAGCAAGACGGGAGTTGTGTTCTTTTTGTGATTGCTTTAATCTCGCACGTCCTGTAGCATTCTGCGCTATTTTAAACCCATTGTTTTATTCTTCCACGTCAACGTTTCGTTGCATACTATAGTAAAACCCACGCAAGCAGTATTCCCAACAAAATAGACAGGACAAATTAGCTTGGGAGTGCCGGGTGAAAAACGTATGATCTGCCTCAAATTTGTTAGAGTTTCTTTGCGCTAACTAATGGGGGCTTGCATGACTAGTGCCATCGGCTCCAGGAGTTTCGAACGGTTCTTTATATGTAAACTACTTGTTCCAGTACCCTCTTAACCTCTTGCCGGAAGGGTTATTTGAGGGTGAAGCGGGTGTCTTTTCAAAGCATATGTTTGGGTGGATGAGGGCGCGTTACTGCGGTGGCTAGATGGCGT
The DNA here is from genome assembly GCF_048455015.1 of Haemaphysalis longicornis. NCBI lineage: Eukaryota > Metazoa > Arthropoda > Arachnida > Ixodida > Ixodidae > Haemaphysalis > Haemaphysalis longicornis. The sequence goes on from NW_027526306.1 coordinate 4,756,902, forward strand.
TACTGCGGGTTACGGCGACAAGCCGGCCCCAGAAAGCGATCTGCGCTGTACAGCCCGTCATCGGACGTAGTAAGGCCTGAGGCGAACCGCGTAAACGAGGACGGGCCGAGTGCGTCTTCGTGATGTGCGCGATTCACCGTTGTGGACAACCTTGCATATTATTCGGCCAACACGACGTTGAACTAGGTAGGGCTTAATATACCATAGTTGAAATTTTCACCGAGTCCGCGTCGTATAAATGGAGCCCAAACCCACAGAAGATCAAATGAGTGATACTAGGCGCCTCGATCGACCAAGCTGGCATGTTTTTTCTAGACGCTAAAGGTATCTGTGGATGTCGGTCGACGTTCGGGCCATCGTATACGTGCCGCAGCAAGCTGTCCAGAATCGCCGCTGGCTTTCGTCAGTAGACATGCTCGAATGGAGTCATCTTCGTAGTTTCTTGATTAGCACCAATATATCCTAACGTGACATAAAGGAGTACTTTGTCGTGTGTTTTATGTTCAACATCGGCGTACATTTACAGCACTACTGGAATTGTCTTTCTCAGGCTTTCAGTTAGTCTTGTCGTCTCGGGATGATCCACCCGTGTTCATCGGTGACCTCTGTTGCTGTAGTATAAGTCTCGTTGCATGAGCCCTGCAGTAAATGCCGTTCTTCAGTCCGTGATTAGGACTTCGTGGGATCGATGTAGCTGCTAACATGGTGGATTAACAGTTTTGCGAAATATTCAAGTGTCCCCTCGGAACATCGACAGTCTCTGCATAGGGTGTCATGTATTCGTTGGTTATAACATTCCACCTGTTGGCAGCTCGTGAGGGCACGAAACTGGCGTAGAACGTCTTTTCCGATCGGTTTAAGAGACCACGATGGCACGGTGATTAGCTGCGGAAGTCCGATGAACCTTTTCGGCATCATTTTCTGTCGCTTTGAGGTACCGCTGGTCCGACCGTAACCGGAAACGTCGGAGGAACACTCTAAGAAACAAGTTGACTCCAATCCACGCTGTGAAGGGAGTTTGAAAGCCAAGCTTTAAACGACACCCACAACAACTGACCATGCGACGTCACCAAAATTGCCACACGTGGCTCTAAAAAGAGCAAAACCAGAGATTCTACCAGCCGTTACCTGAAATTCGCGGGGGCGGCGTCCCGAACGCAGCAGCCTCGGCCACGGCCGGGCTAGAGCACCGGACGCCGCCGCCGCTGTAGCTCGGCCGTAAGTAGGCATAAAACAGAGACGAGCGTCTTTCCAAGGGTGAGACAGGGGAACGTAGTCACCTTAATGTTCTAGCTAGGGGCCTCACCACCGCGTGACACAAGCGCAGCCACCAACACCATTCGGCATGTGAGCTTAGCGATCCCCATTTATACCGATATTAACTAGTTTCTATACTAATTTTGATAATTGCGAGAAAGCCGAGTGAACTTTTATGATCAGTATATATCAGATCCAGTTGCTCCTTTCGCCTTTTGTAATACTTGTTAAAACACAAACGAACTGATGTTGACCATTCTAGAAGACGGAAACCCTTTTCCGGCAGAAGTGCGGAAACGGTAGCGCTTCTCTAGCTGCCAGGTGTATGTATGCGGCCTCTACATTTGTTTTACCGCCCATCAAACCAATCCTTAATGTGTCTTCGCTGTACGACCACTTAGTTCAGTGGGGTCCGGCTTACCCAGCAGGTGCTGTCGAACAGGTTAATCAAGCCGTGCGAAGGAAGCGCGCAATGATAGTGAAGCACGCCACAACAGCCCAAAAAAGAACAGTGTTAGAGCAGGCGACAAAGCCGTTTCCCAAAAGCGGCCGCCAGTGCGAGCAGGCAGCTGCTCGCGGGGAACGCTGGGTAAGAGCTCCCTACATCCACGTGATCTACACTGCTCCGGGAGTGAAAACCGCCCACCCCCTGCCCATCCTAGTTTGGAGTTTCCTTTCCCGCACGCCACGAAGGAATTGTTGGCTGGTAGAGGTAGAAAACTTTGCTTTAAAAAGAGGGTCACAAATTATTCTTGCCCACGACAACTCTTCTTCACGATTGGTGACTCTAGTAGACGACAATAGGTATCGCAGAAGAGAGTCGTGGGTCGAGCGACACCTTTACAACTCTGTTACGGGCTCATTTAGCTGCCACCTCTGTGCGACGCCACGAAGACACGAGGAGCTATAGAAACTAAATAAAACAATGCGGGTAATGCAGCAGACTCTTTGGCCGCCGTTCGGCCCGGCAGGGCGACGTTATGGGGCAGCTGGAGTTTTTTCTTTCCTGCGCGTCGCGTACGCCGATTAGATTGTTTAAAAGCGAAGCTGTTGAGGAAATCCTTCACGTAGGCTATATGCATTTAAAAATAGCAATAAATGCAGAGCGGACGTCAGCGCCTTGCTCGCGGTGACAACCCTGAATTTAAACATACGAAAATGTCGAGTGCTCGGGTGCGCGTGCCTCGCAGCAAGCACCCAGCGTCCCCAGCGCACGTTTGTCAAGCTACGCGTAGCCACTTTGGCCCCGCACGGGGCACCTTGAGTAATCTTGGTGACGGTACTGGCGACACCGCGGACCCCGAGCCCCCCAATATAAGCTGTGACCTACCGTGGTGGCGTGTTTTTAAGGTGAAGGGTAGAAACCTCTAACGGTGGCCGTCGGATCCTTGGTCAAGCTACGGCCGATGGGCTCCCTACCTGTCTACCAGGCAGGGAGCTCCGGGTCCTCTTTGACTACCAGGGTAAGGTCAAAGAAGAAAGCACCCCGGTCTCCCTGCTTTTTCCTATGCCATATGCATAATTCCAAACCCCCCCCAGACGTGATCGGCCCCCGAAAAGGGGCCGCACCGACGTTTCCTTTCCATCCCTTCCAACAATCCACATTCCGAAACCTGACAACTCTCCTCGATTCTTGGTTATTGAGGCAGTTGACAAAACACACCCTGTTTCTTCCATGTCCGTATTCTTGATCAATAAGTTCCTGGAAGGCATCCTCGGAAAATCGTTCGATGCTAAGAAACTCCGTAGCGGTGAAGTCCTAGTCAATGTCAAGACGCAGCAGCAAGCCACTAACCTCCTGTCACAAACCTGGATGGCAGATCTGGCCATCAGAGTCACTTCCCATTGTAGCCTCAATAGCTCTCAGGGTGTGATTTCGGAGACCGATTTGTTGAATGAGACCGAAGCTGATCTGTTAGAAGGCCTGAAAGATCATGATGTAACTGCAGTGAGGCGTATCACCATCAGAGGAGACAAGCAGGAAATGCCCACAAAGCGTATAATCTTGACTTTCAACCGCTCCACACTTCCTGACTACATTAAGGCAGGCTTCATCTCGTGCTCCGTCCGAGCGTACATCCCGAATCCGCGTCGTTGCTACAAGTGCCAGCGGTTCGGGCATGGTACTAACTCGTGCGGCAGCCAGCCAACCTGCGTTAAATGTGCCCAACACCATCTCACTGATGACTGTTCATCCAATCAATTGCTCTGTGCCAACTGCCAAGGACCTCTCGCTGCATATTCGCGAACCTGCGAGCGGTTCAAGCTTGAGAAAAAAATAATAAACATCGAGGTCATGGAAAACATCACCTTCCCATATGTGCGAAAGAGGTTCGCCTCTTTCCTCCTGGGGAGGTACGCCGACGCAGCTCGCCGGGGGGCGGAGCGGCGTCTGGTTTCGGCGGGGACTCAGTACCGGGAGTCGGACTTGGTCCCGCCCCCGCACCCCCCTCGGTTGCCTCTGGCAGCCCAACCCGCCTCCGCACCGCTCGCTGAGCCAGCAACGGTTGTGGTGGCAACCTCTTCCGTCGGGATAGGTGCCGCTCACGTCCATGCCTCCTCATCCTCCAGTGCGTTGGAGGGTGCCATGGACACCACGGGCTCCGCACCGGCTTCCACCGCCACCGCACCGCCCGTGCCACTTCTGGTGCCTCCGATACCTGCGGCGGTGGCGAGTCAAACGAAAGGCCCTCGAAGGGGGGCCAAGTCCGGGGGGCCCGGTTCGACGGGTACACCCAGGACATCGGTCGACGAGATGGACGTCGTGCCATTCTTGCCTGCAACGCAGCGCAAGGATCGGCCTCCGACGTCCAAGCCTACACAGAGGCCCAGAAAGCCCAATCCAAGAGTCACAGCCCCGAAAAACGACACATAAACATACACACTCCAGTAGCTCTCACACTAAATAATGGGAAGAGAAAACATAGTTCAATGGAACCGCAGAGGCCTTGTGAATAACCTTGACGACGTGCATGAGATTCTGCATGCCAATCAGCCAAGTTTAATGTGTGTCCAGGAAACACATCAGAGTTTCAAGCACACAAATTTCTTGAATAGTTACCTGGTAAACAGAAAGGACAGGGTTGGCTGCACACACTCTTCTGGCGGTGTGGCCATAATCGCCCGCAAATCCTTAGCATGCCACCGTGTCACCTTGAACACCGTCCTTGACGCTGTAGCAATACGCTTAATAATATTTAATAGGTTGATAACGCTATGCTCCATATACATTCCTCCTGACTTTTGAGCCCTGACTTCGCGCGCTGGTTGACCAGCTGCCCGAACCATACATTCTAACAGGCGACCTTAATGCTCACAATTCTCTTTGGGGCTCTTCTTGTACGAATGCCCGGAGTCGCCTGATAGAGAGGTTTCTTACATCCTCTGGAGCATGCCTTTTCAACAATAAACAGCCTACATATTGCCGCGAACCATACATTGGGTTTGTTGTTTTGTGTTTTGCTTTTACCGCCCGGCTGCGCCGGTCTGTGTTATCTCTGCGCCAAGGGAAGCGCGTGTTCCATTCTTTCTTTCTGTGCCGCATGTGTTATCTGTTGTGATAGGGAGAGCATTCCGATCTAACGTGAACAGCCCAGAATAATCTTCTTGGATCTACTATGTTCTCGATGCGAATCGACGTTTCGAGAACCACGCGCGCCAAAAGATAAAAAGCCTGCAGTGCGGACGCCGGGGCATTCGATTCGACGTCACTCGCCTGTGCAAGTCACTTTGTTGACCGCTGCTTCGCCGCCTCTGTATTCTTTTGAGTTGTTAGGGGAGCACAAGTTCGCTCCAATAAACGTGTTTCTCATTCAACACCACTGCATCGTCCTTGTATTCGTGACATCTGGTGGAGGTGCGGGGTACGCACCCTTCATGCCCACTACAACCTCGAAAAGCCGCCAAGCCAGTCCAACAAGAGCCAGCCCCCGCCTGCAAGATTTACCGCCCGAGTTCGGTCTTCTGCCAGAAGGGCCCAAGAGAAGGAACGCTGCAACCAACACCATGGTGCAAGAAACAACGTCGCCAATCATCCTGCAGCAGCCCCGAGAACCGCCATCGTTCCGGGGAGCCCCCGCTGAAGACCCCGAAGAATGGTTGGAGAAGTTGGAGCGCGTCCGCATCTTCAACAGGTGGGACGATGAAGAAACGTTCCGGCATGTCTTCTTTTACTTAGAAGATGCTGCTCGAACTTGGTTCGAGAACCATGAGAGCTCTTTGACCGACTGGACTCAATTCAAGAGGGAGTTTCTTAAGACCTTCACTACCGTGGTGAGAAAAGAGCGAGCTGCGCTTTTGCTTGAAACTAGAACGCAGCACCCCAACGAAGGAGTCGTGATTTTCGTTGAGGAGATGAAGCGACTTTTTCGTCGTGCGGACCCTGAAATGACCGAGGAAAAGAAGCTCAGGTTTCTAATGCGAGGAGTGAAGCAAGAGCTTTTTGCTTGTCTAGTCCGTAACCCTCCGAAGACAGTGGCCGAATTCGCGTCTGAGGCGGCCGCGATGGAGAAGACGCTAGAAATTCGAACCAGGCAGTACGACCGCCCCGTCAACGCGCTGTTCTCGGAGACCATCGGTGCTGCAAATGGAAGCTCCGATACATTGCGAGAGACCATCCGAGCAGTGGTCAGGGAGGAGCTTCGGAAGCTTTTTCCAACGACGCCGCAACCTCAAGTGGCTTCCCTGACCGACGTAATCCGAGAAGAAGTCCAAAACGCACTGGGAACTTCTACGCCGTCGGAAGCACCCCGCGAACCACAAGCCATGACCTACTCCTCGGCTGTTCGTCAACCCCGCCCTGCTCCAACCCGTCGTCAAGAGGCTGAGCCATACCGCCGTCCAACGCCGCCCGCCCGACGCCCTGTAGACCAATACCAGACGCCAAGGAAGACCGACGTGTGGCGAACGCCCGATAATCGCCCGCTGTGCTACCACTGCGGAGAGGCCGACCACATCTACCGTCGCTGTCCCTACAAGAGGCTCGGTTTGCGAGGGTTCTCCGTCGACGCCCCACGCCCCCGATACGGCCCGCGCCCTGCTGAGATCGAAGAATACCTCTCCAACACCAACCGAGGACCAGCCCGCTTCAACCGTTCACCGTCGCCCTACCCGTCTCAGTCACCAAACCGCCGCAGCACTGATGACTTCTCACGTGGAAGGTCCCCCAGCCCACGCGGGGGAAACTAAAAGCAGCAACTTCGGGAGGTAAAGTTGCACAACGGCGGAAAAATGAAAACCCTCCAACGACGCAGCGACTAGCTGAAGACCATCATTCACGACATGCCCTCATCCCGACGACCCGACCTAGCCCTAACGAGACTCCTGAACACGACGACAGCTACACGGCGCGACGCGTACCCGACCTGACCAAGACGTCCGTTGAGAAGACGACGACAACGACGATGCACAGTGCCCGACCATCAACACGTACAAGCAGAGATACGACGCCCCGACGAACCCGCAACTCGAGGACGACTGCATCTGACGTCAAGGTGTCCATCGACGGCTTTGACGTAGTCGCCCTCGTAGACACGGGAGCTGACTATTCGGTAATGAGCGGACCATTTGCGTCTAAACTGAAGAAAGTTATGACCAGATGGGACGGTCCGCACATACGTACAGCAGGAGGCCACCTCGTGACGCCAAGTGGAACGTGCACATCGCGCGTCACCATAGACGGCACAACGTACCCTGCGGCGTTCGTCGTTCTGCCTAACTGCTCCCGCGACGTGATTCTCGGAATTGACTTTTTGACGGACAACGGCGCAATAATTGATCTGCAGACCAAGTCGATAACATTTGCCTCCAATCACTCCACGACGCCGCAGCCGAACCCCGATCACCGTGCTGCTGTCAGGATCGCCGACGATCACATCACCCTGCCACCCCGCGCAAGCTTGATGATCGCCGTCTACTGTGAGGATGCTGCTTCTGACATCGACGCTATCGTAGAGAGTGATCGAAGGTTGCTTCTCGACCGCGGTGTCTCCGTCGCAAGAGGCATTGCGCACTTTAAGCAACGCCAATCTCACGTTTTGGTCACTAATTTCACCGAAGAGTACCAGCATTTAAACAAGGGAGCTGCAATTGCGTTCCTCGAAGAAACGCAAGAAGCAAGTGATGTGACCGCAGTCGCCGACTTTGAACGCACACCCGTAGAAACATTCAAGCTCCCGCAGCCATTCGACGTGAATCCGGCGCTACCGCAAGAACAACGGAAAAAATTATTGGCTTTGCTGCGTCGCTATAGCGAATGTTTTTCGTCGAGCGCAAAACTACGTCAGACCCCTCTAGCGAAGCACCGAATAATAACCGAAGATGGAGCCCGACCTACCCGACAGTCACCGTACCGCGTCTCTTCACACGAACGGGAAGCCATCCGGACTCAAGTCGACGACATGCTGAGCGATGACATTATACAGCCATCGAAAAGCCCCTGGGCTGCGCCCGTCGTACTCGTAAAGAAAAAAGACGGCACATTAAGGTTTTGCGTTGACTACCGGCGACTGAACAAAATCACGAAAAAGGACGTGTACCCCCTCCCCCGAATCGACGACGCCCTCGACCACCTCTGCCACGCGAAGTACTTCTCATCGATGGACCTGAAGACCGGCTACTGGCAAATTGAAGTGGACGAGAGAGACCGAGAGAAGACTGCATTTATAACCCCAGACGGCCTATACGAGTTCAAGGTGATGCCGTTTGGGCTGTGCACAGCACCAGCGACGTTTCAAAGAGTCATGGACACTGTGCTAGCTGGCCTTAAGTGGCACACCTGCCTCGTATACCTCGACGACGTAGTGGTATTCGCCCGGACTTTCGACGAACACCTTGCAAGGTTGGAGTCTGTACTCGAGGCCATTCGTACGTCGGGGTTGACGCTGAAGCCTGAAAAGTGCCGTTTCGCATACGGGGAACTCAAGTTCTTGGGCCACGTCGTCAACGCCGCGGGAGTCCTACCTGACCCGGCAAAAACTTCAGCTATCGCGAACTTCCCTAGGCCGAAAGACAAGAAGGGCGTGCGGAGATTTCTCGGGCTGTGCGCATACTACCGGCGCTTCGTCACAAACTTCGCACGCATTGCAGAGCCACTCACGCGCTTGACGAAAGATAGCACCCCTTTCAGCTGGGAAAACGACCAAGAAAAAGCATTCGGCGAGCTGCAAAAACGCCTGCAAAGTCCGCCCGTGCTCGCTCATTTCGACGGAAATGCCGAAACGGAAATGCATACGGACGCCAGTGATATAGGCTTGGGTGCCGTCCTTGTCCAAAAGCAAAGCGGCTGCGAAAGGGTAATCGCCTATGCTAGCCGTGGTCTGTCGAAGGAGGAGAAAAACTATTCTGCCTCTGAGAAAGAGTGCCTGGCTATTATATGGGCGATTTCAAAATTTCGCCCATACGTGTATGGAAGGCCATTCAAAGTTGTAACAGACCTCCATGCGCTGTGTTGGCTCGCCAATTTGAAGGACCCCTCTGGCCGTCTTGGGCGGTGGAGCTTGCGCCTGCAGGAGTTCGACGTTACAGTCGTTTATAAATCCGGCAGGAAACACTCCGACGCCGACTGCCTGTCCCGCGCCCCCGTCGACCCACCACCACAAGACTCTGATGAAGACAGCGCGTTCTTCGGGATCGTGACGGAGAGCGACCTAGCCGCCCAGCAGCGTGCCGACCCCGACTTACGCGTCATAATCGAGTACCTCGAGGGATGCGACGTTGCCGTTCCTAGGACCTTCAAACGCAGCTTACCAGCATTCAGCCTGAGAAACTCCGTCCTTGTGAAGAAGAATTTCAGCCCCGGAACAAGAGCGAATTACCTTCTCGTCATCCCCGCGGACCTTCGTGACGAAATTTTGGAAGCGTGCCACGACGACCCGTCTTCCGGACATCTGGGCACAGCCCGCACTATCGGAAAAATCAAGGCGAGGTACTACTGGCCCGGCCTTACCTCTGACGTCACCCACTACGTCCGGAGCTGCCGTGACTGCCAGCGACGAAAAACGCCGCCGACAAGACCCGCCGGACTTCTGCAACCGATCGCCGTCCCATCGAGACCATTTCAACAGATTGGAATGGACCTTTTAGGCCCGTTCCCTACGTCACGATCACAGAACAAGTGGATTGTCGTAGCGACAGACTACATGACGCGCTACGCAGAGACCGCCGCTCTTCCGAGGGGGACTGCACAAGAAGTGGCGAAGTTCTTTATAAGCCAGGTTGTGCTGCGACATGGAGCCCCGGAAGTCCTAATCACAGACCGCGGAACGGCATTTACTGCGGAGCTGATGCAAGGAGTATTACGCTACAGCAACACGGATCACCGAAGAACGACGGCGTACCACCCCCAAACGAACGGACTAACAGAACGTCTGAACAAGACAATCGCAGATATGCTGTCAATGTACGTTGACGTTGAACATAAGACTTGGGACGAAGTGCTCCCGTATGTCACGTTTGCGTACAACACGGCTATCCAGGAGACGACACAGCTGACGCCGTTCGAGCTTGTCTACGGTAGAAGGCCGACTACGATGCTCGACGCCATGCTTCCGCACGTAGAAGACGACGACCTCAACGCCGACGTCCACGGATATCTTCAACGTGCGGAGGAGGCCCGCCAGCTCGCTCGAGTTCGTATAACGGACCAGCAGCTGGTGGATGCGGGCCGCTACAACCTCCGACGCCGAGACGCCGAGTACCAACCAGGGGATCGTGTGTGGGTTTGGACTCCCATCCGACGACGCGGACTCAGTGAGAAGCTCCTGCGAAGGTATTTCGGACCCTACCAGATTCTACGACGTGTTGGCCAACTTACCTACGAAGTGATCCCCGATGGTGACTCCGGCACATCACGACGACGCACGCGGCCTGAAGTCGTCCACGTGGTTCGCTTAAAACCTTTCTACGGACGATGACGAACTTTTATTTTCATTTGTTCGGACTGTCGCTTATGTTAGCATCGGGTCGATGCACTCTTAGAGGGGGGGGTAATGCCGCGAACCATACATTGGGTTTGTTGTTTTGTGTTTTGCTTTTACCGCCCGGCTGCGCCGGTCTGTGTTATCTCTGCGCCAAGGGAAGCGCGTGTTCCATTCTTTCTTTCTGTGCCGCATGTGTTATCTGTTGTGATAGGGAGAGCATTCCGATCTAACGTGAACAGCCCAGAATAATCTTCTTGGATCTACTATGTTCTCGATGCGAATCGACGTTTCGAGAACCACGCGCGCCAAAAGATAAAAAGCCTGCAGTGCGGACGCCGGGGCATTCGATTCGACGTCACTCGCCTGTGCAAGTCACTTTGTTGACCGCTGCTTCGCCGCCTCTGTATTCTTTTGAGTTGTTAGGGGAGCACAAGTTCGCTCCAATAAACGTGTTTCTCATTCAACACCACTGCATCGTCCTTGTATTCGTGACAATATCATAACATAGGACACAACACATACTCATCTCTTGACTTGGCTATTGGATCCGCAGTTCTCTTTCCTCTTCTCGAGTGGGGTGTGGGAACTGACCCATATGACAGTGACCACTTCCCCACCTCACTTACATATAAAGGTAAAGGCCCAAGCAGTTCATCTTCCCATATTAGGTTCAATGAAGCACGAGCTAACTGGAATACTTTTACAGAGACATCCAAACTACACCACACATCCATAGGACACCTGCACGTCGAAGACGCTACCAATCTCCTCACGGCGCACATCCTCGACGACGGCGAAAAGTCCATTCCCCACGCCTCTGGTGCCCCGCGCAACCAGCGGAGGCCGTGGTGGAATGAGGGCTGTAGGCGGGCGCGAGAGGCCCAGAACAAGGCGTGGGGTATCCTTCGTCGGTACCCCACGTCGGGTAAAGTCATTTTGTTCAAACGGGCCAAGGCGTTAGGAAAACGTACACGCCGTGAGGCAAAACGAGAGAGTTGGCGTTCCTTTATAACATAAATACACTCCTACAACGACACACGGAAAGTATGGACGAGAATACGCAAACTCAAAGGACAACAAGCACACAGCCTGCCTCTGGTCAGCACAACAGGGGACACACTCGAAGAACAGGGTGACACACTCGCACAACACTTCCAACACGTTTCTAGTTCAGCACACTACACAAACACTTTCATGAAACACAAACCAACGGCCGAAAAGAAACCTATGCTAGATAACAATAGGTCAACATCTTCTTATAACTCAGCGTTTTCACTGCATGAGCTGAGGGCTGCTTTGAGCACGTGTAAACCCTCAGCTCCAGGCCCAGACAACATCACATACACAATGATACAACACCTGCACGCAGACACTCTTCTAACACTCTTACACCTATATAACAAGATATGGCTTTCGGGGCACATTCCGCACTCTTGGAGGGAGGCCATTGTAGTGGCTTTCTGGAAGGAGGGAAAGCCTGTCGTCCCCCTCAAGTTACCATCCAATAGCCCTGACGAGCTGCCTGTGCAAGCTTCTCGAGAAGATAATCAATCGCAGGCTTGTGTACTTCCTCAAGTACAATGGTCTTCTCGAGAGCTGCCAGGCAGGCTTCAGGGCGGGGCGATCGACGAACGATCAACTCGTAGCTCTTGAATCATATATAAAGGATGCCTTCGTGCATAAGCAGTATTGCGTAACTGTCTTTTTCGACCTCGGGAAGGCCTACGACACCGCTTGGCGTTATGGGATCCTTAGTGACCTCAGGTCATTCGAGGTTTCGGGTAATACGTTGAAAACCCTTGTTAGTTAATTGTCAGAGAGGACGTTCAGAGTAAGAGTTGGTTGTGCACTTTCAAAGATTCACGTCCAAGAAAATGGCGTGCCGCAAGGTGCCGTGCTGAGTTGCACTCTCTTCATAGTAAAGATGAACTCTCTTGGAAAGGCACTGCCACCAACAATCTCTTATTTCATGTATGTAGACGACGTGCAAATATCTTTTAAATAATGTAATATGTCAATATGCGAACGTCAAGTCCAGCTTGGTGTCAAGAATCTTGCCGGCTGGGCAGACAAGAATGGGTTTAAATTGAATCCTGCAAAAAACTCCTGCGTTGTGTTCTCCAGGAAGCGCGGGGCCCATCCGTACCCAGACATTACTCTTAATTGCGTTTCGCTTCCTGTGAACAAGGAGCACAAGTCCTTAGGTGTTGTGTTTGACCAGAAACTCACATTCATTCCACACATCAAGGAACTTAAACATAAATGTCTTAAAATAATGAATATACTTAAGGTTCTCTCCCATCAATCGTATGGTTCCGACAAAGAACTCCTACTACGGCTCTATACTGCTTTGGTTGGGTCTCGTTTAGACTGTGGCAGTGTGGTATACGGGTCGGCGTCTAAAACACCATTGCGAATGCTCGACCCAGTGCTACACTTGGGGATACGGCTTGCGTCGGGTGCTTTTCGCACTAGCCCTGTTAAGAGTATGTATGCCGAGTGTAATAAGTGGAGCCTTGAGAACCAACGGATGTACATGGACTTACTTTATGCTTTTAAAATTGCATCGCTGAATAGCCATCCTTTTTATCCTGTCTTTAACGACACATCCACATCTGTGCCTTTGTAAATCGCCCATCCGTTCCTCTGCCCCTTTCACTTAGAGTGAGAGAGCGAGCCTCGGATCTGAGCGCTTCGTTTTTAGATGTGTACAGATCATCCTTTTCAGACATTTTACCTCCTTGGAAAGTTCGTCCTGTGTCCTCCGACCTTTCTTTTATGACACTAGAAATAAATAGGGTACCGCGAGCTGCAATACTCCAGCACTTTCTGTCTCTGCAGTTTAAATACCCACTTGCAGAATGTTACAGTGACGCGTCTAAAACCTCCAGTATGGTGTCCTGCGCTGCTCATGGTCCGAATTTGAGTGCAGCCAGAAGCATGAGCGTCCACACAACAATTTTTTCAGCAGAAGCATATGGAATTTCATTGATTGTACGACACATACTTGAAAATCAAATTCCGAAGTCTATCATCTACACAGATTCCTTGAGTGTTGTTCGCGCACTGTCATCGCATACACCACCCGAAAATCACATAGTTAGTCTTGTATTTAACACTATCATGTCTGTGTATGCGCAGAAGCATCAGCTGCTCCTCTGCTGGGTCCCAGGACACGTTGGGATCGCTCGGAATGAGTTGGCAGACGAGAGGGCCGCTGCTGTTGCACTCAGGAACACTGTAGACATAACAACCGTACCATATACAGACCTCAAGCCACACATAAGACAACATTTGCGTAGAACATGGCAAACACACTGAAGGGAACAGACAGATAACAAGTTACACGTTGTAAAACCACGCTTGGGACCATACACCACTGACACACGCAACAGACACACAGAAGTCTCCTTGGGTAGGCTGCGGATAGGGCACACCCATGCAACGCACTCGTATCTGCTGAGGGGTCTTCTAGACCCCAGTGCAGCAGATGTGGAGAGGCCCTATCCGTAGTGCACATACTAATCACATGCAAGGCACTTCACGCAACACGACACAAACACTTCAGAGAACTCTACAGATAACATATCCCACTATATCCATCGCTGTTTCTAGGTGACGATGCCATGGTTTCCGTGAAACGTCTGTTTGAGAATTTGTCAGAAGTCAAGTTTTTAAACCTCATTTCCTACCACGCATAATCAAATCTGGCCCTATACACCAGCCATCACCATTATCTTTAATAGATTTTACTATGTTCGGTTTACACGTTTTTTTACCTACCTTTTTTGTGGTAACCACTTCGCTTCATTAAATAACCTTTTCTCTGGCGCTCTTTGCCCTTAGTCGGCCTTGCGCCATAAAAACGCAACCATCATCATCATCATCATCGTAACCACTTTAGAAGATTGGTCGAGTTTAAGGCGACCACCAAGCAGTTAAAAAAACCTTGAAAATAGCCAGCGCTTCTGCATGCCTGCCTCACGGCGACCCCACGGCGTCGCCGACGCACGTTTGTCAAGCCAAGTATACCAACTTAGTGAGATTTGTCAAGATTATCAAAAAACAAAACATCAGCATTCGCCATATTTCTGGAACCACTTTTTGGGAACGAGTACGCATGCAACCACCTACACCCCTCCAAGGTGATGTCCCATGATTACTAGTACCCAAACAATTAAGGAACCTCACACTTATAACACGAATGACGAAGTACAGGTCGTTGCGGCTGCGAATAGGAAGCAAATCGGTTGCCATCGTGGATCTAAACTATCTTGATGACCGTGGAGGCTGAGTAAGCTTCGCTGCTTTTTAGTCTTACGTGTTAAATTAAGTTCTCTTCATTTTTTCTTGCGGCGGGGACATAGATGTCTTCATTTTTTCTGGCGGCGGAAAGCCACAAAGAAAGATGGAGGACCCTTCGTTTGCTCTACAGTTCTGGTGTGCTGTTTTTGCATAACTACGCACTGTAAATGGCTCGCTTCGGGATATTTTGCAGTCACGGCAGTTCGTTGCTGCTACTTACCGCCTACTTCAAGAAAATTTGGAAGCCTGGCGCCCTAACCGAGGATTGGAAAACAGCGGAGGTGCGCTTCGTACCAAAACCAGGCAAACGACCAGACATTGAAAACTGGAGACCTATCTCTCTTCGTATGTGGGAAACCTCCTAGAGCATGTGGTTCTCAACAGACTGCTACCGTATCTGGAAGGCTCGGGTAAAATCCCGCCAACGATGGTGGGATTCCGTCCGCAACCGTCAGCGCAGGAAATCTTACTTCAGCTTAATGAGCAAGTGACCGCCCCTGCGACTCGTGCCTCCCCAACTGCCATCATCGCATTTGACCTCAAAGGGGCATTTGATAACGTCAAGCACACAGCAATTATCTACAGGTTGAACAAACTGGTATCTCGAGCCAGTGTATACAACTACATCAGAGATTTTCTCTCTGGAAGGAAAGCTGTGTTAAAAGTCGGGGAAAAAGCTATGGAACCCTTCTTATTGGGTGGGCGGGGAACACCACAAGGGGCTGTATTGTCTCCTATCTTTTTCAATATTGCCCTGCAAGGCCTGCTGCCACTTGTCGACAACATCCCGGGGATCCACCATGGCCTGTACGCAGACGACATAACCATCTGGTCGTCCACAGGGTTGATCTGAGAGTGAGAGAACCCCCTACAAGAGGGAGCGGATGTGGTGGCTGCCTATGCCAAGTCATGTGGTCTCATGTGCGCCCCCAGAAGACTCAGCTATTCCTCGTTTTACCGCGTATAACACACCTTCCAGGTTCGCCGACTATCAGGCTACGCCTCGAGGGCCATATCATTGCGCCATCTCCAAGCGTGAAGGTCGTGAGCATCAATAAGTAAAGCTGTAGACTGGGCTTGTTGGTAATTCATAGCGAACAAATGTAGCGCAGCAGAAACAAACGGGACGGAAAGAATACACACGGACGAGCGCTCTCTTTCCAACTGATTCTTTATTCACTAGACGGAAATACATATGCTTATTCTTAGCAGGAACAAAAAGGCGTAGGAAACAAAAACAAAATAACAACAAAAACAAAAACATACTGACAAAGATCGAATACACCCAACAAGCGCCAAACATCTTCACAATCACAGTGAGCTGTCGCGTATGGCATCACATTGCAGAAAATGTAATTCACGGTCAGGTAACACCACCGACGGTTTGCTAACAGTCGTTTTTTTCTCCCGCGCCTTCTGAGCTGCCTAACTGATTAACCGCGCTTGCTTGTCCTTAATTATCTCAACAAGTGTGGTGCTAGAGCATATGCACTCCGTGCCCCATCGCCTTAAAAAATGGGACAACGTAATAATGTGAAAGTTTTTTCAGCGCTTCCAATAAGTTGTCCCAGTTGGCCATCAGCACCTGTCCCGTTAAGCGACGTGGGGTCCAATGCACTGTCAAACACAGTACACAGTTCGTCGAATGTGTTCAAAATGTAGTTTATAGAATTCCTTTGGCGTGCGACGCGAGCTACATGGGAGACTGGCAGATGTCTCAATGAGCGTCTACTCAAGCATGCCAATAAGGTGCGTAATGGAAAGGAAGGTTTTTTGGCACAGCATGTCAGCACGTGTAGGGATTGCACTGCGCAGTTCTCTAGCCCCACAGTTCTTGAGATAATTGAGGACAAGCACGCGCGCTTAATCAGTGAGGCAGCTCAGATGGCGCATAAAAAAATGACTGCGTTAGCAAACCGTCGGTTTCGTTATCTGACCGTGAATTACATTTTCTGCAATGTCATGCCATACGCGACAGGTCACTGTGATTGTGAAGATGTTTGGCACGTGTTGGGTGTACTCGACCTTTGTCAGTATTTTTTTTGTTTTTGTTGTTGTTTTGTTTTTGTTTCCTACGCCTTTTTGTTCCTGCTAAGGCTAAAGATATATATTTGCCATCTTGTGAATAATGAATCAGTTGGAAGAGAGCGCTCGCCCATGTGTATTCTTTCCGTCCCGTGTGTTTGTGCTGCGCTACATTTGTTCACTCTGGGCATAATATTCCAGGCGGACCGCTCCAACACCCTTGTACTCAACAAGCTTAAAACCACAACGGGCCAGGTTACTCATATGATACGACAAGTCACGACCGAAACGAGGAGTCTGGGAAAAGTGGACACACTTCGCCTTGTCCAGGCCTTTGACATGTCTAGGATTACGTAAGCTATGCTTAAAGACACAGAGTTCTAGAAAATAAACATCCTGATAAGGAAGGCGTACAAGCAAGCCGTGCGTCTCCGGCAAGCACCTCAACCGAACGACAACTCCAACTTTTATCCACAACTCGGCCGAGGTGTTAATAGAGGCGCACCTATCTAGCCAAAGATTAAGGTTACAAGGAACCGAAACGGGGAGGTTCATCCTCTCACTCCTGGCGCTGTCGCCCTCACTTAGCCACCCAACTCTCCTTACTGGAAACGTACCCCACTTCATTAGAAAACACTTCATAGTGCCTGTTACCACGCAATATGCACTCTGTGCATCAGGAGGATCGCAGAAAAGCCCGAGCCTGGACAATATTTAGGTTGTATGTTGATGCACCATCTACCGCCTACACAGACGCAGCCTGTTACTCAGAAGAGCAGCCATGGCAGCTACCGTCGTTTTAAGTAAGCAGCACAGGTGCAGATTCTCAATCTCCGGTCACAACGCTCTTCAAGCCGAGGAAGCGGTGATAGCACTTGCGCTTAGCCAAAGCGACGCCGCAGTTATATTCTCAGACTCCCAGCGGGCGTGACGCAACTTTTCGAACGGTCGCTTGCACCAAACAACACTTCGACTAACCAATCAGAGAGCACCAACGACACGAGTCAGGATTGTATGGGCACCAGCTCACAGCTGAATCCCCGGCAACGAGATCACCAACCTCGTGGCTCGAGATTTCACCCGCCGAGCTAGCGCTGGTGAAGCCGAAGCCAAGCCCGAGCGCATGCAACCTCTTGTCACCGACCAGGAAATCAAGCAGCACTATCGGCTGTCCCGTAAAACCTACTCTTCACCCCACAAATCGCTACCGAGGGACCAGAAAAGATTATTGCGTGCCCTGCAGGTCAAAACCTTCCCGCATCACACCAGACTTTACCTCTTTGACGGGACACACTTTTCTCCACTTTGCCGCTTCTGTGGAGAACCTGGGACTCTCAGACACATAGTGGGCTGCTGCGATAGGTCTACTTTAGACCCCCCCTAACATCCACCTTTCCACGGAGATTTGGGAGAGAGCCTTGGCCAGCTCTGGCTCGAAGATCAGCTGCGCCTGATCGAAAAGGCTGTCGATGCGGCAAGGCATCCTGGAATGAGGACGAATCTCCGAAGCATTTTCTGGATAGAATTAAAGTTTATTCTCTCTCAAAAATACAGTGCACGGAAACGGAACTGAAGACGAAAAGAGACAAGCACAAAATGAAAACAGAACAAAGAACCAAACACACAGACAAATAGGAAAATATAGCACCCATGATTGTATTTTTCTCATGTTCCGATCTTCTACTGTGCACTGTTTTTTGCGATGATTTGAACAAAACGTCGAATGTGTTTCAAGGAACCTGATTTCAAGAAACATACTACCAAGAAAAGTTTCAAACTCTTTAACATCCGTACAAGCAATTTGTGCAGACAGACTATTCCAGCTTTCAACGGCATCAAGAAGAAACAACGAAAGTCGTTTGTGCGGGCGGGATAATGTACGACTACTGCATTATGATTTAACCTCTTGCTATGTCTACCA
Source organism: Haemaphysalis longicornis (assembly GCF_048455015.1). Classification (NCBI taxonomy): domain Eukaryota; kingdom Metazoa; phylum Arthropoda; class Arachnida; order Ixodida; family Ixodidae; genus Haemaphysalis; species Haemaphysalis longicornis. The sequence goes on from NW_027526306.1 coordinate 4,775,328, forward strand.
GGTGCTCGTATGTAGATTTTATCAATGTTTATAAGGCTATAGAGTACCTGAAATATTGTTTGCATGGTTAGTCTGTCGTGTAGTTTTTAACAATTGCAGATTCCATGAACTAAGCATGTCGGTAACAGAGTCAGGTTTTTGTATTTTGAACACAGGAATCAGGCGGGGCGTCTCAATTCTTTATAGGTCAGCTTTCACACCTTTCTGATGCGTACTCCAACGACTCCGGCGTACTCTAGAAGAGGGCGAATAAATGTTTTTCATGCCATTAGCTTGACGCCTTTCATGGTGTTCGGTAGTTTTACTTAAGGGAAACAGCTTTTACTACGCTGACGAGCCCACATTTTCAGTGTGGCTGCGCCAGTTGAGGTCATCAGCGATCACCAGATTGAGATATCTGAAACTAGGGACTTTTCTCAAAATATCATTTTGGAAGAAAAAGTCACTAGTTCCAGTCTTACTGGAAGAAAAAAGCACTTTTCCTTGGTGTAATGTGCGCAAATGTGGTTTTGTGATAATCCGTCTTCATGTGCAATTTTTGGCACCAAGAGTAAAGGCCCTCGAAACAGGATTATATTAATCAGGTGATCTTATCAGTAAAATTATATCTCATCTACACATAGCGTCAACACGACAGGTGGTTGCAATACTGAAGCAACTTCGTTATTATAAAGAAAGAACAAAAAATTGCAGAGGGCGTCTACGTTTGGGCCTTAAGATGTGTGACTCGATAGCGTTACTTACGGCTCCGAGGGTGAATTATGGAACTAAATTGGTGCATTTACAATGTATACTTCACGAGCAGGAAGGGTGTTATCGCCGTGTGCAAGGAGGCACTGAGGCCCTCCATGCTTCTGTGGCTAAGATGTGGGCGTGAAAGGTTGCGGCTGTTAGGTTTTTGTAAGTGTGAGGAAGAAGGTAGCAGTGTAAGTGATTGAAAGTGTTTATTCTGTAATGTATGTGCCGGACTGAAACTTTTTGCTTTTTGCAAAGAGAAAGAGAGAGACAAAGTGGAGATCTTTGTTGCGGAAAAAATACTGGCAGAGGGGGGTTGGAAATTTGGGTAAAGAAATGTTGGAGAGCTCGAAGGTGAAACTTGAAGTTTTGGGATATGGATCCATCACATCGTTGCTTGCCCTTCCAATCAGATCGAGCTGATCCTGAGGTTCCGTGCTGGTCAAAACTGCCTGCAATGTTTCACAGGAAGGGGAATGTGTAATGTTTAAGTTGTTTGCCCGTTAGGATACCCCTGTACATGCCTAGGTTACGGGAAAGAGGGTAAATATTTCCATGAATTGAGCATAGTTTTAAGTTGATATATCGTGTTCCCAACCAACATCTTCACCCACATTTATTGGTAGATACTGCGTTATTATATCCACCAGAAAGTTCGCAATTCTTGGGCACTGGCACCCCCTTTAGCATTGAGCAAGGGCGCATTTTTTGTCGTAAAGTTATTTGCCGTTCTGAACTTTTTCCCAGAGAGGAGTGCTCACGTCGTGGTCGAAAGTAGCACCGTGTGTGAGTTTGCGGACTCTTGGTCGGTGTCGGGATCTCTTTAAACCTTTGTGCCCGGACATCGTACTGACGTCCTGTACTTTTTTCATTATGAATTGGAATATCTTCGCAAAGGTTTCAGTTATTCTGGCTGCCGCCAGCTCTGTAATGCCCTTGAGAGTCTATACAGATTTACACTTCTATTGGATACTTTTGCAATTGGATTTGCCAAAAGGATGGCTCGAACGTCCAATTCTCTGTTCCTGTATTTAGGAGAGTCATGCAGTCACAAAGATTACCAGAACAGTCACCTACGAGAAATGCTGCATTCTACTCTCATAGATCACACAGTCCGTGTATTATTTGTTTGGGAGACAATTTACTTTCCTTGAATTAACTTCATCATGTGCTATTGCCCCGCCTTGCGTAAGTTTGTATACATGCTTTTGGTACAGAGTCGTTTTCATTTCACCCCAGCCGCTGGATCGGTGACATCACTGCGATGGCGTGCATTCAAAAATTTCCGGGGGGGGGGGGGGGGGGGGGGCGTGAGCGAGGGGACTGGGGGGAGTGCCGTAGTCCTTACGATGGCCCGGACAGATTTTGTTTTCCGAGCCACATCCATGGTCCCAGTTAAGACGTTTGTCTCGTCTCTTCAAATACGTTTTGAAGGCACAGTTTGGGGACCTATTCAATGTCACCATCATCTACACCCCATTCAGGCCTATGGCAGGAGGAAGGCTTCCCTCATTTACCTTTACGCGCTCCTCTGTGGAGCTGCCCAATTTTATTGTTTGCATCCGAATTTTATTTCTTCGTCTCTTAACCTAGAGTTAAAGGCCTTCCCCTTCTTTATGAGCCTTCTCTGTCTCGGAATTCTGTTAGGCTGGGGGCCCACCGGATGTCAGTTTGTGTCGCGATAAAAATCGAGAGGTGGAGGGATACCTGAGGGCTACCTTATATGCTGTTCTGCTGATGGTGTTCCGTTAATGTTCTTCGCTACGGGCAACTAACAATGGTACGGTAGGCTCTGTAAAATTCGCCTTGTGATCAAGGGTTTCATGAGTCCTTTCATTTCATCTGTCATCTTGCTCTTCTCTTGTTTCGGGGTTCCATAACGTGGGCAAGTGGGTAAAGATTTTCTCTTTCTGGTTTGGCGATTGTGATACCGGCACGGCCGCTTGACTAGGCCACGCCTAGTACTCTTAAGGGACTCGTCTCTGGGTGAATATTCGTACCCAGTTTCAGTGGGCCATTAACTTGTCCCGCGGCGTCTGGCGTAGTTCGTCAAACACCGCTTGCGTTGTTAACAGACCCGTAGAAATATAATAAATAGTTCGAAAATTCACTTAATTTATGATTTACATTGGGTTCTATTTCAGTTGGTTTTTACTCATTTAGGTTCATTTTATTTATTTCCATGTTAAGGGCACTAACAGGATTATATTAGGGGGCGGAGGGCGTGCAGAAACATATGACACAGGGCTATGAAAAAAAATTACAAGGAAGCAAAGAAGAAAGAAAAAGAACACATTACAAAGGTAAAGAAATACTTGCAGCAAATACAAAATTACAGCACAAAAAATATAGTTCAAAAGTGCAAAAGATACAGCACTCTACAGCAAAAGATACAGCAAAATGCAGCAAAAGATACGGCAAAAGATACTCTACGCCATCCTTGATTTCTGAGAGAGTTGCGTTTTTTGTCTTAGTTTGGTGACCCAATGCTGGAGCCGTCGTCAGTTCTGTGGAAAACACACCGCGGTGCCTCAGTGGGTAAGGCATTGCGCTACTAAGCCAAAAAAGGCGGTTTTGATTCGTGGCCTCAACAGTAGCGTTCAAGAGAAAAGCAGAAAATAAAAACGCCAGTGTGTCGAGGCTTCCGAGCATGTAAAATAACCCGAGGTTGTCGCAATTATTCTGGAGCCCTCCGCTAACGCGCTTCGTAGCCTGGGGGTGTGGCTTTGGCACGTGAATTACCGAAAATATGAACTTTTCTCTTCCGGTGCAAAGGTGGTTTGGTGTGATGGCGCAGCTTTAGGCACGGAAGCCGACTGTACCTGCTGAGCACGCTACCACCGACAAAACGTAGAACAAACTTCACCGGGCAATCGCGGCACGTGCAGGAATTGCATGTCGTTTCTTCCATTTCCGCCGTAGTAATATTGTCTTCCTTTCTAAACTTGGATTTCCGCTGTGTCATATCCCAGATTTAGGCGAACACTCACATATTGCTGCCTCTGTCGTAGCTTCCGGTTGGCAGAGATAACGTATTTCCGCTGACGCTTGATGAGCGTGGCTGACAACACACGGCTACCACGCAAGAGAAACAGAAAAATGTGCCTAATAATGCTATCGCCATAATAAAGGCCCGAGTGCCTACGGCTGTGTAATCCCCAAACATACATCCAAGAAACTCGATAAATAATTACTAACAAGAACTGCGTGCTTCCTATCGGGTAAACGTGCTTGTGTACATTCGGAAACATCATTAGCGATGCTATCTTGACGAAGCTTATACGGAGGTTTGCTGTAAGGCATCATCTTATCAAATGCTTTTCTCCATTTAAACGTCATGCACATCTGTCTGCGTTGCTGGTATAAGGCCACAGAAAATTAGTGGACCGTTTTGACTAGTTGCGTAACCGCCCAGAGGATTGCCTAAAGGCATGTTGGTTTGCATGAAGTAAACTATTTGTTTCCAGAAAGTGCATAACGTGTTCGGCGATTACATCTTTCATGAGCTTGCAGCATTCAGATATCAGGGAAATAGAGAGATAGTTTTTCAGGAGCAGGCGATTTCCACTTTTGAACACGGGAATAACGGCAGCGCGAAGCCAATCTTCTGTTCATCTACTTTTACCTTGTCACCGAGAAGTGTTACCTTTTTTTCCTTCGCCTTGCCCGCTGCAGCACCTTCCCACAATTTTTTGCGAACGCCTGCAGTTTCCTTCGCATAATCGTTGCTGATAAAATTTGTCAGCTTGTTTGCAATTCCCAAGCAGGGTATTCTTTTCCCTATACTCACAGGATTTCATTATTACAGGTTGTAGTTTTGCTGTGTGTTTTTATCAATGCGTTGAATACTTTCTATTGACTTCACTTCAATGCCCAACTGCTTTTCCAATATGTTATTCATAACAGCTTCCTTCAAATCAGTGTACAAGTCTGAATTTTGGCTCAACGCCAAAAACTAGGCGGTTGTTCCGCCTGCTTCTAATTTCCAACTATGTAAGTCGGTGAGCCTTGACCACTTTAAGGCGACGCCGTGGACTATCGACACCACGCGACATACGCAGTGGCAGTAGTCGACCGGGCAAATTCCCCCACGTCCCCTACCTCTCCGTCCCTACCACCTATCCCGCGACGGCGGAAGAGACGGCAATTGCACTAGCCTTAACTCAACGGCCAGTCACCGCAATCTTAACCTCTCATTCGAAGCCGGTCGTCCAAAATTTCGCCAGAGGTTTAATAACCACGCAGGCTCTTACAACTCTCTCAAGAATACACCCACCACCCCGATAGAACTGATCTGGACCCCAGACCACACCGTTGGGGGGGGGGGGGGGGGGTTACGAGGCGGCCCAGGCTGCTGCTCGAGAACTCACTATCCGAGCGGGCCCCAGCCTTATCCCCTCACACGATGCCAGAATGGCTCGCGATAGCCTCCTCAGCTATCACGACTTTGTCCTACACTACCGCCTTTCCCGCCTCGCGTTTCCCTCCGCTCACGTCAGCTTTAAAAACTCCTAGGAACGCACGTGGTGGTTCTTACCGACCGATACTCTTCCATGTCCTGCAGTGCTGCACCATATTAACCCCACACTATTTCTCTCCCCAACTGCCCTTCTTGCGGTGCGCTAGCCAGTGTGTCGCACTCCATGTGGGCATGACCAAATGAACCTTTTCCTCCATATTGTGTGACGAGCAGTGGGAGGGGGCGCTGGGGAGCTTGGCTTCCGGGATCCAAATCTTCCTGGTGAACCGAGCCACCGCTGCCGCCGTCAGGCGCATGCCACCGGCCACCGCGCCCTTTTAACTATCATCATCATCACCACCAGCCTATCTATGCCCACTGCAGGGCAAAGGCCTGTCCCATTATTCTCCAAATACCTCGGTCCTGTGCCGATTGTGACCAATTTATCCCCGCCAACTTCTTGATCTCATCTGCCCATCTAACGTTCTGCCGCCCCTGCAACGCTTGCCTTCTCTAGGGATCCACTCTGTTACCCTTAATGACCAGCGGTTATCTTTCCTTCGCATTACATGCCCTGCCCACGTCCATTTCTTCTTCTTAATTTCTACTAATATGTCTCCAACACCAGTTTGCTCCCTGACCCACTC